>NC_084843.1:51195473-51820473 GCF_033115175.1 Lepus europaeus
TGGTCATGAACTGTATTTATGGCTTTCTTATCATCAGGAGGTAGGTATTTTCTTGAGCCAGGTTTAAGGTTCTAATATTTATACTAGAAACATATGTGCTAGGATAACTGTGCTAGGTTCAAAGGAAATTAATCCTTGTTTTTCTTGCATTGCACTCTTTATGGAGCTTGGCATTTTCATCTGTGTCTACCTCTTTTTGCATTAGGATTCACCCAGGAGTGTTCTGGTCAGGAAATCATCAGTCAATTCACCATTTTGGTGACACCAGAGTCCTTGGACAACAGGAAAAATAACAGGGAAAGAAACATGGCCACAATGCAAACTTATCCCAGTTAAAGCTTCTCAGGGGTCCAAAGGAAGCATGGGGAAACTGCTCCATCTTCTAAATCCGACCCAGGACAGACGGCTCAAAGTCTACCCAAGAAACAATAATAAGTACAGAGCACCAGACTATTCAACAGATGGAAGCCAAATTAAGGCTTTCAGGGGGAAAGAAATAGGGTCAATCATGGTGAAATTCTACTTTAATTCAATTTAACTAATATTTATAAGGTACATTCCAGACACTAGAGTAGGTGCTTGAGAAATACCAGTCAAAACCAACAAAAATCACTGCCATCATGTAGCTTATGTCCTAATGAAAGGAGACAGGCTATAAGTAAGAATAAATTGTATAATTTATTAGAAGGTGGGAAGTATCTTTGGGAGTATTAAATCAGGGAATGGAACCAGAAAGTGTGGGCAGGGGTTGCATTTTCAGAAGGCTGGTCAGTAAAGATCTTATTGAGAAGATGATATTTGAATAAAGACTTGAAGGTAAGAAAGCAAGTCACATGACTTCATGGAAGATGAATCTCTCAGAGAAAACAGCAAGTGCAAAGGCCCTGATGTTGATGGAACTCTGAAGCAGCCAGAGTGGGCTATAGTAGAGTAAAATGGATGAAGAAGGAAACACAAGGAAATGAGGTCTGGGAGGTCGTGGTTGGCTGACTCTGCAGGAAACAGGGAGCCACTGGAGGATTTTCAGTTGAAGAGCAAAATGATTTAACTTACACTTTACTGTAAAGAGACTATAGGGGGCAAAGGTGGAAGTAAAGAAATCAATTATATTAATTAAAATTAATAGTTCAATTGTCTTCTCTGTGTAAGCTTAATGAATATGATCCAGAAATTAATGAGATAAGAGTTCAAAATCAGATGCAAACACATTGAAGTTGTAACCAAACAAAGCTAAGACTGGCTAGAAGAGAGAATCCAATAAAACTCAATTCATGTCCACAGCATCAAATAAGTCTGAATATATTTTTAACTAAGGTTATGGATCTATGATATAAAATAAGGACTAAGGTTTTGGAATGTCAAGCATCTGTTGCTAAAGAATATATTTAAAATGTCCTTTTGAACATTGGGTTGTGGAATTAAGCAAGCACGTCCTATCATATGGAGATGGTCTTCTCAGGTACCTTTCAGTCCTTTGCTTCTTGGGAGTTGAAAGTTGAGGAAACCCGAGCCGTTAAGAAGAAAGCACATCACCAAGAACGATGAAGAACATCATCATTTGGATTAACTGCAAGTATTTTTGCTTTAAAATTTAAAACACAGGAATGGTGGAAACCCACACAAAAAGTTGGGTCTTCCCTAAGGAATGGAGAAAGTGGAAAAATAAAAACAATGACGAAAGGCAATCTAGACTTCTTTAAGGGTACTTCAAAAAGCTTGTGGCAAAATGAATTAAGGTTTGGTGCAGTATGAAATCCATGTATACCAGGAATCTTCAAAATATTCGTGAAAAGCATATATTGTGAAAAACTACATGGATAGTATTCCACCTTCCTGGCCATCATAATGATTAGGTTGTGAAATAGCTCCCTCCCACCTCTCCAGAGCAGTTTCTGCTTAAAGCAAATTGAAGCCAAAATAGTGTCAAAATACTTCTCCAAAGTAGGCTACTGCATTCACCTAGGGAAATTTCTACTATAAATAGGTGCTAATTTTTAAAAGTGGATTCTCAACTATATTAAAATATGTCAGAAAGATGTGTATGTTATTCATCCCTTAATTTTGGAAATCTGACTTCTCTCTAAAAAAAATTCCTCCCTAGGAAATTCCAGGTGTAATATGTCAATTTTCTTCTTCTTTTTTATAGATTTATTTTATTTATTTGAAAGGCATAATGACAGGGGTGGGGGAAAGAGAGAAAGTGTGTGTGATATCTTCAATCCTCTGGTTCATTCCCAAAAGGCCGCAATGGCCGGGGCTAGGCCAGGTCGAAGCCAGGAGCCTGGAACTCCATCCAGGTATCCCACATGAGTGGCAGGGGCCCAAGTCCTTGGGCCATGATTTCCTGTCTTCCTCGGCACATCAGCAGGGAGCAGAACAGGAAGCAGAGCAGCTGGGACTCAAACTGGCGCTCCCATATGGGATGCTGGTGTTGTAACATAGGCACCTAGTTTTTTGTTTTTTGTTTTTCTTCTTGAGTCTAAGATTTTTGCTTATTGAGATAGTAGATGTAAGTTGAGCTTCCTCTGTAATAAAAGTAACTGCATATCATGGTTATAATTCTTTACAATAAGAACAGAAGGGCCTGATAACAACCTTAAGGCAATGTAACATTCCCTGAAAGAATACTTTAGAGTCAAGGCAGCAATAATAATGAAAATAATAACTGCTACCATTTAGTCATTGCTAATGCATGGCAAATGCTTTATGTCAATTAATTCTCCCAACAACCCTATGAGGTAATTTTATACCCGTTAGACAGATGAGATACACAAACTCAGAGAAGTCAAGTAAATTATTCAAGGTCACACAGCTTGAAGGTAATAAAGCACAAGTGGAAATTCAGGACTGTTGGACTTTGAAACTCTTGTTACGCTGCAAGACATTCCCTGCCTTAAGATAGTTTAAGTTAAAACTATTTTGTGATACTCAACTGGTTTTGAAGTTGGTAATATTCATGTATCATACAACCTGCTAATCAAGATCTTCTATTAATCAGGAGATCAAGGTTCCTTGATGATTTTCTAAACATCTGCTTATTTTATAGAGTGAAAGCATGATCATCTGAAGATTCCTGATGCATTACTAACCACAGAAGTTAAAAAGTAATAGCCACCTGGCACTGTAGGTTATTTTTTGTTTTTTTTCTATTTTATTCTAATTTCTGAGAAAATACAAATTAAGTAATGTCCCATGAACTCTGGTACCATCCTATCCATGGGCTTACCAGACCAGTCAAATATTAAGTAGGTCAGTCTACTTGTAAAGACACCGAAAAATTGGTCACCCCAAGTAGATGACTTAGTAGATGACTCAGCAGGCAGGCATGACTAATTGAGCTGAGTTGGCTTACTGAATTATTGAATTGCTTACGGTACCTAGCACTGGTATCATTAGGGGTTTACTCTCAAATAATAAAACAATATCACCATAGTACTATCTTTGAGGGCCTACTGTTTATCAGGTACTATACTCATTACATATATTACTTACCTTTACTGCAGGGTTTCTCAACCTTGATATTATGACTCTTTGTTTTAGGGGGCTGTCCTGTACATCTGAGTCCCTGGTCTCTACTCACTTGATACCAGTTAACACACCCCACCCCCTCTAACTGTGAGAGCTGAAACAATCTCAGTCATTGCTAAGTGTCTCCCAGTGGGCAAAATGAACCCCCTAGGAACCTCCATTTCACTTCCTCTACCACTCTAGAAAATCAGTGTTGTTAGAGTAGTAGTGCTTCATGAAGAAACCGTATCTCCAAGGGGTTTAAACAAAATACCTGAAGTCTCATGCACAGTAAGTTACAGAAGTGGAACTCATATTGATTGCCTCACTCCTGAACACTATTACACTATGAATTTTATCTGCTCTCTTTTCCTCATCCCTTAATTCTTTTTTTTTTGTTATTTTTTTAAACTTTTATTTAATGAATATAAATTTCCAAAGTACAGCTTATGGATTAAAATGGCTTCCCCCCCACCCACCATAACTTCCCTCCCACCCGCAACCTTCCCATCTCCCGCACCCTCTCCCTTTCCATTCACATCAAGATTCATTTTCAATTCTCTTTATATACAGATCAGTATAGTATATATTAAGTAAAGATTTCAACAGTTTGCACCCACACAGAAACACAAAGTGAAAAATACTGTTTGAGTACTAGTCATAGCATTAAATCACAATGTACAGCACATTAAGGACAGAGATCCTATATGAGGAATGAGTGCACATTGACTCCAGTTGTTGACTTAACAAATTGACACTCTTGTTTATGGCGTCAGTAATCACCCTAGGCTCTTGTCATGAGTTGCCAAGGCTATGGAAGCCTTTTGAGTTCGCCGACTTTGATCATATTTAGACAAGGTCATAGTCAAAGTGGAAGTTCTCTCCTCCCTTCAGAGAAAGGTACCTCCTTCTTTGATGACCTGTCCTTTCCACTGGGATCTCACTCACGGAGATCTTTCATTTAGGTCATTTTTTTTTTTTTCCTTTTTGACAGAGTGTCTTGGCTTTCCATGCCTGAAATACTCTCATAGGCTCTTGAGCCAGATCTGAATGCCTTAAGGGCTGATTCTGAGGCCAGAGTGCCCTTAGCTCTTTTTAAAAATTTATTTATTTTATTTGAAAGGCAGAGTTACAGAAAGAGAGAGTAAGGGAGAGATGGAAAGAGAAAGAGGAAGAGAGAGAGAGAGAGAGAGATCTTCCATCCACTGGTTCACTCCCCAAATGGCCATAGTGGCCAGGGCTGGGTCAAGCCAAAGCCAGGAGTTTCCTCCAGGTCTCCCACATGGGTTCAGGTGTCCAAGCATTTGGCCCATCATCTACTGCTTTCCCAGGCATATTAGTGAGAGATGGATGGGAAGTGGAACACTTGGGACTAGAACTGGCACTCATGTGTGATGTTGGCACTGCAGGTGGCGGTTTTACCAGTTATACCACAATACTGGTTCCATCCTGTAACTTCTGTATCTCATCCTTGGGATGGAGCAGTGGGAAGGAAGGAAGGTACACATGACATATTGCACAGAACTTTTATTGTTCTGTGTTCTTTTATTTGACAGGTTAATTCCATTTTAATAGGAATTCTGGAAAGTAATGAAAAAAAATTACAAGTGTTAGATGGTCTATTCTCAGGGTTCTTGAATCTGTCTGATTTAATTTTAGCCAATTAGTTTGCCATTATGGAGGAATATTACATTGAGAATCAATATTATGCTAAACACTAATGTTTTATTCAGTATTAAAAATTTATACAAATAATAATACAAGTACTTTATCTCTACTTTCTCTAAATGAGAAGAAATGTTTCCTTAGGGCAATTCTAGCAACAAAGAAAATGATATCTTCTTAGGAGACTACTGATATTAGATTTTATATAGATCACTGCTTAAACGAATCAGTGAGATTTAATTGAATGAAATTTGTTTGTTTTCTCATAAGATGTATGAGTTTTTCAGGACACCAAAATTGTTTTGCTTTTTATACCTACAAAATAATTCCATGTTAAGATGATAAAAGTACACTACTGTCCAGTAAAGCCAAAAAGGACAAAGTGTCATATTTATCTCCATTTAGTAGGCCCTCTTTCTTTTTTTCTACTTGGATACTCTACTCTTTTATGATTTAGATAGAATCAGAGGCTGGAATTTGGACTTATATACTTCCTAAATGTGTCTTTCTTGCACAAAAGAATATAACTGAATATACTCTAAGATATCTGGATAAGCATCTAATGGCTACCAATAGACAGTTAAGCATGATTCCAAAGCTGGATTTCGAATCTACTTTCCAATCCTTACCCTTGCATCCTTTCCCAGTATCTGATCTTGTCATGCTGTTGATTCTAAACCTGAGCCCACTGCAGGGGTCTTCTGGAGCTTCTTGACTCCGGCACCTCCTCCCTCTGGCCTGCTCCTCTGCTCCTGTACTCTTCGAACTTCAGTATCTTTTTCATGGCACCTAAGATTTCCATAGTTTGGATCTAATGTAGACATTTACAATTTTCATAATCTATATACTTTAACTCTCCTCAAATATTTGAAAACTGTCAGAAAACTATAACTTTTAATATATCCCTAATTTTGTGGATTATTATACTCTGTTTCTCAGTACATATTAGAATTGGAAAAGTTTTGTTCTGTATTTCTGTAATCTTCCACCTGGGTTAGCAAGACCAATAAGCTAATATGCATGTACCCTGAAAAGGCTGCTTGACTATAAAAAAGAATGAAATTCTACCATTTGCAGCAAAAAGGATTCAACTGGAAGATATCATGTTGAGTGAAATAAGCCAGACCCAGAAAGACAAATACCACATGTCCTCCTTTATATGTGGGAGCTAAAATTTTATAAACAAACAAACACACATATACACAGAAAAGAAAGAAAAAGGTAAGAAATGTCTGTGGGTATCACTATTGCTGCAACTAGTTTTGTAAAACTTTGTTTTATACTTTTGTGAAACCAATGGTTAATAATCTTATACAACTATAGTTTTCATGATCTGTAATTACTTTAAAATTTACTGTATATGGGTGAAATGGTCATTTTTCCATTCAACTACTGTTTATAGCTGTTGTCTATATCCCCACTAAAGTGGGGTCTTTTTGCTTTTTCCTTGTTAAACTTCTTATTCAGTGAAGTAGTAAGCCTTTTTACTGTAATGTGTTTTGTTTTTTTTTTTTTTTTTTGACAGGCAGAGTGGACAGTGAGAGAGAGAGACAGACAGAAAGGTCTTCCTTTGCCGTTGGTTCACCCTCCAATGGCCGCCGCGGTTGGCGCGCTGTGGCCGGCGCACCGCGCTGATCCGATGGCAGGAGCCAGGTGCTTCTCCTGGTCTCCCATAGGGTGCAGGGCCCAAGCACTTGGGCCATCCTCCACTGCACTCCCGGGCCACAGCAGAGAGCTGGCCTGGAAGAGGGGCAACTGGGACAGAATCGGTGCCCTGACCGGGACTAGAACCCGGTGTGCCGGTGCCGCAAGGTGGAGGATTAGCCTACTGAGCCGCGGCGCCGGCCCACTGTAATGTGTTTTTAAAATATGTTACCTTAAAAACTAAAAAAAAAAAAAAAAGAAAAAAAGAAAAAAGAAACAGAGAAGGAAAGAGGGTGGGAGGGAGGGGGACAGGGAAATAGGGAGGAAAGGAAGATCATTGTGTTCTTAGAATTGTATCTACTAATCACAATGACTGTTAAAAACTAATTAAAAATTAAAATAAAAATAACAAAAAATTTTATAAAGAAGAGAAAAATTGCTTGATTCTAAAGGCCTATTAAATGTTAAAAATTGCTATGCAAAGTCAGAGCAAAAAGAAATCACTGAATAAATTAACATTAGAAATTGAAAGTATATTCAGCACAGTAATCACCATTACAAATAGGAAAACTTTAAAAAAAGCACTTAATGGGTTGAGTTTACCAAAATATTGATATAATTTCATTAATAAGTACTCTATGCATATGGCTATTCTGAAAGTTCCTTTAAAAATGAAAGACGGATGCATTAATGAAAGGTATTATTACAGAAACATATTTGAATCTAGCTTATGAAAAACAGGACTTGAGAATTTGAAATGTGTGCATAAAATGTAAATGGATTTAATTAACTAAAAACCCATAAGACAGAACTTCTTCAAATAAGCAATTACTTTGGGGACTAATAGTGTAAATAGGATCCTGATTCATTAGCACAAATATCCATATGAGAGAAGGATCAGCAAATTTTATTCTTTAAGTTATTTATGCACACATAGTAATATCTCATTAACTTGGGACTTCAATAAATTTAAAGTCTTTTGATAATTTGCTCATAAACTGAGCTGATGTTTACCTTTGCTTTGTAATACTTTACTTGTAGGTAGATAAAATATAGTATTTTAAACATTTATTTTCAGTCTTATGCACACTTCTTAGATGCAGAATAAACAATTTTCAAGGAACCTCAGGCACTTTACAAGCTCCTACATATATCCAATCTATATGCTAATAACAACATGCTCATATGATTTATTATAACAGGTCTCCTAAGGACTTCTGCTTTGTAATGTTTTGTTGAAGTTACTTTATGTAGTTAAAGGTAATAAAAGCCACATTTGTTTAAAAGTAATCCATAATTCAGCACTGCCACAAATTCAGATATACCCACCTCCCTAATTCATTGGAATAAATGGAATTTTACAAGATTCACAGCTGCCTATAGAGATTTTTCTTTTAAATATGCATTAGAACATATAAACATACAAAGAAAAATAAACTAGAATGAGGAGTGAAAATAACAAACGATTTTAGGAGTATACAAAGGAAAGTCAACTGCCCATTCCAAATCATTATAAGACCTTCAGGCACACAACCGGGGGTGGTGAGAGAAGAAGTCAATAATGTGATCCTTTCTTCAAAAGCTGATTTTGCTCACTTGGGATAACTCTAGTTCTAATCACTTGCAGAATGACAATGTATATTTCCAATTAAAGGCAGTCAGTACCCAGCCCCAAAGGTATAGATGCTCCAAGCCAGGCCATTTGGGAGGAAGAAAAATACCACTGCTCAGCAACCTGGCCATTTCTAAATCGTCCTTGTCTGTGACCATGACTTTTCAGAGTCCACATGTCAATTTTCTGCACAAAATGCCACTCACTGAGGCTCAAGTTGTGCTGTGTGTGTAAAGCCTCTGCTTGTGATGCCGGCATCCTGTATGGGCACCGGTTCATGTCACAGATGTTTCACTTCCTATCAAGCTCCCTGTTCATGGCCTAAAAAAAGCAGTGGAAGATGACCCAAGTGCCTGGGCCCCTGCTACCTTCCTGGGAAACCTGGAAGAAACTCCTGGCTTCTGGCTTCGGCCTGGCCCAGCCCTGGCTGTTGCAGACACCTGGGGAGTAAACTAGCAGATGGAAGATTCTCTCTCCCTCCCTTCCTCCCTCCTTCCTTCTCTTTCTGTAACTTTGACTTTCAAAATAAATAAATAAATCACTCCCATCTTGGGAGTGAACCAATGGATGAAGATTCCTCTCACCTCTCCCTCTCTCTTTTTAACTCTTTTTATTTATTTATTTATTTATTTATTTATTTATTTATTTGACAGGTAGAGTTACAGACAGTGAGAGAGACAGAGAGAAGTCTTCCTTCCGTTGGTTCATCCTCCAAATGGCCGCTACAGTCGGCGCTGCACCAATCCGAAGCCAGGAGCCAGGTGCTTCTTCCTGGTCTCCCATACAGGTGCAGGGGCCCAGGCACTTGGGCCATCCTCCACTGCCCTCCCAGGCCACAGCAGAGAGCTGGACTGGAAGAGGAGTAACCGGAACTAGAACCCAGCGCTCATATGGGATGCCGGTGCTGCAGGTGGAGGATTAACCTAGTGAGCCACAGCACCGCCCCTATAACTCTTTCAAATAAATAAATTAATCTTTAAAAAAATGCTGTTCACTAAGTAATTTTAAGTGTGTAGAAAATGAGTAGAGGAGTTGTGTTATTATAATAATCAAAACTCATAAACAGGTTGGAATGATTCTAATTCTAAACCAGATAAAACAGTCAATTAGAATTTATAAAACCCACAAGTGAACTAAAACATGAACTATTTTTACTTTTTTATAAAACATTCTGAAGACAAATCTAGACTTTATTCATAAGTTGCACCATTACATCAGAAGCATTTCATTTATTGTAAGAAAATTATAAAAGGGAAAGCCCACTCTGTTACCAAATTAATAATTACTTACCACATGTACTGGGAAACAAAGCTTCAACTCCATTTTCATAATTTAATCAAGAAAACTTGATGAAGATGCCTCTTTCATGCACTGCTTGATTGTTATAAAACCTAGGAAGGAGATACAAGCATGGAATGTCACCAAGAAGAAAACTACTCAATATTAGTTTCTTATGTCAGTGATTATTTATCATCAGTACAAGAGCCATCCAAGTCAACTACATGCCATTTACAAACCCAAATCTTCTAGCTACTAAGAAAAGCTAAAGAATAAAGGTTGAAATGACTTGCTTCTGAAGATGGAATGCCTGGGGTCGAGTCCCACTCACAAGATTTGTCAGAGTGAACTTTTAAGTCCTTAATCTCACCAAGGCTCATTTCCCTTCTGTCTCAGGGGAAAGTAATAATATGAGCTATTCACTGGGACTTTTCTGATGATCAGATGAGATGATGTGTGAAAAGACATTTGGTTAACAATGAGAGTATTTACTTATGCTCTCTTTACCTGAGGAACTGGAGGTGGCTTCAAAAGATTAATGAAATCCCACTGGAGTGCCTACGTTCAAGTCCAGGCTCAGCTTCCCAATCGAACGTCCCACTAATGCCTGGGACGCACAGGTGAGGGCTCAAGTTGGGTCCCTGCCACTGAAGTGGGAGGACTTAGAGTGTGTTTCTGGCTCCTAGCTTCAGCCTTGCCCAGCTTGGCTATCCATGTGAGATAGCCGGAAGAAGCTCCTGGCTCCTGCCTTCGGATAGACACAGCTCCAGCCGTTGCAGCCATCTGGGGAGTGAACCAGTGGATGGAAGACTCTCTCTCTCTCTCTGTCTCTGCCTCTTTGTAATTCTGCCTTCAAATAAATATATAAATCTTCTTAAAAAAAAAAAAAGACCGGCTAATTAGTGTGAAATTGAAGGTCAAAACAGTAATTTTGCTTGGAGATAGCTCTTACTTCATAAAAATTATATTATTCCTAGAGACAGCTGAAAGTTTGACCCAGCAACATCCTAAATATAGTCCTGATAGCTTCTTCTTCTTCTTCTTCTTCTTCTTTTTTTTTTTTTTTTTGGCAGGTAGAGTTACAGACAGCAAGAGAGAGAGACAGAGAAAGGTCTTCCTTCCATTGGTTCAACCCCCAAATGGCTGCTACGGCTGGAGCTGTGTTGATCTGAAGCCAGGAGCCAGGTGCTTCCTCCCAGTCTCCCATGCGGGTGCAGGAGCCCAAGCACTTGGGCCATCCTCCACTGCCCTCCCGGGCCATAGCAGAGAGCTGGACTGGAAGAGGAGCAACCGCCCTCTTGGGCACCCATATGGGATGCCAGTGCCCATATGGGATGCTGGTGCCCATATGGGATGCCGGCGCCGCTGGTGGATGATTAGTCAAGTGAGCTATGGCGCTGGCCCCCTGATAGCTTCTAACTAGCAAATCAGCCAGCTCTCTGACCATTCTGTGCCTTCCTAACAAACACACAAATAGTTTCCTTCCTTAAGTCACTTTCTCCATAGTGGGGAGTTTCTGGATGAAGTCATTAACTGCTGGTGACTCCAGGCCACTTGTTGCTCCTTAATAAACAGAGGGTACAGCTGCAAAGATGAAGTATAGATGCAGATGTGAGATGTTCTGACACTCACATAGCCCATTTCATGGGAGACATTCCAAAGGGGAAAGGAAGAGAAAGGGAAAAGATACAACCAAACTATCACACCAATGCAACAGATCACAGCACGAGGCCTCTTCCTTGAAATAAACCTTCTTCTTGGTTTCCTAATACTTCTCTTCTCACATCCCAGAAAACTCCCCTGAATTTCCCTCTTACGTAAATGTAAACCTTCCAGAAGACTCTCCAGTTGGCAGCAGTCTCATTCACACTCACATCTTAAATTACATCATGTTATAGTTTTCTAGAGGACAGCCTCATCCTCATCCTCTCTTGCATTTGCTTTTCTTTCTGCAACTAAACTCAGTGGCACTGTCACTTTCCCTGGCTTGAATTGTTGGTGCCATCTTCCTT
Organism: Lepus europaeus; assembly: GCF_033115175.1. Classification (NCBI taxonomy): domain Eukaryota; kingdom Metazoa; phylum Chordata; class Mammalia; order Lagomorpha; family Leporidae; genus Lepus; species Lepus europaeus. The sequence goes on from NC_084843.1 coordinate 51,207,192, forward strand.
CTCCCACCCCATTACTGTAACTCCCCACAGCACACAAATTTAATTGACTATGGCCTCTGTGCACAAAAAGACATCTATTTTCCATTTTTGGGCCCTAGACCATTGTTATAGTTCAGAGAATGCAGACCATCTCCCATACACTATCCACCATCTCCCACGCAGGCAAAGGACTCCCTCCAATGTGCTTGCTGCTTTTTTTTTTTTTCTTCTTCTTTTCTTGACAGAGTTAGACAGTGAGAGAGAGAGACAGGTCTTCCTTCTGTCGGATCATCCCCCAAATGGCTGCTACGGCTGGCGCAATGCACTGATTCGAAGCCAGCAGGTGCTTCCTCCTGGTCTCCCATGCGGGTGCAGGGCCCAAGCACTTGGGCCATCTTCCACTGCCTTCCTGGGCCACAGCAGAGAGCTGGCCTGGAAGAGGAGCAACCGGGACAGAATCGGGTGCCCCAACTGGGACTAGAACCTGGTGTGCGCCGGTGCCACAGGCGGAGGATTAGCCAAGTGAGCCGTGGTGCTGGGCAATGTGCTCGCTGCTTTCAATCGCCATCATTTCCCAGCTTTCCAGGTGATCCCCCTCTTTTTCCTAAACTTCCTGACTCTCCTCTTGCTTGAAAACTTGCACCAGCTCTCAAGAGATCCCTATGGGGTCAGGTAGAAACTTTTTCATCAAAGCTTTCCATGATCTGTAATTAATAAATTTGTCACTTTCCACATAACCTCTCTAGTCATACTAAATCATCTCCCTTGGTATCCCTCACCCTCAAAGTACAATTTCCTGTATCCCAGATCTTGGTTTGTAGCTTTCTGCTGTTTGAAATGTTCACCACTGCCTTCAGAGATCCTGCTGAATCTGTAAGTAAGAATTCACTGTACACTCCTCCACAAACTCAGAATCCTTCACTGTACTCTTACTACGAAAATTGCATTTTTGGCCTTTATTTTGGGCATCCATATATCCAGGACTATCTGTGTTTTCCAAAAGTTTCTAATTTTACTAAGGAAAGCCTATTCACATTTCTAATTCCCATGGAGTTAATGGTCAATGTTTAAGTGCTGTAGGTGCTCTATAAATAATGGATTATTTTTTTAAAAAAAGATTTATTTATTTATTTGCAAGTCAGAGTTACACAGAGAGAGGAGAGGCAGAGAGAGAGACAGAGAGAAAGGTCTTCCATCCGATGGTTCATTCCCCAATTGGCCACAACGGCTGGAGCTGCGCCAATCCGAAGCCAGGAGCCAGGTGCTTCTTCCGGGTCTCCCACGTGGGTGCAGGAGCCCAAGGACTTGGGCCATCTTCTACTGCTTTCCGAGGCCATAGTAGAGAGCTGGATCAGAAGTGGAACAGCTGGGACTCAAACTGGAGCCCATATGTGCTTCAGGCCAGGGCGTTAACCCGCTGTGCTATAGCGCCAGCCATAGATTAATTTTAAAAAGTCAAATAGCCCCATGAACGGTCTGAACACAGGAATAAGGATAAAATGTTAGAAAATATTTTTCTGAATAATAAGTGACAAGAGAAAGTTTCAAGATTTGAAAGACAAAAGGAATGAAAGGAAAACATGATGAGGGGGGAAAAACATGCACAGGTAGATGTGTTATTTTTCACACTTTTTTAAAACACAAATGTGTTGGACCATTTAATAAGGAAGTGTTTACAGCTGAGGAAAAATGCTGCATTTGTTTTAATGAACTGGATCATAAGACACTTTGAGATTAGCACATGAATGTATTTTATGGCATAAGTATGTATCACGGTAGATTTTTCCAGGAGAGATGGAACATGTCTTCCTAGTGTTGATCCTAATGCCTGTGAAATGTAAGATAGCTTAATATTGGTTGGATGAAAAAATGCTTACTCACCCACTTAGCTCTCTCCAGCTGCCCTCCACCTCTCACTTCCCTTTCATAGCCAAATTACTAATTACTGGTGATTAGCTTTCTCTTCTTACCTCCCATTTGCAGCCCAAACCACTTCAATGTAATCAGTTTACACTCTAGTCACTATGCTCAGACAGTGACTTCCACACTGCCTTTCCTCTGGGTGGGTTCAAAGTTCTGTGTTGACCCAGGAGCAGCATGGAAAACTGAGGGTGCAACTCATCTCACAAAAGTCACTGAGCAGGTGCTCTGGGAAGTCTCACCTTGCAGGCACCCTCCTCCACACAGCAACACCAGCCAATGGAGGCAGCAAGTCAACACCGCTTGTTGGACATTTAGTTTATTTACCCTGACCATTAGAGCAACACTGATTGGAGGAACAGGTGGGGCTGTGCTCATAAAACTCTCTGTGCTCATAAAACTCCCTGGTTCAAATTTTCTCTCCAATTCAGACCCAAGAACCTCAGATAGTTCTATGCCCAAACTCTCTCCTTGTTCCTCCCCTGCTAGCAGTCACATACATGTCAAAATGAAGTTCCTATCACATCTGCTTCGCAAGTATCTTTATAATATATATGCAAGGGGCCAGTGCTGTGGCTCACTTGGTTAATCCTCAGCCTGTGGCACCAGCATCCCATATGGGCACCGGGTTCTAGTCCCAGTTACTCCTCTTCCAGTCCAGCTCTCTGCTGTGGCCCAGGAGGGCAGTGGAGGATGGCCCAAGTGCCTGGGCCCCTGCACCCACATGGGAGACCAGGAGGAAGCACCTGGCTCCTGGCTTCAGATCAGCACAGTGCTGGCCATAGTGGCCATTTGGGGGGTGAACCAACGGAAGGAAGACCTTTCTCTCTGTCTCTCTCACTGTCTACAACTCTACCTGTCAAATAAAAAAAATAATATATATGCAAATACAAACATGCAAAAATATCAAACAAGCAGGACCACAGACAGAATCAGGTATAATCACATTTCCCATCCATATCATGTAGCAATTTCTTTTTATCTCAAAAACAATTCTCTCCTGATCAATACTCTCCATACTTTCTCAATAAAACAAACATTTCTCAGTCTTCATTCAACCTCAAACTTTCTGAAACTCTTATTATTCTCTTGCCCTCTGTGATTCAGTAATCACCTGGATTCTCCTCGATTTCTTTTGCTATTCCTCCTCTCATACTTCATGGAGTCATCCCTCACTACCATGCCATTATGGGTTTGGTCTCAGTGTTCTCTTCCACCACTCACTTTATAAATTTCTCTCTAAGGAATCATATCCATCCATCTCCAGATTCATGAATGTGAAGAAGAGTCACAAGTTTATATCCAAATCCCCGACCTCATTGACATGCTCCAACCCATAATCCAAAGTCTGCTTCCTTCTTGATGCCTCAAGAAGATCCAATATCAACACGCACAACACCAAACTTAGCATCTGTCTTTGCAAACATGTTTACTCTTGCAGTGTTCCCTGACCCTTCCTCATGGGCTATATATAATATCTCAAAATATGGCCTATCATTTACTTTTTTTTTTAATCATCCTTCTTCCCCTAGGCTCACTGAAAACTATCTACTGGAAATGCTCAATGTGTGTTCATAGATTTTGCTTCTTGCCAATCCATTCTTGACATTGTGAACAGATTTTTTTTTTTTTAAATTGATGCAATTATCAGTTTGACTTTTGGCTAAGATCAAGTGAAACCAATGCAATTAGCTACAACCTCCACCACCCCCCACCACTAAGAAAAATCAAGACAAAAACTCCAACTTTTTCCACTGGTTTTAGGGTGAAAGTATATTCCTTGATATGACTGGAAAACCATTCATGTTATTCCCTGTTTACATCACTGGACTGAAGTAGGTCACCCCTGCTCTCTCTACTCCAGACACTTTGGCCTCCCCTCAGTCTCTCCCACTGTCCATGCTTTCCTCTGCTAAAGAGCTTTCCTGTACAGCATGCCTTCTGCATGCACTCCCAGTCTAGCTAACTCCTGTGCATCATTTAATCTCATTTTCAAGAACCTTGTATCTCTCCTTTGCAGCACTTAGAACAGTTTTCAATTTCGTATTTATTTGTGTCATTCTTTCCGTATCTGTTTTCTCCACTAGTAGGCCAGATGACAGCAGGGAATATCTGATACAATTTGTTGCATCCTAGCATTGTTTGACATAGAGCAGGTAATCAATAAACATGACTCAACTGAAAGTATGAGTGTATGAAATGAGTATGCAAATAAACATAGATATAAATTCCGTGAGAAAAATCCACCATAGCCTAGCATTTTTAAAAATACTAAAGATACACACAGTGTGGATAATCAGTCACAAGAGCAACGAAAACTTTGGATGGATTTGTGAAATTAATGTAGGAGGACTTCTTATTCATATCCAGTAGAGGGTGGAGGGAGATGATAAGAATTCTTTAAATGAAAAATATAATCTTGGGAAAAGTTACAGCTTTTATCATATAAGAGATGTGTTAAAATATGAAGGCTGTGTTTTCAAATCCTAGTCTTACCATTTTTGCTACTTCATATATTGGGCTAGAGTCAGGGCAAGGTGAGGAAGGGAGAAAAGATTTCAAAAATGTTTTAAGTCTCTAGATTGTGGATATTCTGTTGGGGATGCTTTTTTTATATGCTAGCTTCTAAAATCCCTATCATTAAATGCAATATAATTGTCTCTGCTTCCATATGGTGACAGAATTCTAGCATCTGTATCAAGATCTCAATAAATAGGCAAAACTAAAATGTTGCATAAGATGTTTTCCCTCAGTTACATTCCAAATACAATCCCTTGCTCCCATCATGAAATAAATTTTGTAAATTAGAATACTATCAATTTTTTTTTGCAATTATGAAAGTAACAACATTCCACATTCCTCTCATTTCTATTCGGCACAAAGGGGAGAAACATGCTCCTTTTAAGAATGACAAATAAAGCTGTCAATGTGATCTATTTATAGCCCCTCTGAGAATGCCACAAATCCACAGAATGTTCTCAGAACCGAGTTATTGTATTTGCTGTCTCAGAGGGAAGGTATAGAAGTCCCAGGTGGACTCTTATCCAAGGAAACTAAGGTTAGGAGGAACCACTTGTGTCAGTCAATGTCTAAGGTCCATGCTCCCTTAAGGGGAGATGTTTCACTGAACAGTACGTAAGGACAGAAAAAGTGATGGGTGTGGACTAGAGGTGTCACTGCCTAGGGAGGTAAAAACAGTGGCTGTAAAAAAATATGGAAGCCCCTTACCTTCATCACCACCCTCCCCAACCCAGGTCCCACCTTACTGGCTTATTGAGACCTCCTTCCAAAAGTTTAGAGCCAAAAAAAATTACAGGAAGCCATAACATCTTAATTATCCACATCCAAAGTGCTAGTCCGTTTTGAGGATTATTTTTTATGGATTATTTCAATCTTATGTACAGGGGCATATGCCAAAAGGAAACATTCTCTATTCCTTATTACTCCACTCAAGATTCCTTTTTTTGAGAAGCAGTTTTCTATTAAAATACATATACATATATTCATGTGTAAGTCTCTATAAAATATGACCCTCTGCAAGGCATTACTGGCTTTTTTTTTCCTCTTCTGCATTGGCTGCTAAAAAACTGAGAATAAAATTTGTTACTATCTTCTAGCAAGACTGTTGAATTTCATGGCATAAATTTTCAGTATGAATCTCTCTCCTGGCCCTATCTTATGTTCTTAGCCTTATTTTTTCCTTGGAATCATTTTTTCTTACCTATTTGGAATATATTTTATATTGCTGTACAGTATGTATTTTTATTAGCCTTTCTCGGTAAGTGTTAAATCCCTTCCAGCATATAAATAAAATATATAATATTTATGGGTAATCTTTTTTCTCCTATGGAGAGTGCACAAAATTTTAAGGTATCATGTAATTTATTACCATAAATGTATGAACATTAACGTACTATTACTGCTAGTAATTATTTTTTGTGATATTTCACTAAATAATATAATTAGATTTTCTTAATATTTATTTATAATACAGTTATAGAGCTGAGATTCTTAGCCTGAGATCCACAGACTCTCAAAAAACATATGCCCAAAACTATGCATGGAAATTTTTTTAAAGGAAGCATTTCAAAAATTTAACTCAATTCTGAAAGGTGAATGTGAACCAAAAAAATTTCAACACTACTTCTTTGCAGTAAATAACTCTAAAAGACATAACTTGGTCTTTACATATTTGACAAACTGAAAGAATATTTTTTAGAATAGCTGCTAAAAACCTGGCCCTGCAGTCAGTGCTAGAAAAACAACAGTAAACATGCAGGCTTGACCGCGGAGACCTCAGGGCACTTTTAGCCTGGTAAGAGTGAGGATGGGCAATAACATCCAGGTGAGATACTCAGACAAGCTATGAATAAAACCTAGTAATGTAATAGAAAGTGAGTCAGATTAGATGGTCAGAGAAGTCTCTCTGAGGAGGTGACACAGAAGGCAAGATCTCAGGGAAGAACATTCCAAGCAGAAAGATCAGCTAATATAAGGGCTGGAAGGGAGACACAGGCAGGTTCCAATCCAACGTCCTCTAGAAAATATGAATGGTAGGGACCTACGTTATGGCATAGTGGATAGTCTCTGCTTGTGACACCAGCATCCTATATCAGAGTGCTGATTTGTGTCCTGGTCGCTCTGCTTCTGATACAGCTTCCTGCTGATGTGCCTGGGAAGACAGCAGATGATGACCCAAGTACTTGGGCCCATGCCACCCATGTGTGAAACTCCAATGGAGTTCCTGGCTCCTGGCTTCACCCTGGCAAAGGCCCCTCTGTCGTAGGCATTTCAGGAATGAACCAATGGAGAGAGAAAATCCCTCTGTCTCTCTAAGGCATTTTGGGAATAAACCAATGGATAGAAGATCTCTCTCTCTCTCTTTGCTTTTCAAATAAATAAATATGAAACAAAATTATGGATGATAGATTTCCCAATGCATCTGGTCAGTACTTTAGTCCTTAAATATCTGTATCATCTTTACCCTTTCTTATGTTTTTTTTTTTTTCTAAGTTAGATTTCATAATGTAAGTGAAAGAAGTCCTCATGGGAAGAAGATGCAATGCATTTTATTATATGTTAAACTCATTCAATAAACATTTGAGCCTATCATCTTTAAGGCATGATGGGATATGTCCTTGTGGTGTCTAATAGAGACAAAATAAACAATCACTGTCATCCATGTAATTATGATGTCCCTTAAACCAGCTCTGCATTGTTCTCTAGTACAGGGTTACAAAGTAAGTAAATTCTAGGGCCCAGACACTTTAACGCACAGTTTGAAACTCAAAGCTCTTTAGAAAGGCATCAATCACCATAAAGTTGAAGATGGACAACTAGGAGAAAAGAACACATAATGGAAATTGGGGCTAAAAATTCTTGGCAAAAGGAACACTGTACTCTATGGCTGGGAAAATGCTCTACACAACCCTAGTTGCTGAAATAGTTAGATTAAGATGTGACTGAAGATCATAAGTAGTTCTCACATTATTAGCACTAAATGCATTAGGAGTATATTAAACAAATAATTTACAGACAAGATGCCTATGGCATTGAGGTCATGGAATTTTGCGCTGTACTTCCCAGGCAATTCACTGAAGGCACCAAGCAATTGTGGGCTAATTAATTAAAATATCAGTCAAAGTACAATAAATAAGATGGCAAATCTGCTAACATGAGCAACACATACAATTTTTAAGAAGTTTGCTATTACTCTGGATCAGCATAAACCATCTGAATTATCTGTATCATTCCCTCTTAGGTGAAAGAATGGAGGCCTGAATGTACTCACATTAAAATTTTCAATTCAAAGAACAAATATTAATTTGTATCTCGTTTCTGCCCTTGCTGTATCTTTTTCCTGTTTTTTTTTTATCATAAAATTTCAGATTGAAATTTTAAAACTATACCCAAATCTATAAATCATGTAATCATTCCCCCAACCTTTTTTCACTTTCCCAAAAGCATTCATAAAAACTGTGGGAGACTCCTCTGCCTTCACTAATGGCAGGGGCAGTAATAGCATATCATGGTACTTAGGTACCATTAACTGAGTATGTATGCATTATTATGCATTGTGGTAAACACTATACAACTTTATTTTTAATCTTCCCAATAGTCCAATTATTGTCTTCTATTATTATTCCCAGGAGATGGGGGTCCACAGAGGTTGCTCACACTTCAAACACCTCCCAGCTTATAAATGGCCTATTGACTCTGAAGCTCTGGCTTCCTATTGTACTAGTTCTTTCTACCACCCAACACTTCAGTAAAGACCCTCTATTTCCCAACACAGATAGGATGTATACTATCTATATCCTTTAGAATGTAAGGCTGTCCACTATCCAGACTTTTTTTTTTTTTAACCTTCCTAACCTAATTGCCCAGTATTCTACACTAACTACTACCCTCAGGGCCTAAGGGACTCTGCTTCCTCTCAAATCTTCAGATATCTTCCCACCCATAATCCAGCTACATTCTACTTCTTCTTCTTCTTCTTTTTTTTTTTTTTTTTTTTTTTACAGACAGAGTTAGACAGTGAGAGAGAGAGAGAGAGAGTTACAGACAGTGTGAGAGAGAGACAGAGAGAAAAGTCTTCCTTCTGTTGGTTCACTCCCCTAATGGCTGCTAAGGCCAGTGCTGCGCCAACCCGAAGCCAGGAGCCAGGTGCTTCCTCCCAGTCTCCTATGCGGGTGCGGGGCCCAAGCACTTGGGCCATCTTCCGCTGCCCTCCTGGTCCACAGCAGAGAGCTGGACTGGAAGAGCAGCAATCGGGACTTGTACCTGGCACCCCAAGTGGAACCAGAACGTGGTGTGCTGGCGCCGCAGGCGGAGGATTAGCCAAGTGAGCCATGGCGCCGGCCCCATTCTACTGCTCTTATCACTGCAAATGCCACTTTACCAAGTCATCCTCTAGACATCTCCAGCCCAGAGTCACCTGAGGAGTCTGCCACTGCTGCCTACCACTGCAGGTTACTGGTGTCCCCAACAGCTTCAGCAGCCTGATGCCCACAAAACAGTATGAAGGTTCCTATGACATATGCCATTGATATTTTTCTCAGGGGCTCATACAGAGCTTCCATCAGTTTCTCAAAGTTTAACAACTACTCTTCAATTTCTTCAATTTCTGGATACTCATGTCATAAAGCGCTAATATTCCCTGAGTAGTGTTGCCAGATTTAGCAAATAAAAATATTACACTGGGAAGGGAGGGGCACAGGTGTTGGCACAGTGGTTGACACTGCTAGGGATGCTCGCATCCCATTTGGAGTACCTGGATTTGAGTCCCAACTCTGCTTCCAATTCTGGCTTCCTGTTAATGTGCACCCTCGAAGGCAGGGTGAGGGCTCAAGTAGCTGGGTCCTTGCCACCCACATGGGAGATCCAGATTGAGTTCCTGACTCCTGGCTTCAGCCAGATTGATCTCCAGCTGTTGTAGGCATCTGGGGAGTGAATCAGAAGACAGGGGATCTTTGTTTCTCTGCATTTCAAATAATAAACAAATAAATCAGTAAAAAATTGAAACAAACATTATATGAGACTTATTCATACTAAAGCATGACTTGCGTATTTGAAATTCTAATTTAACTGAGCATCCTGTAATTGATCAGCAAATTTGTCACTTATTATTTTATGAACATTAATCTTCTCTTTCAGCCATACAGAATGTAAGTATTTAGAGTGCAAGGGTTCCTCAAAGAACTTAATACTCAACTCTTATTCCTAATTACCAATTTATTTTTGTGACACAACAGAAACATTTTGGAACATTCTCGATTTAGAGTTAGTAATAAACCTAGGAGCTGTATTATTGAGAGAGTTGTTATAAAAGGTGCAAGCCTAGCCTTTCCCTCTCTCTCTTGCATTCTGATAAGCATTTGTGATCATTTGTTACCCCTGCACTTGTGCCATTGTCATCTGCAGTGATGTTACACAGACTAAATCCCTCACACCACAAGTAAGCTGATCCAAGTGCCATGCCCTTGAGCCTTCAAAAGTGTGAACCAAATAAACCTCTTCTCTTCATAAGTTAACCCAGCTCAGAGATATTGTTATTGTAATAAAAAGCTGACCAATACACACACCATTTCTAGGAAACCAACTTTGATTACCACTGCTACCTGCTAGATTCAAACACATTGAATTTCTCTCAACTACCTGTTTATAAAAAGTCCTTTTTAGGAGCAACCTGGAAAAAAATACCAAATTATTATTGGACCTCAAATTGAGAGCTTCAGATCATTTGATTGAGAAATTGCTAAAAATGCGATTGGGCGCAATCTTAAGCCTATTAATTCAGAACTGCACGGAATGGCTCCAGGCAATCTGAGTTTTTAAAAAGCTTTCCAGATGATTTTTATCCCTCTAAAGTTTAAGAACTACTTGTTAATTGGATGTAATACTCTAGTAAAGCTATCTCCTTATGTTAGAGAAAAAAAGCTATCATTTTATGTCCTTAAAGATAAGCCACCAAAACTTCAGAGTTCAACATATCAATCACCTTTTAAATGTATATCGAATCTATTACGTTAGTGTTAAACGCTCAGCACTGTAAATTTTCCATTTGAAGCTTCCAAGCATTTAAAGAGAATTGATAAACTAATGATAACCATTAAAAGGCTGCTTGATGGATCATTAAAATAGTAAATGACTGCACTGAAGTTTATACAGGCCAGAAAATTTTTAAAAAATAGTCTATCCATGTAGGATATTCTAATGTGCTATCTAGGATTGGTTTGGGCAACCCAAGGCTGTTTGGGGGTTCTGAAAGAAAGTTGACTGGGTGGACTCAAAAGGGTTTTGACCTCTTGGTGAACAGAAGTCAGAAGGCTTAGGTTCTATGCTTTTTGGACTCTTGTTTTTTGGAACTTCAATTTCTATCAATCAACCAATGACTGATCTCTAAAGTATCTTTTGGAACCAGGCTTCTATTATCAATTTCAGGTTCTGTTTTCTCTGCTATCAAATACGGGAGTTGAACAATGTGCAGTCAGTCCATTTGTCCTGTGGGCCTGAGGCTGCCCTGTTGTCTCTATTATTGCACTCAGATCTTCATTCATAATTCAGGCTCATTCTTTCTAATGGTGTAAGTCAACGATGCTTCATTTAGGTTATCCCAATGAAAGGACAATATATTAGTCATTCACACATGTCCCTTATGAGAGACCATTCATTCAAAATATACTGAATGACCAACAACTTATGTGTCATTCATCACTACTACTGGCTTTGGGACTACAACAGTGAAAGAGAGAGGAAGAGAGGATAAAAACAACAACTATGAGTAATGGAGATAAAAACAAAATAACTTCAGTTTGTTATCAGTGCTGTGAGAGTTCCCTAAGGGCTGAGATAGAGAATAAGCACAGGATATTCAAGGAAAGCCTCCTGGAGGAAGTAAGACTCACTCAGACCAGAAGGAAGGAGATAAACAGCTGGTAGGGTGGAGCACGCAGAAAGGGGCAGGGCAGGGGAAAGCAGATTCTGGAATCCTGTGGGAGGAACAGCTTATGTGCTTGGCAAACGGAATCCTGGAACAGTTCCTTCCATCTCTGAGAGATAATTTAATCTAAAACTAGAGGAAGGAAACCAGAGGCCCGGTGTCAAATGGGCAGTGATTTAAACGGGCAAATCTTCCAGACTTCAGTCCAGAATCTGAACTCTTCTTAGTTAGAGATTACCATTCAGCAGGACACGCCAGACTGCATTGGTTCCAGTCCTTGCTCTTTTACTCATAAACTGCTTGTACTTGTTTCCTTTTGTTTGAAATACAGACAACATCTACCGCATCAGGCTGCTACAGGGATTTAATGAGATAATATGACACAGGGCCCAGGGCATCATAGCTGCCTAATAAATGCAAGCTCTTACTTTTTATCTAGTGCATTTTCACTCATGCCATGCTGTTGAAAAATCAAGAGAAAATAGGGCAGAAGTTATGCAGCCTGCGTGAAGAAGGCACGCAGAGGGGACATTCTGGAATACCAGGCTGCAGCCTATTTAGCTGCTGTCCATCTGAGAGAACTTAGAAGAGGAGACGAGAAGACATAGTGACTGGAACGGCAAGATGTCCAGGAAAAAGTCACAACTTCTTGGTTTTGTTCAGTTTAATCTGCTAGTGGCAAATCCACAGTTGTCTTACTAAAACAGCAAAGACCACCCATATCAATGTCTATACTTAAAAATTAGCATAGAAGAGACAAGTTTTGCTCTAGGATGCTAATAACAAAAAGAATGACACATCTTATTAATAACACACCAAGAAGGGCCGGCACAGTGGCATTGCCAGCAAAGCTGAAGCCTACAACACCGACATCCCATATATGGATACTGGTTCGTGTCCCAGCTGCTCCACTTCTGATCCAGCTCCCTGCTAATGGCTTGGGAAAAGCAGCGCAAGATGGGTCTCTGCTGCTCATGTAGGAGACCCAAATGATGCTCCTGGCTCCTGGCTTTGGCCTGGGCAAGCCCAGGCCACTGTGGCCATCTAGGGAGTGAACCAGCAGATAGAAGCGCTGTCTGTAACTGTAGCTTTCAAATAAAATAAAATAAACCTTAAAAAACACAGTAAGAAAAAAAAATTTAACATGTCATTCAATCAACTGGGGACAAACCAATTATCTGTAGGCTATTACAACAATAGCGATTTGTAAGGTTTGAAGATCAAGCCATGATACTGGAAGAAAGAATAATATACCTAAGTAACAGTGAAGATTTTCTTCACTATCTATGAACAAAATCACAGAATGGACTTCAGCCTTAAAATACCAAGAGGCATATTTCATAGGTTAAAGTGGACAGCTATTGTGGACAGCTGTCCTCCAAAGCCTGCGTGCTGTCCCCAAAGATTTAACAGAATGTTAGGGAATGTGTATCGTTCAGGCACACTTGAAACAGCACTGAATATTTCTCAGCGTTTGAAGTTCACTGGGTCCCTTTTCCCCCAACCATAAGGTAAATGCCATTCCATATACAGCTTTTTGAAATGTTGCTTACTTTATGATTCTCTGCCGATGCTGCCTTATGGGAGAAATTTTATTTCAAAGTTTCATAGAATGTGAATTGAACTCATTATTTTACTCCAAACTCATTGTTTAATTGACAGGAAACATGCATCTAAATCATTGTGTATGCATGGCAGAAGAAGCTACATAAATTTAACAATGGGTGGATTATTACTATTTAGCATATTTATGGAATTTTAGATTCAGGAAACATTTTACAAATCTTTTATTAGTTAATCCTTACACTTTGGAGTGAGTCTGACAGGTGGTAAACAATGCTTTGGGCTTAAATTGCCAATATGTGAAAACTTTAATGGGAGAAAAAAAACCTACAGCATTTCTCTTCCCTCCCACATGTGCCAAGGGCACATTTCTGATACCTTTTCCTTCTCATCAGAGACCAAGGAAACGGGCCCAGGAAGCAGAACCACATATCCAAAATTCCAGTAACAAAAGCAGAATGTACTGGGTGGTGCTCTGTCCTAGGTCAGGTGGCCAACACCAGGAGAGAGATTGCTACCGAACTGAACTTACAAAAAGATACCGTCCAGTGCTCCGGCACAGGAAAAAGGCACAAAAGCAAACCATTTTCCTAAAACTACACAGTAAATTTAAATTCCAATTCTGACACACCTACTGGACTCACTACTGAATGAAAACGCCATCAATTTATTCTCTGAGCACGCACACAGGTATACTGGAGAACAAACCCAAATTAAGAGTTTATTTTGATTATTATTGTTTTAATTCCCAAGTTGTAAAAAAAAAAAAAACAAAAAACACTAAGCTCCCTGGACTATCACCGCAAACTTTGAGAGTCCTCCAACCTACCCTTCCCGAAGCCACCAAAAAGTGTTGGAAAGCAGGGTGCAGAAAGCCTCCAGGAACCAAAGTCTCATCCATTCTTGACCCCAACCTTTTCACAGCCCCGGGGCTTTCAGAGGCAACAAACCCAGAGAAACCAATCCCGCCCCACCTGAGGGCCGGACGTGAGGAGTCGCACATGCTGCGCCTACTCGCAGGCGACCCCAGCGTGGCCGCGTCCCAGGCAGAGCCTTATCCCTGCTGACGGACGGTGACTTTATCCCCCGTAATCCCCCGGGCCACCCGCCCCTGCCCGGGGCGTGCGTGAGCGTGCGTGGCGGGGACGCTGAGGTGGGAGGGCGCCCAGCGGCCCCAAGCGTGCGGGACGCGAGCCCCCTCTGCGGCGCCGCCGGCGGGCGGGCAGCGGAAGGTCACCAGGTGTCCCCCACCCTGTCGGAGCGTCAAAGGGACGCCCTCCCTCAGGGCCACGGGGTCTGTGGCTACGCGCAGGGTGGCCAGAGAGACCCCCTCCGCCACCCCTGAGGCCCACCCAGCCCTCGGGACGCCGACCCCGCCCCGCCCCGCGCTACCTGGGGACGCTGGAGGCACCGGGCGGCGGCTCCGTGCGCGGGCCGGGCGGCTGAGGCTGGGCGCGGGCTTGGCAGAGCCGCGGGGAGAGCGGCCGAGCCCGCCCCGCCGGGCCCGCCCTCGCGCCGCCACCTCGCTCCTGCCCGGGGGGCGGGGGCTGCGGCCCCTCCCCGCCTTCGCGGCCTGCCCGGGAGTCGTCTGGGTGGCGCCCCCGCAGCCAGGGGCCGCCTCCTGGCCGCCCGAGCCGCGCCCAGACACGCGTCCGGGCGGCCCAGCCTGGGGGCTCGGCCTCTGCGGGCCCGAGCCTGGGACCTTGCCCTTCCCCGCGCAGCGCCCGAGGGGTCGTCCTAGAGGCGTCGCCGCCACCCACCTCCGGGAGGCGCGGGGCGCGCCAGGTGCGGGGCAGCTCCTTGCACTGACGGAGGCCGACTCTGAGGAAAAGTTTTTCTGGCGCTGTCAAGGGTCAGTTTCTCGGGGGGGCCGTTCTGGATCCCAGAGGTGGGGACTCCAGCGAGTCCGAGTGCGGGTTCCGCTGACATCACGACCAGCACATCACCGGGTGTCATCTGGTGTAGTTCACACGAAGACTGACCGTCTTTACTGCAGCCTCTGCACGTTCGGCCTTCAGCCTGGAGACAGCTCAGCGAGGGGGTGAAAGAACTTCATTTTTAAGTAAGAAGTAGTATTAGAAGCCAGCACATTCATAGTTTCGCCCTGCCCTAAGGTCTAAGTATGTGACCTCTGAAAAAATTTAGAGCTTCCAGTGACCAGGATTGCCTAGACTGATTCACTACCGAATACATCATTTCCAGAACTTTCCATGTTTTAGCTCTGATGTGCATTTTCCCCTGTAACGCGAAGGTGAGGTGAAAATAAGATGCAATAAAGTCAATGTGAGGAGCTTTTTAATAACTGATAGAAAAGTTTATGAGAGAAGCAGTCAGTAATAATTGAAAATAAGATTCGAGAATTGTAGTTCTTGTTCTTCAGTCTTACGACTGTCTCTGAGCTTGAATATGAAGAGTTAGTGATATGTATTATTTTTAGCAGGAATACTAGTTTTCTAACAATTATTAAGTAGATGAAATATGTAGTATCGGTATGATGTCAGATCAGTTTAAAACTATTTACGGAAGCATGTTAACTAAATGAGCGGACACTGTAGTAATGACAAGTTTTTAGTGAAATTGATTTGGTCTTAGAGTTTAAGTATTACAAAAGATACACCAGAAAACAGAATCTTTAGAGTCCTGACTGAAGTCTAACGAACTTATTTCCTTTTAAATAATCCCATTTCCTTCAATGGTTTCTGATAAGATATGAATAGAATTTCATTACTCGGGGCGCTTTCCATTCATTCTTCTGAGTATTTAATGAGGGCTCATCAAGTGCCTAGCACTGATTGGGGTGCAAGTACTACAAGGGTGAACCAGATAGATACAAGTTCTGCCTTCCAGAAGGTCACATTCTAGTGAGAGACAGACGGCCACTAAATAGACAAGTGCAAAGATAATTAATTGCACCTGTGAAATAAGTTGTATGCAGAAGTATGGAGTGCTAGGAGAGAATACCCTCCAAGCGGCTTGACTTTTAGGTCTTTTGTGGACTTGAACTCTAGAATTATTTTAAATCTGCAATTTTTTCATCTTTTGTTCTTCTTTCATATCTCATATCCAACCCTTTAAGAAATCCCGAGAGCTATATCCTCAGAAGGTATTCCAAATGTAATCTCTGCCCCTAGCACTGTCTTCCAAACCAGCGTTGCTTACTTGGATTTGTGAAAAAGCATCTAGATTTCTGTTCCACTCTCAGTCATGCCTCTATGGTCTATTATCTGTGTAGCATTTAGGATGATCATTTGGAAGTATGTATAGTATATTAATTCATGTCATTCCTTTGCTCAAAAAAAAAAAAAAAAAAAAAACCTCACTTGATGGCTCTCTATTTGCTCTCAGAACACAATATAAGCTTGATTGTGGCCTTGAAGACCTTACCTGCCTACCACCTCTCCTTTCTTACCTCCTTCTTCATCACTGTCCCTCCCATACTCTGCCACACTCTCTGGCTTTTCTGCAGCTCTTTCATCCCTCATGCTTCTGCCTCTTGGGCATTGAGCCAGGACTGTCTTCCTCTAAAGCTTTATAGAATCTTGTTCCTCAGTTACATCAGAAATCCAGACCTGAATCTTCTCTCAGAGTTCATGACCACCCTTTCAAATTAGCCTCCTCTCTCAAACCCTCTTTGTCTCCTTAATTTATTTTAGTTTTCCTTTTAATATGTCCATGCATGTGTGTGCTACATATGGTCACGCACACCGGTGCACACACATTTGTTGTGTGCTGTTCTCTATCTTAGAATAAGAACAGCAGCTTGGTTACAGTAGCAGGCACATAGAAGGCACTCAATAAATATTTGTTGGAAGCAAGCATATAAATTTATTGTTTTATGAGTGAATGTTTGCACTCCCCCCAAAATCTTGTTGGAGCTCTGACCTCTAAACGTCTATATTTGGAGATAAGGCCCTTACACAAGTAATTAATATTCAATGAGGTCCTAAAGGTGGGACTCTGGTCAGAAAGGATTGGTGTCTTTATTAGAAGAGGCTCCAGAGAGCTCACTTGCTTTTTTCACATGTATGCACCAAGGAAAATAATGTTATCAGACAGTAAGTTGACCACCTGCAGGATGAGAGCCTTCACCAGGAATCAAAGAGATCGGCATCCTAATTTTGGACTTCTCAACCTCCAGAACTGTGAGAAATAAATTTTTATGATGTAAGACACCCAGTCTATGTTTTGTTTTGAGCAGCCCAGGCAGATTAAGACAAGTTATAAAGACTATGAAAATAACAAGGAACTCAGTTATAATGTTTAGTCACAGTATCA
Source organism: Lepus europaeus (assembly GCF_033115175.1). Classification (NCBI taxonomy): domain Eukaryota; kingdom Metazoa; phylum Chordata; class Mammalia; order Lagomorpha; family Leporidae; genus Lepus; species Lepus europaeus. The sequence continues at coordinate 51,224,371 of NC_084843.1, forward strand.
CAAATCGCTTTGAGATCACTAATGCAATTGAATGATGTAATGGTGTGACCTTTAACCACTGAGCAGTCCTTTCTAGCACCTCCCAAAGTGATGGAGGCTGGAAGATTAATCTTATCTTGACCTGAAAATAGAATAAGTGTTCAAGATGAACAAATATTTTTGATGACGTTTCTTGTTTGTTTGTTTTTTTCCCCCCTGAGGTCATGAGTGGTTGAAACTCAAGAGGAAAAGAATGATCCAGTCATCATGGTGAAAAATGCTGTTTCCAGAGGGAGCTCAGTGTCTAAAAGCAGCAGAAGTCCCCCACGAGTTCCCTGGAAGGACTCACATATAGCTGAGTGCCTACCACATAACCAAAAACGACTGATATTCAAGCAAATACCAGATGCTTCAGATAACAGCTTCAGGTACCTACCTTGGTGATTTATACCCTTGGCTTACAAAGTAGACTATGGCAAATAAACACTTGAGCTTCCATTTTTTTTAATTATAAAGGATATGTATTTCATATACTTTTTATTGCAAATCCTGGCATCCTCACTTGCTCATGGGTCAGGTCGTCTCCTGTCCTAAGGAAAGGCTTAGTGATCCACACATGGAGAGTAACATACAATTCCTAGCCTTCTTCCATTGTGTGGCATCTTGCTGGTGTTTATATGTGCTTTTCCTAATGTAATGGCCATAAGGGGAGTACTAATTAGCAGTGCTGATGATCTACCTAATTCATTTTTTTTTTTTTTACGTTTTTATTTATTTATTTGAAAGTCAGAGTTTACACAAGAGAGGAGAGGCAGAGAGAGAAAGGTCTTCTATCCGATGGTTCACTCTCCAATTGGCCATAATGGCTGGAGCTGCACCAATCCGAAGCCAGGAGCCAGGAGCCTCCTCCGGGTCTCCCACATGGGTGCAGGGGTCCAAGGATTGGGGCCATCTTCTACTGCTTTCCCAGGCCACAACAGAGAGCTGGATTAGAAGTGGAGCCGATCCTGTCCCGGTTGCCCCTCTTCCAGGCCAGCTCTCTGCTGTGGCCAGGGAGTGCAGTGGAGGATGGCCCAAGTGTTTGGGCTCTGCACCCCATGGGAGACCAGGATAAGCACCTGGCTCCTGCCATCGGAACAGCGCGGTGCGCCGGCCGCAGCGCGCTACCGCGGCGGCCATTGGAGGGTGAACCAACGGCAAAAGGAAGACCTTTCTCTCTGTCTCTCTCTCACTGTCCACTCTGCCTGTCAAAAAAAAAAAAAAAGAAGTGGAGCAGCCAGGACTTGAACCGGTGCCCATATAGGATGCCGGGGCTTCAGGCCAGGCGTTAACCTGCTGCGCCACAGCATCAGCCCCTTACCTAATTCGTTCTTAAGAAGTCAACTCTTCCTTCGCAGTGAAATAATCAAGAAAATATGTAAACTATGGATTTACATTGATTTTTAATAAACAGCTTGCCTTTAAGCTGATTAAGAGGAGAAAGAAACTCTGAATTGGCAAAATAAAAGGAGTTTGGAATCTACTTGGGGATTTTGGCTACCTACCAGTCCTAGTTTTGAATTATTACACATCATAATAATATAATTTCAGGTTCACCAATATTCTTTAAATTGATTGGTTTTCCCCTTTCAATGGAATGTATTGATAGAACCTGAGCTTTAAAGTAATATTAGAGCATTGTCCTACTTTTTCAAGCTCTCAGAACACTCTTCCCCATTCACATTTATCAGCAAGAATGAATTTGTAAGTTTCCTGTTACAGCTACAACATATCAAGATACTGACATATCTTTAGTAGAAGCTAGTCTAGTTCTATTTTTTAGATGAAGATCATCACATCATAAAATATTAAGGAGACTTGGCTGCAATTCATTGTGTGATTTGAAGCTGAGGTTGAGAGATGTCAATGGACTTGCTCATGGTCAAACTACTAAATCCAGTCAGAACTGAGACTGGATAGAGTCTTTTCATTTTTCATTCTACATATTTTCCACTGTGATAAGTTACCTCAGTGTGAGCTTGGTGAGAATGTTATTTTTTTTTCGTGAAGCATGAGCTAATGAATGTAGGACACCTTTGGTTATGCCTCATTCTGCCCATACATATTTGTCAGACAGCTGAGGGTGCTTGAATTCTCCAAATCCCAGCTCCTGCCCCCATGAACAGTGCTCATGAAGGAAAGGGGATCTCTCCTAGACATTCATTTGTTTCGTGATTGACAAAGGGTGAGAGGAAACCTTACAGATTATTTATTATTCTCATTGGGACCATAAGGTACTGCCAGCTACTGTTTACCCAGTGAGAACATTAACCTTTACAAAATAGATTATTTTGGTAGGATAGTGCTAGTGAAAAAAATAGTAATAAAATTATCAGTGAGACTTGGGTAGACAGAGTCCTTTAAACTAGTGATGATGATTATTGGTTACTACTTAGCAATAATATGTAATGGTTTGGTGGAAAATTTTCAAGGAGCTTGGTGGAAACCTAATTTTCTGAGGTACTTAAAATAGGACTAAATAAAAGAATGAAGAGTATATTGTAGAGTTAATCTAGTAGCCCAGATGGCCTTTCCATAGTTACAGCTTTTACAGTTCTCAAAATGTGTGCATTCTTTATTCTTTTATGAGAAAATAAAGATTTTTTCCCCCAGGGGCATGAAGTTATCTTGCAGTTTAGTTGTTAAAATACACTGAATATTTTTCTGTGTTACTTCTGGGACACTCGTATTTATTCTGGAAGTCACCTTAGTTCCTGTATGTCCCCCTATGTTTGAATGTCTGAGTCTAGACTACAGATTTTAAGCTTGTTTGATTTCCCCTGATACTCCTAAAAGCCTGGTAAATGTGAAATTTTATGTCCTGGATTGAAGGGAAAGATTATTGAGAAAAAATTATAATCTTATCTCTTTCACTTTGATTAATTTTTTTCTTATAATCTGGGAAGCTGCAACAGGATGGAATGTTTCTGAAAGGAATTTGTAAATTTACTTGTACTTTCTACAAACAGGGCTTATAAATTCTATAATCAAATTCTTATGGATTGTGCAAAAGAGCCACTTCATTTTTTTATTGACAAATCTCAGAGTTTAAAAAAATTACATTTTAGCAATACCATGCATTCTGAGTTTTATCATAAAGGAAAATATTGGATGGTAAAATGACATTTTCATAAAATCTGTCCAGATGGATTTTGTGTATGTGGTCACCATCTTTTTCCTTCCACAAAAGAACGGTCTTTGATTATAATTTTGTCATTTGTTTCACTTTCTTAATACATACTACCTAATAAATTACTTTATGATTGTAACTTATTCAAGTTTCACCCATGCTGTTCTTTGTTATTATACACTGTGGACCTTAGAATTTATTGCAGGGGTTACTTGATAGTCTGACACCTCAACTTTAGAGTGCAAGTATGAGAGGAGACATTTGACCTTGGGAGTTCAGAGCTTAAAGAGATCCCAAGATTGAAGAGGGTACTCATAAGTATCATTAAATAGTGATAACTTTATATCTTATCCTTTGTCTCCTATATACACCATCATTTCCTGGGATATATAGAACGGATGTTGAGGGTGTAGAAAAATCTGCTCCCTTTTAGAATTTTTGTGCTTTGGCCTATTTTCTTTATGAATTCATATCATTCTAGCCTCTCTTTATTCTCTGTTAAAAGTGATGCATTTTCTGTGCTTTAAAAATTATATTATAGGGGGCCCAAGCACTTGGGCCATCCTCCACTGCCCTCCGGGGCCACAGCAGAGAGCTGGACTGGAAGAGGAGCAACCAGGACAGGATCCGGCGCCCCAACCAGGACTAGAACCTGGGGTGCCGGCGCTGTAGGCAGAGGATTAGCCTAGTGAGCCACAGCGCCGGCCTTCAATTATCTTTATATACAAAAGATCAACTTAGTATATACTAAGTAAAGATTTCAACAGTTTGCACCCACACAGAAACACAAAGTATAAAGTACTGTTTGAATACTAGTTATACCATTAATTCACATAGTACAACACATTAAGGACAGGGATCCTACATGAGGAGTAAGTGCACAGTGACTCCTGTTGTTGATTAACAATTGACACTCTTATTTATGGCGTCAGTAATCACCTGAGGCTCTTGTCATGAGCTGCCAAGGCTATGGATGCCTTTTGAGTTCGACAACTCTGATCTTATTTAGGCTAGGTCATATTCAAAGTGGAAGTTCTCTCCTCCCTTCAGAGAAAGGTACCTCCTTCTTTGATGGCCCATTCTTTCCACTGGGATCTCACAGAGATCTTTCATTTAGGTCAATTTTTTTTTTTTGCCAGAGTGTCTTGGCCTGAAATCTCTCCTGGGCTTTTTAGCCAGATCTGAATGCCTTAAGCACTGATTCTGAGGCCAGAGTGCTATTTAAGGCATTTGTTATTCTATGAGTCTGCTGTGTATCCTGCTTCCCATGCTGGATTGTTCTCTCCTTTTTAATTCTATCAATTAGTATTAGCAGACACTAGTCTTATTTATGTGATCCCTTTGACTCTTAATCCTATCATTATGATCAATTATGAACTGAAACTGATCACTTTGACTAGTGAGATATCTTAGAGCTCAAGATTATTCAGAATGGTACTTGACATTCTTGTGAGTTAGCAACCAATGACATTGGATTTATTGGCCCTTTGAAGATAATTGGCTACTCAAGGATTACCTTAGAGAATATATATTTTTATTTTGTAGTAAATGTGATGTAGCCAAGTATACCCTCATAATATCGCCTTATGTTCTTCACTTCCTTAAGAAAATTTGTTCTTTGCTATTTGCTCTGACTTCTCCACTCTGGCAATATTTGCTCACTGAGCAGGAGATTTAGATTATCCCACAGTCTGATTTGGTATTCTTCCAGTGTTCCCTGGAACTCAGACTGTGTCATGAAAAATCCCAGCAAGCTAGCAGGTTTAAATTTTTATTGTATTATTGACATCTAGCCACTTTTTTTTTAAACTTGCAAGAACATCAAGTTTACATAGTTCATGCTTATAGTTATTGTTTGGTATAAAAATAACTGGAATATTAACAGTTCCTTTATTTTACATTTTTACTTTGGTTTAACTCTAATTTAGATTTCCCAATAGGATCTTGGAGGAAGGGATTTTATATGTAAAATTTTATACTGCACACATCATTATTTTACATAATCTCTTCAACTATGACCAAATACTTACTATGTGACCAATGGTTGTCAATGAATGATTTCACAACTTAATTTTCCATGATTTCCTCAGAGCATATGGTTATCCCTTAGGTCAAATATGCATTGCATGTCTCTTAACTGCATGACTTATAGTAATCAAAAGTTTGCACATTTAATATTTTCACCCCAGATTTATTGAGGCATAATTTTAAAAATATATATATATTTATATATAGAGTGTGCAAGCAAGCTCTAGACTGAGTTGAAGCCAGAATTTGGGAACTAAGTCCATGTCTCCTAATGGGTGGCAGAGATTTCACCACTTGAGGAATCATTGCTGCCTCTTAGGGTCTGCATTAACTGGAAGCTGGAGTTAGGAGCCACAGCCAGGAATTGAACTCAGGCAGTCAGATATGGAGTGCAGCTTCTTAACTGCTACTCTAAATGCCTGTTCTGAGGTATTATTGAGAAATAAAAATTATATATATTCAAGGTATACACAATTGTTATTTGATGTACATCATGAAATGATTGCCACAATCAAGCTAATTAATACATCTGTCACTTTAATTAGCTACCCTACTTTAAGATCTTAAGATCTACTTTCACCAAATTTCAGGTATAAAATACAGTATTATTAAATTATAATCACTGGCTGGCGCTGCGGCTCACTAGGCTAATCCTCTGCCTTGCGGCGCCGGCACACTGGGTTCTAGTCCCGGTTGGGGTGCCAGATTCTGTCCCGGTTGCCCCTCTTCCAGGCCAGCTCTCTGCTGTGGCCAGGGAGTGCAGTGGAGGATGGCCCAAGTGCTTGGGCCCTGCACCCCAAGGGAGACCAGGAGAAGCACCTGGCTCCTGGCTTTTGATCGGTGCGGTGCGCCGGCCGAAGCACACCAGCCGTGGCGGCCATTGGAGGGTGAACCAACGGAAAAGGAAGACCTTTCTCTCTGTCTCTCTCACTGTCCACTCTGCCTGTCCAAAAAAAAAAAAAAAAAAATTAAAATCACCACACCGGACATTAGATTCTCAATACTTGTTCATCTTAAAACTAAAATTTATAATGAAAAACTTATTTATCTTATAGTCCTTTGATCAGTAATTTCCCATTTCCCACCCTCCTCAACCCCTGGAAACTGCTATTGCTCTTTAAGTATCTGTGAGTTCAACATTTTACATTTTACATTTAAGTGAGATCATATAGTATTTGCCTTTTTGTGTCTGGCTTATTTCACTTAGCATAATGTCCTCCAGTTTCACCCACATTGTCACGAATAGAAGAATTTTTTTCCGTTTTATGGGTAATATTCCACTGTGTGTGTCCATGTGTATGTATGTATCTCAAATTTTCTTTATCCATTCATCTGCTGATGGTTGATTCCATATCTTGCCTACTATGAATACTGCTGCAATAAAGAAGGGAATGTGGATCTCTTTGAGAAACTGCTTTCATTTCCTTTGAATATATAACCAGAAGTGGGATTGCTAGATTATATGGTGGTTCTAGTTTTAATTTTTTTAGGAAACTCTGTACTGTTTTTCATAATGGTTGCACCAATTTATATTCCCAATGACATTATGTAAGTTCCTTTGGCCATATCCTCACCAACACTTCTTACTGTTTATCTTTTGGTAATAGCCATTTTAACAGAATTGAGATGATATCCTATGGTAGTTTTGATTGGTATTTTCCTGCCTGTTTTACAAGATCAACATTACCCTCATATCAAATCAAGATAACGATTCTATACAAAGAGAATTTTTCAAAAAAATTTTATTTTAGGTATACAAATTTCATGTATTTCTTATATACAGATTCAGGAACATAGTGACTTTTCTACCCTACCCTCTGTCCCGCCCACACTCCTGTCCTTCTTCCTCCTCCCTCTCCTATTCCCATCATTAATTTTTACAAAGATCTATTTTCAGTTAACTTTATAGTCATAAGATTAACCCTGTACCAAGTAAAGAGTTTGACAAATAGTATGGAGAAAAAAACACTATTTCTCAACAGTCAAGACAAGGGCTGTTAAAAATCATCACATCTCAAAATGTAAATTTCACTCCTATAGATTACCTTTTAGGTACTTGATCAGTTAACATAGATCAGGGAGAACATGTGGTATTTGTCTGTTTGGGACTGGCTTATTTCACTAAGTCTGATGGTTTCCAGTTGCATCCATTTTGTTGGAAGCAACAGGATTTAATTTATTTTTTTTACCACTGTATAGTATTCCATAGTATATATTTACTATAATTTCTTTATACAGTCTTCAGTTGATAGACATCTGGGTTGATTCTATATCTTAGCTATTGTTTATAGAGCTGCAGTAAACATGGGGATGCAGATACCTCTTTCATATGCTGATTTCTTTTCATTTGGGTAAATTTCCATTAGTGGGATGGCTGGGTCATATGGTAAGTCTATATTCAGATTTCTGGCATATCTCTGTACTGTCTTCCACAGTGGCTACGCCAGTTTACATTCCCACTAACAATGGATTAGGGTACCTTTTCTGCCACATCCTCACTAGCATTTGTTGTTTATTGAATTCTGTATGAGAGTCATTCTAACTGGGATGAGGTGGAACCTCATTGTGGTTTTGATTGCATTTCCCTTATGGATAGTGATCCTGAGCATTTTTTCATGCCAATGCCTGTTCAAATCCTTTGCTCAATTCTTATTGGATTGTTTGTTTTGTTGTTGTTGATTTTCTTGAGCACTTTATAGATTCTAGTTATTAATCCTTTATCAGTTGCATAGTTTGCAAATATTTTCTCCCATTCTGTCGGTTGCCTCTTCACTTTGCTGAGTATTTCTTTGGTAGTGTAGAAGCTTTTGAGCTTGATATAGTCCCATTTGTCAATTTTGGCTTTGATTGCCTGTGATTTTGGGGTATTTTCCAAGAACTCTTTGCCTATGCCAATGTCTAGCAGAACTTCCCCAATGTTCCCTGTAATTTGATAGTATTGGGGTGTAGGAAATTACAGGCCGATAACTCTGGTCAACATAGCTACCAAATTCTTTTTTATTTATTTAACAGGTAGAGTTATAGACAGTGAGAGAGAGAGACAGAGAGAAAGGCCTTTCTTCCGTTGGTTCAACCCTCAAATGGCCACTACGGCCGGTGATGCGCTGATCCGAAGCCAGGAGCCAGATGCTTCTTCCTGGTCTCCCAAGCAGGTGCAGGAGCCCAAGCACTTGGGCCATCCTCCACTGCCCTCCCGGGCCACAGCAGAGAGCTGGACTGGAAGAGGAGCAACCAGGACTAGAACCCAGTGCCCATATGGGATGCCAGCGCCGCAGGTGGAGGATTAACCAAGTGAGCCATGGCCCTGGCCCCATCTACCAAATTCTTAACAAAATATAAGCAAATTGAATTCAGTAGCACATTAGAAGCATCACATGCTGTAAGCAAATAGTCTTTATTTCTGGTGTGCAAGGATGATTCAACACATGAAAAAATCAATAAATGTTACATACCACACTAACAAAAGGAATAACATAAACATGAGCATCTCAATAGATGTAGAAGAAACATTTGACAAAATTCAACATCCTTTCATGATAAAAACTCAGTGAATTAGGTATAGAAGGAATATACATCAACATAGCAGATTATATACAACAAACTCACAGCTAATAAGAATCCTCAGTGGTGAAGAGGTAAATGCTTTTCAAAAATAAAATCAGGAATAAGAGTTTTCCATGTTTATGACTTTTATTCAATGTAGTAATAGAAGTCTTGGCCAGAATAATTAGGCAATAAAAAGAAACAAAAGCCATATTAATTGAAAAAAAGAAAAGAAGTAATATAGTTTGTTTGCAGATAACATTGATTTTTTTTTATGTAGAAAGTCCTAAAGATTCCACCAGAAAACTGTTAAAACCAATAAATGAACCCATTTAAAGCTGCAGAATCCAAAACTCAACACAAAAAGTCAGTCATATATAGTACTAATAATTAACTATCTGTAAAGTAAATTTAGAAAAAAATCCCATTTGTAAAATACTCAGGAATAAATTTCAACAAGGTAAATGTAATACACTGAAAATCAATGATGTTGATGAGAGAAATTAAAGAGGACACAAATGGAAAGACATTCAGTATTTATAGATTGGAAGAAATAATATTAAAATGTCAATGGTACTCAAAGTGTTCTACAGATTTAATGCAGTTTTTATAAAAAAATTTCAGTATCATTTTTCACTGAAATAAAAAAAAAGCACTCCTACAATTCATATGAAATCACAAAAGATCCTGAATATCCAAAGCAATTTTAAGAAAGAAGAACGAAGCTTCTGACTTCAAACTGTATTACAAAACTGTATTAATTAATACATATGCTGCTGGCATAAAAACACATATGCGGCCGGTGCCGTGGCTCAATAGGCTAATCCTCCACCTTGCGGTGCCGGCACACTGGATTCTAGTCCTGGTCGGGGCGCCGGATTCTGTCCTGGTTACCCCTTTTCCAGGCCAGCTCTCTGCTGTTTCCCGGGAGAGCAGTGGAGGATGGCTGAAGTGCTTGGGACCTGCACCCCATGGGAGACCAGGAGAGGCACCTGGCTCCTGCCTTCGGATCAGCGTGGTGTGCCGGCCGCAGCGTGCCGGGCCTGGTGGCCATTGGAAGGTGAACCAATGGCAAAAGGAAGACCTTTCTCTCTGTCTCTCTCTCTCACTGTCCACTCTGCCTGTCAAAAAAAAAAAAAAAAAAAAAAAAGAAAAGAAAAATTAAAAAAACAAAAAAGAAACAAACAAAAAAAACACATACGCACCACCCAGTGGAACAGAACAGAAATAAACCCGTACATGTACAGTCAACTAGTGTTCAAGAAAAGTATCAGGAATACAAAATGGGAAAATGATAGTCCCTTCAATAAATGATATTGGGAAAACTGGATATCCACACTTGGAAAAATGATGTTAGATCTAGCCTAAAACATACACAAAAATTAACTTGAAATGAATTATGCACTTGAAAATAAGACATGAAACTATGAAAATCCTAGAAGAAAACGAAATGAAAAAGCTATTTGATAATGCTCTTGGTGACGTTTTGTTTTTTGTTTTGCCATGAAGCAAAAAAGCACAGGCAACAAAACCAAAAATAAACAAGTGGAACTACAGCAAACTAACAAGCTGCACAGAAAAGGAAATAATCAATAAAACTAAAAGTCAAGTTATCCAATGGGAAAAAAATATTTGCAATGAATATATTGAACAGAATTCTAAGTTGATATGTTCACCTGGACTTTTACATAATAAAAATAGTCCAAGAAATATTTAACCTGTCTTAAATTTAGGTATTACTAATGGTTTCTATTTTATTATATGCACAATGAAAAACAAATCACTCCAAAAGATAAGTTCCAATGTCTCAAGGAGAATTGAATATGGTAAACATCAATGAGTTTTTTCTTTTTAAATATTTATTTATTTGAAAGGCAGAATTATAGATAGGTAGATAGATAGATAGAGAGATCTTCCATCTGCTGGTCCCCAAATGACTGCAATGGCCAGGACTGAACCAGGCCAAAGCCAGGAACTTCATCTGTGTCTCCAACATGAGTGCAGGGGTCAAAACACTTGGGCCATCATCACTTGGACCATCTTCTGCTGTTTCCCAGGCACATTAGCAGGGAACTGGATTGGAAGTGGAATAGCTGGGACTCTGACCAGCACAAATATAGGGTGCCGGTATCACAGGTGGAGGCTTACCCTGCTGTGTCAACAACGCTGGCCCCAACCCTCAATAAGTTTTGAATGTGTGAATAGAACAGTGATCTTAAAATGGCTACAATTAATTGTTTTGCTCCAAAGCTCGTTTGGGTGAAATACTCATTCTCAAGACACTTTGCTTCTCAGTATACATTTTAAAATTTTAAAGTTTCCGAAGACAAATCTAGAAGCAATGAATATTTTGGTTTTCTATAGTTTTGGCCTCAGATAATAAAATCAGGGAATATTTCTGATTTGTTAGCTGTAAGTTAGGCATATTATTCTAAGTGGCTCATATTTTTAAAACTTTCAGGGAGAATATGGTTTAATACCTATTTTATGCACACAATTCTTATGAATATATACTAATTGGACTACAGAAAATGGAAAATTGTAAAGGAAACAATGAATATCTGATTTTATATATTTGCTTTTTTACAAAAATCAATTCAAAAATGGATGAGATGTAATGTGGTTCTATGAAAACCTTTGTAGTTAAATTTACTTTTAATCATTTTTACTTTATTATCTCTTGGCAGCTGGAAAATCTTTGATTAATCTTTGTGAAAAGAAATTAAACTTTAAACTTTACACATGAAAGAAAAAGCCGTTAAGGTACACAGTGAATAAGCTTATTAACTCTAAAATTAATCAGTCAACACTAGCAAATTCACAGTTAGAAAACTATGCTGATAGTTATATAATATTTATATTATGCTCCTACCTTGATTTATCTATTTGCTAATTTCTCAGTAATAATGATGCATTATATTTTTGATAGCCTGTAATTCTTATTGCAAATATTTCAATTCACACTCTTTATAAGGTTGTGGTTTTAAGATAGAGTTTTAAAATGAAATGCCAACTTGAGTTTGGAGAAATAATTATTCAAATATAGTAAGTATGGTAACTTCCCCAATAAGCAGGTTCACCCTCACCTTCAAAGCACAACAATGTGGAATTAAATTGCTTGGGTTTCATTTCTAGCTCTACTACCTATTAGCTGTATTAGCTGTAAACATTTATGTACTTATTAAACTGTTTAAACCTCAGTTTTCTTATTCGTAAAATGGAAATAGTTAAAGCTTCTACCTCATAGCATGTCTGTGAACGTTAATGAGGTAATCTCACTTACTGCAGTCAAGTTTTCATTTAGTGCTAGCAAAGTAATTTGCACATGGTTAGTGCTCAGTAGATCTTTGCTATTATTCTTATTAACATGAGAGTAATTTTTTAGCAGTAAGAGATTATCTGGTTCCTTTGAAGATTATGTAAACATAAATATGTCCATGTTATTTATGCAGAGCATGATGAAACAAATAGTAAATATATTATGAATGTTTCTAACAATCAGTTTATTGGTAGCATTTATAACACTAATATAAAATACTGCTTATAATAATGAAGATCCCCATGAACAAATCAGATTTGTAATAATGAGTCTAACTATAATGGATTAATTAGAGTTGTGATGCCTATTTAAAAAGTGAGTTAGAAAATATTAACATTATTAGTATCGATTGTTTATGCCAAGTTGGAATTGTGAATGTATGAAAGTTATGAGGTAGCAATTTAGAAAATTTTTTTCCTGTATACAGAACAGCATCTAGGGAAAAGATCCTTCATCCAAGAAAATCGGCATGCTAAGGAACAAAAAGATATTTTTCTAAAGAAAATACTCTGAAATCACATGATAGCCATTAAAAAAGAGGGCAGAGCATCCCACTTAGACTCAGTGTTCTTCCATGTCATGCTGAGTAGTGAACTGTTAACGTTGGACAAAGAATCTATTGAAGCAACACAGAGATGATTTCTATGCCAGGCTGGTGAAAGATCATAGCACATCACTGCATTTTATTTAAGTTGAAACCATGATAATACAACATCCCTAGGATGGTTTTTGGAATTGCAACTGAGATATCAAGGACTCTTCCTGCTTTCTGAATGTGTGAGATCTTATTAGATGTATTAATTATAACCTGAGCATATGTGAAGGGCCATAAATTTACCAGGAACAAGTGGATTTTGAGGGGAATGAAATTTGGAAATATATAAAAAGTCAGAATTTTATCATCACAGACATCTTGTATCAAACCTTTTCCTTGAAAAAACAAACTTTACTTTGCTATAAAATATATCTCTTGTTTTAGTTGGTCACCATTTTAAGTTAATTTAATCAGTTTAAATTGATTGGAGGCCTTGTAAGGATGAAGAATAGGTTTGGAATGGTGAGATGAATTAGAATGAGGTTCCTCTTGCAAAGCTTATGAACAAGAAGGAAGTTGAATGGGGTTGAGCATTATGGTGCAGAGTATTAAGCCATCATTTGCGATACATCCAATATCAGTGTCTGGGTTTGAGTCCCACGTCTGCTTCCCATCCAACTTCCTAATAGTGCACACCCTGGGAGGCAGCAGATGGTAGTTCAAGTACTTGGGTCTCTACCACCTATGTGGGAGACCTGCATTGAATTCTCAATTTCCAAATTCTTTTTGGCCCAGTCCTGATTGGTGCAGGCATTGGGGAGTGAACGACTGGGGAGATGGACGATTCTCTCAGTCTCTTTCTCCGTGTTTCTGTTTCTTTCTGTCTCACACCCCCCTCCCCCACACACATACACACACCCACCACACACTTTCATTCTGCCTTTCAAATAAACAAATACACTTTTGAAAAGAAAAAAGGAAACTGAAGACTAAGATGAGGCAGGAAGAAAAGTACATTATACTTTTTTTTTTTTTTTTTTTTTGGCAGGCAGAGTGGACAGTGAGAGAGAGAGAGAGAGAGAGACAGAGAGAAAGGTCTTCCTTTGCCATTAGTTCACCCTCTAATGGCCGCCGCGGCCGGCGCACCGCACTGATCCAAAGGCAGGAGCCAGGTGCTTATCCTGGTCTCCCATGGGGTGCAGGGCCCAAGCATTTGGGCTATCCTCTACTGCACTCCCAGGCCACAGCAGAGAGCTGGCCTGGAAGAGGGGCAACCGGGACAGAATCTGGCACCCCGACCGGGACTAGAACCCAGTGTGCCGGCGCTGCAAAGCGGATGATTAGCTTATTGAGCCGCGGCGCTGGCCCCATTAGGCTTTAAACAGGCAGAATTACATGTAAGTGCTACCTCTTTTGATGAGGTTCAGAGTAATGCGCTCTGGGCTATTTACAGAGATAACGTAAGCTCCTACACTTAGCTTGTCTTCCTATTTTGTTATGGCAGTTATCCATCCATCCATCCATCCATCTATCCATCCATTTATTCATATATCAAACATTTATAAAATGTCAACTCTGCCATACACCCAGCCTATAAAAATGAGTTAACCTTTTATGGAGTTTATAGTGTAGTAAAGGAGATTTCACACTTTAGTCTGGTTTATTTACTGTGTTAGTGCTAGGACTATAATATGTATGAGTTATGTAGGGGTAAATGCGATGGAAATTTAAGGTGTGAATATAATAATTATTTCTAAAGTTGGCTTAAAAGTTATCAATTGAAGACTATAGAGTTTTTGGTCTTAAGGTTCATGAAATTGACCTCCTTAATTTTACACAAGAAGAGAGGTTAAGAATAGATTAGTTATTTGCTCAAAGTCACACAGCTTATTGGAGATTGAACTGAGAGATCAATCCCTGGTTATTTCAGCTCCAATCCATTCATCCTCTGATCAAGCCCACTGCCTCAGGAGATTTAACAGTTAATATAAATGTTTTATGTAGAGTCAGAGCCAAAGAAAACATACCTAAATTGCTATTTAAAAGGGAAATAGATTAGTGATATGAGCAGCTTAATGGCAGGTATCAGATTAGAAGTAGATTTACTCTGTAAAGACCAACACAGGAATTAATGCCGCTCTATGAAGATATTGTATTACAAAGCAGGGAGTCATTGATGTTCCATGTGATTTCTGATGTAAGCACAGAGACATTGTGTAGAACATTTAAAAATGGAAAATCTGGAGGCAGATTCATAAAAAGCTAACAGGAAAATATCCATGCCCAGTTAACAGTGAATAGAAATGGAATTAGATTCCTGTAAAAATTGCAGGATCTTGTGCTGAGTTTGAATTCAGGTTCTTCTTTGACCATTTTTCTCTCTTTTTGCCAGGATGGATTGTGTAGACCTATGTGCAACAGCTACTTAGGAAATGATGTTGGGGTTCTAGGATACTCTACTGTGATAGAATATCTGAATATCTTATATTCATTCTACTATCTAGTAGCAGACAACATACAAGTTCCTGAACCTCCCGATCTCCTCATTTAGAATGGCTACTATGTACTATCAGTGCACTTTGGATTTCTTCTGGCTTTAAATCTCCATGCCTGTGCAATAGATAATATTTGCCTGTTCAAAAAGTACCCCCACAGATGGTAGCTGAGCTTTGTATTCTGCTTAATATGCACTGGTAAATAAAGTTGCTGATAACTAGGAATAGAAAGAAAAATGATAGCCCACTCATTTTAATGAGAATGCTGAAAGCATATGCAATGGTTTATTATTAAACTATCCTACTAGTAGAGAAATTGGAAATATCACAATAAAAATTTTCAATTTTCCATTTCAGTAACTTTATTGAATTTCCAAGGCATATAACAACAGCCAAAGTTGATATATTAAATGTGGATGTTTAAGAACAAAGTTAATAAGTGATATTATTGTTTCTCATTTTAGTTCCTTTCTGTCATCCCCCTCCGAAGTTAAATAAATCTTCTTCTTTAGTTATTGCCAAAATATGTCTTACTATTTCTGATCTGAGTATTTTTTCAGCTAATTCTTTATTCTTATGTAGAGGCAGTAAATCACCATGGGTTTCTATTTCCTTGCTGCCAAGTATAATACAATGTCAATATTCCCCCGGTTTCCAGAGTTTATCTTCTGGTTTCTATTTTCAGTTTATGATCCTGAGTCTATATTTGGTAAAATTCTGCTTATGTTTTTCAAATCTTATGTAAAGCAGTCTTACAACAAAATGTTTCTGAGTGGAACTTCTAGCAATTTCAATTATTATAATTTTAGACATATGCCTCCCAAGAAAGCAATATAATACTTTTTAACAAGAGAGTTGCTATTTGGCTTCAAGTATTGTACATTTTATGTATTTACACTATATTTAGTAAGATTCTCATCCTTTTCTTTGATGATAATGTTGCTATAAGGAGCAGCTGCCTTCTGACCCAGATTCCCTTTTAAAGTTTCCATGCCAGCACAGTTGAAATTTCTACTCCTTGGCTCTAGGCTCTGTTTTTTGTGTCAGCTATGGACTTTCTTCCTGGTCACTATGGCTCTGAGGCTCTGATCATGTTCCATAGGACTGGCAAATAATTAGTAAGAGAAATTTTGTTAAGAAGTTACACAAAGAGTCAGTCTGTTTACAACCTATGTTTCTTTTTTTTTTTTTAAAGATGTATTTTATTATTTATTTGCAAGACAGAGCTACACAGAGAGGCAGAGAGAGAGAGGTCTTCCATCTGCTGGTTCACTCCCCAGATGGCCGCAACAGCCAGAGCTGCACCAATCTGAAGCCAGGAGCCGGGAGCTTCTTCTGGGTCTCCCACATGGGTGCAGGGCCCAAGAACTTGAGGGCCATCTTGTACTGCTTTCCCAGGCCATAGCAGAGAGCTGGATTGGAAGTGGAGCAGCCGGGACTAGAACTGGCGCCCATATGGGATGCTGGCACTTCAGGTCAGGGCTTTAAGCTGCTGCGTCACAGCGCCGGCCCCAATCTATGTTTCTTTAAAAAAAATTCGGAGTGGATGAATGTGATCCAGGAAGATGCATGATTAATATACTAGAAGGATGATCACTGATGAATTGAAATTTTGTAAGAGGGAAAATAGCCAGATTTGTGCTGTTGAGATGTCCCAACTTCCAACCCTATTCTTGTCCTTTCTGTCACTATCGTTAATTCTACAAAAACTTCCATATTCTTCTAATAGATTTTTTTTTTGCTTAAAATTGTCTCTTTTTTGTCCCTGTAGCCCAAAGTTGTGTGCTTAGCTTGGGCTGCTGTAGCACATTACCATTGACTGGGTGGCTTAGATAACAAGCATTTATTTCTCACAGTTCTGAAGGCTGCATATCCAAGATCAGAGTACTTGCATGAATTCTGGTGAGGACCCTCCTCCTAGCTTGTAAACTGCTTTTTTGGCCCTATTTATAGGGGCACCAATTCCATTATGAGGATTCAGCACTCATTACTTAATTACCTTACAATACCATCACATTGGGAATTAGGGGTTCAGCTTATGGATTTAAGGGAGGGGGCTATAAACATGGTCCATAACAAATGTCTGTGATGAGTTTGGGTATTGTTTTGATTTATTTGTGTCATCTAGAAAAATACATTCCTTGTTATCACAGCAGATAAAATACCCACTTGTATTGTTATTAACTGCAAATGCTAAGAGAAGCACCTTTGATTTCTTCTATCTCTTCAGGCAGTAACATTAGCATTGATATCACTGTGGTTCATAGGTACAGAAGTGAGTAGAAGAAATAGTGTGGGGCATCTTCCAGTGTGTCCTCTGCTTATCTTTATGTATAGAGGGTATCTACTCAAATCAAGAGTGAAGAATGTTTTATAGAAGATGGCATAATTCTCCTGTTTTGGCATTCCAGTGTTTCTTAGCAAGGTAGAACTCCTTCTCTGTTTCTGAAACTAATCTAGAGGTGATGTTTGATTTGGCAGTGTCACAAACTCCTGCAGAGACTCCTTATTGGGCTAGTCAGGTCTCTGCCTCTTCACTGGGAAGTGTCTTGTTTTCCTGTGAGTTTTTCAGTATCTGTCTTGTATCTGTGTTCATTGATTCTTCCTATGAAATGGCTGTCCATGTGGATTTTTATTTGGCTCCTCTCCAAGGTAAAGCCCCTTCAGTCAGCCTTCTCACTTTCTTGAATTGCAGCCTCTAGGCAAGTGTCACTGTCTCCTTTGTCTAGACTGTAGGATTCCACACTCTAGCCATCGTCCAGCACCTTGGAGTGCTACTTGTTGAGGCATTACAGTGCTTCTATTTAAACTATTAAAATGGATACTTTCTAACTATACAAATCTTTTACATCTGCCAAATCTTTTGTAATCCTCCACCAAGAATCCTTCTCACACTACAGCAGCTGGTAGTGATTACACTTTGTGACTTTGAAATTTAAGGCATTTGAAAATGTATCAGCAGCTTAAAATATAAATTTGAGCCATTTCTTTTTTTTAAAAAGATTTATTTATTTTATTTGAAAGAGTTATACAGAGAGAGAAATAGAGGCAGAGAGAGAGAGGTCTTCCATCCTCTTGTTCACTCCCTAATTGGCTGCAATGGCTGGAGCTGTGTTGATCCGAAGCCAGGAACCTGTAGCTTCTTCTGGGTCTCCCACATGGCTGCAGAGCCCAAGGACTTGGGCCATCTTCTACTGCTTTCCCAAGCCATAGCATAGAGATGGACTGGAAGTGGGGCAGCCAGGTCTAGAACCAGTGCCCATATGGGTTACAGGCACTGCAGATGACAGCTTTAACCACTATACCACAGCGCCGGCCCCAAGGCCATTTCTTTAAAACATTCAAAAACTTTATTATTTATTTATTTGAGAGACAAAGGGAGAGACCAAGAGAGAGAGGGAGAGGGAGAGGGAGAGAGAGAATGCTCCCATCTACTGGTTCACTCCTGAAATGCCTGCAATGTCTGAGATTGGACTGAGACCAGGAATTCAATCCAGGTCTTCCATATGGGTGGCAAGAACCTAATTACTTGAGCTATCACTGCTGCCTCCCACACTGTGCTTCAATAGGAAAATGGAGTCAGGAGCCAGTGCTGGGAATGGAACCCAGATGCACTAATAAGAAATGTGAGTAGCTTAACTGCTGGGCAGAATTGCTCCTTAAGGAGCAATTTTCTTGATATGAAATTATATATGAAGATCCACTATAGAAAATCAAAAGCGAATACCTAAAATATGCAAGAGTTACTTAGGAGGAGATGGAAACCAGTATGTGGGGTTGGGCTGAACTCACTCATTGGTTGCTGTTTTTCTGCTGTAGTTTTGAAAGCTGCCCTACTCCTAACTTTAATTCCTGGAGCTATCCCGGAGTGTAATTTGGAAGCCACTGGTTTCAGTATCATTTATTTAACATTTAATTGGTTATTGCCCCTTGACATTTCTTTTTTTTTGCCACATTATTATATTTTGCATAATTAGTTAACTTTTCAAAGATATGCTTTGATTTTTCCACTAGATTATAATCTCCTTGAGAGTAGGAAGAGTGTTTTGTAGAGAGAAGTCAAATACAAATGCACATAGACAGACTAGGTCAGCACCCAGCTTGTGAATATGGTACTCTGTCAATGATTATTGATTGATTTCTGAATCTGGACTTTATCACTCAGAAGAGGAAACCATTCTGGATCCTGGATATGAGTGTGCAGTAAATCTAAGAAGTATGATCAGGTGATATGACTCTTGCTCTATAAGGTCAATATGTTGATCATAGGCTGCTGAGATTCTTTAAGAAGAATGCTGCCAGGAACAGTGATTCAGAAAACTGTACTTTTCCCTAATGAGAATGCTTACTTGATATAATTAGGCTGATAGTCTTATATAAGATTTGGAACATAGCTCCTCCTGTTCCAGGTGTGACTTTCATGTAAGTGAAGTTCCTAGTCACAAATGGGATTAAAGTCGGCTACTGTTCTGATCCCTTCATAGAACACTGAACAGTACCCCAGAATTCAGAACAGATGTAGGAAATGAAGATTTTTTATCTAAGCTAGTAATATGACTAATTATATGGAGAATGAATGGGCAGTATTATGAACAACAATTCAATAGTCAGCTTGGAATCAAATTTTTCATTCTGTTCGTTGGTGTTACCACTGATTAATAGCTAGCATGACTCAAAAAGTATATTTGTATCCACAGTAGTTGGCTGACTCACATGATTAAGTGTTATTTATCCAGCATACACTATCTGATGATGGTTGTATTTTTCAATATGCTTTTATAATCAGAAACCACTTGTTTCTCTCAATGTGAGCTAAATGTTTTATAAAGGAAGAATAAACTTATGTAACACACACTATGGAAAGCATTCTCATCAATATCTATTTTAAAGCTCTGACTTGTTATTTACATGAGGTTGAAACTAGCTTGAACAAGGCTCTTGAAGATATTTAGTAGAGAGTGATTCTGTGGTGACCTTCTGTTGCTTACAGATACACCTTTAACTCCCCAAGGTCTTGGTAGTACAGACAACCTGGTTGAGTTCAAAGGAATCCCACATTCCTGTCTTTTGACATAGGTATCTTGGCAGAACTTCTAAATCTGATTTTTATTGTTAATGATATTAAGTATACACACATCCTTACCTTCTGAAGAATGCCTCCATGTCTGTGATCTTAACCCCTTCACAAAGACTCTGTTGGGAGGAATGAACAGAAATGTGTGCAACTCTTTTGCAGTTGGAGCAGCAGAAGAGCAAACAAGTGGATGATCTGTCACTTGGATTGGGCTGAAATGAAGATCTCTGGTCTCTTAGCTTAGTACTGTTTCATCAGCCATATACCCTCCATCCTGCCTTCTCAACAGCATCACTTCTGATAAATGAGACATATTCTCATGGGAATCAAGGATCACATTACTAGTGATTATCATGGGACCTCTGTGTGTGTGTGTGTGTGTGCTAGATGAGATATCAATGGGGAGGTCTCAGAATTTTGGTGAGTTTCCTGAGTATAGTTTTAAAATGCTCCAACAAGAAGTACCATACTTTTGGATAATCATGGTAGTGTTAATAATGTAGTTTTTATAGTTTATCTTAATCCTTCTTACTATACCACCTAAGTCTTTCCCTGGGAGTCCAGAAATCTGGTTTGGAAGCTAAAATTCTTCCTCTTTATATTTACTTTTTGTATAATACATGCTGGCTGCTTCATTTATACAGTGAGTCCTTTGCCATATTGATCATTTTGGAGTTGGTTCAAAGCCAACCTGCTGCTCAATAAAGCCTACACCCTTGGAAGAGAACAGTGTGAGCCTCTCCATTCTTGGATCTTGTTTGAATTAGCCAAATATTTGCCATGCTAATGACCATGAGGTGTCCCAGTTCTCCTGGAGAGCTGGTGTATCAAGGGTGAGGGAAGCACAGGGAGAATGTAACTCTGTCCATTGGTGGGGCAGTAAATGTCTTCCTTCTGCTCAAGATGTAGCTTAGTGGGATATAAGGCCTTTTATTCCATAAGAATGTAAGTAGGCTAAGCATAATTCTGGTGTGTAATAGTCTGGGATAGAGATATTGGGTGCCTAAGTACTTTCAGGCTACTTTTGCAAAAAATATTGTAGATCATATGGCTTATAAGTGATAGAAATTTATTTCTTACTGTTTTAGAGGATAGAAAATCCAAGATCAAGTCACTGTCAGAGTCTGTGTCTAGTGGAGACATATTTCTTGGCTCATAGATAGCTGTTTTCTTAGTGAATTATCCTGTCTGACTGAAGGGGTAAGGGAACTTCCTGGAATCTGTTTTTCATAAAGGTACTAATCCCACCCTTATGACTTAATCACCTTTCAAAGGCCCCACCCATTAATATCACATTGGAAGTTAGGATTTTAGCATATAAATTTTAGGGAGATAGAAATATTCAGTCTATAGTGGTTGGCAGGGTTTGTGTGAGTATCATATTCATTACTCCACAGCTCCCAACTTCCAAAAGTAAAAAATAATTTGTAACTGTCAGAAACATGATAGACCCACTAAAGTACATAAAATTATTTGTTCATTAAACAAATTTTTGTTACTAAATATTACTAAATAAATATTTGTTTACTAAAGTAGTAAAATTAGTGGCTAACACTTAAAATGTACTTAGAACATGCCAAGTGGTGTGTTGAAAGCTTTGCACTAGTATCTTATTTAATCCTTACAACTGATGAGGTGAGACTCAGAGTAAAATGTATAAGGTTACATAGCTTGTAAGTAGAAGATGGGTATGAACACATATTATCTGACTCGAGATGCTACCATGTTTAACCACCACACTGCATTCCTAGGAGCCCCACAATGCAAATGCTTCAAACGGTATGTAAGGTCTGCCTTCCTGAGACTTCTCTACTATTAGGGTAGCCAACTCTCCTAGTTAGCTTGGGATTATTTCAGTTTTAGCATTGAGAATCTTGAGTGCTAGGAGACCTTCAGTTGTATGCAGCTTGAAACAGTCCCCAATACTACTACTACAAATCTATGCCTGCTTTGGGCTCAGAGAGGGATTGGATTCCTCCCTGACATTTTAGTTAGTTCTGTGAAGCCCATGCTAATGGCCAATGGTATGGAGATGCTCAAGACTCTTTTAGGTATACTTTTCAGCACTCAGAAGTGTCCATGAGGTTGTGAACATAGCACAGAGACATGGCTCCAGGACACAGAAGACTGAGCATGGAAAGGAGTCAGAGGGAATATTTTTTGCCCTGTACTCACTCAATTCTTTTCATCTTTCATGATACATCCTTTTTCATGGTACGTAGTACTCACTTCTGTATATATTTGCATTTTTTTTTTTGGATTTTTTTTGACAGGCAGAGTGGACAGTGAGAGAGAGAGACAGAGAGAAAGGTCTTCCTTTGCCGTTGGTTCACCCTCCAATGGCTGCCGTGGCCAGCGCGCTGTGGCCGGCGCACCACGCTGATCCGAAGCCAGGAGCCAGGTGCTTCTCCTGGTCTCCCATGGGGTGCAGGGTCCAAGCACTTGGGCCATCCTCCACTGCCCTCCCGGGCCACAGCAGAGAGCTGGCCTGGAAGAGGGGCAACCGGGACAGAATCCGGCGCCCCGACTGGGACTAGAACCTGGTGTGCCGGCGCTGCTAGGTGGAGGATTAGCCTATTGAGCCGCAGCGCCGGCCTGCATTTTTCTTTTAAGGAATGATTTCACTGCTTAATAGCTGAGTGTCTCTGGTGAGATAGGTAAATTGTACTGTAACAACCTCAGCATATACAGGTACAAGTGTATTAAAGGATATTAACTCTAAACAAAATTAATTTCCTACTAGGATATTCTTAGTGAATAGAAGATTAAAATACCTGTATTTTTGCCTAGCAGCAGTTCCAGTTGCCAGCCATCATAAGCACAAGTTTAAATTGATAGAAGCTTTGCATTTTACATCTGTTTTACACCTGTTCTTTTCCTTCACATCATTCATCACATGCATTCTAATTGTGCTTTATTTATAGTTTGAGGTCCCCACTACTAGACTGTAAACTCCTTGAGGGTAGAGAGCATGGCAGTTTTATTTCCCATTCTTTTTTTATTCGACATGCAGCACAAAGCACAGCATATGGTATCCATTCAATAAATATTTCCTGAGTAAGTCCTACCTCAGAAAAATAATAGAATTTAATTTAAATTCAACTTTTGAGGCTTGTCTTTTTGCAAAACAAGAGAAGAACCTATGAAGTAGAATGTTTGCTCCTAAGCTATGGTTAGTAAACTTTTCTAGTGTGTATAAAACAACTAACATTTATTCAGTGTACATTATATGGCACAGATATAAACATACGATATATACACAAATGTAAACACATTTAATTCCCACCTAGCTTCATGGCTGAAAAAACAAAGGCAGGGAGAGAGATTAAGTAGCTTCCAAATATTAAATGGTAACTGATCTAAGCTGTCTGCTGACCAGAACTTAAACGTGGGAAGTCTAACTCTAGTTTTCTAACCACTGTGAACAGCTGCCTTCTCTGTGTACTGCACTGCTGACTTTGTGTGACCCAGGAATCTGACCCTGAGTCATGCTGCAGTTTACTCATGAGGCCGATGTTCAAATGTATAGGTCAGGAGGTACCCTCTTCCATCTCCCAAAGGGCTCCACAAATGTGCTTGTACAATCCAATTTGTTATTCTCTCATTAACAAGAAGTATATTTTTGGCCCAAATAAAATTGATCTGGCATTCCTGTATTCCATATCAACCTTTTAGGAAGTGCATGTTTATGGTGCTATGTGAAACATTCAAAGGCATAGATTTGTTTACAGTTGCAGGAAAAAAAGGAAAAGTTGGAGCCATTCAAAGAAAGGAAAAGGAAGCGATTTTGCTTGACTGGGAATGTTAAAAAGGACAACATTAACAAGACTTAATAAAGAACTGAAATAGTTCTTTATACAACAGAATGATAAAGAGATCAAATAATTAGTAGTAAAAAGTGCTCCCAGGATCACTGCAGGTCAAGTCTTTTTCTGGGTTCCAGTGAGCTAGTGTTCAGATCAGCTAGTGTATGAAGCTGATCACATATCTTGTTCTTGGAATTGCAGGCCCTCCAGAGACCATGGAGCTAATGTCACTGCCAGTCAAATAATTACCGATTCGATCAACAAACTCAATAGCACAGATCAAATAACAATACTTGATTACAGATAATCTTTCATTAAATCTCAAACAACTTTTCCAGCAGTCATAAAAAACTCAAGTGACCCAGCTGTGTATTGATATACATATGCAATTGAAAATCCCATATTAGATTTAGGCTACTAATTGCTATCAGAATAATGTGAGTGGCTATATTATTTGATGTGTTGGCAAAAAGGTCTTCAATCTGGCAAAGGGTGGACAAGGTAAGAAAATGAACAAAATATATTTGAATCAGTATAACTTGAAATTTAATAGGAAACACTGAAGTTTTAATTACTGGTATTTAATTATATATTTTTGAGTATTATACATGTTCTCAATTAGATGAAAACACCACAGTACATGATTCATAACAGATTTAATATTCCCTAAAATGGCAATATGAAACACAATCCACAAAACTTTCCTGACATTTTTCACAATGTATTGAGTCTCATCTAGTACTTATTGTAAACTTGCAAATAGTTAAGAAAACACTTTGGTAAGTTGGTAATTTGGTGAATCAGTTTCTTATTAATTGACTTTTCAGCACAATGTCATGTATCATGTCAGGTGGGCATCATATGGGAACTGCTGCAATGGTCTGGTGTTACTAACTCCAGGAGAGGCTTCCATGTCTTTCCTTTAGCTTTTGTAGACAATTCTTCTTCCCTGGATGTTCTAGTGAGGAAGTTTGTGGCCTTTCTTCTTTTCTATATCTCCCATGCAGTATTCCAGTATTTTCTTAGATTTGCTTTATGCTTTAGAAGCCCTTTCTTCTCCCTAAACTTTGCTTCATTTGTTAAATACTTTATTATCAAGTTCTCAATTTCTTCTTCTTCCCTGTCCTAGCCTTTTGACCATATTTGATTTTCACCCATCTTTGCAAAGTAACTCCTTGCCACCTTCAAGCTACTTATGATCTAACTTATCTCTTCCTCTGTCTTAAAAATCTTCATCTGTCTTGAAAATACTGTATCCTACTCACTATTTTCATTAAGTATTCCTCATTAAATTTGTGGCTAATTGTATTAGATCTCAAAATTCCATCCCATTCCACTGAAACCAGTTTAAAGATTATTAATGACTTATTTTTATTTTTAAAATTTTTTCCAAAGAAACCTTTTATTTAAGGAATACAAATTTTATGCACTTCATAAGTACAACTTTAGGAATATAGTTATTCTTCCCACCATACCCACTCTCCCACCCACACTCTTACCCCTCCACCTCCTCCCTCTTCATTCCCAGTCCTATTCTCCACTAAGATCCATTTTCAATTACTTTATACACAGAAGACCAACTCTATGCTAAGTAAAGAGTTCAACAATTTTCATGAGAAAAAAATACAAAAAGCCTATTACTCAACAGTTGAGGCAAGAGCTGTTCAAAGTCCTTGCATCTAGAAGTTAATTTCACTTTTTTTTTTTTTTTTAGAAATTTAATTAACTTTAAAGAAGCACTCGGGGCCATCGCTGTGGTACAGTGGGTTAAAAGCTCTGGCCTGAAGCTCTGGCATCCCATGTAGGCGCCCGTTCTAGTCCCAGCTGCTCCTCTTCCAATCAAGCTCTCTGCTATGGCCTGGGAAAGCAGTGGAGGATGGCCCAAGTGCTTGGGTCCCTGCACCCACCTGGGAGACCTGGAGGAGGCTCCTGGCTCCCCTTCGGATCAGCGCCATTCTGGCCATTGCGGCCCTCTGGGGAGTGAACCAGTGGATGGAGGACCTCTCTCTCTGTCTCTAACTCTCTCTGTAACTCTATCTTTCAAATAAATAAAATAAATCTTTTTAAAAAAAGAAGCACCCAAGAATGGTACATCTTTTGTGAGCACTTACACATAACTATAACTCGTGAGACAAAAGAATATCCTCCACTTAATGCATGAAATTAAAATAAGTCCTTGAGAATGAATTTTTAAAAATTATTATTTTTTATTTTTTGACAGGCAGAGTGGACAGTGAGAGAGAGAGAGACAGAGAGAAAGGTCTGCCTTTTGCCGTTGGTTCACCCTCCAATGGCCGCTGTGGCCGGTACACCGCGCTGATCCGAAGCCAGGAGCCAGGTGCTTCTCCTGGTCTCCCATGGGGTGCAGGGCCCAAGCACTTGGGCCATCCTCCACTGCACTCCCAGTCCATAGCAGAGAGCTGGCCTGGAAGAGGGGCAACCGGGACAGAATCCGGTGCCCCGACCAGGACTAGAACCCTGTGTGCCGGCGCTGCAGGCGGAGGATTAGCCTATTGAGCCACGGCGCCGGCCCGAGAATGAATTTTATCATTAATTAAGAAAGCACCTAAGAAAACATGCAATGGAGTTGGACATGTAGGCATAACTAAAACTTACAAGACATAAGAATATCATCCACTTAATACTCTAAAATGAAATAAATCTTTGAGAACAAGTTTTACTGTTAACGCTCATAATACAACTCTTTGAGGACAGAGGTCCTGCATGGGAAGTTAGTTCACAGTGACTCCTGTGGTTAATTTAGCAATTAACATTCTTATGTAAGATGTCAGTGATCATCTGAGACTCTTGACATGAGCTGCCTAGGCTATGGAAGCTTTTTGAATCTACAAATTTCTTCAGTATTTAGACAAAGCTATAAGCAAAGTGGAAGTTCTCTCCTCCCTTCAGAGAAAAGTATCTCCTTGATGACCACTTCTTTCCACTGGGGTCTCACCCACCAGTTCCTTCGTGTAGGACATTCTTTACTGCAGTGCCTGAAGTGCTCTTGTGGACTTTTCAGCCCAACCAGAATGCCTTAAGGGCTAATTCTGAGGTCAGAGTGCTCTTTAAAGTGGTTGTCATTCCTTGAGTCTGCTTTGTGGACTGCTTCCCATGTTGGAGCATTCACTCCTTTTTAAATTCTATCTATTATTATTACCACATACTTAATCCTATTTATATGATCACTTTGACACTTAATCCTATCTATATGATCGCTTTAACGCTTAATCCTATCTATTTGATCATTTTAACACTTAAGATGGTATTTTTACCACCCAGCTTAAGGGGTTTTGGGGCTCCATGGCAAATTTTTCAACTGTAGCCTTAGAAGTAAGTCTGTAGGAATGTATGAAGAATTATATAGTTTTACAGTTACAAACTTACTACATTTCATAATTACAACTTTAGGAACATGGTGATTCTTCCCATCCTACCTGCCCTCCCACCCATTATCCCATCCTTCTTCTTCCTACTTCTCTTTATTAATGACTTTGTAATTTCCTAATTCATAGTGAACTTTTATTTATTCAGAATCCTAAAGATGTCTGTGCACTATTTTAAATCTCTGTTTCTCATCTTATGACATAATTTGCTTATCTGTAATCTGGCAGTTCTTTTTCTGCATGTTGTGTTGGCCTTTACTGTTTTCCTCTTCAAAAAGCTGTAGAGTTTGATACAAGTGTTGTGGTAACCCACATTGATTTATTGATCATTTATTGACATTGATTTATTGATCTAATTCAAACAAGAGATACAAGAGATGGGAGATTTACTTTCTGTATCAATAAGAATATCCCCTGTCCCCTACCCCCCAGCAGATAGACAAATAGAAAAAACAAGTAAGTCACTTAGAATTCTGTACAGGATATGTTTTTGTGGTCTTTGGCTATTTGGTAGGAGTAGACAAGTAAATGGAAATAATTATGTCATTGTTCTGAGATCCCATGGGCCATGGGATCAGAGATGCCACATAATGAGATTCTAAGCCTGATCCTAGGAGAACAAGCTTAGCCAGAAGTGGTCAGAGACAATAGTCATAGGAGAGAACAGACTGACCAGTTCCTGGATTTCATAATGTCACAGGATGAATTGTGCCCCTCCAGCCCCATTCTGTGTTGAATCTCCAATCCCCAGCATCTCAGAATGTCACTGCAGTTTGGAAATAAGGTCTTAAAGGAGATGATTGAGATAAAATGAGATTCCCAACTCTCTTCTGGCTTAGAGTGGGGCCCTAATTCCATCTGATTGATATTCCTTTAACAAGAGGAGTTTGGAAGATTCAGAGAGACACCCGGGGTGCACATACACAAAAGGACAGCCCTGTGACAGGCAGTATGAGAACCATCTGCAAGCCATGGAGAGAGACCTCAGGACAAACTAGTTCTACTGAGGCCTTGATTTTGGACTTCAGCTTTCACAACTGTGAGAAAGTAAAATTTTGTTGTTTTACGCAGTCTGAGGTGTTTTGATATGACAGTCTAACTAACTAATAAGGTACATTTATGAATAATCAGTTTGTTACCTCAAACCTGAGGGGCTTTTTAGTAAAGGAATTGTACCTAATAAGGTGTTCTTGCTTGGCATTAGTAAAATCCTCCTCATGAATATTTTCCCCTAATCAAAAGGTTGAAATTTTCTATTTTCTTCCTTCTGTATCCTGTTTTCTTCTTTAGCTGCAGTGACTACTAGCTATGTATAACCTTCACATAAAGAGAATTGTTTGTGACAATGATCTAGCAAACATCAAAATTTGTCTCAGTGAAAGGTTAAAAAGCAAAACAAAACAAAAAATCATTGATGTATGAAGGGCTTGTATCCTGACTTCAGAAAAAAATTTCTGCAATTCAAACAAGTTTCCTGCATCAGGATTTGTGCTAGCTTCAACAGAAGAGATACTAAATTGGAATAGGGCTTTAAATTGGTTTCATGACAAAGGCTATAAATTATATGAGGTGACTCAAATTATTCATGAGAAGAGATCTTGATTTATGTACTAGTTTTGTGTAAATTTCATTTTTGTAAAGTAAATCACTTTTTCCATTGACTCACATTACAATTTGAGATACTCTTTATCTTCTTTTCTGAGTAATCTTAAATTGACAGAGGCTTTTTGCACTTCTGTGCAATCATTTAGCAACCTAAATGCAAGCCCTAAGTGAGGAATAGCTATTTACAGAAACTGCTAGAGAAACATGTATTCATCCAACAAACGGAACAAACCCCGAATACGAACTATTTGTCATACCATGAATTCAAAGACATGGATACCATGTCTTCAAGATGCTTACTTTCTTTGGTAGATTGAAAACTTATTTTTTTTAAATCAGATTTTTTTTTTATTTGAAAAACAGAGTGACCCAGAGTAAGCGTCACAAACACACACATGCACAGATCTTTTGTCCACTGGCTTATTCCTCAAATACCCACAACAACCAGGAAATGGGCCAGTCAAGAGCTAGGAGCCCAAAACTCCATCTGTGTCTCCCATTTGGGTGGCGGGAACTCAAGCACTTGAGGCATCATCTGTTGCCTTACCAAGAACATTAGTAGGAAAGTGGATAGGAAGCACAATAGCTGGAACTCAAACCATCAATCTGATATGGGATGCAGGCATCCCAAGTAGTGGCTTAAGTTGCTGGGCCACAGTGCCAACCCAGAAAAATTCTTTTGAGAATGATATACTTAACCTCCACAAGCAGTTGCCCTGTAATATGTGTATACTGGATGTTCTTAAACACTGAATGATATAAATGTCAAAAATAAAGCCTGATACTACATAAAATGCTCAGAACAGATTTTTGATCACTATTAATATTACAATAGGGAAGAATGTCCAGCCTGAACTGAATGAGACTTCAATTTGGACAGATGTGACTGAACATTTTAAAGGGAAAACAAGGGAATAGGGAAGGGAACAAATCGGGGCTCAATAGAGTTAGGGAAGTGAAAAATTGCAGAAAACAGGAAGTATACCCCCTAGTCCCTAAACACCAAGACTCGATAAACATCTTTATGTGCTGTTTCGAAAAAGAAAACTAGTAAATTATTTTGGAAACCTTGAGTTTTCTCAAGCAGGCACTTTAGGAGGGCTTCAGGTCACCCCAGGGTAGTGATCTGGAGCTGGTGGAAATGATGTTAGTGTTTGTTCAAGTAGTTATTGGCCAAGATAAAAGCCTAGTCCAAAAGAGGGTTCA
The DNA here is from genome assembly GCF_033115175.1 of Lepus europaeus. Lineage (NCBI taxonomy): Eukaryota > Metazoa > Chordata > Mammalia > Lagomorpha > Leporidae > Lepus > Lepus europaeus. The sequence goes on from NC_084843.1 coordinate 51,254,516, forward strand.
GAAGAGGCTGGCTAGAGTTTGGTCAAGGAGAAAAATCTTTTTCCAACACTATAAGGGACTCTGCCATTTCTTACTCAGATCTGCTCTAGTATATATCACAAAAATTAATGATGTGTATCACCAGGATTTCCATGATTACTTTATTGCTTTGGAAGGGCAAAGATTCTTAATCTGGAATCAAGTGCTTTAACCCTAAAACTGATGTAGTATCAAATGTGTATGTTTACATATAAATTTTTCTAAGAGAGTTCATTACTTTTGTCAACTTCACAAAAGAATCTAAAATGACCCTAAAAATTATCAGAATATGATCAGAATAATAAGCAATGAATTTATTATCTCAGTGTGGTTTTCATGGATAGTATTTCTATGAATCCAGTTTTACTACAGATACTTTTGAGAAAATGACATACAGTTCTTTGAGATGATTCATTTCTATACAAGAAGCATTTATTCTCTCCTGACATGTTCATTGCACTTTATTAGGCCTCATAAGTTCAATAGGCAATGTTGAGATAGAGCTGAGAAGTCTGCATTTTTTTTTTTTAATTATAACCAAGCCTTCTGGTGCAGGGATGGGTAAGGCTAGCATGGAGGAATAGGGTCAGGATGGACAGTTTCCATGAATACCTAATAGCTCTATTAGTGACTTGGTAATATTTGCACACAAAATCTCATTAAACATCAATGGCCAGTTATGTAAGGAAATTTTTAAAATATTGTGCCAGCCTGTAAGTAGTAAGCAAGCTATTGACTTGAAATGCTTTATTTAATGGAAAGCATTACTAACACAGAGTGAGTATTTTCCATTTTCTATTCATGTTTTTCCTCATTATTTCTCTTGGGCTAATACTGTTTGGACACAATGAACACATTAACATCACCTACCCTTGAATGCTCTTTAGAAAAACACACAGTATTTATTGATTCTTTATGGGTTTTTATACCTAGTGAAAGCCAGTTAGGATCAACAATCTTAACAACAATGTGTTGTATTCTTCCTGCTGCTAAAAAGCAGCAGGAGAACATTGTTTACGCAACAGCGTCATGCTGCAAGTTAGAGGTAAATGAGCACTTTCCAACAATAAGATCTGCTAAATTACTGCATTTATATCCTTTCCTTAATCCCTATTATGAAGATCACAAAATGAAGAATATCTGTATAATGAAGACTGTTGCTAACTGGAACATGATAACACAAAGCAGGATGCCATCTGTTAGAATAATGTTGGAGCCTCTAATTTTACAATTGTTGGGAACCCATCATTACTTTTCTATTTATTTAAAATATATATTCAAAAACCTAATGCTTAAAGCTTCATAATAAAGCTTCGGTGATATGTTCTATAAAAACATGTCACTATACTTTTCTCTGCATTTGTCAGGCAATGCCTTTTACAAAGGAATAAAGGGAACCTCTAATATTAAATTTGAAACATTCAGAACTTCAAGAAAACAGATGGACAAAAATAGTGTATCATCTTTATTTATTGTGAGTTCCAGGACATGCAATGGCTATTTTGGTTCCATTATGGAAGTGAGGGATTTTGGATTTCAGAGATCTCTTCCATGTACAATATTTTGGTCTTTATTTTTAGGGCTGCATGAGCACTTTCACCCAGGGCCATTCTCAGGCAACCTGTGGCCCAAAAGCATGGCAGGCAGGTACTCGGTTATCTCAGAGAACTTGGGAAAAATGGAAAATATCAATTGAGATGATGGGATCTTATCATGCTGCTGAATGTAGTTTCTGGCAATCAGAAACCTTAGGAAGCTTATTTGTCATCTTTCTGAAGCCCAACTCTGCTTTGCCTTTTGGTTTAAATATATTTCAGCTATGAACAGAGGTTCAGGTCAGAGGCAGAGGCTGAAGAAAATGTCTTTGTTGAACAGCTTCAGAGGCAATTGCACTTCTATGTTTTCTCATGGTCACACAAATAGTGACAGAAGCAGAATTGAGGCTAGAATCTAAATCTGCTGGACTTTGTATCCAATAATTTGCTCATTTGTATTATGGTGCCTAATTTCAGGAGATGTCATTTTTATTTCTTTTCTTTTGAGCAGATCTAAACCTCTTCAGAGTTTTTTGCATTTTCCCCAACAGCTCCAACCACAGGGTTTTCCATAAGCACAGATTTAGGGTTCTGTAGCCACCAGCTCAACCATTTGGTTTTTATGTCAACTATCTTCCATTTCTCCTCAAACCTTATTTTTTAAACCATCTTCCACATTTCTCTGATATGCCTACCCAAGGATGGCCAATAAGAATGAGTAAAGCGAGATGGAATATCTCAATTTACTGTTTTTAATTCCTTTGAACCCTTCTAGTTCTAGAGGTAAAGATTTCTGTGGAAGTAATGAACATGTACAGACTGTCCCTCAGGGTTAAAGTGGTGACTCCCCATTGCTCATCTAGCTGGTCCCTTTTTTTTCACCTCTCCTAGTTTCTCAGAGGCAATACTGGACATCTCAGTAGCATGACAGGGAATTTAACTGATGATTGTCAACACTTGTTTTTTTATTGGCCAGGCATTGTCATTCCTCTGTATTTCAGGGGTGAGTTACAGCTTAAAGAAAACAGAAACATCACCCGACAACACCTAAAAGAAATGAATTCTGCACAAAATGCATTTCTTTACACTCTGAGTTCTTCTTCTCACAAAGGCTGTTATCTTTCACAGCCCCAAGGGGTGTACAATTGAGTTCCCTCATGTGACAAGTGGGTGTTCCCATATGCAGATGTCCTGGGAGCCAGCACGATGGCAGAATGTGGGGAGCTGGGTCCAGGGGACGTGCACAGGTCCGCAGTAAGTAGCCTGTCCAGGTGCTGTGATGGCTGAGTGCTGGGGAGTCTATCACCTCAGGCAGAGCTGAGCATGAGTCGGGAATGTTGTCAACAATTCTAAACATGTGATTTCTATTTGCCTGGTATTCCTGCTTCCCTGCTGCTGTATATGTCTTCCCTTCCACACTCAGCCACATTGGTTCCTGTTGCTCATTTGGCATTGCTGGCTTCATAAATATAAATTTTATGGTTTACTTCCTTGACTCTATCTTAAATGCTTCCCACTCTGTCAGTTTCCCATGCATTTTTGAGCTACAGCCAGTTTTCTTTAACAAGCTCTAAGTTCCTTCACAGTCTGTTAAAAACCGCTATTTCTTTACTGCTGTCCTATAGACTCTTATCAATATTTCAAATCTTGTGATCACCAAGTTGCCCAAGAATAGCATCTGCAGTGAAATTAACAGGGATAAAATTACAGGATCTATCAATCTTCACGCTTCACTATGTAAGGAGGTCATTAACTGAGGTCAGGAGAAACTTTCCCCTGACAGCAAGCACATTCAGAATCGATGCATTATGGGAACATTTACAAATTAGTCTCATTATACTTAGGAGCATCTGGTATGAACTCCCTGTCACAATCATGATTCTGGGAAGGCAATTAATAGGGTCTTGTGAATTCTCAGTAACCTCCAGCCTCATTTGAAAAGGAAATTTGGATGAATTTCAGCTATTTTATACACCTCCTCCCACCCCCAATCCTTCTCTCTTCACGTTGTTAATCCTGTGGCCAAGGACTCCATCCTGAATGCTGGGTCTTGCTGTAATTTGTGCATGATGTCTGTTAACTCATGGTGACAATACTCTTATTTGGCTTTTAGATACATATATCCTGTGCTTTCCCACTCATTACTGGTGACAGAGTCACAAAACACTGGAGCCGAAGAGACAACAGAGGTCACCATCTCCACCATTTTCCAATACCCATTCCTGTGGAATACCACCTCTGTGTGATGCTGTAAGATTTCAATATGGTTTCTCCTTGACTGAAAGGGTTCCTCGTATGCAGAACTTTCAGTGTCTAATAGGCAAAGTCCAGAGCAAACCAAGTCAAGTTGGTTACCCTAGTTATGCTTCTCTGCCAGTAATGTGAGGGGCTAGTATACAGGATACTTTCCTTTAGCCCACTCCTTTCACCTTCCTTTACTCTGTGATCCTGTACCCTTTGGATTCCAGCTGGGTTGGGTGAATGGATGACTTTATTAGAAGAAGGTTGGGGTATTTTTCTGCTTCCTCCTTGCCGTGGTATCACAGGCATTCACATCCCTCTTCTGCAGTCCACCTCGCCTTGCTAGACCACTGTCTCCATACAGCTGCTCTCCACAGCTAATTGCTCTAGGGTCTAGTTCTGTTAATTATTGGCTCCTCTTGTCTTGTCATAACTAGGGATGGTAACAACCCCATCTTTAGATACTGCACTATCCCTTCCCTTATTGTTGTTTCCTTAGACTCTGACCATAATTTTATAAGTATTCTCTTTATTAAATTATTTTAAGATTACTCATTTGAGTGTCCCATCTGCTTCCTGCCAGGACCCTGACTGATACAGTTACTGGCTGAGTAATGCTGTTTTGGGTCTGGGTAAAGGGATGACAGGGCTCTGAGGACCTTGTGAGAGCAACTTAGGACAACTATACTTAAGACAACTTAAGTATATTTAAGAAAACTTTTCATTTCAGGGTTCTGGTCTGGAAACTAGGTAGGGGAACCATTGATCTCATGCAGGGCCTATAATGCTAGTAATTGGCTTCGTAATTTTTGTCTAACATAATTCTTTATACTAGTGACTATTCAATTTGGAAAGTCAGATAGAATCATTATGTAACAATGTTTTGAAAATTAAGGCTGTGGTCTGACCGTCATTTTTCTGGTGACAGAAATAATTTGAGCCCTAATTACCTATGTAGTACCAAGCCTTTAGAGAGAATTTATACAAAAGTTAGAATCTAAGGAAGAAACATGACATCTGTGGACAGCACAAGAGGCTGAGAGCTATAGGACTGGCTTCTCTCCATCTCTGCCTTCTTACTTCTTGCTTGAATTTGCTAGTTGCTTGGTGCATGTCCAGGCAGGATTTGGCAGCTGATGCAGAGTGTTGTAATGTGACTATTTGCAGGAAGATGGATGTCTAAAAGGTTTTGAGATTGGACCCAGATTCACAGATCTGTTAGAAGAATGTTTGCTAAAAACCTCTGACCCAGAACCTTATTTACTGAACCTAAGCCTGGACCTAGTTTCAGTTTAGCCTGAAATTTGTTCCAGTTAGGTGATTTGTCTAAACTTGCAGAGGTGGGAAACTTCCAGCCTGTGGGCCATATAAGGTCAATGAAATCACTTGGTCTGACCCTGCCAAAGCAACTGCAAGTGGGACCCAAAATTCAATAAATCTATGGCAGACTAATTTTTAAGTTGATAATTTTGTATTGACCAGAAAGTATGTTATAAATATCCAAATGGCCCTTGTCAGAACAAAAGTTCCCCACCTGATAGAAAAGTTCTTTATGAATCACTAATAAATTAATTAATTTCTCCATTCAATATTTATTGCCTCCTGTGATGAACCAGGTATGTTTAGTTTTGGGGATACTGCTGTGAGCAGGATCAACAATGCTGTTATGGAAATAATGTTTTAGTAGGAGAGAAACAAATAATCTGATTGCAAAATAAAATAATTACAAGTAGTGATGCATTTTGTATGAAAGGTACAAGTAAGGACATAGGGAAAGAGTAACAGAGAAGAGACATTTAGCTTTAGGGGAATGCAGGAAAAGCCAGCTAAAGAGGTGGCATTTAGGCTCAGAGGGAAAGATGTGAAAGAGCCAGCAGGGAAGAACTCTACAGGCAACACACTCAGTGTCACTGAGGCTAGCAAGAGCCTTTGACAGACTAGAAATCAGCAGGGTGTCTGAAGTATAAGCAGCAAGTGGAGTGGGTTGGAGAGGTGGCAGTGAAAGCCATGGATGGATCATTTGGCTTTGAATCATTGTCTGGCATTTAGGAACTCTGTGACCTTCGGCAAGGTCTTAACCCTTCTTTGCTCAGTTTCTTCATCTGTATAAAGGGTAAGAATAGTATTTACTATTCTTAATATTAACTGAGTCTATCAAGTTAGTGTTTGTAAAGTGCTTGGGACTCTGCGGGCAGTAAATATTCCTGTGTAGCTAGTACCATTAATATCATGGTGAACAGAGAGAAAGAGAGAAATACACAAGCCTGGAACATGTATAAGACTTTGCACAGAGACGGAAATCACAGCTAAGATTTTTTTTAAAGTATAGTAGAGGACCTTTTTTCAAGGCACATAACAAACAGACCCGATGATGAAATGTGTGGTGCATAAGTTACTGTATTTACTTTTAGAGACAGATGATGTTTTTCTTACGGTATGTTTAATCAGGTATGAGGTTTACATAAGCAAATAAGGCTCTTTTTGACCCTTAACCCCCAACTCCACCTAATCCAGTCATATATATATATATATATATATAATTTTTTTCAAGGTGATTTGAAAGTACAGAAATAAGAGGTACTATTGATTATTTTAGTAAATGTGCTGTGCCTGTCATTTTATCCTGCCTTTGTTTCTCATCAGAATTTAAAACTATTTTTAGCTCCAAGTGGGCATAACTGTATGTGATCTAAAAGGATTGTGAAAAGAATAAGGTTGGACAAAATCTCAAATACTCCTTATAGCTTCTATGCCAATAGAATTTATTGCCAGCTTTTTATATAAATGCTTTATTTGTGCTACTTGTTAGAATATTTTATTCTCTAATTTTCTGTATGTTTTGAAGGAAAAAACACATAATTTTCATATATGGCTCTACTTGCAAAACTGGAATACAAGATGGTGAGAGAGAAAGACAGAAAAATGTCCTCCCGCCATATGTTCAAAAATCTGCTCTGGAGAGATGAGAGACCAGAATAAATATTTTGGTAAAAACTACAAATGTGGTTGCACACCAGAAATTTTCCAATGCTTTTCATTTTTCTTGGTATGCTTTCTGCACACAATTCTAAAGAAGTTATTCTTCCCATGACAAAATGACTTCTTTGGAACAGATTTCAGAATTGGTGTATTCAGGCAGTCTGCCTGTTTTTAACTCAGAACATGGGATGAATAGTTTAGAATATTGAATATGACACACTTTCCAGTCTTGGCCAAGAGAACTCATACTCTAAGGGCCTTGACCAGAGAAGCCAATTGGAATAAATAAAGTTGAAGTAGTGCCCTGTACAGTCTTGCATTTTGAGAGTGCATATTATTAAACAATAGATGTTAGAGATAATCCGTGTCGGGAATCAGTGACTGCAGCTCTCTAAGTGGGGGCGGGGGAGGGGGAACTGGAGAATGTTAGACTAAATAACATGTTAGATACTGTGCTTTGACAAGCTTCTTAACCTTTGTACACACACTGCCATGATGCAGGGCGTTGGTTGACTGGGGAGAACAGACCTATTGTAAATAGTATTCTTTCATGTTTTCCAATCTTTTTACCCTGAATCTACTGGTCCACTCTGCCTTCCTGCTGAGTTTCTGCTGTTTACAGAGTTCTGTGATATGGGGAAGTCACTGGGTAGTGACCATGACAGGCAGAAAAATGTATTTTTCTTGACCTAGGTTTATCTCTCATTTGAGAACTTAGTGAAGAGGGGTAATGTAAAATTCACTGTGGCTACTAAAATTTTCTGAACTTAAATATCTTAAATATTTTAAGTGTCTTGTAAGTGAATTTAATTTCCAAATGAGTGAAATTATAGGATTTTAGAGGTATTGTGTTTTGGATGATCAGCCATCCCAGTTTATTTGAGACTGAAGAGTTCCCTGGGATGTAAGATTTTCAGTGCTAAAATTAGAACACCAGGGACACTTTGTCACCCTAGTGATGCATAATATCACAGGACTTTTTCTCTTTCTCCTCTTGGTCATTCTCTCTCCCCAAGCTGCTTTCTGCCTTAGGACCACATCTGTTATGATGGAAGAATTCTCAGCAGATGCTGTATCTCATCCCCTCAGGCATCCAGAACTCTCTCCTTTTTATGTCAGTGGAATTTGAGAATCAGTGTACTTAACACTCCTCACAGAGATTTGACATTCCTTACAGTGTTTGCTTTTCACAAAAATTCAGAGAGGCAATCGAGGCAGGCATATGCCCCACTTGACCAATAGGAAAACAGAATCTCAGAGAGGTTGTTGGGTACTTCCTGGGATGGCAGAGCTAGACTTGACCCCATATCTGCTCACACTAAGGTCTGTGATCCTTTCAGTTCACACTGCTACCTCTTGAATTTTTGTGAAATGGACAGCTGGTGAATATTCTTACAGTAAGAATCTGAACTATTGTTAATGTTAATTAATTAGATAGCGGAAAGGAACCCTAGCCTGGAAGTCATAATTTCTCGGGTACACTCCTAAGCTCTGACTTCATAAGCATAGTGTCTCTGGACAAGTCATCACCTTTCTGGGCCTCATTTCCTTCACAGAAAAATGAGGAGGCTGGACTTGATTCTTTCTCATTCTAAATTTAGACCTTATATCCTCTTCACAGCCCTTGCTCGTTTTGGATCTTCTTGAAAATCATTTTAAGGTATTTTACTTGGATATAAAAATATAGGATGATGGTAAACCCATAGCTGGTTGGAAGCCAGATTAGCAAGGTTAATGGTACAAGCCAGGTCTTTTGAGTACCTCCCATGGGTCACAGATCTCCACTTCTTTGGCAAAAGGTCAGATGGGAAGTTTTAGCTAAGCAGTCTCTCTATGACACCACTCAACTTGGTGCCAATCATGTTGAGGTATCAGGTGGGCAGAGAAATGACAAAGGTAGACTCAAAAAAGCAGAAGGAAGAACAACTGCCTTCAGAGGAAATGGAAAGTCCATGTGCCTTGGTATTAAAAGTTGAAAATCAAAAATTCAGACTAGGTGTTCTACCTAGAGTGTAAGACCTAAATTCAGTGAAGTGGTGTTTGTATATACCCCTTAGTAAGCAGAGCTCTATAGAGAAGCAAGTGAGTGTTAACACACTCCCCTTCATTGCAGTTACTCCATGAGGAAAGGTTGTACTGAGGACATAGTGGTTCCTAACAAGGTGAAACAGTAGATCTTTGGTATACTTTTCTGGGTCTGTGCATAAGAGTCTGCAGGGTTCTAGAAAGGAAAATTGGGACAGTCATCTTCTGACCTCCATTATGAGGCATCAGAAACTGGAGGCAGGGAAGTAATTCAGGGAAGGAGATACTTAGGCCCTCTTGAAGTTTATATGCAGTGTATCCAACTGAACTTCCCTAAAGACAAGGTGAAGGTATGTGGGAGGGGGAGAATTTGGCCCCTTTCCACACAGGATCTCCTGACATTGTTCTTGCTGTTCATTTGAAGGATTCTCAAACTTCAGCTCCTCTCTCCCCAAATCTACCGCAAATAAATAAAATATCTTGTGTTTCTTCCATAACCTCAACCCCAATTCAGTGCTTGCAGAAGTTCGAAAGTTATGGAAAGCCACTGGTGGGTGATGGATATACTGTGATTCAGAACTAGAAAGAAACAAGAAAAAATGTTTTGGTGGGTGTACTGAAGACTGTGTCAGGCATTTTGGATGGAGTGGGTGTCTTGGAGCCTGAACAAATTCACACACTTCATAAAAGTGGAAAATTCACTCATTGGGACAAAACTAGACAAGAAAGAAAACAGTCCCTTCCTTGCTCTAATCCTGTGTGATGAATTTTGTTGGCTAGTACTATAACCTGTTCAAATTCTCAGAAGTGGTATTCTCTGTATTTCTTTAGGAAATACTTTTTTGTTTTATCAGTTGATAGGTATAAAAATGTTTGAAGGTGTACCTCCATGCCCTCCCTTGTCCAGCCAGACATGCAACAATTTCATGTTTTTCAACCTTATCCTCTGACTGCAAAGCTGTGAGACATTTCCCAGGATCCATGCTTAGCTGTTTGCATCACAGCCTGATGAGAACATCACTTGAGATCTTCTATCTGTGTACACTGGTTGTGGAAAACCAGCTGTAGTTCAAAGGCTGAAGCTACTACTATCTAAAGTTATTAGGGCATTACTTTTGGAATCTCAAGTAAAATGGTGTTTTCTCTTTTCAGAAGCTGCTTGAGTTCATGATTATACTTGGGGGTTTTCCCATACAAAGAATTATTCCTTAGTTACTAGAAAAGAGCTCAGTGTACTCTACTTTTCTCAATTTTGCCATTACCCCAATGATACCCGACGGAGAATAAATTTGATTGGGACTCAGGGTGAGAAGATTCTAATTTACAAAAACATATCGGTTTTATTACAGCATAAAGGATACGTTATCATCTTCATTTATATGCCCAAGGACTTTAGTAGGCCTAAAACCCATGCCTCATCTTCTCCAGTTCAGCAGTACAACTTAACTTCTTTTGCTGTGCTCATACCTAGCACTGTATAGCATTTTTGGTTGAGAAGTAGCCATTTGTTTCTGGTCTGGTTACTTTCTCTGTCTTCTAAGTTAGCCCTAACAACAATTCCAAGGGTAGATACTTTCATGCTGTTTTTATACATGAAGAAATTGAGACTTGTAGAGTACCAAGATACATAGGTGCAGATCAGTACAGCCCGTAAGTAGTGGGGCTGAGATGATTCCAACCCAGGTCTCTTGATTCCCAGATCTGTACTATTTAGCTGTCTCTAAGGTCATAGTGAATCACAAACATAAAAGCCTGCTAATCAGCTACCAAATGTAATGAATAAGATCAATGTTCAATAATTGGGAGGAAGAGGAAAAGAGGAAAGAGAAAGGGGATTAAGAGTTTATTCCTTCTTTTCTAAAAAATAAACAAGATCTAGTGCTGCCTGAGAGCAAACTCATGCCCTCAATTTGCCAAATATTTGATTGTGATGTTTACGTGTCTTCAAATTCGCTTCTACTTTAGTGCAACTCAGAACATTAAAGAAGGTCAGGAAAAGAGTGATGAATATGCCGTCCATCTGCCTGGGAGGCATTTTTCACTTACTCTGTGTTTTTTGGGTGAAGAAAGGAAAGGAAGTCTAGCAGAAGAGCCCAGAATACAATGTGTGGAGTTAGCAGCTTCAGTCCCCACTCTCTCTTATGTGTTGGATATCCTTGGGCAGGTCCCTCCAGCTCTCCCAACTTATTTTCCTCATCTGTATAATGAACATAGTGCAACAGTTTTATATATTAGGGGACATCAAAAAGTTAGTGGAAAGTAGAATTAAAAGATCAAAATAGGGGTGGGCATTTGGTACAGTGACTTAAATTGCTGCCTGGGATGCTCACATTCCATATGAGTGCCTGGTTCAAATCCTAGCTTTGCTTCTGATCTAGCTTCTTGCTAATGTGCACCCTAGGAAGGCAGCAGATGACGGCTCAGTACTGGGGACATTAGTGCACGTGTGGAGACGTGGCTGGAATTATTAACTTCATCCTGACCTAACCTTGGCCATTGTGGGCATTGAACGGTGGACTTGTAGATAGAATAATTTTCTTCCTTCCCCTTTGCCTCCCTCTCTGCCTTTCAAATTAAATGAAAATAAATAAAATTTTTAAAAATATAAAAATGAAAATATAAGCTTTATTTCTCAACATAAATTATACCAGGTTCAGAATACTTCTGAAAGCAATGATATTAGCCATTTAATCCATCCCTAAAGAACTTAGTCTTGGGAATTTAACCACATCAATGAAGTCTTTTTGACAAAATTAATTGAAGAAGAATGGGTGCCCTTTAAAGACTTTCTAAGAAGTCAGAAGGAACCAAATCAAGACTGTAGGGTGGATGCCTATGGAAACTCTTGCAAAAATTGTTTGATGAGAAGGATGAGGTCGGAGCATTGTTGTGGTGAGGGACTCTCTAGTGAAGCTCTCCTGGGCATTTTTCTGCTAAAACTTTGGCCAGCCTTCTGAAGATACTATCCTATTCACCAGATGTGATCATTCTTTGGACCTTCAGAAAGTCAAAAAGAAAAATGCTATGAGTATCCCCCCAAATTATTGTTATAACCTTTGCTCTCGATTTGTCTGCTTTTGCTTTGACTGTACTATGTCTGCATTTTGGTTGCCATTGCTTTGATTGTGCTTTGCCTTTAGGTTGTACTGGTAGATCCATATTTCATCTCCTGTACAGCTCTTTGAAGAAATGTTTCAGCATCTTCATTCCTCTTATTTGAAGTTTCCTATGAAAGTTCTACTGTTATCTGAAGTTGACCCGACCATAACAGTTTTGCTACTCTCCAAGTGCTGAATTTTAATTTTTCAGTCAGGGGCTGGCACCGTGGCTCACTTGGTTAATCCTCTGCCTGTGGTGCCAGAATCCCAAATGGATGCCGGATTCTGTCCCAGTTGCTCCACTTCCAGTCCAGCTCTCTGCTATGGCCTGGGAAGGCAGTGGAGGATAGCCCAAGTGCTTGGGACCCTTCACCCACCTGGGAGACCTGGAGGAGGCTCCTGGATCCTGGCTTCAGATCGGCGTAGTTCCATCCGTAGCAGCCTTTTGGGGGGTGAACCAATGGAAGGAAGACCTTTCTCTCTGTCTCTCTCTCTCACTGTCTATAACTCTACCTCTCAAATAAATTTTTTTTTTCAGTCAGAATTGTGTGTGTTGAATCAATGGAGATGCTTATGGTGTTGGATGTTGTTTCTGCTGTTGACTGCCAGTCCTCTACAGTTAGCACATGATTAATCTTTGTTGAAAATTGATGTGTATAGTCTGCTGATATGGGCTTCATCTTCAACATCATTTTGTCCCTTTTTTAAATTTATTTATTTGACAGGTAGAGTAGACAGTGAGAGAGAGAGAGACCGAGAGAATGGTCTTCCTTCCGCTGGTTCACTCCTCAAATGGCTACCACAGCCAGTGCTAAGCTGATCCGAAGGCAGGAGCCAGGTGCTTCCTCCCAGTCAACCATGCGGGTACAGGGGCCCAAGCACCTGGGCCATCCTCCACTGCCCTTCTGGGCTATAGCAGAGAGCTGGACTGGAAGAGGAGTAGCCGGGACTAGAACCCGGTGCCCATATGGGATGCCGGCGCCGCAGGTGGAGGATTAACCAAGTGAGCCACAGTGCTGGCCTCTGTTTTGTCCCTTCTTAAAATGAGTTGTCTACTTACAAACTTCTGATTTCTCTGGAGCATTGTACTCATAAACTTTTTGTAAGGCACCAATGATTTCACCATTCTTCCACCTCAGCTTCACAATAAATTTTTGATGTTTGTTTTTGTTTCAATTTGGAAGAATTCATGATGCTGTGGTAGTAGCTCTTCTGCAACTAACTAATATCTTTCTTTCATATTTTAAAGGACCTTTTTGTTTATTTGAAATGGAGAGAGATAGAGATAGAGAGAGAGAATCCCTGCCATCTGCTGGTTTACTCCTCAAATGGTCAAAACAAACAGGGCTGTGCCCTGCTGCAGCCGGGAGCCAGGAACTCCTGTGTTTCCTATGTTTGTGGCAGGGACTCAAGTACATTAGCTATCCTCATCTGTTTTCCAGGCACATTACTAGGAAGATGGACCAGAAACAGAGTAGCTGGGACTCCAGTCAGCCTTCTGATATGCAACGTGGGCATCCTAAAGGATGGCTTTACCTACTGTGCCATAATACCCATCCCATGAAACTGATGTCTTTGTTCCTCAAACTAGATCCTGTTCTGATGTCTTCTAAAAAGTTAGTACAAGTTTATTTTAATGCAAAATATTTTTGGAATTCATACATAGTTTTTTCATAATATATATTTTCCATGAACTTTTGGAGACCTTTGTCTAGAGAGAGCTTTGTGAAGATTAAGTGAGGTAAAGTACATGACAGTTGCTGAAAGAATGCTTGGTGCCACATAAATACAGTATGCTTCTGGTAAATGTTGTGTTATAAACACAGTATTTCAAGGTCCACTGAAAACAAACATTCCAAACATGCTCTCACTTCAGGGATTTGGGGCTTACTCTTCCTTTTTGTAGGCCATTCTTCAGAAATCTCTATTTCAGCTATCCTGACTCATCACTCAGGTCTCAATTTAAATGTCACCTTGAGTAAACATCTTTCCTGACCATCCTACCTAACGAAAATATCCTAGTATAATTCTCTGTCCTATTTTCTTGATACCACTACTATCTGAAATTAACAATTTACTCGCTTGTTTATTCTTTCCCACCTCCATTCAAGTACAAGCTCATTAAGAGTCTGTTTCTTTTACTGCTAAATAACCAGGGCCTATGTTGGTTATGCCTAATAGCTGTGGAATACAAGTCACATATGTAATCTATGGTATCCACATTAAAAAGTAAGAAGACTAGAGACAGTTAATTCTGATAATGCATTGACTTTAATCCAATATATTTCACACATCATATCTAATCATTTTATTAATAAAAATTATTACTGCATTTTTACTTTTCATACTACTTCTTTGCAATCTGATATGTATTTGACATAACACCTCTGCTAAATATCACATGTATTTCATGATTGCAGTATTGGACAGCATAGATCTAAAAAATTAGCATGTCCAGATATTCAGTATTTGTTGAATGAATATGTGTGAAAGATTTGATTTGGACTCAGTGTTTTTCATCTTTGCTCCAAACTTTTTGTTTTCAAATCAGACATTGTAATTAGAATTTTAGAGATTATTTCATCCCTCCCTCCCTCCTTCGTAATGTAGAAGAGGAAACTTTGACCTGGAAGGGGCCAATAGTAGTTTCTACGTTGTCTTCCTCCAAGCTACATAGAAGGTGACAGAGCCAGCCTAGGAGTGCATGATCCCTTATTCTAAAGGGAATGCTCATTTCAAGTACTCACCTTGATATAGAAATTTGAGAAAACTCTCTGTATCAGTTTATTTCTGAATATGCCAAGTTATTTTATGCAATACTCCTTGAGATAAATAGGCATAATTTCCATAGTTTTGCATCAAAGGATCAATTTTTTGGTACCATTATTATGAGAAGTTTTCATTCATCCCTTGTTTAATTAAATCATTTAATCTTGATCACTGTGAAAATTTCCTAAGCACTTCAGCTAAAAGCTCAAGAAAACTATTTGTTTTCTTTCTAGGATTATATATTCTAAGGTGTTAAAAATTCAAATGTCAGCCACACACCTGCAGACCACGTGCCCACCTTATTCGCATTCCTTCCTCTCTTGAATCACTGGGAAGAAGGCGAGCAGCTGCTTGTGAGATGGGATAATATTGATTAACGGTGTCTACAGGAAATCAGCTCAAGACAATTAATTTTTATAGCACCAATCCTGTACTTTCAAGCATTCTATTAAAATTATGCATTGTTAATTGATACTGCTGGGAATTAGAAGCAAAGACCAGTTTGGCACAAAAAGAAAGGACACAACTCTATTGCATATTCATATTGACTTTCTACTTTATAATCCAGTGGGGAAGGGAAATCCGAGCTGTGATCTATCAGACTCATTATAGATGAAAAATTATCGCTCCTTTCCTTTTATTTTTAAGTCAATGAACATTAGGTATTGTGCTCTAAGATAATGAGTTATCACTGTGTCAACTGAGACATGGTGCAGATTTTGTCAGTCTTCCACTTTTGAACCTCTAAGGGCAAACAACACAGAATCCTGGGCTGCAGTGTGTTCCTGCTGATTTAATTCTCTTTTGGTATCTATTTGCATCTCGAGAGCACCAGATATCCTGAGATCACTGCCATCTTCCCTTGCAGTGCCTGGGGAACAAGACTAAAGAGAGACTTGCACATCTCTAAGGCACTAACCAGAGTATGTTACAGAAAGGATCAAGCTGAATGTTGAGTCCTAGGAATGAGAATTTTCATGGCTTAGAGAAAAAAATCATTATTTGTGTTTAAGTAGTTATGTTTCCCAGTATCATCCACAGACTTGTTACTTTATTACTTTGCAAAAAAGATTGTCATCCTCATAAATGCATTCTCACTGCATCTATGATAACATAACTGAGAGAATGAAGAAAGGTGAGCCTTTCTAGAAATCTGTTGTATAAAGCAACAGTGACAACACAGTAAAAACAATTCTAGTCCTTAAAGACTTCATTTTAACAGCTTCAGCAAATAAGGAATAAAACATATCTCTTAAAAGTGGAAAAGTGGGTTAAAATCTTGAATGTTATTACTGAACTAAAAATATCTTTATTTTGATTTGGGCATTTCAGGTAAACTATTTTAAATACTAAGCTTTGCTTTCAGAATTTAAACTTACTAATTGCTCATCATTTATTAAGTCTTTATTTGAAATGAGCTCTCTGAGATTGAAAATAGAGGTTGACAGTGAATGAGAAGCTTAATGGAAGAAGAATCAGTTTGGGCACCCATCCATTCATAGTGTAGACTTTCAGAGATCATTTAGGGTGGTGTTGAGATTGTATACAGTGGAGTCTAGTGGGCCTGGGCCCAAGCCTGTGAGACTGGACAGAAGACCTTCTTCTTTAGAATACAACTTCTTCATTTGTAAATTTAGGAACAAACCCTATTGGACACTTTCAGAAAAGCTTGCAGGGAGCTTAAATGAGAAAATACATGTAAAACTTCCAATATGTTCTAAATGCCCAAAAAACTCTAGGAACTGTCATAAATATTGTAATTCTGATTGAATTAAAGTGCCTTTATCACAGAAGAAAGCGACTTCTGTCTGTGCACTGAAATAACAGTATATTTGTGATATATTATGATGTTAAACAGATTTTGCCATTTTTACTATACTAATTAAATTTATTTTTAGTACATATATATAAATATATATCTAGGTTTTGAATGTGCACCATATTTTAAAATAATAAAGCCATTTAAAAATAAATTTAAAATTTGACTTTCCACTGACTCTGATTTTTTTCTCCTGAATTTCTGAGATTTTAAGAGTCTGTAGTAATTCCACATCAGCCCAGAATGACAGCACTAATATAATAGCAACATAAGGGTCAAGGCAGAATGTCACAAATTTGTTGTCCTGTGCATGCTCAGTCTAAGATTCTATCTGCACAGCACCATGACAACCAGTTACAAAGAGAAAAATTTAGTTAATCTGGCAGTTATTTTAGCTGCATGAAGCCAAACAACTGGTTTCAATCTTATTTTCTTCTGCTTCATTGCATTGATGAGATTCAACCCGTAGTTCTGACATCATGTATGTGACCTAAATCACATTCTTTTACATTCTGGAAATGGCTTTAATTGAGTATTTAATGGAGTATTTGCTCTGTTCAAAAGACCTCTCTTGCATGTGTGTGTGAGAAGAATTGTAATCTGGTGATTATGTGTGCTGGGAGAGGTTCTTCTTCTTCTTCTTCTTCTTCTTCTTCTTCTTCTTCTTCTTCTTCTTCTTCTTCTTCCTCTTCCTCTTCCTCTTCCTCTTCCTCTTCTTCTTCTTTTCTTCTTCTTCTTCTTCTTTTTTTACAGGCAGAGTTAGACAGTGAGAGAGAGAGACAGAGAGAAAGGTCTTCCTTCCGTTGGTTCACCCCACAAATGGCCACTACGGCCGGCACGCTGCACCGATCCGAAGCCAGGAGCCAAGTGCTTCCTCCTGGTCTCCCAGGCGGCTGCAGGGCCCAAGCACTTGGGCCAGCCATCCTCCACTGTCTTCCCGGCCACAGCAGAGAGCTGGACTGGAAGAGGGGCAACCGGGACAGAATCCAGCACCCCAACCGGGACTGGAACCCTGGGGTGCTGACGCTGCAGGCGGAGGATTAGCCTAGTGAGCTGCGGTGCCGGTAGGAGAGGTTCTTCTTTAAATATTTTCCTGTAGTTGGATGAAGATGGGTGATGACTTTGGATCAATGAAAGACTGCATTGATGATGTCTGTTTATTTCTTGCCATAAATTCTACCCTGATCTCCCCATGACTGTTTGCTTCAAGGGTACTTCAGAAAGCTTGGGAAAAAATGCAATTAAAACATACTCATTTTCCACAAAGTTTTTGAAGTATCCTCTATGTATTGTTTTGGGTAAGAATAGCTATTCTGTAGTTAAAGAGACAACTGAGTCAGACAGTCTAAGAGGAGAGTCTTGTCAGTAAGTCATTTCATGTTTTTAAATGTCTTTTTAAAATAATTTAATTGTTATTATAAGGAAACAAGGAAATATTTGCAAAATAAGCATAGTGTGTTATAAATATGCAATAACAATGGCTATTTGCATTTTTCTGTGCTCATACCTACAGCCTTAGCATGTAGACCATGTATACAAATCTTATTTTCTTAATAATGTGTCTTCATAATAAAAACTTTTAAAAAGCTCTCCTAGTCCAAGGGAAGTGGAAGTTGCTAATAATGTCAATTTTTCAATGGAAAGAATACCAATGTGCCTTTCTGATGCTGGAGAATTTAATTCCAAGGATAAGTCCACTTGGATCTTCTTTTTTTTTTTTTGTCCAAATATTCATCTACTTCTTTTTTTTTTATTAAACTTTTATTTAATGAATATAAATTTCCAAAGTATAGCTTATGGGTTACAATGGCTTCCCCCCTCCCATAACTTCCCTCCCGCCCGCAACCCTCCCCTTTCCCACTCCCTTTCCCCTTCCATTCATGTAAAGATTCATTTTCAATTCTCTTTGTATACAGAAGATCAGTTTAGTATATATTAGGTAAAGATTTCAACATTTTGCCCATATAGCAACATAAAGTGAAAAAACTACCATTGGATTACTAATTATAGCATTAAATAGCAATGTACAGCACATTAAAGACAGAGATCCTACATAATTTTTTTTTTAAATTAATTAATTTTCTATGCCATTTCCATTTTAACACCAGGTTGTTTTTTTTTTTTTTCATTTCCAATTCTCTTTATATACAGAAGATCACTTCAGTATATAATTAGTAAAGACCTCATCAGTTTGTGCCCACACCGAAACGCAAAGTATAAAAATACTGTTTCAGTACTAGTTATAGCATCACTTGGCTTTAGACGACACATTAGGGACAGATCCCACATGGGGTGTAAGTACACAGTGACTCCTGTTGCTGATTTAACAATTTGACACTCCTGTTCATGGCGTCAGTAATCTCCCTAGGCTCTAGTCATGAGTTGCCAGGGCTATGGAAGCCTTTAGAGTTCGCTGACTTTGATCTTATTCCGATAGGGTCATAGTCAAAGTGGAAGTTCTCTCCTCCCTTCGGAGAAGGTTACCTCCTTCTTTGATGGCCCCGTTCATTCCACTGGGATCTCACTCACCGAGATCATTCCTTTCGGTCTTTTTTTTTTTTTTTTCCATGATATCTTGGCTTTCCATGCCTGCTATACTCTCATGGGCTCTTCCGCCAGATCTGAATGCCTTGAGGGCTGATTCTGAGGCCAGAGTGTTGTTTAGGACATCTGCCATCCTATGAGTCTGCTGTGTATCCCACTTCCCATGTTGGATCTTTCTCTCCCTTTTTGATTCTATCAGTTAGTATTAGCAGATACTTGTCTTGTTTGTGTGATCTCTTTGACTCTTAGACCTATCAGAGCTATCAATTGTGAGCTGAAATTGATCACTTGGACTAGTGCGATGGCATTGGTACATGCCATCTTGATGGGATTGTGTTGGAATCCCCTGGCACATTTCTAACTCCACCATTTGCGGCCAGTCCGATTGAGCATGTTCCAAATTGTTCATCTCCTCCCTCTCTTTTTCCACTCTTAGATTTAACAGGGATCACTTTTCAGTTAAAATTTAAACACCTGAGAATAATTGTGTGTTAATTACTGAGTTCAACCAATAGTACTAGTACAACAACAACAACAACAAATACTAAAAAGGATAAAGTATTACATTGTACATCTAAAGTCAGGACAGGAGCTAATCAGTTCATTGTTGCTTATAGTGTCCATTTCACTTAACAGGTTTCCCCTTTGGCGCTCAGTTGTCACCGATCAGGGAGAACATATGATATTTTTCTCTTTGGGACTGGCTTAATTCACTCAGCATGATGTTTTCCACATTGCTCCATCTTGTTGCAAATGACCGGGTTTCGTTGTTTCTTACTGCTGTATAGTATTCTATGGAGTACATGTCCCATAATTTCTTTATCCAGTCTACTGTTGATGGGCATTTGGGTTGGTTCCAGGTCTTAGCTATTGTGAATTGAGCTGCAATAAACATTAATGTGCAGATGGCTTTTTTATTTGCCAAATTAATTTCCTTTGGGTAAATTCCAAGGAGTGGGATGGCTGGGTTGTATGGTAGGGTTATGTTCAGGTTTCTGAGGAATCTCCAGACAGACTTCCATAGTGGCCTAACCAGTTTGCATTCCCACCAACAGTGGGTTAGTGTCCCTTTTTCCCCACATCCTCTCCAGCATCTGTTGTTGGTAGATTTCTGAATGTGAGCCATTCTCACCGGGGTGAGATGGAACCTCATTGTGGTTTTGATTTGCATTTCTCTGATTGCTAGTGATCTTGAACATTTTTTCATGTGTCTGTTGGCCATTTGGATTTCCTCTTTCGAAAAATGTCTATTGAGGTCCTTGGCCCATCTCTTAAGTGGGTTGTTTGTTTTGTTGTTGTGGATTTTCTTGATTTCTTTGTAGATTCTGGTTATCAATCCTTTATCTGTAGTATAGTTTGCGAATATTTTTTCCCATTCTGTTGGTTGCCTCTTCACTTTCCTGACTGTTTCTTTTGAAGTACAGAAACTTCTCAATTTGATGCAATCCCAAATGTTAATTTTGGTTTTGACTGCCTGTGCTGTTGGAGTATTTTCCAGGAAGTCTTTGCCTGTGCCTATATCTTGCAGGGTTTCTCCAATGCTCTCTAATAATTTGATGGTTTCGGGTCGTAGATTTAAGTCTTTAATCCATGTTGAGTGAATTTTTGTGTAAGGTGATAGGTATGGGTCTTGCTTCAAGCTTCTGCATGTGGAAATCCAATTTTCCCAGCACCATTGATTGAATAGACTGTCCTTATTCCAGGGATTAGATTTGGATCTTTGGTCAAATATAAGTTGGCTGTAGATGTTTGGATTGATTTCTGGTGTTTCTATTCTGTTCCATTGCTCTATCCATCTGTTTCTGTACCAGTACCATGCTGTTTTGATAACAACTGCCCTGTAGTATGTCCTAAAATCAGGTATTGTGATGCCTCCGGCTTTGTTTTTGTTGTACAGGATTGCTTTGGCTATTCGAGGTCTTCTGTGTCTCCATATGAATTTCAGCATCATTTTTTCCAGATCTGAGAAGAAGGTCTTGGGGATCTTGATGGGTATTGCATTGAATGTATAAATTGCTTTGGGAGAATAGACATTTTGATGATATTGATTCTTCCAATCCATGAGCATGGAAGATTTCTCCATTTTTTGGTATCCTCTTCTATTTCGTTCTGTAAGGTTTTGTAGTTTTCATCGTAGAGATCTTTAACGTCTTTGGTTCCACTTGGATCTTCTAACCTTGGTGGAAGAACAGACAAGAGATGGCTCCTAAGACAGAGTAAGGAACGACAAGACAGTTTTCTCTCCACAGTTCTCCAGGGTTTGGTGGCAATGACAAATGGCAACTCAAAGGAGTTTTTCAAAGGCCTCTTTAAAGCAAGCCGAACAGTTCCTGTTTGATTTAGCTGTTTATTGTCATTCTTACATGAGAAGAAAGAAATGCTTGGCGAGAAGAAACTTCAGCATGCTGCCAAAGGGAGCTTCCAGAGTCAGTGTGTCACTGGGCAGTGGTTCAGTCCACTAGGAAACATCATTTAAACTGAGCTTGAATAGTCCCCTTTCTTGACAGGCTGCATCTCTGGTAACAGCTCTTTAGGTTGTACATGGGTTTTAGGTGCATTTATATTATAGTTGTTTTAACTTTGTATTTTGAAATAATTTCAGTCTCAGAGAAAAGTTGCAAAAATAGCCTACAGTTCCCTTTACTTTCATGCCACAATAACATTGCACATAACTGTAAACAATTGGGATGTTATTAACTCAATAACTGTTACAAAACTTGAAATATTTTTGGCAAAAGTATTCTTCCTTCTTTTCAAATCCTGTGTGTGGATAGAAGGTGTATTTTCTTTTTATTTATGAATGAGGAAATTGAGAGAGAAGTCACAGGGCTAGTTAGAGTTCAGGTCCTTTATTCAAAGCTTACTATTTTCTGGTAAGAGTTAAAAATATGCAAATGTTCAGAATAAAGTAGAAGAAATCATTATGTGTGTATATGTAAACATAGATCTATATAAATATAAAATGAATCATTATTTTGATTATTGATTAGTTAATAATAAGGTGCTGAATGTATTCATTCTCCTTCTTCCCTCATATTTAGTCTACTCTTTCTCCCCCAAATATCTTTAGAACCAATTTCTTACTTCAATACCACTACTGCTACCTGCAATTCAGTTGGTTCTGATTACTTACCTGTATTTTTACAAAAATAAATTACTTATTAATCTTCCTGCCAGAGTCATTTTTCTAAGCCATAGAGCGAATTGCATCATTCTTCTGTTTAAATTCCTTCATTGACTTCTTGTATATTACCCACTTATTTCTGAGTATGATACATGGCATTTAGCATCCATCGTCTCCTTTAGTCCACACAACTATATGGAATAGGCTTTTTATCATTACCTTGGTTTTGTAGGTTCATGAATTGAGATCATTGAGTAGCTAAAATTTGAATTTAGGATTCTAGAGATGATGAGAACATCCAACCTAAAGGCGTAAAGTCCATATTCTCAAGCCAGCCAGTTAATATCCAGGTTTGGCTTTAGATATATTTATAGCAGTTTTCTTCCTTAGCTCTACCTCACTTCTGTTGTACCTGCTTTATTTATGCCACCATGCCTGTTCATATACAGGACTTCTCTGTCTGAAACGTTGGGCCCGGTTTTTTCTATTTGGTAAGATCTAGTTCAATTCACAGAGGCACACTAGGGTAGGAAGGGAGGTAGTGGTGGGAGCAGTTTACCTGTGTGCAGGCAGTAGTGAGTTCATTCTGTGGAGAGTGCATAGTCAATGTAATGTAGTCTGTAGAGAGTTAACATCCCAATGACTAAAAGTCATCTGCTTTTTATTAGCACCTTGTACCAACAGTTGTAAAGAATGTCAATGACAAAAGACTCCTTTCTGTGTGAGATTACAGCTGTCTCTCCCCGTACTACCTCCTGAAGACTTATCATCACCTTGCTTCTGTAGTGTTTAGTGTGGGTCCATATTAGAATTACTATCACATCACATTACACCTACTTGACTGTCTATTCCTCTCCAGGACTACGTATTCCTTGAGGACAATTATGATATGTTAGACCTTTGAATTCTCAGTGCTGAGCAAAAGGCCTAGATGGATGTTTCTATGAATGAGTTAAAAAAAAAATCCCAGAATTGTCCTCTTTATATCTCTTGCTGGAAGAATTTTATTATTGATGAGTATGCATACCTTTCTGCTCTGAAGAAATTGTTGAAGGAATACCTAGTGTTTTAAAATTACAGAATTGCATATTATAACCAATGATTTAAAAATTGTATGAAGCTGTTTTCAAAAATAAAATCAGGATATCTGAAGAATTTAGGAGGCCTTTTGTTGCATAGCATTAAAGTAACATATTCTATGGGACTTTTGATAGCATCATAATTGTGAACCCACAGCTTTGTGCAGTGGCAGTATCTTAGCCAATGAGGTTTACCCAAAGCGTAATTATTGCTAATTGAAAACTTAATTGTGAACACCAACTTTGGAGCTCAATATACTGGAAACAGAGCCCAGCTTTGTCCCTGCCTTCAAAGATAGTGATTATGGGTAATTTCTTTTGGAGTATTATCTCTAGAACTTAATATTCTCATGTGTAAAGTGAATACTGTGAAAAATAAGTGGATAAACACAAACTGGCACATAATATTACTGATAATCATAAATTCTTAAAATTTTGCCTAATTATGAATATTTCAGAGATGTATATGGCATAGTTCATTTTAGATAATACTAAAGCAATCTTAATTACAAAACAATTTTTTATGAGATCCAGAAGAAAAATAGAAGCTCAGAGTAGAGAATTTTCCATAGGCATTACCCTGATTTTGGTTCACTGAAAAGTACACTTTGACACTGAATGACATAATACTATGTTGAATTGTTCTCTCCTTTTTAATTCTAGCAGTTAGTATTGGCAGACACTAGTCTTGTTTATATGTTCCCTTTGACTTGTAATCCTATCTTTCTTATATAAACCATACCCACAATGCTTTGTCTACTATTTCTATTGGTTTCTGTTTATTAAAAGCTGTGTCAAGCCGGCGCCGTGGCTTAACAGGCTAATCCTCCTCCTTGCGGCGCCGGCACACCGGGTTCTAGTCCCGGTCGGGGCGCCGGATTCTATCCCGGTTGCCCCTCTTCCAGGCCAGCTCTCTGCTATGGCCTGGGCAGGCAGTGGAGGATGGCCCAAGTGCTTGGGCCCTGCACCCGCATGGAAGACCAGGAGAAGCACCTGGCTCCTGGCTTCGGATCAGCGAGATGCGCTGGCCGCAGCGGCCATTGGAGGCTGAACCAACGGCAAAAAGGAAGACCTTTCTCTCTGTCTCTCTCTCTCACTATCCACTCTGCCTGTCAAAAAAACCAAAAACAAACAAAACAAAAAACAAACAAACAAAAAGCAGTGTCAGCTAGTTATGTTCCAGTGTCTGAAAGGAATATTACTCTATATTTGTAAGAATATTTCCTACATTATGGATATATCATTCACATCTGATTCAGTGATTTTCTTTTAAATTTGTGCTTTTATTAACTCTTTCTGAAGTATTGAACTAAGTTTTCATAGAAACCCAAAACTTTCTTTCCACACTTGTATTTCATCAGAGTACATTTAATTGTGTAATTCTACTAGCAACTAAATTGTCCTAAACTGACTTGAGAAAATATAAGCAACTCATTACAAGCATAAACCTTTGTATAGGCATTCTACAGAATAAACTACTTATCATAATAGTCCAGTGTAACACCAGTCAAATGTCTTACAGAGAAAGTGGAGACCATGGCTTAGTTAGAAGGACTACTTAAGTGGAAATGGTTAGGAGCATCAGATGAATTTCATCTTGAGAGCTAAGCTCCGTTCTATGAACTGAATTTTGCTAATTAGAAATGCTGTGGGATTCTGAGCTTTTGACCCTTAGAATGCTTTTAATCTTTTATAAGCTTGTTGTTAGATTATTTCAAGGCAGTTCAATTTAAGGTATTGCTTGGTGTTTGAATTTTATCTTTTGCCAACCAATTTCTCCTTCCATGATCTTCCCTAATCCATGTGTCCCAATAAAATACTAGTTTAATTTTAAAATTTGAGGTAAATGAAGGGACTGGACAGTCATATCCCATGGAAACAGTGCCTGCCAAACACTTGCTGAGGAAAAATGCCAGTAATGTCCTAATGCTCAGCTGTGCACTCATAGCCTTAAATCCTTGCTAAGCAGTCAAGCTTTCAGAATACTTCCTGACACTAATTTGATGTAGAAAGTTTTAATGTTCACAGAAAACTGATCTTTCATCAACTAATATAAGCCTTTTTTTTGCCTCCTGTTAGTACAAATATTTTTTAAAATAGATATAATTTAATGTTCTTTGTTTAGTCTAGAATCTTGCCTTTCAAAGGACTATGAAATAAATGTGTTTTATATAGGGGAGATAAAAAGAACTGTGACATTTGAAAATCTTGGTATATAGCTAATCTGATAATTTCTTAACTCCTGCTGACATTGATGAGAGTGAAGTGCACAAGCAAGGAGCTAGAGTTCATGTTTGAAGTATTTGAAATTTGGACATGTCTCTGAGAGGGCTATCTAAACTTTAGATACCAGCCTCTTCTTGAGCTGTTTGGCTGGGAAAGATAAAATTTGCATGACCCCCTGTAGTGTCATAGATTAGATTGGTTGAAGCTTACAGATTTCTTTCTTACTTCCCAGTATTTTGAAAACGGGAAAATTTTATGTTAAATAGTGAAACACAGAATGCCATTATAGTTATATTGTTACATGACAGCAAATGGCAAGAGCTAAGCAACAGCTGCCTGGCAGAAAGAACTTCCCCCTTCTAATTCCCTCTTGTTCCCCTGACTTCCATCTTGACGTGTGGCCTCTCATTTCTGTTATCTGCTGACTCCTGTAGGTGGGTGAATTTGCAATCCTTCTCATGGACTTTGCTTCTTGATATGCTTCGTGTACAAAGATATATCGATCTAGAGGATTAGGTTCTTCCTGTGTAATGAGTTGTTCCCCCTGCTGTCAGGCTGTTGCACTGTTCCTTAATCTGCAAATACTTAAAGAAGAAGGTACCTTCCCAAGACAATAAGAATTCAAGTCTAGCCAGACTTTAAAGTGTACAACTTTAATGTGGATGCAACATATTGCAAATAGAGTTTTAGATGACTGTTTCCCCAAACTCAAGGCATATGTGGTCATTTACCTTTTGATGGTTGCTACTAACTCCTACCCAGGAGTATGATTTTTCAGGTTGCATGTGAATTACACTCTAATTTCTTAGAGATGGTACTGAAGCATGAGGGAAAACCCAGAACTGACTCTCAAGTTTTTGTCCTGATTTTCTGAAATATCTGAGCTGATCGCCCTTGGCCAGCATCTTTGTCTCTAAGAATTGTTGATGATTGGTTCCCCAGTGGTTTAACATAAGGAACGGTATGATTGAATATCATCCTGGAAGGAGAGTTCAAAGACAAAGACACAGGAATGATGATGGAGAGCTTGCAGGAAGTGTAGAAAGTAGGATCAGGCCATGGGTGCCACAGGAAAGATACATCTGAGGACAAGAAGAGTAGAAGTGAAGGTAGTAACTAGAAAAATCAATGAAAAAAAGAAGAGTTTCTGGGTCACTGTTTTTATTTCACTGTTTTATTGGGAGTTCACTTCTACTAGACATGAAACGCGTGACCGATTTTGGTTCCTAGTATTGTATAGGCTGAACAGAAAAAAAAATAATACTTTTTTTAAAAAAAATCATGTCCCATTTTATTCATTTTAAAAAAAGATTTATTTATTTGAAAATCAGAGAAAGAGGGAGAGACTTGAGAAGGAGAGAGAGAGAGAGAGAGAGAGAGAGAGAGAGAAAGAGAAAGAAACAGAGTGAGAGAGATCTGTTCACTAGTTCACTCCCCAGATGGGTGCATCTACCAGTGCTGGACCATGCTGAAGCCAGTAGACAGGGGTTTCATCTAGGTCTCCTGTGATGGGAGCAGGGGTCCAAACACTTGGGCCAACTTCCACATCTGTTCCCAGACCATTAGTAGGGAGATGGATCATAAGTGGAACAGCTGGAACATGAACTGGTGCCCATACAGGATGTTACCATTACAGGTGGTGGCTTTACTGGCTATGCCACAATGCTGGCCCTGAAAATAAAATGATTTCTTATGAAGTATACTTTTACTTTGAGTTCCGTAGAACACTTCACACATTCTCAAGGTTTTATTTTTAGTCATTAGCAAATGCAAGATTAATTGGCTAATAGAGTCTTATACTTTCATAGCTTCTTAATCTTTTACATTCTTAGTCTGCAGATCAGACAGATCAATTGATCTGTCTATGGAAATGCCAGTATTAGCAAAGGTATTTCTTGCCCTCTGTCTATAGGCTGGTCTCTGGAAACTCTGATGAGCATCTGTGAAGAAATCACCAAAAAAGAAATTTAGACATGAAAAATGGGAAATTGGATTATAATTTGATTAGAGAAACTTATTTGGCCAAATAACCAACTTTTAAAATATTGATATAAATGAAATGTTTTTATAAATATTATTGTCTGGCTGTTTTCCTTGGTTAAATATGTGAACCATACCTCTTTGACCTTGTTTCTAAAATACAGAATTTCATATTCAAGAATTTGAGGACTGTGACTATAGCTCATTGTTTGAACTGAAAAGAACTGAGATCTGCTGGTCAATTTCTTGATTTTATTGGTGAAAAAATTATCTCAAACTCATATTTAAATCACTCTGAGTACATTGAAATATATTAGATGATACATCAATTGTAGTTCATTTTCTTGGGGAGAGACTTCCAAGGAGTCCTCTTGCTTCTGCTCCATTGGTGCTTTCCGGGTTTAGGCACAGCAGTCGCTGAAAGGCTTCTCCTCATTTTCATCCTTGCCGTGCCCTTATGTAGGATCCCAAGTGTCCTTGTTTCTCTTTCTTGATTTAAACCTCCATTTTGTGATTTTAGTGTAGGAAAGCACACTGTGTAAAGTTTTTGAGGTCTTGCATGCTTAAAAAGCCTTTGTCCTCATCATTAACTGATAACTTGGTTAGGTACATAATTTTGGAAATCATACCACCCACTGAATTTTGAAGGCATTCTTTCCTTGGGTTTAACTTCTACTGTTGCTATTGAGATATCCTACATCAGTCTGGCCCCTGATTTCTCCTATTACGACAATTTCCCCATTTCAGTAGATTTTATTGCTGGGGTAACGATGGGGAGGCTTTCTTAGATTGGTCTTTTTCACTGAACTGGATACCAGGTTAGCCCATTATGTATTGGATTCTAAGTTATCCCATGAAATCTGAAAACTGCTGTCCTTCAGTGTGGTGAATTCGGCAGATTTGATTATTTTCTTCTGTGTTTTATTTCTGGAGCAACCTTGCTAACACTGCATGAAACTTTGGTGCTTGTCTCAGCTTTCTTCATCCACCAGCGTCCTTTCTTGTCTGTCCGTGTGCAGTCTTCTACCATATTCATGCCATATTTAAGGGACACAAGTTCAGTACATCTGTTTTTCTTTAATAACTGGAAAAGGCAATATAAAAACATAGTATCCAAAAATATATTAAATGCATCACTCTCCATCATTTTTTAAAAAAAAGATTTATTTATTTGAAAGGCAGAGTTACAGAGAGGCAGAGGCAGAGAGAGAAAGAGAGAAAAACAGAAAGAGAGAAAGAGAGAAAGAGAGGTCTTCCATCCGATGGTTCACTTCCCAGATGGCTGCATTGGCTGGAGCCGCACAGATCCGAAGCCAGGAACCAGGAACTTCTTCCTGGTCTCCCATGCGGGTACAGGGGCCCAAGGACTTGGACCATTTTCCACTGCTTTCCCAGCCCATAGCAAAGGGCTGGATTAAAAGTAGAGTAGCTGGGACTCAAACTGGTGCCCATATAGGATGCTGGCACTGCAGGTGGCGGTTTTGCCCGCTATGCCACAGCACCAGCCCCTCTCCATTGTTTTTTAAGGCAAGTGTTTTAGGCTAGGATGTTGTCAGGAAACACCAGGTACTTTTCACTTAATTCAAGAAATACGTATTGAACTCTGGTTACATGCATTGTGCATAGTCACCACTGGAAGAAAAAATAAGCAGGAAAATAAGAAAATTAAATAGTGTATTCTATCCCAAAGGCTTCTATGCTGATACTTTCTGCTGAGTCTATTGCTGCTCATCCCATTATTTTAATAAGAACACTGAATTTCGCCCACATAAATTAATTAAGGCCCCTAGAAGTTTGAAATTGGAGTTTTATCTAAGTTCTTTTTCCTTTTCTCATTATAAGATTTTTGAAGATATCAACCTTATCTTGAACTTTTTTGTGCTGCCTCGAACTGTCGTGTACCATGCTTAACCTAGCAGGAATGCCACATGTGTTTGTGGTTGATGAAACTGACAATAAAATGCTGGTCGATATGACTATAATCTCTTAGATTTGATAGAAAATCAATGCCTCACTTAAACTTGGGAGATAGAGAGTAGGTAAAAAGATTGCCTCCATAATTGACATACGTGGTGAAGGAGAAGCAGAGGTTAGAGCCAAGTTCAGAGGAAGGGAGCATGATAATACTTACACCTTGCTTTTGTTATGTCTCAGGTCGGCAGTCTCCATGGATCCCCGGTGAATACCATTATTGATACAAATAAGAGAAGCAGGGGCTGATCCTGTGGTGTAGTGGGCTAGGCCTCTACTTGCAGTGCCAACATCTCATATGGGCATGGGTTTGAGTCCTGGCTGCTCCACTTCCAACCCAGCTCTTTGCTATGGCCTGGGAAAGCAGTTGAGAATGGTTCAAGTCCTTGGGCCCCTGCACCTGCGTGGGAGACCCAGAGGAAGCTCCTGGCTCATGGCTTTGGATAAGCATAGCTCCGGCGGTTGCGGTCATCTGGCGAGTGAACCAGCGGATGGAAGACCTCTTTCTCAATCTCTCTCTCTCTCTGCTTCTGCTTCTCTGTAACTCTGCCTTTCAAATAAATAATTAAAAAAAAGAACAACTAAGAGAAGCAGTGATTAACTGACTCAAAGTCAGATCTTTAATCCTCCATGCCTACTCCAAAACTGTCCTACACTATTTTATAACCTCTTATCTGCATGGAATTGGTTCTGAATTTTCTGACCATAGCTTTGTTTCTGGATCCTTGTTTAGAATACAGGAAGGATAATGTAGCCCTTCCCCTGAAAAATAGCCATCTGAATGAAGATCTGTATGTACATAATGTCAAAGATATATGTGTATATGGAGACTAAGGTTAACAATCAGCATTTTTGAAAATTGCTGAGAGATCTTAAGTGTGCTCAGTACAGAAAAATGGTAAGTGGCCGGCGCCATGGCTTAACAGGCTAATCCTCCTCCTTGCGGCGCTGGCACACCGGGTTCTAGTCCCGGTCGGGGTGCCGGATTCTATCCCGGCTGCCCCTCTTCCAGACCAGCTCTCTGTTATGGCCCGGGAGGGCAGTGGAGGATGGCCCAAGTGCTTGGGCCCTGCACCCGCATGGGAGACCAGGATAAGCACCTGGCTCCTGGCTTCGGATCAGCATGATGCGCCGGCCGCAGCGGCCATTGGAGGGTAAATCAACGGCAAAAAGGAAGACCTTTCTGTCTCTCTCTCTCTCACTATCCACTCTGCCTGTCAAAAAAAAAAAAAAAAAAAAAAAAGAAAAATGGTAAGTGTGAGAGTTAATGTGTATGTTAATTAGCTCACTTTAGCCATTCCACAATTCATACATATTTCAAAATGGCATGTAGTACATAAAATATATATATAGTGAGCCCTCTGTGTCCATGTGTTCTGCATCTATAGACTGAAAGTGTTAAATAAAATTGCATTTTTGGGGCCGTTGCTGTGGCTCAGCAGTTAATGCCCTAGCCTGAAGCGCCGCCATCCCATATGAGCCCCAGTTCTAGTCCCGGCTATTACTCTTTCAATCCAGCTCTCTGCTATGGCCTGGGAAAGCAGCAGAAGATGGCCCAAGTCCTTGGGCCCCTGCACTCCCGTGGGAGACCTGGAAGAAGTTCCTGGCTCCTGGCTTCGATCAGTGCAGTTCCGGCCATTGCGGCCATCTGGGGAGTTAACCATCGGATGGAAGACCTCTCTATGCCTCTCCTCTCTCTGTGTAACTCTGACTTTCAAATAAATAAATAAATCTTTTTAAAAAAATTGCATTTAATATTGAACAAGTAGGCATATATTCCCCCTGTCATTATTATCTAAACAATGAAGCATAACAATGCTTACATGGTGTTGACATTTTGTTAGGTACAATATGAGGCAATTCAGAATGTTCACAGGGGGGTGGGTATTTAGTCTAACAGTTATGATGCCTATGTTCCTTACAGGAATGCCTGCATTTGGTAACCTGGCTCTGATTTCTAGCTCGAGCTTCCTGCCAATGCATTCCCTGGGAGGCAGTGATGATGGTTCAAGTAATTGTATTTCTGCCTACCACTTCCCAGCTCCTGGCTTAGGCCCAGTCCAATACTGACTATTTTTGGTATTTGGGGGGCATGAACCAGTGTATAGGAGCTTTCTTCCTATATTTCTGTGTCACTCTGCCTCTCATATAAATTTAAAACATTGTTAAAGTTCATATAAATATGGAATTAAAAGATAAAAATAGGGGTCTGATGTTGTGGCTTAGTGGGTAAAACTGCTGCCTGAGATGCCGGCATCCCATAAAGGTGCTGGTTTGAGACCCAGCTGTCCCACTTCCAATCCAGCCCCCTGATAATGCACCTGGGGAAGCAGCAGAAGATGACCAAAGTGGTTGGGACACTGCACCCATGTGGGAGACCAGATGAAGCTCTTGGCTCCTGCCTTTGGCCTGGCCCATTTCTGGCTGTTGTAATCATTTGGAGAGTGAACCAGCAAGTGGGAGATCCTCTCTCTGTCTTTCTCTCTCTTTCTCTCTCTCTGTCTCTGTCTCTCTCTCTTTCATTGTCTCCCTCTCTGTAACTCTGCCTTTCAAATAAATAAATGTTTTAGAAAAAGATAAAAATGAAAAATAGGCCGGCGCCGCGGCTCACTAGGCTAATCCTCCGCCTTGCGGCGCCGGCACACCGGGTTCTAGTCCCGGTCGGGGCACCGATCCTGTCCCGGCTGCCCCTCTTCCAGGCCAGCTCTCTGCTGTGGCCCGGGAGTGCAGTGGAGGATGGCCCAAGTCCTTGGGTCCTGCACCCCATGGGAGACCAGGAGAAGCACCTGGCTCCTGCCATCGGAACAGCGCGGTGCGCCGGCCGCAGCGCGCTACCGCGGCGGCCATTGGAGGGTGAACCAACGGCAAAAGGAAGACCTTTCTCTCTGTCTCTCTCTCTCACTGTCCACTCTGCCTGTCAAAAAAAAAAAAAAATGAAAAATAAATAAGCAATGTTACTAGCCACTTATCACAACCCTAACAAACTAAAGGTCCTGGGAATTTAATGATGATGATACAGTCTTTTTTACAACTTCTAGTCACAACCTTTTTGTCTGTTGGTCAATATGTAACTTTGCTTTATGTTGCAGTTTATTTAATATATGTGTGACTGATTAATGTTGAACTCACAACCAAGAGCACTGTAACTCATACCTGAATGAAGCTTATACAACACGTGTATCTTCTCTGTAAGGAACGTTGCAGCCTTCTTGCACTTAAGAACATCAGAGCACTTCAACACTATTCTTGAGGCACATTTTCAATGATGAAATCACCGCCAAAAAAAGCATAAAAGTGTGAAAAACATGGCACTACACAGACCAACGAAATCCCATTTGTTTATGGTAGAAGAGCTACAAGAAGGCAGAGTGTATGGGGCCTTGTTTATTTCAGCTGGCCTTGTAGGTGGGCAACTAAATTGTTTGCCACTCTGTGAATGTCTGTGACTGCACATGGATGTTGATTTGGGATAAAAAGTAGATTTTAGCAAGTAGGCAAGTCTGCAAATACAGAGCCATGAATCTACAGGTAATGATGATTGACCCTGTGTGTGTGTGTGTGTGTGTAATGGGCAAATGATGAATGAAACAAAATTAATCTCAAGAGCTCAGTGACCTCTTTAAGTTGACTTGTGTTGATAAAGCCGATCTTGACCTTTTCCACAATAATGAGGACAGATCCTACTCCTACCATCTATGGTAGCCAACACTTCACATGATCCTCCAGATCTGTTTTCCTTTCTCCTTTTTTATTAAGCTCTATTCTGTGAAATAATCCAGGTGAGTATACAGTGACCAGTATTTTTGGCTGGTAATGGGTAGATGTTGTTGACACAGCTGAAGCAAACCTCCTTATGCCTGGGGCAGAGATCTTAAACTCCCAACTACTGAGAGTTTCCTGAATTGCCAGAACCTTCAGCTGCTGAATTATTTAGCATAGGCAGGTTTTGATCTGTCTAATTTATTTGTCCCAGTTCATGACATTTGAAAAATCCATTCTGTGTGTGAATCATTTTTTGTCTTGTCACACAGTGCAATGACTCACCTGGATCTGGAAGTTGAGTGTGGATATGGAGGGAAAGACTGATCATGTTAACATGAGGGAAACAACTGTAGAGAGGAACATGGGAGATTATATTCACCCATACAATGGGGAAGGAAAATTTTGAGAGCTTTCAGTATTTGGTAGACTTCTTTGAATTATGTAAAATAAATTTACAGCAACACTGAATTTTTTTGAACCTCACCAACTTACTTATTTTGAAAGCTGTTTTCTGATTCTGATTTCTGATTTGAGTGTTGCCCAGAGGTGTTGGCATTTTCCAGTGCCATGTTGAGAAAAAGTAACAGTTGGGGTGGATGGTAGAGAGGAAAGACTAGCATGTCCTTGAAACCCTTTGCAATTTACTTTCCATGAGTGAGAGGAGGGTGTTGGAAGAGGCTTTCCTTGAAAACCAGTCCAGGTCCTGAAAGAACTTAGATACATCATAGAACCATCTTAATTCTCAGTGATATTAATCTTTGCATTAGGCAGGACTCTTTCTTTTTCAGAGAAAAACCATTCAAATGGCTTTATGGTAAAAGGAAATGTCTTGGGTCACTTAACAAAAAATGTCCTATGTAGGCTTTATGTTTGGCTGGATCCAGGGGTTCATGTAATGTCATCAAGAATTTTATATTTTTCTTCCCTCAGTTCTGCCTGCCCTTTTACTATTATAGTGCCAAACTGGTTTACATCCTGATATCATACCAATTATAGAAAAACTGCATTTTTTCTCAACGATTTTGTACAAGTTTTAGAATCCAGTCCTGGCCGGCGCTGTGGCTCAATAGGCTAATCCTCTGCCTTGCGGCGCCGGCACACCGGGTTCTAGTCCCGGTCGGGGCGCTGGATTCTGTCCCGGTTGCCCCTCTTCCAGGCCAGCTCTCTGCTGTGGCCCAGGAGTGCAGTGGAGGATGGCCCAAGTGCTTGGACCCTGCACCCGCATGGGAGACCAGGAGAAGCACTTGGCTCTTGGCTTTGGATCAGCACAGTGCGCCGGCTGCAGCGGCCATTGTGAGGTGAACCAACGGAAAAGGAAGACCTTTCTCTCTGTCTCTCTCTCTCACTGTCCACTTTGCCTGTCAAAAAAAAAAAAAAAAAAAAAAAAAGGAATCCAGTCCTTTGTTCCTTGCTTTCTGTTTTGTATTGTCTTAGCCGGATGTTCATTCCTAAGCAGTCTTCAGAGTCCATGTGAGTCAGTGCTCTGATAGACCGAGCATCCATCATTTCACCACTTCTGGAGTCAGGGAGGGAGTTAGTGTCACCTATACAATGTGGTATTAAATAACATTAGAGATCTTTCTTCAAGGAATATCAGAATGTTGCTATCAGAAATAAAGGAAATTAATTCTGACAGGCAAATTAATAAATGTCTATTTTGTTTCCATTAAACCATTGGCTTGATGTATGTTTAAATTAAGATGTTGGATATAAAAGTGTACTGAAAACAACACAAATAAATATAGTGTATTATCATTATTACTGTGTATAAACAGCATCAAGTTAATTAAATATATACATATTTATATGTAACGGTTAGGAATTATGAATTCTTTTACTCAAGGAACTTAAATCTAGTGAGATGTTAGCAGGTAAAAAATAATGAACTACATCAAGAATTAGGAGGAAATAATTGCTAAAGAGGAAATGTGTGGAAAGGCAAAGAATTATGGGTATATTAATTTTGAGCAAAGAAAATTTAAGCAGTGCCTTAGGAAACCAAATTATCTTACTACTAGCTTTTTTTAAGTTTTTTTTGTTTGTTTGTTTAAAATTTCATTTGAAAGGGAGAAAGAGAGAGAGATCTACCATCTGCTGCTTCACTCCCCAAATGAATATAACAGCTGAGATGAGGCAAGGCCAAATCCAGGATCTGGAAACTTAGTCTAGGTCTCTCACGTGAGTGGCAGGGACCCAACTGCTTGAGCCATCACCTGCTGCTTCCCAAGATTCATAATAGCAGGAAACTTGAATTGGGAGAAGAACAAGAACTGGAACCCAGGCTTTCTAGTAGAGGATGTGGGTGTTACAAGTGGCATCCTAACAGCTGGCCTAATGTCTGCCCCCTCTCTACTAGCTATAAGGGTCAACATAAAAGGGAAAAAGAGAGGGTGAAATGTGCAACAGAGTCAGAAATGCAGAAGAGGGAAGGAGAGGAATATTAATCTAATTAGAGTAAGGGAGTTCCTGGAGGTAAGACTGTGGGAGGGTTATTCCTTGTGGTTTTCAACTCTGGTACAGAATTAACTGTGAAAAACGTAAAAACAAAGGGGGAGGGGACTAGGACTCCTTCTTGAACTTCCAGAAGCACAATCTCCAGCTGGGGCCCCAAGGGAACAAGTGAACAAACTCCACCTGGGACTTATGTGATTGGTATAATTCTATGAAGTGTCATATGGAGAGAGTTGTTTAATATGTTCCCTTTTATTTCTCTCTCCAAATATCTGTGATTCCCAATTAATAATTTGTTGCTTTGTATTAAATGATGCTTTGTGCTCAGTAATATTTTATTTTTCTTGCACACCAAGGCTGCATGTTTTGGGGAAGGCAATAAGTCTTGAAACTTGAATTGTTTCCTTAAGCTTTCAGTTGAATATAATTTATATAATTTCATGGCCCATTAATGCCTTATTTATCAGAATGTCACTTAAGCAGCCACATCAACCATTGCAAGTTTAGCTAAGAGCCAGGAAAAGAAAGAGAACTCTTGAACAGTCAAAAGCATGGCTGTAACGCTCATTCTCTAGAGGCCTGCACTACACACATGGAAGAGTCCAAGGAGGATTTACAATCATGAAATACTTAGACACACATATACCCAGACCAAAAACATCCAATCTAATTTGTTCATGGTAGATTTGAAATAAGGAGTTAGAACAAGAGGATTTTAGGTCACTAAGATGAATCTCTAGATCCATAACCCTGGGATAATACTCAACTAAAAATGAAAAAAAAAAAGACATTAAAAGCTTAGTCAAAATGCATGGCAATATTAGGATGCTAAGAGTATCACATATACACATGTTCCTGATAAGACCCCTGTGTGATCCAGAGGTAGGCATGTTCAGTATATTCTATTGTAAATGTCAAACAGATGTTTATAGTTATAATTTATGCATATAATTTTATAATTTATATAATATGTAAAGTTATAATTTATATATTGTATGACATATGATTTGCAGTTTATGTCTCTATCTGATATGTTTTAAGAAAGTTGAATCTTAATGGGGTGAATTTCTTTTTTTTTGAAAATTCATTCACTTGTAACATTCTCAGACTGAGCAAGTTAAAGCACATATTATGACACTTTATGATTTAATCTCCCTTTGATATCTGATGTTTCAAATATGAAGGAATATGTTTGGGAAAGAAATAGTGAACATGCAGTTTTGAAAAGTATCTCTCTGTTTTGTCAGTTAGGATTGTTTTCTAGTATAGCAGCAGATCAGGGATTGGCTTAATAATTTCTTATCACTGGATCTCTACTGGTAATAAAATGGGCTTAACATTTTGCCCCAAGTGTTGCTTTCAGAGGGTGAAGATTCTTTGTAGAGTGAAGATGGGGTGCTTGGCTTTAGACCTCATTGGAGACCTGAAGTAAGACCAGAAGGTTTCTACCATTATTACCTGGCAGAGATCACAGAGCCATATCCCAGGGGACTCCTGGCTGTTTCCTCCTTATCTGATAGAACTTCTAATTTCTTAGAGTTTGCTAAAAATTAAACAAATACCTAACAATAAGCTTGTACTTACATGGGGTTATAATTTAAAGCCCTTTGGATATCTCAGTCTTGCTAAGTACCAGCAGACACTCCATATTCAGTGTGCGATGTTAGGGCACTAGAGCTGTAGACTGCCAGGACAAAAGAATGAAAAGGTTCAGTTTTCTCCAGACTCTTGTGAAGTGGCTTTCAGATGTATATTTAATTACAGTCTCAAATCAGATACATTCACATCCAGTATTCTTGTTGGAGAGAGGCATTCTATGCTGGATTAGCTCACCAATCTTTCCTTGTTTCCAATTGAGACTTGAAAAAATGTGAATTGGATAAATGGATATTATCCATGTTGTTATTGTGACTATTAAGAAAAATTACAATTAGCCTGGTTAAAGGATGCATAATAATGATTACAGTTAAAGCTTGGCTGAACTCTGATAAGACTTTGTATTTGAAATTCAAAATTATAAACACATCTGCAGAGAAATATATTATATTCACTAGTGGAAGATGTTGATTTCTGTTCCTTCTATCTTAAATAAACCTGGCCTTTTACGGAGAGAAGGTGCACTTTATTCATTAGCCTGCAGTTAGTTCAATTTGGGGTTTGATCTCCTGCCCTCAGGAGGTAAGCTGGAAAAGTTCATTCAAATCTCAAGAGCAACGATTTTATTAATACAGATGTGCTTGTTTGCTACAGATAAGACTCCTTTTGATACGTGTTAATAGTTTAGGTCAAATGTTTTCAAAAAATTAAGGGTAAAAGAAAATGGTCCAATTCTTCACAAATAGTCATCAAAAAGCATCCACTTATCAAACAAACTTCCTCCGAGGGTAAGCAGATGCTGGGAATTTAGGACTTGGAAATTAAGATCTTCTTTTCAGGATCGCCATTGCCCTTGATTTATTCCTGAGCACCTTAAAGATTGAAGAAGGCTCAATAGCAGCAGGTGCTAACAGCCACATGTCTGCTCCCATCTGAAGCAGCAAATATGACGCATTGCTTCTTCAAAACTGGTTTTAAGGGTCAAAAATAAAAAAAATTAGTAAAGTCCATCTAATAAATTTTGTAATCCAGACAATTTCATAGCTGAAGTTTAATAATTGTAATGTTTGTATCAGATTCTTCATCAAAACCTCCAATCTTGTGGCTTGTGTATGGGATTTGGGATAACAATGTCGTGACAAAGACTCATTCTGCCAAAAAATTTTATAAAAAAATTTTCCAAAATGGTGTTTCTAATTTAGTAAAAGGAAGGTTTCCTGGAAAAATGAGGAAGCGTTTGATTTTGCTGGCTTTTATCCTTTGCCACAGATGTACTGCTGAGGGAGATGAAATGCCTGTTCCTCAGGCACCACCAACACCCTGTAATGACAAGCCATTAACTTTAGTTCAAAAGTATACTCTGGTGAGAATGCAGGAGCTGGAGTGAGCATTGCCTGTAATCTCTTGTGAAGAACCCAGGGACCAAACCTTCAAGTATGCAAAGGAGAGGGGGGAGATTCAGAGTAGGTCTTTATACAAGGGGGTCAGGAACTTTTAACTCCTGTGGTTCCCTCAATGGTAAAGGAAAGGAACATAGCTAGGCAGGCAAGATGCCTATGCAGGTACCTCCTAGGGGTTGTAGAATGTGAGCTGCAGGTAGCATGGTAGATCCAAAAGGGTCAACAACTGCTCAAATAATAGCCAGTTTAGGCTTCAGATATATGGGTCTTGATGAGGAACCAGCTATGAAATATTTTCAAAGAACATAAAGGCACAGAATTTATGTAAAATCTCCCAATATATAAAAGCTTGTCTAGATTTATAAAAACATTTTGTGGCCTAGCAGAAGATGGTTGAGGTTGGAATGAGGTCCGTGGACTACCTTTATGCATCTAGAGGTTTAGAATATCAGTGTTTTCACACAAAATTTGTTAGGACATTGGTTGTCACACATTGTCCTAGTGAGCTTTCTGTGGTCCCAAAGAACAAAAACTCAAAAACCTACACAAATATGCGTGTACTTTAAAATGTTAATAGAAAATGAAATGAAAGGTTTCTATTGATACAAAAATTTTTGCAATTCATGCCTACAAAATCCATACAAACTTCAAAAAATTCATATTATGAAAAATTATGTATTGATTTTAAAATCACTTTGTCCCAAATAAATTCCTTTTAATTCCATTTTCCACAAACTTTTTGAAGTGCTCATGTTTGTGTATACATGCATGTGTGTGGACCCCAGTTTTTCTATTTTTTTTTGAAAAAACGCAATGACCATTTTATAAATATCATGTATGGCCGAAAAGAAACTCTCTGGGCTCTGAGAATGAGAAATCAGGAATTGAAGAGAAAGGGAGAGATATTTATTTACTGGTTCACTCCCTAAATGGCTGCAATAGCCAGGGCTGGGCCAGGCCAAATTCAGGAGCCCAGAGCACCATTCATGTCTCCCACATGGCTGGCAGGGGCACAAGTACTTGGGCCATCATCCATGGTTTTCTCAGGAGCATTAACAGGAAGCTGGATTAGAAATGGAGCAGTGGGGACTTGATGCTGGTGTTGTAAGTGGCCGCTTAACCCTCTGTGTTGCAATAGGAGTTCACATGCAGGGTCTTTGATTCAGAACTTGCTTATTTAATAATGTAATTGAGAAAGTCTCAGAGATGTGTACAAAGATGTATGTTTAAAGATATTCATCAATACATTACTGGTTGAAAACTGGAAACAACTAAAATGCCCAACATCAAGGAACTGGTTAAAGTGTGAAACAGACACTAAATAGAACATTTTGTGACTCAGAATATTTTGGAAAAATATATTTACTAACTTGAGAATATTCACAACAAAGTGCTAAGCCCACTACAAAAGTACATGGGTATTATATGCATATTTTTGTATAAAAGTATATGTGTATTAATAAAATTTGGAAGATACCACCAAAATTTTAATAATGATTATTTCCAAAAGTAGGATAAAAAATCCTTTTCACTTTTTGCTTTTCAGTTTTTTCTAGTGTTACTGTATTGAGTGTGTAATACTTTTATGATATGTAAACAAGCCAACCCAATACACATAATGAATAAAAATGAATTTTTTTTTGTCAAGGAACAGTGTGAAAATAAAGAGTAAAATTATAATGAGAGAATTTTTAGCAGTTTCTGAGCTCAGTAAAACTACAGTTGACACAGGACCCCATAACTAGAACTTCTTTTCTTAAAAATTGTTTATTTGAGAATCATAGAGGAAGGGGGGAGACAGAGAGAGAAATAGAGAGAGATCTCATCAGTTGGTCCATTTCCTATATGCCCACAACAGCTGTGGACTGGGGCCATAGCTAGGAAATCAATCCAGGTCTCTCACATGAGTTGTAGGAACCAAGTTTCTCTAACAGTTACTGCTACCTCTCAGGGTCTGTTTTAGCAGGTATCAAATCTAGGTGCTCCAATATAGGATGCGGGTGTCTTAACCACTGAGCTAAATGCTGGCTCTCAGAAGTGCTTTTAGGAAGCTGTCAAAGCATGAGTAAACATCAAAATGTACGCATGTGAATATCCATTTTTTTTCCCTGCACCATTTATTGAAAAAAAACTGTCCTTTTTTTCTTAGCTTGTTTATCAAAGATCAGTTGGTTGAATATACTTGAGTTTACTTCTGGGGTGTTTATTCTGATGCATTGGTCACAGGTCTGTTTTTAGGACATTTCCATGATGCTATAATTGCTATAGATTTGTAATATACTTTCACATCAGATAGTGTGATGCCTGCCTCGTGTCCTGTTCTTCCTACTAAAAATTACTTTGGCTATTTGGGGCCTTTTGTGGTCTCATACAAATGTTAGTAGTGTTCTTTCTAGCTCTGTGAAAAATGCCATAGGTACTTTAAGAGATTAATTACATTGAATATATAAATGGTTTTGGGTCATATGGGCAGTTTAATGATATTGATTCTTCCAATCCATGAACATGGGATGTTTTTCTGTTTCTTTGTATCTTGCTTAATTTCTTTAATCAGTGTATTATAATTTTCCTTTGTCAATATTATGTCTATTACAGTAAGCAAGGATTTAACTTAATAATGCTGATTTTGTTTCTCTCCTCCCCTTTTCTACTGAAAATCACTCTTAGTTTCTTCACAGTTCAGTTTTGTGCCTCCCACCAATATTAAGACACCGTTTTTTGTTGTATCATAATTGATAGTATGTATTGATCTCTCACTATGAAAATAATGATATCAGTGTTTCTATACTTTTTTTTAACCTCTACCTTTCCTTCATCATTTCTATCTTAGGTCAGTTTCAACTTTTCTCTTATTTTGGCAAAGTTGATATACATATATTTGGTGCAGTAATTATAATAAAGTATGTCATAGGCCATACTTTGTTTACAAATTGATTCTAAAAATTGAAAATGAAAATAATTATTTTATTATTTATTATTTATTTTTATTTTTTATTATTACTGTACAAGAAACAGTCAAGAAAGTAAAGAGGCAATTAACAGAATGGGAAAAAATATTTGCAAACTATGCAACAGAAAGGGTTAATAACCAGAATCTACAAAGAGATCAAGAAACTCCACAATAACAAAACAAACAACCCACTTAAGAGATGGGCCAAGGACCTCAATAGACATTTTTCAGAAGAAGAAATCCAAATGGCCAACAGACACATGAAAAAATGTTCAGAATCACTAGCCTTCAGGGAAATGGAAATCAAAACCACAGTGAGGTTTCACCTGACCTTGGTTAGAATGGCTTACATACAGAATCTACCAACAACTGATGCTGGTGAGGATGTGGGGAAAAAGGGACACTAGCCCACTGTTGGTGGGAATGCAAACTGGTAAAGCCACTATGGAAGTCAGTTTGGAGATTCCTGAGAAACCTGAATATAGCCCTACCACATGACCCAGCCATCCCACTCCTTGGAATTTACCCAAAGGAAATTAAATTGGCAAATAAAAGAGTTGTCTGCACCTTAATGTTTATTGCAGCTCAGTTTGCAATAGCTAAGACCTGGAATCAACCTAAATGCCCATCAACAGAAGACTGGATAAAGAAATTATGAGACATGTACTCTATAGAATACTATACAGCAGTAAAAAAAACAATGAAATCCGGTCATTTGCAACAAAATGGAGGAATCTGGAAAACATCATGCTAAGTGACATAAGCCAGTCCCAGAGGGATAAATATCATATGTTCTCCCTGTTCGGTGACAACTAACCGAATACCAAAAAGGAAACCTGTAGAAGTGAAATGGACACTATGAGAAAGAGTGACTTGATTGGCCCTTGTCCTGACTGTTGATGAACAACTTAATACTTTATCCCTCCTGGTATTTTTTTTTTGTTGTTGTTCTACTTAATACTATTGGTTGAATTCTGTTATTAATACACAGTTATTCTTAAGAGTTGAAACTTAACTGAAAAGTGATCCCTGTTAAATATAAGAGTGGGAATAAGAGAGGGAAGAGATGAACAGTTTGGGACATGCTCAATCAGACTTGCCCCAAATGGTAGAGTTAGAAACGTGCCAGGGGATTCCAATACAATCCCATCAAGGTGGCATGTACCAATGCCATCTCACTAGTCCAAGTGATCAATTGCTGTTCACAATTGATCATAATGATAGGACTAAGAGTCAAAGGGATCACATAAA
Organism: Lepus europaeus; assembly: GCF_033115175.1. Classification (NCBI taxonomy): domain Eukaryota; kingdom Metazoa; phylum Chordata; class Mammalia; order Lagomorpha; family Leporidae; genus Lepus; species Lepus europaeus. The sequence goes on from NC_084843.1 coordinate 51,297,334, forward strand.
CAAGATTAGTGTCTGAAAATACTAACCAATAGAATAAAAAAGGGAGAGAATGATCCAACATGGGAAGTGGAATACACAGCAGACTCATAGAATGGCAGATGTCCTAAACAGCACTCTGGCCTCAGAGTCAGCCCTTAAGATATTCGGATCTAGCTGAAGAGCCCATGAGAGTATTTTAGGCATGGAAAGCCAAGACACTCTGGCAAAAAAACAAAACAAAACACACAAAACCTAAATGAAAGATCTCTGGGAGTGAGATCCCAGTGGAAGGAACAGGCCATCAAAGAAGGAGGTACCTTTCTCTGAAGGGAGAAGAGAACTTCCACTTTGACTATGGCCCTGTCTAAATAAGATTGGAGTTTGCGAACTCAAAAGGCTTCCATAGCCTTGGCAACTCATAACTAGAGCCTAGGGTGATTACTGACACCATAAACAAGAGTGTCAATTTGTTAAGTCAACAACAGGAGTCACTGTGCACTTACTCCTCATGTAGGATCTCTGTTCTTAATGTTTTGTTCAATGTGAATTAATGCTATAACTAGTACTCAAACAGTATTTTACACTTTATGTTTCTGTGTGGGTGCAATGTTGAAATCTTTACTTAATATATACTAAATTGATCTTCTGTATATAAGGAGAATTGAACATGAATCTTGATGTGAATGGAATGGGAGAGGGAGCTGGAGATGGGAGGGTTGTGGGTGGGAGGGTGGTTATGGGTGGGGGGAAGCCATTGTAATCCATAAGCTGTACTTTGGAAATTTATATTCATAAATAAAAGTTAAAAAAATAAAAAATAAAAATATTTTAAAAACTATATTTTTATTTTCAAAGAGTTAGAGAGAGAAAGAGAAAGAGAGAGATAGATCCTCTTTCTACTGGTTTACTCCCCAGAATTGGGCAATTTTTATGTTTCTAAGAGTTTATTTTTATTTTTATTTTTTTTAATTTTTTCTGACAGGCAGAGTGGACAGTGAGAGAGAGAGACAGAGTGAAAGGTCTTCCTTTGCCGTTGGTTCACCCTCCAATGGCTGCCGCGGCCGGCGCGCTGAGGCCTGCGCACCACGCTGATCCGAAGCCAGGAGCCAGGTGCTTCTCCTGGTCTCCCATGCGGGTGCAGGGCCCAAGCACTTGGGCCACCCTCCACTGCACTCTCAGGCCACAGCAGAGAGCTGGCCTGGAAGAGGGGCAACCGGGACAGAACCCGGCGCCCCGACCGGGACTAGAACCCGGGGTGCCAGCGCTGCAGGCGGAGGATTAGCCTAGTGAGCCATGGCGCCGGCCTTATTTCTATTTTTTTAAAATATTTATTTATTTGAAAGAGTTACACAGAGAGAGAAGTAGAGGCAGAGAATGAGAGAAGTCTTCCATCTGGTGATTCACTCCCCAATTGGCCGCAATGGCTGGAGCTGTGCTGATCTGAAGCCAGTAGCTTCTTCCAGGTCTCCCACTCGAGTGCAGGGGCCCAAGGACTTGTGCCGTCTTCCACTGCTTTCTAAGGCAATAGCAGCGAGCTGGATCAGAAGTGGAGTAGCTGGAACATGAACCTGGGCCCCTATGGGATGCTGGCTCTGCAGGCGGCAGCTTTACCCGCCACACCACAGCGCCGAGATTTTTTTTTGTCTTTTTACTTTTTACAGCACCTTTTTCTAGGTTTCTGGTTGCAGTACCTTCTCAGTCCTCTCTTTAAAGACCAATCCTGTCATTGTATCTCTTTCGCTTCCTCTCCCTCCCCTTTTTAAAAATAATTTTTAAATTTATACAAGATGAAAAAAATTCATGTATTCCCTATATGCAGATTTAGGAGCATAGTGATAGTTCTCACTCTTCCCTCCCTCCCTTCCATGCTCCCTTCTTCCCCCTCCTTCCTTTCTTATTATTTCTATTTTTAAAAGGACATACTTTCAGCTTATTTTATGATCATCAGCTTAACCCTCCACTAAGTAAAGAATTCAACAAATAGTAAAAAGAAAAAACACTGTTCTTCAACAGTAAGGACAAGGACTATAAACAATAGTCAATTCTCAAAATGTCAATTTCACTCATACACGTTGCATTTTTTGTACTCTATTAGTTACAACAGATCAGTGAAAACACATGGTATTTGTCTTTTTGGGATTGGCTCATTTCACTAAGTGTAGTGGCTTCCAGCTGCATCCATTTTGTTTCAAAAGACTGGATTTCATTCTTTTTTATGGCTGAATAATACCCCATAGTATGTATATATCTGATTTTCTTTATCCAGTCATCAGTTGATGGACATCTGGGTTGATTCCATATCTTAGCTATTTTTTATTTTTTTAAAGATTTATTTATTTATTTGAGAGTCAGAGTTACACACAGTGAGAGGCATAGAGAGAGAGAGAGAGAGAGAGAGAGAGAGAGGTCTTCCATCGGGTGGCTCACTCCCCAATTGGCTATAACGGCTGGAGCTGCGCTATTGTGAATTGAGCTGCAATAAGTATGCACCCCTCTTCACCTCTATTTTATCTTTTGTACTTTTAACTATTGTCTTTGTTGTGCATGTTTCACTTTTTCTGGTACCATCATTGGTAACATTAAAAAATTGTCTGTAGTCCTGTGTATGTAGATGGGAATTGTTGAAGATCAAGAATCAATTATGGGAAAGAATGGGAACTCAAAATTATTGGGACTCTTACATGTCAGAAAGATGAGGAATTTGCACAGGGGTGCTAATTTTTACACTGACTGCCCTACTTCTTCACAGTTAATTTATTTAGCATGTCCAGAAGACAAGCCATCTATAACCCCAAGGATATTTCACTCTATTTTTAATGATGTATTTATTTATTTGAAGGTCAGAATTACAGATGGAGAAAAGGAGAGACAGAAAAAGATCTTTCATCAGCTGGGCCATTCCCCAAATAGCTGCAGTGCCCATAGCTGGGTCAGGAGCTTCATCTGGGTCTTCCACATGGGTACAGAGGCCCAAGCCCTTGGGCCATCTTCTGCCTATCCCAGACACATTAGCAGGGAGCTGGATGGAAAGTAGAGCAGCTGGAACTCGAAGTGGTGCTCATATGGGACTGCAGATGTTGGCTTAATCTGCTACACCACTTTAGAGTGTTCTTCATGGAGATAGGTGAAAGGGTATTGACTGTTCCAGTTTATTAGTATTCTTGGTTTTGAGTTTCTCCATCTTTTTTTGAAGTTTTCAAACTTACCCGTTTTTGTTTATTGTAGGCATTTTATGAAATTCTTGCTTATGGATGGTTCCATTCTCATTCTCTTTGCTACTGTGGGTTTATGTCTATCTGTTGCTTTAGTATCAGTGTGATGTATCTGAAAAGAGAGAGGAGATAAATGCTTGGTGCCATACTGAGATGTAAGCCACCATTGTATTTTAAGAAATTTTCTGGGCTCTAAGTGTAGAAGGATTAAAGGCTACTGTAGGTTTCATGTAGCATCAGGCTTCCAAATATTGCTCTAAAAGAGAAAGGAAGATGTAATTTCTGATGGAGTGAGAGAAGATACTTCTTGAGTTTGAAAACTAGAAGATTGTGATTTAGAAATTCACTGTCATGTATTCTCACAACTGATGACTAAGAAAGGCTGAAAGTGACAGTTGTGGTCAAAGTCAGCAATAGCTGACAATTTTTGATGTAGACTCCATAGCGAAAAATAGTCAGAGGTGAAGTGATGATTCAGGTGTTTCTAACAGGTCTAGAGACCAAGAGAATACACTAGTATTTACTGACAGATTTGAAATGCTATGAGACATCATAGTTGCTGAAGAAGAGAATTAAGGACCCAAAAAATAGGCCTGCTTGATACAGTGGATCTTCTGTTAGCCTGTTGAAAACTAAATAGTCTTATATTGAAATAAAATGGTTTCTTTCAGCTACTATTTCCTGCTGAAATTCACTGATGTACATTTTCTGACTGCGTATTTTGTGCCAGCACTATATTGCAGATACCTAATTATCTCATTACTCCAGATACATCACTGAGTATATACAATGATCAATATATATATAGAGAAATATCTAGTCATCAACACAAATGAAGCTTTGTCTAAAATTTGTTCATGTGAAGTCTCAAATATACATAGAAAACTTCTACAGATTTTAAGCACTATATGGTTTTCAAAACGGGGGGAACATTTTAGCATTATAAGTTTTAGGAATTACAAGAATAAATTTTAAAATCTTATGTAAGTGCATGCTCATCTAAACAAATTATTCTTAAAACAATCTCTCCTTTTCATCTTTCGGGGTTGACATTAGAATTAAAAGCAGTTTTCACAGGATGTGTATTCATCATATGATCCCAGTCAAGGCTTTGGAAAAAGTGAAAAACCACACCCAGATGAGTTTAGATTTAGAATTACCTTGAAACCCTATTAAATAGATATAACCTTGCTTGTTTTTCAAAGAAAGCAACAGAAGCCAAGAGAAATCCAGTGCTTGGCCACAGAATCAATGCTAGTTCAGGGATGGAGCCTAGCTTTTCTCTCTGTGATGGCAGGATTCTCCAGACAAAAGGAACCATTTGCCACCTTGAGAGGTCTTTTGGTTTATTTAACAAAAGAACGATAAGAAAACAATCATATTTTTATAACTAACCCTCCAAAGGTATTTTTTATACCTGAACGATTGAATAATTCACTTCAATATCAGCTTCCCTTTATTTCGAGCCCATGCTACCTGAGAAAGACAGGCCAGTGAAGTACTTGTGGTGTTCAGAAAAGATTTTTATCAAAATATTGAGTTATTATTGCTGTGAAACTTGCCTGTCAGCATGATATTTTAAAAGCCATCTAATTTGAGCAGAAGCATAGGCAGAGTGTAATTAGTCACTATCAGTTCAGTTGAAAGGTGGCCATATCCTTTTGAGATTTGAGTCTGAAAACGCCAAAGCGTGAGCTGTCACAGCACATCATTGGACTGCTGCGGAGATGTTCGTTATTTTCATGTCTCTGAGCATCACTCTATTTCTCTGATCCAGGTATGGGTTTCCTTTTTTTCTGCCCATTCTTGACAATGTGAGGTCTTTGGATGCCAATCAGGCAGAATAGCCCAGTTCTGTCTCAGCAATGCTCAAGTCTCCTGTTAACACTATTGAGACTCATGCTGTATCTCCATAATGCCCATGTTGTCCTGAGTCTCTTTGACCAAAATACTTTGCAACATGTTCCTTGTGCTGGGATTCCTGAAAGCATCTCCCCATTAAGGCACACCAACCTCTCTCACTCATTGGTTTTAAGCTATAACTTAACATAAAATCATTTCTTCTTTTTTTAATTTTTTATTTCATAAATGTGAATTTACAAAGTGCAACTTTTGTATTGTTGTGGCTTCCCCCCCAACCTCCCTCCCTCCCATGGCCCTCCCCTTTCCCTCTCCCATCCCGCCCTTTATCGAGTTTCATTTTCAATTACCTTCATATACTGAAGATCAACTTAGTATATACTAAGCAAGGATTTCAACAGGCTGCACTCACACAACCGCACAAGGTATAGGGTATTGTTGACTAGTAGTGTTTTTTTTTTTTTTTTTTTTTTTTTGCCAGTCTGAGTGGATAGTGAGAGAGAGAGAGAGACAGAGAGAAAGGTCTTCCTTTTTGCCATTGGTTCACCCTCCAATAGCCGCTGCAGCCGGCGCATCTCACTGATCCGAAGCCAGGAGCCAGGTGCTTCTCCTGGTCTCCCATGCGGGTGCAGGGCCCAAGGACTTGGGCCATCCTCCACTGCCTTCCCAGGCCATAGCAGAGAGCTGGCCTGGAAGAGGGGCAACCGGGATAGAATCTGGCGCCCCAACCGGGACTAGAACCCGGTGTGCCGGCGCCGCAAGGCGGAGGATTAGCCTGTTAAGCCACGGCGCCGGCCAGACTAGTAGTGTTTTTAAGTTTCATAGTAAAACACATTAAGGACAGAGATCCTACGTGGGGAGCATGTATCCAGTGACTCCCGTTGTTGATTTAACAATTGGCACTCTTATTTATGACGTCAGCAATCACCCGAGACTCTTGCTATGAGCTGTCTTGGCTATGGAAGTCCCTTGAGTTCACTGACTCTGAACTTGTTTAGTCAAGGCCGTGTCACAGTGGAGGTTCCTTCCTCCCTTCAGAGAAAGGCACCTCTCTCCTTGATGGCCTGTTCCTTCTGCTGGGGTCTTGTTCACCAGGATCTTTCATTTAGATTGTTTTTTGCCACCGTGTCATGGCTTTCCATGCCTGTGAGACTCCCATGGACCTTTTAGCCAGATCCGAATGTCCCAAGGGTTGATTCTGAGGCAGGAGTGCTGTTTTGGGCGTTTGCCATTCTATGAGTCTGCTGTGTGTCCTGCTTCCCCCGCAGGATCATTCTCTCCCTTTTAATTCTGTCCTTCATTATTTGCTTACACTGGTCTATTTGTGAAATCTCTTCAACACATACCCTATCTTTTTGATCGGTTGTTTAACATAAAATTATTTCTTCTTAAAATCCTATACTTTCAACAGCATTCCTCTTGTCATTCAATTTTGGCCCCTGGAAGGTCAGCTCCTGATGTTGAAAGAAAATTTCTTAGATTTAGATTAAATAGATATGGTTTTATGTAACTAACAATTGAAATCAATTAGGATGAAGTGCCTTAAGTTGTTCTTGACACAAAATTAAGCCCTCAATAAATGTTAGTTTGTCTATCTTCTACTAAGTTCAGATGCTGTGCTAGGTGTGTATGTGTGTGTGTTTGTGATGTTGCTGTTGTTACTGCTTTGTTTTTCTTTAAACATGCTCAGAAATCATTGAATTCTCTAAGGATGTATTGCTTGCCTAGATTTCTGACTAGATTAAGCTATTTGTATGTATCTATAAATATCTATGGATATGAAGATATATGAGTCTACATATATGTACGTCTATCTATGTATTTATAGGTAGCTGGATATATACCTTCTAGATATGTATGTAATACATAGATATCTATGCCATCCATTTGCATAGATATGTTTGCAAGTACAATTTTGTACTGGACTTCTGAATAGTAGTTGGAAATGATTTGAGTCCCAGATTCCTCTTCACTAAGGTGTTGGTTACAATTAAGTCAAGAGCCCCTCTGCTGGTACAGTCTGTGTTCCCTTCAGAAAATGGCCTGACCTGGTATTTTTGCTACAATTAATTACAAAATGTTGTTATATTTTCCATATGTGTATGATCTTTGCATAGTGTATTTTTTCCTATCTACAGATTAATAATTGATTTATGGTATTTATAATAGCACATATAAAATAAAGGTGATGGATTGTATTAAATGAATTATCACATATAATACCTGAAGGGAGTGCTGGGTATATTATAAGAATCATTTCAGCATTAAGATTCTGACTGCTTGCATTCTGATTCCAACTTAGCTACTTCCTACCTCTTCCATCTGTGACAATAAAAGTAGCTCATTGGATATTATGAGGTTAAATGCATTAAATTATTCTAATGATTTGAGTATCACCCCTAGAAATGTTGATATTTAGCTGTATTTTATCAATACATTAGAATTACTGTTCTTTTTAAAATGTATATAAAGAAAACAGATTTCACATATATACCTTAAAACTTTGCATTTAGCTGTAGAGTCTAAGTAGGAGTCTTTTCCCTGATTATCCAGGCTCTCCTGTGAAAGGTAATCAATCCAAGAATCTACAATCAACTTATATTTGACAAAGGAGTTAAAATAAATCCCTGGAGCAAGGACAGTCTCTTCAACAAATGGTGCTGGGAAAACTGGATTTCCACATGCAGAAGTATGAAGCAAGACCCCTACCTTACAAAAAAATCCACTCAAAATGGATTAAGACTTAAATCTACGACTTGACACCATCAAATTGTTAGAGAATGTTGGGGAAACCCTGCAAGATACTGGCATAGGCCAAGACTTCTTGGAAAAGACCCCAGAATCACAGGCAATCAAAGCCAAAAGTAGCAAGTAGGATTGTATCAAATTGAAGTACTTCTGTTCTGCAAAAGAAACAAACAGCAAAGTGAAGAGAAAACTGACAGAATGGGAGAAATTATTTGCAAACTAGTCAACTGATAAAGGATTAATAACCAGTATATATAAAGAGATCAAGAAACTCAACAATAACAACAGTCCAGTGGAGAAATGGGCAAAGGACTTAAACAGATATTTTTCAAAAGAGGAAATCCAAATGGCCAACAGACACATGAAAAAATGCTCAGGATCACTAGCTGTCAGGGAAATGCAAATCAAAACCACAATGAGCTTTCAACTCACCCCCATTCGAATGTCTTTCATACAGAAATCAACAAACAACAAATGCTGGCGAGGATGTGGGGATAAAGGCACCCTAATCCACTGTTGATGGGAGGGTAAACTGGTAAAAAACCACTAGGGAAGACAGTGTCTGAATATATACCTACCATATGATCCAGCCACCCCACTCCTGGGAATTTACCCAAGGGAAATGAAATCAGCATATGAAAGAGTTATCTACACCCCCATGTTTATTGCAGCTCCATTCACAATAGCTAAGATATGGAATCAATCCAAATGCCCAACAGCTAAAGACTGGATAAAGAAAATATGGGATATGTACACTATGGAATACCACACAATGGTAAAAAAAAAATGAAATCCAGCCATTTACAACAAAATGGATGAATCTGGAAAACCTCATACTTAGTGAAATAAGCTAGTCCCAAAGGGGCAAATACAACATGATCTCCCTGGACTGTGATAACTAACAGAACTCTTAAAAGGCAATCTGTAGAAGTGAAATTGACACTTTGAGAAGCAATGACTTTAACAGCCCTTGTCTTGGCTGTTGAGGAACAGTTTTTTTATACTACTTGATGAATTCTTTAATTAGCATATGTATATATTAATTAAACATATATGTGTGTGTGTGTATATATATATATATATATATATAAAGTCTACTGAAAATAGACCTCAGTAAAAAATAAGAGTGGGAATAAGAGAGGGAGGAGGAAGTGGGGTTGGGAATATGGGTGGGAGGATGGGCACAGTGAGAAGAATCACCATGTTCCTGAAGTTGTAACTATGAAGCGTAAGAAGTTTGTAACTGTAAAGCTGTATATTTCTGCTATATTTCTACAGACTTACTTCTAAGGGTACAATTTAAAAACTTGCATTGGGACCCTAAATCCCCTTAAGCTGGGTGTTAAAAATACAATCTTAAGTGTTAAACTTATCATATGGATAAGATTAAGTCTCTGGTAATAATAGAATTAAAAAAGAGTGAATGCTCCAACATGGGAAGCAGTTCACACAACAGAGTCACAGAATGAAATTGCTTTAAACAGCACTCTGACCTCAGAATCAGCCCTTAAGGATTCTGGTCTGGCTGAAAAACCCACAAGAGCATTTCAGGCGTGAAAAGGCAAGACACTGTGGTAAAAAATGTCCTACATGGAAGATCTCTGTAGGTGAGACCCGAGTGGAAAGAAATGGTCATCAAAGAAGGATGTACTTTTCTCTGAAGAGAGGAGAGAACTTCCACTTTACTTATGGCCTTGTGTAAATGCTGACAGAGTTTGTGGATTCAAAAGGCTTCCATAGCCTAGGCAGCTCATATCAAGAGCTTCGAGTGGTCACTGACGTGATACATAAGCGTGTGAATTGCTAAATTAATAACAAGAGTCACTGCACTTTCTTCCCATGGAGGAACTCTGTCCTCAAAGAGTTGTGATATAACTATGTCTAAGTGCTCCCAAAAGATGTATCATTCTTGGGTGCTTCGTTAAAGTTAATTAAGTTTCTAAAAAAAAAAAGGAGTGAAATTAACTTAAGATGTGGTGACTCTGAACTCTGTCTTGTCTCTGCTGTTGAGGAAGAGTTTTCTTTGCTGTTGTTGTTTTGTTTTTTGGGTTTTTTTTTTTCACCATGCAAATTGTTGAACACTTTACTTAGTATAGAGTTGGTCTTGTGTATAAAGTTAATCGAAAATGGATCTTAGTGGAGAATGTGACTGAGAATGGGTGAAGGAGGAAGAGGAGGGATGAGAGGGCAGATATAGTGGGAAGAATCCCTATATTCCTAAAGTTGTACTTATGAAATGCATGAAGTCTGTATTCATTAAATAAAAGACTTATTTGAGGGGGGGAAATGAATTAAAAAAATTTAAAAAAAGGAAAGAAAAGTACTCTTGCTTGACTTGGGTTGGCTCAGCACGTATTTCCAGTCTACACATTCTTTTGTTTGCTTGGCTGTGCATGTTTCCTGTTATAAACTGTCTCTTTGTATTCCATTCTAATATGCAAATTCCATGGATGCCTTTTTTTGTTTTCTTTTCTCCTCCCTCCCTCCCTTCTTTCTCTCCTCATGTCCTCATCCTCCTTTTCTTCTCCTTTTTTTTACTTTCCCAATTTCCCATACCTGTCTTTACACAGAAAAGTTCACTTTCCCCAATATCTCAAAATCAAGTCTACTCATATACTTCCATTCATGCCACTGGATCCCCAGACTCTGGCCTAAGGGGAGTACTAAATGCCTTGTTAGCTCTGATGGGAAGCAGAGAAGGGGGTGGAGGGCTACTGGATGACATACCTTATAAGATGCTGGTTACTGGTATTGCTCAACTGTGGAGATCATCTCTCTAACTTCTGTGGTTTTTATCTTTTTTCTTAGCTTGACTTTTTTTCCCTGCTCTGATTAACATTCTTTACAGCTTGTTGCTATTCAAGGAAGAGTGTTTTTTTGTTTTTTTTTTTTTTTTTTGGACAGGCAGAGTGGGTAGTGAGAGAGAGACAGAGAGAAAGGTCTTCCTTTTGCCTTTGGTTCACCCTCCAATGGCTGCTGGGGCTGGCGCACCACGCTGATCTGAAGGCAGGAGCCAGGTGCTTATTCTGGTCTCCCATGCGGGTGCAGGGCCCAAGCACTTGGGCCATCCGCCACTGCACTCCCGGGCCACAGCAGAGAGCTGGTCTGGAAGAGGAGCAACCAGGACAGAATCCGGCGCCCCGACCGGGACTAGAACCCGGTGTGCTGGCGCCGCTAGGCGGAGGATTAGCCTATTGAGCCAAGGCGCTGGCCGGGAGAGTGTTTTAAAACTATTTTGCAGGAAGACTTTATTCCTGGAGCCCAAGCTGAGTGACTTTCCCCTTGACAGTGTAAGAAAACTTCCTGTGTAACCCTGTGAACTGGAATCACTCCTAGGTCATCTCATGATAATGTTACCAAGTATTGTTACAATCAATCCTCACAGCACACACACAAAATATTATTACTACTTAACAGGCAAAGGAACGGAAACTTAGATTAGCGAGTCTCTGTGACTATCACTGTGTTGTAGCTGCATGAAGACACTTCCTAGTTCTTCCTTACCAGTGTCTGAGCCAAAAGAAATATCTCTCACCATGATCCCTTACAATCCAAGTCAGTGATCAAAATGCTCACCCTTGGCTTCTGGGAGAATGACCTTAGAATCAGAAACTTAGGAAGTGGCTCAGGACACAATCATTTGAAAAATTTCACTTCTTAAGAGTTGCTAACTCAAATGATATTAATATCTGTGATGTTCTCACAGTGATAGGAGTGTTGGAAAACAAATGAAAGGTGTGTTTTTCTTTTTTTCTTTTTTCTTTTTTTTGCTTTCCAGAGAGCAACCAGGATAAAAATCTAAGAAGCGAGACATTTCTTATTCTCAGGAGGAAATTAACAGTTTCTTGTTTTTGAAAATCTAAACTGATTAGAGAATGGATTGCATGTAAAGGAATAGGCCTCAGAGGCATAGAGGAAGGAGTGGGATTTGACCTTGCAAGGAGACTTGGATTTTTTTCACTCCCACTCCAAGATGGCTGAATCTCAGTGGAGATACCAGCACAAATATCAGAAAATCTCTGTTACATCTCAGGTTGACCGAAAGTCCTGGCTTAAGCTTGGCAAGAAGTAGGAGAAACACCTACTTTCCGATGACCTGGGATGTGTGTATATTGGATAACAAGCATATTTTAAATAGCCATGATGGTTGGAAGACAAGAGGCCTCTTTTCAAAATTTTTAGTATTGGATTTAGCCTATGGGTCCATCAAATAATTCCCCAGAGCAAAGAATGACCCCTAATTAATTCTAAGTTTTAGTTTAAAAACACTTGGTTTAGTAAGGACCTCAGCACCAGAGTAAATTTGATTTTGATAAATAAAGTAAGATGATATGTCTTGCTTGTGAGTGTCACACATATTCATATCCATTTGATATCTAACAATAAAACTTGGCCACTATAACTTAATTTTAATATTTTGTAGAGACATAAACTTATTTCTGAGATTGAGGGCTGAAGGACTGGAAAATGAAGAAAGAATAGAGGAGTTGTAAAGGACAGAAAAGGGAGGGAAGAGGGATTGCATTTAAAACAAACTGCTAAGGTCGTAAGAAAAGGCATGGCTACAGACTAAGTTGTGTTTATGTAGTGGGGTTATTGTGTGCAATATGTATTTGGGCGTGGCTAGATGTGTTTACAATGGGTGGGAGAAGAAGTGGGACAGGTTATAGGCATTTTCTAGGTCTGAAAGTGACCAAGAATTTCAGTGGTTGCTGTGGACACTTCTCTGAGTTGTTTTGGACCAACCTAGTTCCTTTCCCTTTCTCACTTGCAGTTCTTAAGAATAATTGTAGAATTTGATGAGAATGCAACATCCCCAGATTAAAAAAAAGACCTGACTGGAACATCTGGGGCTCTGCTCCTGTTTCTCCTAGAACAGACTATCAACAGTAATTTATCCAGTGTGTCATGTGACCCTTAGGCATAAAACCAAGGGTGGGTTGCTTTTCAGGGTCCTCAGATGTAACATAGGGCACACACAGATGAGATTGCATCTGCCCCAGGAAGCTTTTCTTAACCTGGGGGAATTGACTTGACTTGAATTCCTGGCTGCTTTTGTCTCTTCCTGCCTTTTGTGCCTTCTTGACTAATAAAGTTGCCTCACTCAAGTTGTTATGTCTCATCATATTCATGCTACTAGTAGAAATTGCAGTTCAAGATGCAGTGATCTGAAGTGATAACCAGTGCACAGGAACTCTGCTTTGGAGTTGTTCAGGGCCAGGCTTTCCAGGTTGTTCATGATCTTGCTATTTGAGAGACAGGTATGCATGCCCATGACAGGTGTGGGTACTCATTGGCCAAAAGCACAGTGCTGCAGTTTCATTAGTACCTCTTCTTGAAAAAAAAAAAAAGGTGGGGGTAAAAGAGAATATCATATTGAGAAGTTAAGTAGATAGTTTTGATGTCTGCTTGATTGACCCCATCTTCTTTTAGAACTACCTTCAGCCGGCGCCGTGGCTTAACAGGCTAATCCTCCGCCTTGCGGCACCGGCACACCGGGTTCTAGTCCCGGTTGGGGCGCCGGATTCTATCCCGGTTGCCCCTCTTCCAGGCCAGCTCTCTGCTATGGCCCGGGAAGGCAGTGGAGGATGGCCCAAGTCCTTGGGCCCTGCACCTGCATGGGAGACCAGGAGAAGCACCTGGCTCCTGGCTTCAGATCAGCGCAATGCACTGGCCACAGCGGCCATTGGAGGGTGAACCAATGGCAAAAAGGAAGACCTTTCTCCCTGTCTCTCTCTCTCACTATCCAGTCTGCCTGTCAAAAAAAAAAAACAAAAAAAAACAAAACTACCTTCAATCACATCCCATGCTGAAGGGATGAGTTTGAGTAATTGTGAACCTCATGCTACTATTGCTTTTCCTGTTTCCTCTCCCCTGCCGCAACCTACCAGACCAGAAATAAAACCAATCTGCCAGATACAGTCATAGTTTCTGAATTGTGAGTCTGATGTTAAAGTCTCTCAGTCTGTACTTAGGGGGTGATGTATATTTGAATGTAGAAACTGCACAGCAATAAGGCTTGGTAAGGGTTCATTTTCAGCGATGTGGTTGCCTGATTAAAATTTGAGAACACAAGCCTTCACGAAAGACACAGGTGGCCAACAGACACATGAAACACTGCTCAGGAACACTAGCCACCAGGGAAATGCAAATAAAAACCACAGTGAGGTTTCCCCTCATCCCAGTTATAGTGGCTGTTATCCAAAAATCAAAAAATATAACAAATGCTGGCAAGGATGTAGAGAAAAAGTACCCTGATACACTGTTGGTGGGAATGTAAACTCATAGAACCCTTGTGACAGAGAGTATGGAGATTCCTCTGAAATCTGAAAACAGATCTGCCATATGACTCAGCCATCCCACTCCTGGGAATTACCCAAACAGAATTAAATCAGCATATGAAACAATTATTTGTACCTCCATGTTTATTACTGCTCAACTAACAATAGCTAAGATATAGAATCAGTCTAGATTGCACCAGCTAATTGTTTGGTAAAGAAAATGTTGTATGTATACACAATGGAATACTACTGAGCCATTAAAAAAGAATGAAATACTGACATTTGCCAGAAAATGGATGCAACTGGAGATCATTATGCTTAGTAAAATAAGCCAGACCCTTGGGGCTGGTGCCGTGGCTCACTTGGTTAATCCTCCGCCTGCGGCGCCAGCATCCCATATGGCTGCCGGAATCTAGTTCCGGTTGCTCCTCTTCCAGTCCAGCTCTCTGCAGTGGCCCAGGAGGGCAGTGGAGGATGGCCAAGGTGCTTGGGTGCCTGCACCCGCATGGGAGACCAGGAAGAAGCAACTGGCTCCTGGCTTCGGATCAGTGCAGCATTGGCTGTGGTGGCCATTTGGGGGGGTGAACCAATGGAAGGAAGACCTTTCTCTCTGTCTCTCTCTCTCACTGTCTGTGACTCTGTCTGTCAAGTAAATAGAAAAAAAAAAAGATTTAAAAAAATAAAATAACCCAGACCCGAGAAGACAAATATTATGTTTTCACTTATTTGTGGTAGTTAATATATAAACTATAAAAATTGTACAGATGTCATATCAGTTGTTGAATAGTTAAAAGTATTGCTTCACCAAAATTATACCATATAAACGACAAAATACTCTCCCTTCCAATGTTAAAAAATGGGGGGAATATGTTGAGAACTCTTAGGGTACTAGTAATGTTTTGTCCATAATTTGGGCATTGGTTATGACTGTGATCAAGAGAGTCAAGAACTAATTTATCTGTATACTTATATGCATTTCTTGGTCTCTATACTGTAGTTCACTAAGATGTTTTAACAAAAAGAAAGTAAAAAAAGGACACAGGTGAGAGAAGAGCGGCCAACTGGCTTCAGAGGGAGAGACAGAGAGAGTGGAATAATTGCTTTGATAACACCACCTTTGGGGTTTTTCGTCATCAGATAACTTTTCTTGAGCTTTTCTCATATGCTTCCAGTTGCATCCTTTACTAGAGCTTGTTTGAAAGGGTGTCTGTTTCTTACAGTCGACAATCCTTGATGAAGAAGAGCAGGTACCATTTAATGGATACGTCTTAGAAGAAGAAACCTTACTGAAAATAACTGGTTGTGTCCTAGCCCTCTGCAAATGCACAAGGAAGTTATACTTGTGAAAGGATGCTATAATCATAGGGAAGATGTTTATAAAAAAGTTAAATTTTAGTGTTGGTCATTGTGTTAGATGCCTTACAAATTCTTTTTCATTTAATCCTCATAACAGCCCTGTAAGATATATAGTTATTATTTCCATTTTAAAGACAAAGACAGAGACACAGAAAAGTTAAGCAATGTTCCATTTTACATGAAACCCCAGGAATCAAAGTCATAGCCTTTTATTTCATTCTATCATACTGTGTTGTCAGAATTCATTTAAAATGGAGTTTTGGAATTTTCCTTTTCCCATGATAGCACTTTAAAAATTTTACAGTTTTTGGGCAAAACAAGTAAGTAGGGACTATTTTTTTTCTAATTTTTATATTTATATAAGGTGAACAAATTTCATGTATTTCATATATATAGACTTAGGAGCATAGTGAAACTTCCCACCCTACCCTCTCTCCTGCCCATGCTCCTACCCTCCTGCTTCCTTCCCTTCTTATTCTTTCTTTTAATTTTTAAAATGATATACTTTCAGTTTATTTTATAATCATAAGCTTAACCCTTCACTAAGTAAAGAATTCAGCAAATAGTAAGAAACACTGTTCCTCAAAAGCAGAGACAAGGGCTGTAAATAATAACAATTCTCGAAATGTCAATTTCATGCATATGTATCATATTTTTTTGTGCTCCATCAGTTACCACAGATCAGAAAAAGCATATTATATTTGCCTTTTTGGGAATGGCTTATTTCACTAAGTGTGTGGTTTCCAACTGCACCCATTTTGTTTAGAAATACAGGATTTCATTCTTTTTTTACAGCTGAATAGTATTCCATAGGACATAAACCACTTTTACTTTATCTAGTCATCAATTGATGGACATCTGAGTTGATTTCATATCTTAGTTATTGTGAATTGAACTTCAATAAACTTGAGGGTACAGATACTTTTTCATATGCTGATTTAATTTTCATTTGAGTAAATTCCCAGGAGTGAAATATCTGGACATATGGTAGATCTATTTTCAGCTATCTTAGGTATCTCCCTACTGTCTTCCAAATGGCTCTACTAGTTTGCATTCCTACTAACAGCATATTAGTGTACCTTTCCCCCCATATCCTCTCCAGCATTTATTGTTTGTTGGTTTCTGTGTGAAAGCCATTCTAATTGGGGTGAGGTGAAAGCTCATTGCGGTTTTGATTCGCATTTCCCTGATTGCTAGTGATACTGAGCATTTTTCATGTGTCTGTTGGCCATTTGGATTTAATCTACTGAAAAGGACCTGTTCAAGTCCTTTGCTCAATTCTTTTTTTTTTTTTTTTTTTGACAGGCAGAGTGGACAGTGAGAGAGAGAGAGAGACAGAGAGAAAGGTCTTCCTTTGCCGTTGGTTCACCTCACAATGGCCACTGCGGCTGGTGCGCTGCAGCCGGCGCACCGCGCTAATGTGATGGCAGGAGCCAGGTGCTTCTCCTGGTCTCCCATGGGGTGCAGGGCCCAAGCACTTGGGCCATCCTCCACTGCACTCCCGGGCCACAGCAGAGAGCTGGCCTGGGACAGAATCTGGTGACCCGACCGGGACTAGAACCTGGGGTGCCGGCGCCGCAAGGCAGAGGATTAGCCTGTTGAGCCACGGTGCCGTCCCCTTTGCTCAATTCTTTTTTTTTTTTCAGCACTACTAAATGACAGGAAAATTCTGTATTTACAGAAGGATGGCAACAAGAACATTTAATAACATTTGATCGTATTTACTGGTGGACTAAAAGTCCTTGGCTAGAAGCAACAGAGAAAAATGTATCATCATGTTATTTAAAAAAATTAAGTGCGGAAGTCAAAAACCAAGGAGCTCTGTGATAAAGTAACCTTAAAACACCACTGTAAGGATCACTTAAAAAGGCGATTCCCTCAGGGGAAGTTAGGGCACTGAGTGTGTAAACATGTGTAAACATGTGCCCTTTGCTCAAGTCTTAACTGGATTGTTTATTTTGTTGTTGCTGAGTTTCTAGATTTTTTTTTAATAAATCTTGGATTTTTAAAGATTTAATTTATTTCTTTGAGAGGTATAGTTACAGACAGTGAGAGGAAGAGACAGAGAGAAAGGTCTTCCTTCCGTTGGTTCACTCCCTAGATGGCCGCAATGGCTGGAGCTGTGCCAATCTGAAGCCAGGAGCCAGGTGCTTCCTCCTGGCTTCCCACACGGATGCAGGGGCCCAAGAATTTGGGCCATCTTCTACTGCTTTCTCAGGCTATGGCAGAAAGCTGGATTGGAAGTGAAGCAGCCAGGACTCAAACTGGTACCCATATGGGATGCTGGCACTGCAGGGCACTGCAGGCAGTGGCTTTACCAGCCATGGCACAGCATCAGCCCCTAAATATGTCTGTTTGGAAGAGGAGTAGCCGGGACTACAACTGGCGCCCATATGGGATGCCAGTGCCACAGGTGGAGGATTAACTTACTTCGCCACAGTGCGACCCCTATCCTGGATATTAACCCTTTATCAGTTGCATAGTTTGCAAGTATTTTCTCCCATACCATTGGTTGCCTCCTAACTTTGGCGAGTGCTTCCTTTGCAGTGCAGAAGCTTCTTAGCTTGATGTAATTCCATTCGTCTATTTTTGGTTTGATTACCTGAGCTTCTGGGGTCCTCTCAAAGAAGTCATTGTGCCAATGTTTTGCAGAGTTTTCCATTATCAGGTCATAGATTTAGACGCTTGATCCATTTTGAGGTGGTTTTTGTAGAAAGTGTAGGTAGGGGTCTTGTTTCATACTTATGCACACAGAGATCTAATTTTGTTGAGGAGACTGTACTTTCTACAGGAATTGATTTTAGCTTCTTTGTCAAAGCTTAGTTAGTTATTGATGTGTGAATTGATTTCTGGGGTTTCTATTCTGTTCCATAGATCCACATGTCTATGTTTTTGATTGTAACAGGCTGTTTTGATTATAACCATTCTGTAGTAGGCACTATTTTTTAACTTAGAAATACTATTTGTAATTCTTTGAAAACTAATGAAAAAATTTTGTCTGAACTTCTCTGTGAACCCCAGTCTTGGAGCAGTTCTGAAACTGTTAAATTATTGTTGAAACTAGAGGGATTCAGATGGTACTACAGGAATCTGGATGAATTTAGGAAAAATGCCCAGTAATTATCCTGAAGAGCCCAAAATTCCCACTGTTGGATTATTAGCTTAGTAATTCTTGTGAGTTGCTTGGTTGGCCATGATTTTATAACTTAAGAAATTACTGGAAGAATGTAAGTCATTACTTATGAGACTTAAAATTTAAAGGGAAAAAACATCTTGGACTCTGCCCCGAGGATATTCTGAATGGATTCCAGGCACACCATACTGTTCTTTACTGATTGATGTTCTGTTTAGTTAAATCCTGCTGTTTTGCAGTTTCAGTGCCATCCTATAACTTCATAGAAATTCCCTGAGGCAAAATTAGCATCTGTCCCTTATTCTCCATCACCTTAAAGAATGACTCAGAGGACTGTAAGAAAATATCTGAGGAAATTAACAGATATTTAAATTTTTCCACCAGCCAAGACTTTTTCTAGTTCTTAAGGCTATTTTAGGATATTTTCAATGAAATTTCAGATGTGGCCTAAACTAATTGGGATAAAATTGTGTTATTTAAAGTCTGTGTTGAGTGTTCCTTTGAACTCTGAAATGTGCTAAATATCTTGAATATCTATGGATTAAAAAAAAGGTTTCCAAATCAAAATAAGAATTTTGATATCAACTTCTTTGCTTGGAGGAAGACTCAAAAGTCTAGCAATTATGCTTTTTGATTACATAATGTGAATAGGGAGAATTATTCAGTGAATAAAGCTGTCAGTGACCTTATTTAGGGATACTCATGAAACATGGACTCTCAGTTTACTGTAAGTTATTCAGTGGTTTTTCACTTGAAACCCCTTTGTGGGAGATACACTTACCTGTCAGATTTTCATTAAGATCTATTTGCTTGAACCTCTGTCTTTTCTTCTGCTCTTGTAATCTCTTGAGAATCAATAATTCTGTTTCATTTGCCTGAATGTCATGTGAATACAAAAACACATGGTCAAAGGTTTGTGACTATTTACCCCTGACAACACTTCTCATATTTATTTTGTGTAGGTGTGCACTTCAGTTATCAAAGTGAAATTTGTTGGTGCTTGCTTCAGTAGGAGATATAAGATCTAAAAGTTGACTTTGTTTGTAATAACTGCGGGTTATGTTATTTAATGATTGTTTTTTGTAAATTTTTTGTAGGGTCAGAATCACTCCCGTGATATGCTGTTTTATAACCTCTGAAAGTTAATGCTTTCTGAGTACTGTCTGAGACTAATAGCTGAATGTGCTAGTCTCTCATTCCTAATGCTTCTCTAATTCTTCTTCCTAGTGATATAATTAAGCAGGAATGGGAATTCTGGAAAAGATTCAAACATTCACATGAAATATTTGAAAATTGCAACTGGCCTTTCTTTTGCAATAGTCCTGAAACCCTTGGCCTCTGAGACTGAAAATCAAAAATTTTATCTATTTTCCTTTTCCTAGTTTTATAACTAAAATCAATTCAAACATTTCCTAAGTATAATTCAGACTTTCTGGTTACAGGCCAAGTTTTTACATTAAGTGTTGTGAATTTACAATGAATTCATAACACTTAGTATTCATGGTAATAACACTGATCATTATGAAAAGATTTAATATTCATGAGGGTTACACTGCTATTTTCTCAGGTGCCATGATAATTTTTAATATTAATTCAGCATTTTCTTAATGGGCAGTCAGTATAATATAAAGTGATCCAAGAGTTTTGGCTGAAGGATATTAAAGGAAAGAAAGCAGGGCATTAATACAAATTTTAAAACTTGATCTTCCATGAGAACATTGGATCAGTATTATTCTGTATTATTAAATCAAGCTGTCTCTGTTAAGCAGCTCTGAAATGTTAAACAAATCTCTCCATTGCATATGCAAGCTGATGACTGGCACAGTTCACAGTTTAAAAGGGGAGGGAAAACACAAATATCTGAGAATCCATTTTTTCTGGAGGAAAAAGTGCTTTTAGTATTTGTGTCAGTGTTGGCCTTTGTGTCCTCACATTTGCTTTTTACCAGCACATATACTTCGGAGTATTCTTTTCCAGGACGCCATCTGTTTCTTTGCAGTTGGAGATGGTTGAATAATTTCCTGAGGAATTGCTGACAAGATGTGGCCCAGGAACAGTAATCCAGCAAGATGAGATTTCTCATTAAAATTGCCAAGCTCAGCTGTGTTATAGCAAGCTCTTGATTTAAGGTGGTCACCCTGGGCTGGCAGAGGTCAATGGCCAGCAGCTACCCATTTTTTCCTAAAAATAGGACAGTGGAATTGTGTACATACACTGTAAACTGTTCCAGGTACAGAACCACTTAGGTGGGAAAGTGTCATTGTCCCAGAGGGATCTGGGGAATGGTAGTTTGCCAGCAGTGTCCTTTACCTGCACATGGTGCCTCTGAGGGGATTGAGGTGGAATGGTCAGCGTCTCACACATCATTCTGTTCTACTACTTCACATTGCTGCCCTTTTCTTCTCAGGTGCATGGATGGGCTGGGATGCATTTATGCTTTCCTGAAATGTTCCACAGTTTTTCTACAATTGCTCCTGATCTGGTGACTCTTGTAACAGAAGTCTCTAGAATCAGCAAGTCTCAGGCAGGGTAGAAAGGAGATGTAGACTTTACCCATATTATCTTATTTAATATCTCTAACAACCCTATGTTTTAGGTATTATATATTTTGTCATTTTATTAATGAGGAAACTGAGTCTCAGAGCAATGAATAACTTGCCTTCCTTAAAAAATAACTTTTCCCCGAATACACAGTTAGAAAGTGCCAGGGATTTGAACCCTGCTGTCAGCTTTCTTTACCACCAATACAGCATACAGTCTCACGATTCTATATTCCTAGAGTGGTGTGTCCCAAGATGTAGTCAAGATCAGATGTAGCAGGAATGCCTGTTCAAAATGGAATTCTTACTCCCAAATTCAGACTTACTGAATCAGAAACTCTGGGTTGGTGGGAGCCTGGAGTTTTTAACAAGCTCCCCTGGTAATTCTGGTGCATACTTAAATATGAGAACCAGTGTCCTACAGCATAATAAATGTTATTTAATTAATTGGTTCATTAAATATTGAACAGTTAAAGTCATTATAAAGCTAAGAGTTGAGTTGGGTAAAATTAATAGTAAAAATCTAGAGCTATGGTAGATGTGGGGGTGGAACTGAGTCCTGGAATAAAAGAGAGCAGGTAGGGACTCCTTCTTTGGAATAAATCACAGGAAGATTTTGCCATCAAATTTTGATATAGTAGCCATGATGGTCTTAAATTGAATGAATTCTGTCCTTTCTTGTTCTACATTTTACTTGACCCAGTTGAAGGCTCCAAAAACCTCACTGCATTTTTATTAGTCTTTGGTTTAGGGAAAATAATGGGAGATGTTGAAGTTAAGTGTGTGTGTGTGTGTGTGTGTTCTGTATTTTAATGTATGTTATGTGCATCTCATTTTCATAAGAAGACCTCTATTTCAGTTAAATATTAAACGTGTCATGTTTCTGCTCACTTTCTACAGAAAAATTGAACTCAATTTGGGGAGACGTCTCAAGATACAACATAAATTTCATTTTCCAATCACCCATTTTGAGGTGAAAAGAGGCTTTTAATTCTTAAATTGTGTAGTATCTCAGATTGAACTCGATAAGGCTAAACTTGGTTAGTAAAGTAGGACTACTGTTGAGCTCATCTGTTCCCAAGAACAGATTTGAACTGGCTTAACACAGCAAGAGAATTTGTTTATGAGTACAGGGAAGTCTCAAGGATCCCAAAGGCAGGAATGAACAGACCTTCAGGTGCTATTAGAAGCATGAAACTCCTTCTTCCTGCCTCAAAGATTGGCTCTATCTCTCTGCATTACTCTCTTGATCTTAAACTGATAGACGGTGGCCATGTCCATCACAGATACCTATCTTACATATCCTGTATTCAAAAGAACTCAAGTTGCTTAGATTCTATTCCCAGTTATGCTGATTAGCATTAACAATCTAGTTTGTCTGACTTAGGGCAGCTCTCACTGCCAAGCTGGTGTGTGTTGGGGTAAGGGATTTGGGACAGGGTCATACCCTTGGGCAAGAACGAGGAGATTCCTACCCTCTCAGTGAAGAGGACCTGGAAAGATGGTCCAACAGTTAATTCTCCAAGAAATGAATGGAATGCACTTTGTCAATACTTGAATATTGTTTTCTTTCTGGGTGGAAGAGATGAGGGATAGCAGTAGGGAAGGAGTGCAGGAAACACAGCTTTGCTTAGGAAAACCAGGATTTAATGAACTCTCCAAAATTTGGTAGCATCTTTCTTCCTTCTCCTTGAGGTGTTTTCTTCCAAGATTAATAGTAACTTATCCTGGAGAAAACAAACAAAAAACCACATTATCTGTTGTAAGTATGGGTTATATGTAATGCATCCTGCAATTAGATTCTCATGACACAATATTATGTGCATAACTTTTCATGCATGACTTAATGTCATCATCTTGAAGTTATATCCATCATGAGTGTGGAAAGAGTAGTAATGTTTCCAATCTGACATCAGATCAGGCAGTGAAATCCATGCCTATTTCATTTGTAATGAAATCTCAGCTAGGGATGTTTATGAAGTATTTAGATAACAGAAGAAATAGTATTTGATGGCAACTTCTTTCAGTGATTTCCTTAAATCGTAGTGGCCACTTTTCTTTATAGAGCAAAGATAAAATCCAGTGCTGTACCATTCTGACAATCTGAGCCGCTGACCTGAAGCTAACAGTACAGATATAACCCCCCAATTGGAAGGAAAAGCAGTGTATTCTGGGAGAATTCTGATGTCTTCATTAGTAAGAATTCATTGCCTTTGTTGTAAGTTAAAAACTAGTGGCCTGTGAACTGGACTGTCCTACAAAAAGGTCTGTGTGTTTGTATGTGTGTAGGAGGTAGTAGACTATATTGATTGATAATAGTAGTTCAAAAAGTTCCTGGAAAATAGGATTAAAAATTTATTTTAGTAAAAGAAAATGGAGTCTATGTATATAAGGTATCTTCAAAAAGTTCATGGAAATTCATAGTATGTAAATGCTATGCCTGGATTTCAGAAATCCATATGTATATTTTTATAAATGGTTTAAAAATGTTTAATTCATCATAAATATTTAAAGGTTGGGAGATTTCACATAAAAATATAAATTTCAAGCTTTACTCAAAGAGTCAAGAGATGCAGCGACACTAATATTACATCTCTTTAAAGTAACATTGTCTCCCTGAAGTAAGGACAGTCTATTCAATAAATGGTGCTGGGAAAACTGGATTTCCACATGCAGAAGCATGAAGCAAGACCCCTACCTTACACCTTACACAAAAATCCACTCAACATGGATTAAAGACCTAAATTTACAACCTGACACCATCAAATTATTAGAGAGCATTGAAGAAACCCTGCAAGATATAGGTACAGGCAAAGACTTCTTGGAAAAGATCCCAGGAGCACAGGCAGTCAAAGCCAAAATTAACATTTGGGATTGCAACAAATTGAGAAGTTTCTGTATTGTAAAAGAAACAGGAAAGTGAAGAGGCAACCAACAGAATGGGAAAAAAATATTTGCAAACTATGCAACCGATAAAGGATTAATAACCAGAATCTACAAAGAAATCAAGAAACTCCAAAACAACAAAACAAACAACCCATTTAAGAGATGGGCCAAAGACCTCAATAGACATTTTTTCAAAAGAGGAAATCCAAATGGCAAAAAGACACATGAAAAAATGTTCAGGATCACTAGCCTTCGGGGAAATGGAAACCAAAACCACAGTGAAGTTTCACCTGACCTTGGTTAGAATGGCTTACATACAGAAATCTACCAACAACTGATGCTGGTGAGGATGTGGGAAAAAAGGGACACTAGCCCACTGTTGGTGGGAATGCAAACTGGTAAAACCACTATGGAAGTCAGTTTGGAGATTCCTGAGAAACCTGAATATAGCCCTACCACATGACCCAGCCATCCCACTCCTTGGAATTTACCCAAAGGAAATTAAATTAGCAAATAAAAGAGCTGTCTGCACGTCAATGTTTATTGCAGCTCAGTTTGCAATAGCTAAGACCTGGAATCAACCCAAATGCCCATCAACAGAAGACTGGATTTCTTTAGAAATTATGAGACATGTACTCTATAGAATACTATACAGCAGTAAAAAAAACAATGAAATCTGGTCATTTGCAACAAAATGGAGGAATCTGGAACACATCATGCTGAGTGACATAAGCCAGTCCCAGAGGGATAAATATCATATGTTCTCCCTGTTCGGTGACAACTAACTGAGCACCAAAAAGGAAACCTGTAGAAGTGAAATGGACACTATGAGAAAGAGTGACTTGATTGGCCCTTGTCCTGACTGTTGATGTACAACTTTATCCCTTTTAGTCTTTTTTTTTTTAATTTTACTTAATACTATTGGTTGAACTCTGTAATTAACAAACAACTATTCTTCGGTGTTTAAATTTAACTGAAAAGTGATTCCCTGTTAAATGTAAGAGTGAGTATAAGAGAGGGAGGAGATGTACAATTTGGGACATGCTCAATCAGACTTGTCTCAAATGGTAGAGTTAGAAATGTGCCAGGGAATTCCACTGCAATCCCATGAAGGTGGCATATACCAATGCCACCTCACTAGTCAAAGTGATCAATTTCAGTTCACAATTGATCATACTGATAGGTCAAAGAGTCAAAGGGATCACATAAACAAGACAAGTGTCTGCTAATATTAACTGATAGAATAAAAAAGGGAGAGAATGATCTTACATGGGAAGCAGGATACACAGCAGACTCATAGAATGGCAGATATCCTAAACAGCACTCTGGCCTCAGAATCAGCCCTTAAGTCATTTGGATCTGGCTGAAGAGCCCATGAGAGTATTTTAGGCATGGAAATCCAAGACACTCTGGAAAAAAAAAACCAAAAACCAAAAAACAACAACCCAAAAACCTAAATGAAAGATCACTGCAAGTGAGATCCCAGTAGAAAGAACAGGCCATCAAAGAAGGAGGTACCTTTCTCTGAAGGGAGGAGTGAACCTCCACTATGACTATGACCTTGTCTAAATATGATTGAAGTTGGCGAACTCAGTAGGCTTCCATAGCCTTGGCAACTCATGACAAGAGCCTAGGGAGATTACTGATGCCATAAACAAAAGTGTCAGTTTATTAAGTCAACAACAGGAGTAACTGTGCACTTACTCCTCACGTAGGATCTCTGTCTTTAATGTTTTGTTCAATGTGAATTAATGCTATAACTAGTACTGAAACAGTATTTTATACTTTATGTTTCTGTGTGGGTGTAATGTTGAAATCTTTACTTAGTATATACTAAATTGATCTTCTGTATATAAAGAGAATTGAAAATGAATCTTGATGTGAATGGAAGGGGAGAGGGAGCGGGAGTTGGGAGGGTTGCGGATGGGAGGGAAGTTGTGGGGGGAAAAAGCTATTGTAATCCATAAAATGTACTTGGAAATTTATATTTGCTAAATAAAGGTTTAAAAAAAAAGGTAACATTGTCTAGAATTACAGAGTGAAAGGCTCCTTTAGATGAAGCATATGTTTTTCAGTTTTCCTCAGTTCCCAGCATTCCCTGTTATTTTCCCTTGTCCAATTCTACTCATTTGCATTGCCATGCCAATTCCTGTGAGCATTTGCAGTTTCAGTTCTGTATATATTCATAGCACATTAACTTATCCTCCTAAACTTTATAACTTTAAAACCAACCACCAAATTTCTGATTATAAAAAATGGGCAGCTTGACAAAAATCACGGATCAACAGCAAATAAGAAGTGATAGATTTATTACATAGTTAATTACAATGCCTGTGTTATTCTTACAGAACAATGTGTGAGAAAAGCAAAAATTGGAGTTAACCAAATTAACCATTTATAGAAGGAGGCCAACAGTGGCTATATTTGCCTTAGCTGTTGATCCTTGATCCATAGAACTGAGCTATCTACCTTATTTAAATTCATCTATGTGACTATTTTGCCAGATTTAGCACCCCCTCCACTCCAACCTGGGGATGTTTTGGCAGGAGTTTACCTGAGTCCTAAAGGTGGTGATAAAATTCATATTTCAGTCCCACCTCTTTCTATATTTGGTAGCTTCTCAAATAATTATGGAAAAAATCTTCCTTCCTAAATCTTCTCACTAGGGCAGTGTTGAAAGTTGATATGAAGAGATTCATAGTCTGAGAGGTGTTGGACTTGTCAGATTTGAAGAATGGAGGTTTCAGCCATGTGATCTTCATATCTGTTCTGCCTGCACTAGCAAATTGTCCATACACCTGTAACTTGACAAACAAGTTAGTTTAAAACAGAACACTCTGCAGCTCTATCAAGTAATTTGCTAAATCCACCTTTGATCCCAGACTAATTTAATTCCTAACTCCTCAGTGAAATAGTCCCTTTTCTCTCAACATAGGCTGAATTCATCCTACTAAACTTATTTTATTCTCCATGTTTTATCAGCATTTCCCAAACTGCTATAGATTGAATTGTGTCCCACGACTTTTCATCCCCAATTCATATGTGAAGCCTTGAAATCTAGTGTGACTCTGTTTGAAGATAGGGCTTTTGGGAGTTAATCAGGATTAAAAGAGGTGATAAGATTGGGGTCCTATTAGTATAGGATTTTTAGCCTTATTAGTATAGGATTTTTAGCCTTATTGGTATAGGATTTTTAGCCTTATTAGAAAAGAGACAGTGATCTCTCCCACTTCCTTTGCCATGTGGTTCCATAGTAAGAAGGTGACTGTAGGTCAGAAAAGGAGCCATTGCCAGAAAGTGACCATGTTGGTATCCTGATCTCCCATCCAGTATCCAGAACTGTGAGAAAATAAATTCCTTTTGGTTAAGCCACCCAGTCTATGGTATTTTCTTATGGCAGCCTGACCTAAGACATAAAACATGTTATGGAAAACACTGGATTCCCCATGGGTGTTAACAGGTGTTCCAAAGGGGTGGGGAGAGAGTGGGATGGTTGAATAATTTTAGGTGGTACAAAATAAAGTAGGATTCTTTATCATGTCTTCTCAGAGCCTTTAATTGTTAAAGTGCGTTTGTGAATCACAAAGAGAGATACTTATGCAAGTTTTCCTAAACTTACTATATCATGGGACACTATTCTTTAGAAATAGATTTTCAACAACAGTAGTCACTGTGCACTTGATCTCCATGTAGGACCTCTGTCCTAAATGTGTTGTACTATGAGAATTAACAGTAAAACTAGTCTTCAAACAGTACTTTATACTTTGAGTGTCTGTGTGAGTGCAAACTGTTGAAATCTTTACTTAGTATAGAGTTGATCTTCTGTCTATAAAGATAATTAAAAATGAATATTAACACACTCATTTTTGGTCTGGAAAAATGGGCCTGCTCTACAAAGGTATAGAGAGATACATTGGGTAAATCATTTGTTTCCCAACCCAGATTATAATGAGTAAACAAGAAGAGACTGTATAACTGAAATCTACAAAGAAATCAAGAAACTCCAAAACAACAAAACAAACAACCCACTTAAGAGATGGGCCAAAGACCTCAATAGACACTTTTCAAAAGAGGAAATCCAAATGGCAAAAAGACACATGAAAAAATGAAAAAATTTCCTTCAGGGAAATGGAAATCAAAACCACAGTGAAGTTTCACCTGACCCCGGTTAGAATGGCTTACATACAGAAATCTACCAACAACAGATGCTGGTGAGGATGTGGGGGAAAAAGGGACACTAGCCCACTGTTGGTGGGAATGCAAACTGGTAAAACCACTATGGAAGTCAGTTTGGAGATTCCTGAGAAACCTGAATATAGCCCTACCACATGACCCAGCCATCCCACTCCTTGGAATTTACCCAAAGGAAATTAAATTAGCAAATAAAAGAGCTGTCTGCACGTCAATGTTTATTGCAGCTCAGTTTGCAATAGCTAAGACCTGGAATCAACCCAAATGCCCATCAACAGAAGACTGGATTTCTTTAGAAATTATGAGACATGTACTCTATAGAATACTATACAGCAGTAAAAAAAAAAAAAACAATGAAATCTGGTCATTTGCAACAAAATGGAGGAATCTGGAACACATCATGCTGAGTGAAATAAGCCAGTCCCAGAGGGATAAATATCATATGTTCTTCCTGATCAGTGACAACTAACTGAGCACCTAAAAGGAAACCTGTAGAAGTGAAATGGACACTATGAGAAAGAGTGACTTGATCAGCCCTTGTCCTGACTGTTGAGAAACAACTTACTATTTTATTCCTTTTAGTATTTTTTTGTTCTACTTAATGCCATTGGTTGAATTCTTTAATTAACACACAATTATTCTTAGGCATTTAAATTTAACTGAAAAGTGATCCCTGTTAAATATAAGTGTGGGAATAAGAGAGGGAGGAGATGTACAGTTCAGCACATGCTCACCCTGACTTACCCCTAATGGTAGAACTAGAAACGTGCCAGGGGATTCCAATTTAGTTCCATCAAGGTGGCATGTACCAACACCATCTTACTTTTTAAAGTGATCAGTTTCAGTTCATAATTGATCATAAAGATAGGATTAAGTGTCAAAGGGATTACATAGATAAGACCAGTGTCTGCAAATAATAATAGATAGAATTAAAAAGGAGAGAATGGGCTTACATGGGAAGCAGGATACACAGCAGACTTATAAAATGGCAAATGCCCTAAACAGCACTCTGACCTCAGAATCAGCCCTTAAGACACTCAGACACAAGATCTCATGAGAGCTTGCAGGCGTGGAAAGTCAAGACACCGTGGCAAAAATATGACCCAGGCTGGTGCCGCGGCTCACTAGGCTAATCCTCCTCCTGCAGCACTGGTACTCCGGGTTCTAGTCCCAGTTGGGGTGCCGGATTCCGTCCCGGTTGCTCCTCTTCCAGTTCAGCTCTCTGCTGTGCCAGGGAAGGAAGTGGAGGATAACCCAAGTGCTTGGGCCCTGCACCCACATGGGAGACCAAGAGGAATCACCTGGCTCCTGGCTTTGGATCGGCGCAGCGAGCTGGCCGTGGTGGCCATTTGGGGGGTGAACCAACGGAAGGAAGACCTTTATCTCTGTCTCTCTCTCACTGTCTAATTCTGCCTGTCAGAAAAAAAAAGCAAAAAAAAAAAAGACCTAAATGTAAGATCTCTGTGAGTGAGATCCCAGTGAAAAGAACAGGCCATCAAAGAAGGAGGTACCTTTCTCTGAAGGGAGGAGAGAACTTCTACTTCGACTATGACCTTGTCTAAATAAGATCATAGTTTGTGAACTCAAGAGGCTTCCATAGCCTTGGCAGCTTATGACAAGAGCCTCAGTTGATTGCTGACATCATAAATAAAAGTGGCAATTGTTAAATCAATTAGAGTCACTGTGCACCTACTCCTATGTAGGATCTCTGTCCTTAATGTGTTGTATTATGCGAATTAATGGTAAAACTACTACTCAAATAGTATTCTATACTTTGTGTGTCTGTGTGGGTGCAAACTGTTGAAATCTTTACTTAGTATATACTAAACTGATCATCTGTATATAAAGAGAATTGAAAATGAATATTGATGAAGAATAGGTTTGGGAGAGGGTGTGGGAGATGGGATGGTTGTGGGTGGGAGGGAGGTTATGGGAGGGAAAAGCCGCAATAATTCAAAAATTGCACTTTCGAAATTTATATTTATTAAATAAAAGTTGGAAAAAAAAGAGAAGAGACTGTTCATTGCTTCACCATACTTGTTTTTCCCCATTCTAGCACTAATGTGAAGGGATTGTTCAGCATAAAACCCATCAAAGTTATGCCATGACATAACTATATATCTCAATATTAGTGAGCGGAGAATTGTGTTCTCTTATTGGAATTCTAATCTAAAGGATGTCTCTGTCCAGCCTTACCTTGCCAGGATGAGAAGGAAAGCAACCTGCCCCTCTGGCCTAGATCAGAGGATAGCAGCAGACTGAATTAGGACTTTGAATTGAAAGCTGAGAGATAGAAAAAGAGGGAAAGAGACCAAGGCGAGGAGACTCCTGGGTATCTGTGTAAGATGGACATGATTAAAACACAAGATAAGTATCTTGCATCATTTTTTAGATTCTGAATTTATTTAAAACCCATCCAGAGTTGAATGTAGAATGGTTTCTTAGTATGCTGCATATCCCTCAAGACACTGTGCTAGATAATACTATCTAAATTTTTGATCATGGACTCCAGGGCGAGAAAGGAGGTAAGGGGAAAAAGGCAATAAAGAATTCTGTTTCAAGGCATTCAAGATGGTAAAAATTTGCCATGTCAGCCCGAATCAGGGATTGGGAACCTCTGGAACAGGCAGGCTCCCTGGGAAGGGACTTCTCTCAAATCTCCACTGTCAGATTCCCGGCCTTCTGTTTATGATCCATTCCAGGCTCCTTGGTACATCTCCTCCGAGACTTGGAGAACTGAAGCTTAAACAGCATTTTGTGTCTTAGTGTCAGCTGTTGTTGAGGTCCCCAGGGATTCTTTACTATTGTTAGTTAAAGCTTGATAACTGTATTCTGTTATAATTATTTGATTAATTGTTTTAGTTTTATTCCAGAGTATGCAGTTTTCCTGAAACAAAGACTTTGAGCACATGGTGTCAAAAAACATAGATTTAAGGCTCATTCAAGAATCATTCAGACTAATACAAACACCCTGACTCTTGAGGCTGCTGAATGATAAGATTAAGCAAACATTTTAAAAAAGGAGTCTGCCGTTATTATCTAAAAAACAATAATAGCAAAGTGTGTTAAATGTAGGAGAATACAAGCTTATGTTTCTGTGTCTGAAATATATGCCCTGTTGTCAGTTTTTTGTCTTTCTTACTAATGGAGGAAAAATGAAATCTAATGTTTCAGAGAGGTTAGTAAACTCAGAAAGTCTTTTTTCAGTCACCAAACATTAACTGATCATCTTTTATGTCCCAGATCCATAAAATGGTCTAACTGTGCTTTGAAAGTGCCTGCTTCATTGGAGAATGCAAACTTTTGTAAAATACATAACAATGTAGACAAGTACTAATAAGGCAAATAAAAATAGAGATTGGCTAATATGGTGGAGCAAATAAGAATGAGACAGGGACAAGATCAGAGAAAGCAATTCCTAAAATAATTGAGATTTTTCAAAGTGTCTCTAAATGAATGAGTAAATGAATAGGGTAAGAGGAAGAGATATGGATAACTTAATGCCAGCTTTAAATACTTGTCATTGTGATTGTTTTGACATTAGCACTGAATAGAAAGCATCACATATAAGCTAGAAGACCAGTTTGGGAGTAAGTGTCCTGTTAACAGTTTCTTACTCTGTGCGGTCTTCAATGTCCATACCTTTAAAATTAAGAGATATGGCTACCTGAATTCATATTTTCTTCTACAGCATGGATTTACTTTTTGGAAGCAGCTCCTCATCCAGGGACTATATTTGCCCTTTGCAGCAGCTTAGCCAATGTCAAAAGACTAGGTCTAGCCAACGGAATGAGAGTGGAATTGATATATGTCACTTCCGAGAAGGTTGGATATCTGATGTAGCTGTCCACTCTTTTCCCTCTTGCTGTATTTGTGGTGGAGGTGGTTATGTTATGAGAGAATCTCTGAGAGCTGTCTGGTTTGCATTTAACTCTAGATCAACAAAAAGTAAACTTTTATTATTTTGAATCACTGAGCTTTTGGAGTTGTGAATTGCCACAGCTAGCCCACCACTGGTAGTACAAAATTGCAAGTATTATTTATGCTACTTTTCACAGAGTTGTTGAAAGCTTCAAACATGAGAGTAGATGTGAAATTTTAAGTACTAAACAGACGATAGGGATTGTGTGGTTAAAAAGAAAACAAAACTGTATCTGTTGAAAATTAATAGTTCATTTAATAAGAAATGCAATTTGCTCAGTTGAGAGTGTGTTTAAAATGTTTGCTCTTATACTGTTATATGCTATTATGAGAACATTTTTAAATGTCAAATGAAAGCCTTTTGTTTTAAATGATAATTAACACTCTAAGATACCAATTTAACAAATAAAAATTCCTGAAATTAACTTGAGGTTCATCTTTATGGTATCTGATTTGCATTCTTTTGGACTGATTTTTAACAAATGTGAATTGGTTGTCTCAAGGGAGGTACAACCTGATTTTGGAAATAGTTAATAACAGGAACAGACTGGGAGGCAAGAGTTATAATGAGAAAGTGGTGAATTTGTCAGAAGTCTGTCAAGTACAAGTGACAGAATCTTAAGTTAAAGTAGCTTGAGCCAAACAAAGGGGGGCCTTTACTGATGGGACAGAGGTAAAAGAGTGTCAGGGAAAAAGGCTCAGGCCCAGTTACAAGTCAGCTCTGCCTTAGTAAGGAACTGAAACACTGTTAGGTTCTTTCGTCTTCCCCATGGCACTTCATGATTTTAAGGGGCACTGCTTTTTCTCTTCATGGCAGTTGACAGCTCTTTGGTTCTTTATCTTATACATTCGGTTATCAAGGCAGTCACTAGCCACAAAGTATTTTCTTCTAAAACCTATCATTCCATAGAATTGACTTACTGGGTTATTCTGGTTATGTGTCTAATCCTAGAGGTGGGCAAGTCACTAATATCAGCTTCTTGGTTAGTCATGTGTATGAGAGAAGAATTTACTAGAAAGGAATCCCAAATGCAAGCCTAGCAGCTAAGAGAATTTTTAATGTGAAGTCGTTGATTAAAGAAAATTAAAGATGCTATTTTAGACTGTCAAGGAACTGTCATAATGGATAGATACTACTGTTCTCTTGGAACATCTACTACTTCCTGGGAATTTATTATCTAGTGTTTTCTGGGAACTTCCAATGCAATGTGGAGATAAAATGAAGTTGAAAAATGTTTATTTTTAATGTCACTTGAATTGTACAAAGCAGATATTTGTTTACTTTCATTTAACATACATGATTTCAATTATGATTGAAAAATCTTTAGTTTTGAATATTTTATGAACTTGTGGCTCGTTTTGGGAGCCCCAAGAACTTTAAAATTCTAAAAATGTTTCCCATTTCCATTAGTAATCTTATATAACTCATTCCAGCAGTACTTTATAATATAATAGAGGTTTCTTTTTTAAAATGATTTATTTATTTATTTGAAAAGCAGAGTTAGACAGAGACAGACAGAGAGATAAAGAGACAGAGAAAGAGAGAGAGAGAGAGAGAGAGACCTTCCAAATGACCACAACAATATTTTCTTGATTATTAAACATTTATATCTGCTTATTTGTGTTTTGTGTATATACCCTGTGCTTGTTTTAATCTTAGGATACTTGACTTTTTCTGATTTGTAAAGATTATTTATCTTTTAGAACTAACAGCTTTCACATTTACACATTTATTTTTATATGGAAGTTATAAATCTATACTGTTAAAACAGTCATATCTATTTTTCCTTTCTCTCATAGCTTCCTTCTTTTGCGTCATGTTTTCGGACTGCTAGATTGCACACACATTCACATACAGAAACGGATGATGTTTACATATATATATAAATAAAAACATTCTAAGCTTCTGATTTGTGACTGTGTATGTGTACTAACTGTTCACTCCTTTGTAGCTGTTTTTCTTTTTTGGGAAAGATTTATTTATTTATTTGAAAGGCAGGGTTACAGAGAGGCAGAAAGAGAGAGAGAGAGAGAGAGAGGGAGAGAGAGAGAGAGAATCTTCCTTTCGCTGGTTCACTCCTCAAATGGCCATAACAGCTAGAACTGGGCTGATCTGAAGCCAAGAGCCAGGAGTTGCCTCCAGGTCTCCCATATGGGTGCAAGTTGCCAGGTACTTGGGCCATCTTCCACTGCTTTCTCAAGCATATTAGCAGGGAGCTGGATGGGAAATGGAGCAGCTGAGACTTGAACCTGTGCTCATATGGGATGCTGGCAATGTGGCCAGCAGCTTTACCTGCTATACCACAGTGCCGGCCCCAATAGAGGTTTCTTAAAAAAAAAAAAAAAAAAAACAAAAAAAAAAAAACTTTACTTTCCCTGATGAGATCAAAAAGGAAATCTGTATCTTGGCAACAAAAACTTATTATAAAAGGTAATAATGTTTGACTTTGATCTTCTGCATCAGAATGTTGATATAGATTTAACTGGATTTTTCTAAAAGGAGATGCTAAAGTCAACATTTGCATAGTCAGAATCTGAGTAAATTTGCCTGTATTCTGAGACATCTGATTAAGGAATCTTTAATCTTGTTCTTTGTTGTCTTACTCTCATCATTCATTATTTCTCCCAACAAAATGTAATACACCTAGATTTAAGGTAGGATAGAGGGGATTGTGTTTAAGACAGGGAAGGCTCAAAAGGATTTGTTTTCAAGGAATATTGAGGATAGCATCTCAGGTGATGAGTGTAGATAGCCACAGATTCAGGTTTTTGGGCATAAACACAGATGCTGCTTTGAAATACTTCTCAAGGATTCTTTGAATGAATTGACAGTGTTGCTGCATTCTAGAGTGACTTCTTAATCATTCAAGCTCAGGTATTATTTTGTTCCACTAAAGTTTTAATAAAGAGGAGATGCTGAAATTCATATGGAGACACAGAAGACCTCGAATAGCCAAAGCAATCCTGTACAATAAAAACAAAGCCGGAGGCATCACAATACCTGATTTCAGGACATACTACAGGGCAGTTGTTATCAAAACAGCATGGTACTGGTACAGAAACAGATGGATAGACCAATGGAACAGAATAGAAACACCAGAAATCAATCCAAACATCTACAGCCAACTTATATTTGACCAAAGATCCAAATCTAATCCCTGGAATAAGGACAGTCTATTCAATAAATGGTGCTGGGAAAATTGGATTTCCACATGCAGAAGCTTGAAGCAAGACCCATACCTATCACCTTACACAAAAATTGACTCAACATGGATTAAAGACTTAAATCTACGACCCGAAACCATCAAATTATTAGAGAGCATTGGAGAAACCCTGCAAGATATAGGCACAGGCAAAGACTTCCTGGAAAATACTCCAACAGCACAGGCAGTCAAAACCAAAATTAACATTTGGGATTGCATCAAATTGAGAAGTTTCTGTACTTCAAAAGAAACAGTCAGGAAAGTGAAGAGGCAACCAACAGAATGGGAAAAAATATTCGCAAACTATACTACAGATAAAGGATTGATAACCAGAATCTACAAAGAAATCAAGAAAATCCACAACAACAAAACAAACAACCCACTTAAGAGATGGGCCAAGGACCTCAATAGACATTTTTCGAAAGAGGAAATCCAAATGGCCAACAGACACATGAAAAAATGTTCAAGATCACTAGCAATCAGAGAAATGCAAATCAAAACCACAATGAGGTTCCATCTCACCCCGGTGAGAATGGCTCACATTCAGAAATCTACCAACAACAGATACTGGAGAGGATGTGGGGAAAAAGGGACACTAACCCACTGTTGGTGGGAATGCAAACTGGTTAAGCCACTATGGAAGTCTGTCTGGAGATTCCTCAGAAACCTGAACATAACCCTACCATACAACCCAGCCATCCCACTCCTTGGAATTTACCCAAAGGAAATTAATTTGGCAAATAAAAAAGCCATCTGCACATTAATGTTTATTGCAGCTCAATTCACAATAGCTAAGACCTGGAACCAACCCAAATGCCCATCAACAGTAGACTGGATAAAGAAATTATGGGACATGTACTCCATAGAATACTATACAGCAGTAAGAAACAATGAAACCCGGTCATTTGCAACAAGATGGAGCAATCTGGAAAACATCATGCTGAGTGAATTAAGCCAGTCCCAAAGAGAAAAATATCATTTGTTTTCCCTGATCGGTGACAACTAACTGAGCACCAAAGGGGAAACCTATTAAGTGAAATGGACACTATAAGCAACAATGAACTGATCAGCTCGTGTCCTGACTTTAGATGTACAATGTAATACTTTATCCTTTTTAGTATTTTTTGTAGTTGTTGTTGTTGTTGTTGTTCTAGTACTAGTGGTTGAACTCTGTAATAAACACACAATTATTCTTAGGTGTTTAAATTTTAACTGAAAAGTGATCCCTGTTAAATTTAAGAGTGGAAAAAGAGAGGGAGGAGATGTACAATTTGGAAGATGCTCAATCTGACTTGCCCCAAATGGTGGAGTTAGAAATGTGCCAGGGGATTCCAATACAATCCCATCAAGGTGGCATGTACCAATGCCATCGCACTAGTCCAAGTGATCAGTTTCAGCTCACAATTGATGGCTCTGATAGGTCTAAGAGTCAAAGGGATCACGCAAACAAGACAAGTGTCTGCTAATACTAACTGATAGAATCAAAAAGGGAGAGAAAGATCCAACATGGGAAGCGGGATACACAGCAGACTCGTAGAATGGCAGATGTCCTAAGCAACACTCTGGCCTCAGAATCAACCCTCAAGGCATTCGGATCTGGCTGAAGAGCCCATGAGAGTATAGTAGGCATGGAAAGCCAAGATATCATGGAAAAAAAAAAGACCTAAATGAAAGATCTCTGTGAGTGAGATCCCAGTGGAAAGAACGGGGCCATCAAAGAAGGAGGTACCCTTCTCCGAAGGGAGGAGAGAACTTCCACTTTGACTATGACCCTATCGGAATAAGATCAAAGTCAGCGAACTCTAAAGGCTTCCATAGCCATGGCAACTCATGACTAGAGCCTAGGGAGATTACTGACGCCATGAACAGGAGTGTCAAATTGTTAAGTCAGCAACAGGAGTCACTGTGTACTTACACCCCATGTGGGATCTGTCCTTAATGTGTTGTCTAATGTGAAGTGATGCTATAACTAGTACTGAAACAGTATTTTTATACTTTGTGTTTCTGTGTGGGTACAAACTGATGAGGTCTTCACTAATTATATACTGAATTGATCTTCTGTATATAAAGAGAATTGGAAATGAAAAAAACAACCTGGTGTTAAATTGGAAATGGCATAGAAAATTAATTTTAAAAAAAAAAACTATTATGTAATATCTCTGTCTTTAATGTGCTGTACATTGTTATTTAATGCTATAATTAGTACTCCAATGGTAGTTTTTTCACTTTGTGTTGCTATATGGGCAAACTGTTGAAATCTTTACTTAATATGTACTAAACTGATCTTCTGTATATAAAGAGAATTGAAAATGAATCTTTATGTGAATGGAAGGGGAAAGGGAGCGGGAGGGGGGAGGGTTGCGGGTAGGAGGGAAGTTATGGGAGGGGGGAAGCCATTGTAACCCATAAGCTGTACTTTGGAAATTTATATTCATTAAATAAAAGTTAAAAAAAATAAAAAAAAATAAAGAGGAGATGCAATAACACCTCTTCCCACTCTGAACATTCCACCTTCACACTCTGGTGCTTCCCAGAAAAGTAAATAGAAGCTGTGAGATGTGATCTGAGAGTCACCGAAGAGTCTTCCTGTCCCCGGTATTTGCCTGTCTAGATGCATCCAAAGTCTTCACCATCACACTCATTCAATTTGGTTACATCATTGTCCATCTGAGACTCTTTTAAACCTGAGAGGCCAATGGGGTTGAGCAAATCTGGAGAGGCAAAGTAGTGTCTAAGAGAACATACTTATAATTTATGTTGTTCTTCAAAATGTGATGTATATTCTACTAAAGTTTTCTGCAGAAATGGAAAAATACAATGCTTATTTGCACCTATTAGTCACAATATATTGTGGCTACCATATAATTAGAGTCTTTTTTATTTTAATGACTTTTTAATATTCAGCTTGTTTCTAAATTTTTACTCACATAAATGGTGCCTTATACACTTTTATAGCTAAATCTTTGTTCATTCTTTTGATTATTTACTAAGAATCTTTTTCTTGAAATGTAACTATTTGGCCAAAAGACATTTCTTTGAAAATTTAATTTTTCATATATACTGCCCCGTTTGCCCTCCAACAAGACTGCATAATTTTACAGTCTTACCAATAGTATGGAGACCAAATTATCATTATCTTTTCTGAAAACTCAGTATCAAGTTAATTTTTAATAAGACTTATTTATTCATTTTAAATGCAGAGTAAAAGAGAGAGAAGGACACAGAGAGAGAGAGAGGAAAGAGAGAGAGAGGAAAGAGAGAGAGAGAGAGAATCCTAAAACTGCTGGTTCTCTCACCAGATATCTGCAAGAGCCAGGAATAGGCCAGGGTGATGTCAAGAGCTTGGAACTCCTTCTGGGGTCTCCTACATGGGTGACAGGAATCCAAGGACCATCATTTTACTGCCTCCTAGGCACATTATCAGGAAGCTGAATCAGAAGCACAGAGTAGCTAAGACTTGAACCAGGCATTCCAATATTGAGTGTGGGCATCCCAAGCAGTGATTTAACCTGTTGCACTATAATATCCACCTCTTCAATTTATTTTAAAGATTTCATTTATTTATTTGGAAGGCAAAGTGACAGAGAGGCACAGAGAGATCTTCCATCTTCGTGTTCACTCCCCATATGTCCTCAGTGGCTGTGGCCGGGCCAAGTTGAAGTCAGGAGCTTGGAAATCCATTTGTGTTTGCCAAGTAGATGGCAGGAACTCAAGCACTTGGGCCATCTTACACTCCTTTCACAGGCACATTAGCATGGAGCTGGATCAGAAGTGTAGCAGCTAGAACACAAACTGGCTAGAACACAAATCTGATATCAGATGCCAGTGTCACAGGTGACAGCTTAACTACTCATGCCACAATGCCAGTCCAAACATTAAATTTATTTTAAACACTGACAATTCAATACCTGAAAAAATTCTGTAACATGTTAATTTGTATTTTTACTATTAGAAAAGTTAAATATTTTCTAGTTTATTAAACATTTATATCTTCTTATTTGTGTTTTGTGTGTATACCCTGTGATTATTTTAATATTAGCATACTTGATGTTTTCCTGATTTGTAAAGATTATTTATCTTTAGAGCTAACAGCTTCCACATTTACACATTTATTTTTATATAGAAATTATAAATCTATACTATTAAAACAGTCACATCTATTCTTCCTTTCCTTCATAGTTTCCTTCTTTTGTGTCATGTTGAGAAAGATTTTCAGATTGCCAAATTGCACACATAGAATTTTTTCCTAATGCATATAGTCCTGCGTATATGCATTCTGGATCCCTCATAATTGTTGAGAAATCAGCTATGACTCTTACTAGGGTATCTTTTAAGGTAATGAACATTTTCTCTCTCACTTCTTTGAAGGATTTTTTCTTTAACTTTGTGTTCCGGTAGTTTTGTATGAGATACCTGTTTGTGATTTTCTTTGCATTTATTCTCCTTGTGTATCTATGTCTTGATATCTTTGATGATAGGAACCATTCATTAAGGCAATCATTCCCTAATTCCCCTCCAGTCAGTATTTTTCTTTGTGCAATAATATGGAGGTAGTTATTCTAGGACTGTCTATCATATGACTAGATGAAATTAAATGACTTTTGAGAACATAGGATTGATTTGTGATTCTGTGCCTATGAATATGAGTGCTGGACTTTATGTAAATGATGTCCTATGTTTATTCTTGGAATAAACACAATGTAAGAAGCAGAAAGAAAGAAAATATCTGTTGTGCTAATGGAAATTACTTCATTTAGTTTTATTTGGGTTAGCAAAGCCCTATCATAAACCCACTAAAAATAATTTGTTGACTATTATAACTTAAAATTGTGTTGTAGGTTTAGCTTCAGGCTCTGTTGGCTACAGGTATCCAGATAATGTAATCAGATCCTAGTTTCTTTTTCAAGTTATCTCAGATACTCTTCTTCTTTATTGAATTTATTCTCAGATTAACTTTCTTTTAAATTAGAAATATTGCCTCGGCTAACTTTAACTGATACCTTTCAGATTCAAATCTCTTGAGAAAGAGCACCTCCCTTGGTTTCAGAGTTGCAGCAACATTATATATTATTTGCTCTTATTTGTCCTTTTGATCATCCTTGAAAAATTATTATGGAAATAGCCTGATTAGCTAGATAAATGTCACATGATCTGGAGAGTGGAGTTAATTTGAAGTCTAGTAGTTGGTAGCTGGGGAAGGGATTATTTGTTAGAGGAAATTGGGATTGTGTGGTGACCCAGTATCTATTTCTTCTCCCACTGGTCTTCTGAGACTGAAATTGGCTGCTTTTCTATTTTCAATGTTTTATGACATAAAATAATGTATTTTTTCTTGAATGACTATTACATGTAAATATTACATGTTCCTGAGATACCTGTGTGTACTCATATATTATGTCATTGTTTATAGTTCCTCATTCAAATAATCTGAATCCATTTTATAAACTAGAGGCAGATTCAGTTGGTTCTGGATTCTGGACACATATTAGAAATATCTGAAGAGATTTAGTATGAGATAAGTAGATTTCCCTAGGAATTCTTATGTAGTTCCTTTGAAGTGAGACCAGAGCATTAATAATTCCAATACACAACCAGAATAAGAATGGATAGGTTAGATAATTCTGGAACGAATTAACCATAGATTTTCTTGGGAGGTATACTTTAGTTCCTCAAGTGTTTGACAATTAGTTTTCAGTAGCCATCACATGTTGACATTTATTTTAATGTTGTTTGATTTTGAGTTAAAAATCATGCTGAGCATGCTGTGTTAGCAAAGAGGGAAATGAAGGTGAAGGAGACCAGTAGGAGTGTAAATATGGCTATAAGTGAGATGCTTTCTTTAAATGCCTCTGAAGTGACAGTGAAAATAGCCCACCTTGAAATCTACGAAACACACACATATTGGCAGCTAAGCAGTGGGAACAGAGGACAGTTTCCTTTGGTACTCTGCTGTCTGTCATTAGCTGTTTCTTTGTACCTGAGGGGACTTCAAAAGATAACCTAACACTTGTATGTATATCCAGCTGCCCCCTTCTAGGAATTCAGCTTAACTCAGTTTCTTTCAAGCTGTATTTTGAGTTCCCCACAAATGGGGAAGAGTAGAGGTGTTTCTAGTTGAGCATTTCAAATAAACAGACTCAGACTCAGGGTCCAGCTAGTTTCTACTTCTTTGCCATATAAGGCATTTTAGCACAAGGCATTGTATGTACTCTAAACAGGTGAAAAGGTTTGGACACTGTTCTCAAATGATTATGGCTAAAATATTATTTTAAAAATTAAACTTTGTAGTATGCTTTCTTTTGTCTTAAATTCATAACTGGTAATAGTAACAAGGGCACATGTTTCCGTGAGCTCTCAGATGCCAAGATTCAGAAATTCATGGCAGTTTTTTCTATAAGAATCATTCCCATTTAAATTTATTATTATTATTTATTATTATTATTAATTTTGCCTGAGAATGAAGATAGATGTCTTTGGCCTGAAAATTTTCATATGTGGGGATCAGGTGGAGATAAAGATTGATTGGAATTGTATTTCAATTCTAGCATCCTCCAGCCAACCTCTCTGTTTTCAGTTCTGTTCCTCGTTTCTTCCTATAGACTTCTATCTTGGAGTCTCTCTAGTCCTGGCGAACCCTATTACTGCCACTTGCAGTGCCTCTCCCTGTGGTACCCTTCTTATATCTGCTGATCAAATTTCAGGAATGTGACAAACGCTGCACTTATTCCACTCTCTCTGTTCCAGTGGCTGTATTCCTTTTGTGGGTATCCTATTTTGGGTGGGCTTTTGGATGGATAGGGAGATTTGATGAATAAATCTACTATCTTGTACCTGAAACTTCTTTGTTTTTATTTTTATGGTTATATCATGTGCCATTTGATAGTTCATCTTTCCACTTAATGGAACACCATAATAGTTGACTTTGGAAGTAAATTTACTTGAATCAATTAGGTTTACACACAAGGGTATGGATGAGCATAGGCATTATTCTTGCCAAGGAGAAAAATGAAGCTTAATGTTGCTTCTACTGCCAAAGTCTACTATGAGAACTTTGGAAAATAATTAAAAATCCAGATAGGTGAAAGGTTTTGTAGTATAATTTATAATATTTTATTAAAGTGATAAATGACTATAGAATTAAAAGAATGGAGGTTTTTGGCAGGCTAAAGGACATTCACCCAAAAATAAATTACTTTGGAACTTCTGTTAGTTTCTTAATATTTGTTACCAGGCTTTGCCTAAGGCATGATGCCAAGCAGCTCCAAAAGTATAAATTATTTCTCACAACCACACCATTTTATATTTTTTTGCTTAATTAAATACATCTCTCATCACTTTAGCAAAAGGAATAAAACTAGATTGCTATGCATTTAGTCCTTTCCACTTAATCTTTCTGGTACTTTTCAAAAGGTAACTCCATGCCATATGCTATGCACCAGAATGGCTGTAAATAATCATAAAATTAAATGCCAGAATTTACCACTACATGTGGTTTCTCATTAAGGTTTGATGTGGCTTCTCTAAACCGAAAATGGTTGAAGGGTTGATTTCTTGTATTATCAAGCTGTTTTCTGAGCCTTCTTGCTGGCCCACCTACCTGGATATATAATTAACTTCAGTTCTCAAAGGCTTCCGGTGGATTTGGACTATATCTTTGGGAAAATAAGAGGTTATTCTCTGAAACACATATGTGCTTTAGAAATAGCAACTCCAACGTATCTTTGGTGGCTGTTTCCTAA
This sequence comes from Lepus europaeus, assembly GCF_033115175.1. Classification (NCBI taxonomy): domain Eukaryota; kingdom Metazoa; phylum Chordata; class Mammalia; order Lagomorpha; family Leporidae; genus Lepus; species Lepus europaeus. Next base: position 51,340,383 of record NC_084843.1, read on the forward strand.
TATGATGGCAACCATATGTTCTGGATATTCCCTAGCAATCCTATGTCATGTACCCTGATCTGGGGCTTGGAAAATACAGCCAATACCATATGTAACACTTACTAAGAAGGGAGAATAAATCAGGCTGTTGTTGCTAATGAGCTAAATGTTATTTTAAGAAGACTCCCAAATGAATCTAGACTATATCAGTCATTATTTAAGGTTCAAGCCTTTAATTTTTTTCTTTAAATAATATTGTCTTCTAGAGAATTAAAAATTTCCATACAGAGAAGACAATGAATGGCCTTATGATAACAAATCCAAGTAATTAAAATTAGTAGGGATTTGGTATATATATACTACATATATATGCTGTATTGCTTTCTTAAGATATTGTTGTATTATAAAGAATTTGGGATTTACATAGAGAAGACACTGGCCCTATGTTCATAAATCAATTTGGAGAAGAGATTATGCAAATTAAAATTAAACTTTTCTCTCTCTGTGTGTGCTTTATTTTGTCATAACGGCAAGTAAAGATTGGCTCCACTGAAAAGTACATTAATATTTGCATATCTTTTAATGGATTATTTTCAATTATATCACCAATAAAGAGAGGATACTTATTTCAGTAACAGTTTCTTTTAAATACCATTTGTTATGAAAGAGACTATTCTGGGGATTGTGAGCATTGCAAATAGATGTCTTCACTTTTTATTCCTAGCAGATCAAATTCAGGTGATCAGAGAAGAGGACATTTTGTTGTTTATTGTTAGAAGTCAGATTTATCAGACATGTGACTTAAGCAAGTTAAATCAGTTCACATGAGCCTTGATTTTCTCATTTGTAAACTGGAGAACATAATACCTACCCCACAGGTTATTGTACAGGTTAATTGAAATGATATTGGTACAGTGCTTATATAATTCTGGCACATGGTAAGGCAACAAGTATTGGCAAATGTAGATATTACTGTTCTAATAGTTTAATTTCTGTTCAAATTAATCAGTGATGTATTTCAATGTCAGTGCCTTTATTTAGCACAAGGATAGGAAATATTTGCTTGATTTTCTCAGTGTTATATTGGGATAAAAGTGGAAGTGAAGTGTGGCAAGAATCACATAAAATTGTGTCTGTTCCCTAATGGTTGACATCACTGATTCCTGGAAACTATATTCCTCTGCATTTCTTTTTATTTTTTTCCCCTACTATCCCCATGCCCTGAAGTCCCTAGCCCTTTAATAGTCTAGGCAGCTTCTTAAAGTCTTGGGAAATTGCTCTGGTTGTTGAAAGGGGTGGTCTTACCCTAGCATCAAACATAAATTCAGCCACCAGAGCTACACATAAGGTAGAAGGACAGAAAAGGAATTTCTTCTTGATTTTTGTATTTCTTATATAAGCAGCTTTACAATGTAATATATTTTTATCACACCCAATGAATTGGCTTTATTGAAGCAGCTAAAATTAAATGAAATAGGCACTATACTGGAACATCTTGGTTGCTGTGAGAACAGGCTGTCTATGAAATGCATTACCAGAATGTAAAGTAAAGGACTGCATACATAGAAGAAAGAAAGCTGGAGTACCCAGGAGATGAGGGGACAGCCAGTCTTCCATGGACAAAATTTGTCCCTACTTCAGTAGGATCAAAATGCAAGAGTGGTGATATGAAAAAAGGGTGACCATATTCACTCTGGGTTTATTTCTTCTGATAGACTCAGATGGTCTTTGCTCGAAGAGATGTTAGGGCATATCTAGACCACTACTCTTGAACACTGTTGTTTTGAAATGATGGTAATCTTTATTAATGTGAAATCCTGCTTGAGGCACATGTATATAAAATAGAGAACAACTCCTCTGTTTAGGAATGTAGAGACTCTAGAACTTGCCAGCTTGGTTTTCTGCCTCCCCCGCTCCATTGGCTATATTGACTTTCTCAAAGTTATTAATTCAGGATTTTCTAACGTCTTAAACACCATGAACTACAGTAAACATTTTTTTTTAAGATTTATTTGAAACTCATAGTTATATATAGAAAGGGAGAGACAGAGAAATCTTCCATCTGCTAGTTCACTCCCGAGATGGCTGCAACAGCTGGGGCTGGGCCAGGCTGAAACCAGGAGCCAGGAGCTTCTTCCAGGAGTGTCTTCCAGGTCTCCCATGTGGGTCTGCTACTTCTGGCCATTAGCAGGGAGCTGGATCTGAAGTGGAGCAGCCAGGACACAAACCAGCACCCAAATGGGATGCTGGCATTGTAAGCAGCAGCTTTAATCACTATGCTGCACTGCTTGGCTCCCTGGGGTAAACTCTTTGAGTCCATTCTTTTTATATGTAAAGACACTGAGATTTAGAGAAAGGACATTATGTTTAATAATAACAAGCTGGGGCCCGGAGTCTTGGCTCACTTGGTTAATCTTCTGCCTGAGGCACTGGCATACCATATGGCTGCCGGGTTCTATTCCCGGTTGCTCCTTCCAGTCCAGCTCTCTGCTGTGGCCCGGGAGGGCAGTGGAGGATGGCCCAAGAGCTTGGGCCCCCACACCTGCATGGGAGACCAGGAAGAAGCACCTGGCTCCTGGCTTCAGATCGGCGCAGAGCGCTGGCCGTGGCTGCCATTTGGGGGGTGAACCAACGGAAGGAAGACCTTTCTCTCTGCCTCTCTCTCTCACTGTCTAACTATATCTGTCAAATAAATAAAAAAAAATAAAATAACTAGCTAATTAATGTCAAAGCAAGTCAGAGAACCTCTCGCCCAACATCCTAGAGGGCCAATTGTAATTCCCTAACAATATGCCACCCTCATTTAGCTTAAGTCTGTCCTTCAGGAATCTCAGAGAGAAAACCTGTAAGGACTACTACTACGCTTACTGTTTATACAGATGGAAAAATTAAAACCAAAAAATGTATCAGTGATAAGAAAGGTAATATAGTCCTAAAGTATAGCTACATACTATGAGCCTCTCTCTTCATAAACAAATGTTTTTAATTGACCAAAGTTTGATTGACTAAACAGTAAATATAAAAGAGAAATTTCTTTAGCTAATTACAGTGATTAACTGAATATTTTCTTGTCAGTAGAATATTGACTTTGAGTAACGTATAAAGGAACAAGTCCATGCTTTCCTCTCTGAAGTGGATTATCTGGTCCCTTCAAAAGTATGACAGTGAAGAAATGGAAACATTTTCCTGAGAAGTGAAGCCAGCTGTTAGACTTGAGCAATGAGAGGAAGATGGTATTTAACCTTTGCTTTTGTTTTCAACAATATGAAGTAATGCCATATACTATGGGGTCAGGTAACAGAGTCTGCTGTTGAGTGATTAACTTTTCCATATACTTGTTAGCATATTAGTTTTCTATTGCTGCCTAACAGTTTACCAAAAATTTAGTGTCTTGTAACAATGGAAATTTATTTTCTCAGTTTCCAGAGAACAGGTGACTGGACACAAGTTAGATGGCTCTTCTGCTCTGTTTTTTAAATATTTTTTAGTTTTTAAGAGTTTATTTGAAAGGCAGCATAACTGGGGGGTGGTCTTCCACTCATTGATTTACCCCCCAAATGACTGCAATGGCCTGGTCTGGGCCATGTTGAAGCCAGGAGGCTGGAACTACAAGTCAGCTCTCCCACACGGGTGGCAGGGGCGCAAGCACATGGGCCATCTTTCCACTGATTTCCCAAGTGCGTTAGCAGGTAGCTGGATTGGAAGAGGAGCAGCCGGGACTTGAACCAATGGTTATATGGGATGCCAGTGTTGCAGGTGGTGGTTTAACCGCTGTGCCACGACAGCAGCACTCAAGTCTTCTGGTCATACTGTCACCATGTTGTAATCAAGTGTCTAAGATTTGGAGTCTCTGCAAGTTCTCTACTTGTTGGCAGGTTTGTTTCTGTGCAGCTGTGTGACCAAGGTTCCTGTTTCCTTGCTACATGTTGGCTGGGGAGAGTTTTCAGCCCCTAGAGGCAATCTTCCTTTCAAAATATGGCAGTCTTTTTTCTTTCAGGCCAGCAGAAGAATGTCCCTCTGATCTTCCATCTTCTTTTAAAGAGTCCTCTAATTAGGTCAGGTCCACCCAGATAATCTCACTTTCGATGAACTCAAAGTTAACTGTCAGTTTCTCGATCAAGAGTTTGATAGTCTATCATTTCATAGGTCCTGTTATGCTAATACTTAAAGGTTGTCAGGGGGTTTTTCAAGTCTTGTACACCAGGGAGATAGAATCTGGGGAGCCAGCTTAGACTATAGATTTTTAAATTATTGTCACAGTAAACGAATAATCAAAAATTATCAAATAAACCCAATTTGGACCTTTTTAACACAAATGAATGAAGTTCCATAAGCTTTTTTTTTTTTTAAAGCAAGGTTGCAGGGAAGAAGGGGAATCCTTTCCAAACGACATATTTAGGGGCCGGCTCTGTGGTGTGGCTGGTAAAGCCGCCTCCTGCGGTGCCCTGAAGGGCTGGCATCCCATATGGGTGCTGGTTCGAGTCCTAGCAGCTCCACTTCTGATCCAGCATTCTGCTATGGCTTGGAAAAGCAGTGGAAGATGGCCCAATTCCTTGGGCTCCTGCATCCCTGTGGGATACCCAGGAGAGTTCCTGGCTCCTGGCTTTGGATTGGCGCAGCTCAGGCCATTGCGGCCATCTGGGGAATGAACCAGCATATGGAATATCTCTCTTTCTCTCTCTCTCTCTCTCTCTCTGCCTCTCCTTCTCTCTCTGTGTAACTCGGACTTTCAAAAAATAAATAAATCCTTTTTTTAAAAAAAAGAAAGACATATTTAGAAATTCAAAATTTATCACTCAACAACATAGAGCCCAAAACTTCTCAAAAACATAAAGCCTAATACTTTAGGAGCAGTCAGTTTCTCAATGTTGAAGCTGTTTTCTTCTCTCTCTCTCTCTCTCTCTCTCTCTCTCTCTCTTTTTTGGACAGGCAGAGTTAGACAGTGAGAGAGAGAGACAGAGAGAAAGGTCTTCCTTTTTCTGTTGGTTCACCTCCCAAGTGGCCGCTATGGCCCACGTGTTGCAGCCAGCTCACTGCACTGATCCAAAGCCAGGAGCCAGGTGTCTCCTCTTGGTCTCCCATGCAGATGCAGGGCCCAAGGACCTGGGCCATCCTCCATTGCCTTCCTGGGCCATAGCAAAGAGCTGGACTGGAAGAGGAGCAACCGGACAGAATCCGGCGCCCAACCGGGACTAGAAACCGGGGTGTCAGTGCCGCAGGTGGAGGATTAGCCTAGTGAGCCGTGGCACCGGCCAAAGCTGTTTTCTTATCAGTTATGACTATCATTAAAATTCTTAAAAATCAACAGATGGAAAAAATTCTTGTAGACTCAAGGACCACTGTTTTAATTTATGTATTAACTCAGTTCAGATGTAGTTACCAAATTATGAGGATTAAAAACCCAAAAGCTCAATAACTTCATAACTATACATTATGGGTTTAAAAAAGGGAGTGAGTGGGAATGATTTTGGTAAGTGTATGTCATCAATTAAATATGAAATAATTCGTTGTCAAAACAGTTTTGGATTTATCTCATGAAAAGAAGTCACGCAATTTCTAGAACTTTTATTTCATTTGATACAAAATGATTTCCCACCTATTCCAGATTTCCCTTATAGTTTCCTTTATAAATTTTTTCAGGCTTTATCATCAGTCAAAAATATCCCGGTGAGACTTTTGGATCAGTTGAATAGAAATAGCCCTTGAGCTACTGTCTTAGTTCAGATTGGTTACACATTTGAAAGCTGTGGTTTTGGCTGTGGTTTCAGTATGGGATGGCAGCATGGTTGCACAAATGTTTCTGGGCTCGTGGTTGCCAAAACTGGTCTAGTATTTTAATGGAAGATAGTATACCAGGAGTTTGGTTCTACCCATAGCTCTGTCAGTCTTTGTGACCCAGCACACCCTAACACTTTGTACTTGTAATTTGTAGTATTTCAGTGAAGCTGCTGCTGAAAATGATCCCTGTTTCAGTACTTTTTGCCCCCCAGCCCTCCAAGATAGGGGAAAAAGTGGAAAACTCTGATAATAAATGAATGTTGTATCTTTGTGCTGATAATATTGCTCTTCGTCTTCCTACCCTTCTTTTGCATCCTCTCCTATGTCTCTCAAATGATTGAGAAAACAAAAGTATAAACAATAGAGAAAAGAAAAGACATGCTGAGTGTCAAGAATCCAGGGATGGACAGAGCCACAGATAAAAATCTGTGGTCCATAAGTCCTTAGATCTTTGCTGAGACAAATGCAAATGACAATGGTGATGATGCATATTCCCAGAGGATGCAAAGGTGAGCTACATCTTTAGCAATTCTGATTTTTTCTAAAGAAGATTTTTCTGGTCATAGTCCTTAAAATCAAGGGGTTATATATTTCAGGACATACTACAGGGCAGTTATAATCAAAACAGCATGGTCCTGGTACAGAACAGATGATTAGACCAATGAAACAGAATAGAAACACCAGAATTCAATCCAATCATCTACAGCCAACTTATATTTGATCAAGGATCTAAAACCAATTCCTGGAGCAAGGACAGTCTGTTCAACAAATGGTGCTGGGAAAACTGGATTTCCACGTGCAGAAGCATGAAGCAAGACCCCTACCTTTCACCTTACACAAAAATCCACTCAACATGGATTAAATATCTAAATCAGTGACCCGGCACCATCAAATTATTAGAGAACATTGGCGAAACCCTGCAAGATATAGGCACAGGCAAAGACTTCTTGGAAAAGAACCCAGAGGCACAGGCAGTCAAAGCCAAAATTAACATTTGGGATTACATCAAACTGAGAAGTTTCTGTACTGTACAAGAAACAGTCAAGAAAGTGAAGAGGCAATCAACAGAATGGGAAGAAAATATTTGCAAACTATGCAACAGATAAAGGGTTAATAACCAGAATCTACAAAGAGATCAAGAAACTCCAAAACAACAAAACAAACAACCCATTTAAGAGATGGGCCAAGGACCTCAATAGACACTTTTCAAAAGAGGAAATCCAAATGGCAAAAAGACACATGAAAAAGTGTTCAGGATCACTACCCATCAGGGAAATGGAAATCAAAACCACAATGAGGTTTCACCTCACCCCAGTTAGAATGGCTTACATACAGAAATCTACCAACAACAGATGCTGGTGAGGATGTGGGGAAAAAGGGACACTAGCCCACTGTTGGTGGGAATGCAAACTGGTAAAGCCACTATGGAAGTCAGTTTGGAGATTCCTGAGAAACCTGAATATAGCCCTACCACATGACCCAGCCATCCCACTCCTTGGAATTTACCCAAAGGAAATTAAATTGGCAAATAAAAGAGCTGTCTGCACCTTAATGTTTATTGCAGCTCAGTTTGCAATAGCTAAGACCTGGAATCAACCTAAATGCCCATCAACAGAAGACTGGATTTCTTTAGAAATTATGAGACATGAACTCTATAGAATACTATACAACAGTAAAAAGCAATGAAATCTGGTCATTTGCAACAAAATGGAGGAATCTGGAACACATCATGCTGAGTGAAATGAGCCAGTCCCAGAGGGATAAATATCATATGTTCTTCCTGATCGGTGACAACTAACTGAGCACCTAAAAAGAAATCTGTTGAAGTGAAATGGAGACTATGAGAAACAATGACTTGATCAGCCCTTGTCCTGACTGTTGAGAAACAACTTACTACTTTATTCTTTTGAGTTTTTTTTTTTTGTTCTACTTAATACCATTGGTTGAATTCTGTAATTAACACACAATTATTCTTATTTATTTATTTATTTATTTATTTTGACAGGCAGAGTGGACAGTGAGAGAGAAACACACAATTATTCTTAGGTGTTTAAATTTAACTGAAAAGTGATCCCTGTTAAATATAAGAGTGGGAATAAGAGAGGGAGGACATATACAGTTCAGCACATGCTCAATCAGACTTACCCCTAATGATAGAGTTAGAAACATGCCAGGGGATTCCAATTCAATCCCATCAAGGTGGCATGTACCAGTGCCATCTCACTAGTCCAAGTGATCAGTTTAAGTTCATAATTGATCATAAAGATAGGATTAAGTGTCAAAGTGATCACATAAACAAGACTAGTGTCTGCTAATACTAACTGATAGATTTAAAAAGGAGAGAACAATCCAACATGGGAAGCGGGATACACAGTAGACTCATAGAATGGCAGATGTCCTAAAAAGCATTCTGGCCTCAGAATCAGCCCTTAAGGCATTCAGATCTGGCTGAAGAGCCCATGAGAGTATTTTAGGCATGGAAAGCCAAGGCACACTGGCAAAAAAAAAAAAAAAAAAAAATGACCTAAATGAAAGATCTCTGTGAGTGTGATCCAAGCGGAAAGCATGGGTCATCAAAGAAGGAGGTACCTTTCTCTGAAGGGAGAAGAGAACTTCCACTTTGACTATGACCTTATCTAAATAAGATCGGAGTCCGTGAACTCAAAAGGCCTCCATAGCCTTGGCAGCTCATGACAAGAGCCTCAGGTGATTACTGACACCATAAATAAGAGTGTCAATTGTTAAATCAACAATAGGAGTCACTGTGCACTTACACCCATGTAGGATCTCTGTCCTTAATGTGTTGTACTATGTGAATTAATGGTATAACTAGTACTCAAACAGTACTTTATACTTTGTGTGTCTGTGTGGGTGCAAACTGTTGAAACCTTTACTTAGTATATACCAAGTTGATCTTCTGTATATGAAGATAATTGAAAATGAATTTTTTTTTTTGACAGGCAGAGTGGATAGTGAGAGAGAGAGACAGAGAGAAAGGTGTTCCTTTTTGCCATTGGTTCACCCTCCAATGGCCACCGCGGCCGGAGCACTGCGCTGATCTGATGGCAGGAGCCAGGTGCTTCTCCTGGTCTTCCATGGGGTGCAGGGCCCAATCACTTGGGCCATCCTCCACTGCCTTCCCGGGCCAGAGCAGAGAGCTGGCCTGGAAGAGGGGTAATCGGGACAGAATCCGGAGCCCCGACCGGGACTAGAACCTGGTGTGCCAGCGCCGCAAGGCGGAGGATTAGCCTGTTGAGCCATGGCACTGGCCCGAAAATGAATCTTGATGAAGAATGGGGTGGGAAAAGGAGAGGGAAATGGGATGGTTGTGGCTGGGAGGGTGGTTATTGGGGGGAAAAAGCCGCTATAATCCCAAAGTTGAACTTTGGAATTTTATATTTATTAAATAAAAGTTAAAAAATAAAATTGGAAATGAACATTTAAAAAAATCAAGGGGTTATGACATATTTCTAAAGATACATTTTCTCTCTCCTTCTCTGCTTTCATTACTTTCTTCCTTCTTTGCTGATGGTCAATATTTTACCACTGTGAAAGCAACTTAGGCAATGAATGATTGTGAGAAGGAATCTCATCTGATCTTCTAATGGTCCAGTTATGCCCAATTGTTTTGATAGTTATATCTCTGGTTGTGTTGTTTCAATGACATTTGCATTGACTTCCATGGGTAAGTATCTCTTTTCAATAGGTAAATGTTTAGAGTGGAACAGTACTAACTGTGCTTTTGTGTGACCTTGTAGTACTAGAAAACTGCTGTTTAAACTGGCCAATTCATGGTCAACTAGGACATTCAACCTTAGGGTGAGCGATGTGTTAAGTGACTCTCACGTAAGAAGTACCTAGGTTTTCCAGTGTGTCTTAGGTCTCAGAAAAACATTAAGGGCATTTCATCTAGTGGGTCTTGCAAACAAAATAATTCTACTTTCTTTACCCTTTGGATGAACCCTGGTTCAGAGGAAGTGGCATGAAAAGATTCTCACTACTGGCTAAGTGGGGTTTGAGAAAAGGTACATGACACATTTGTTTGCCATTCAAAAATTAAAGCCAAATCAGTGCAATGCTTATATCTTAAAGATTTTGCCACCAATAATTTTTCCCCTTTCAAGTAGGCAAATTAGGTTCACTAGGTTCAATTAGGTTCATTTGGAGGAGCTTCTTTCTATTCTACTTAAAACTTTATGAAGAGCTTTATGATGTCAGTGATGGAAATTTAACTGAATTGACTGCTTCATATTGGAGTTAAGTTTTGAATTCCCATTGAAGTAGTGCCTTTTGCAGAGTTCACATAGCAATTTCAGAATGTGTGGCATTATCAAAGAGTCATGGGATCACAGCAGAGAATGGATAAATCAGTAAGACCCTCATGCCCAAGACATTCTATTTCCTCTAAGTTGATTGCTTTCTTAAAAAAAAAAACTCTAAGAATTCTATGTCCTCAGAAGTATTATCTTGTGCTAAAACATTGCTTTTCTACCCTAAAGTTTCCTGTTCTTCTTGTTGTTTAAACCCTATGGTTCATAGTAATATAAAATGTTTATTTCAAGTGGTAAGTATTCTCTACTTCATTGAACCTCTAGAAAATTTGATGTATCTTAGATAAGAACTTTAAATATAGAAATACATAACAAATGGTTAAACCTAGTACACAAACCAATTCTCATAATTTTCACATCTTATTACCTGGGGTCAGATGTAAACAACATATAACAATGCCATGACCATTTCCACCCTTTCCAGCTACTGGTCACTCTTCTTAAACATTTATACTCAAAAAGGATGATCTTCTTAGACCAGAGGATTTTCCAGCCAAATATATGTGATTTCCTGCTGTACCTCTCAAGCAAATTGTCCTGAAGCAAGAAAATTCAATCTCTTAACTATAACAAAGTTATTTGGAATAAGAACAATGAAATAGGCACAATAATTTTGACAAATCACTTTGCGTGTCTCTTTTCTGTTGTGCATTTCAAATCTGTGCATGAAAAAGATTGTCATACTTTGGTGACAATAGAACCTGTATTTTTAGTGTCTTCCAAAATATTCTCTTATTCTGGGTATCTTTATACAGCAGGCATTTATGCAAAAGCTACTAAGAACTTAGCATCACTTTGAGTATTTAATGAACAGTCCCTGTTTTTAAAAACCACATTTAGTAGAACAACAGCTAAAATCAGTGTTAGATATAATGTGATATGGTGACTGCTAGAAAAGAGATACAGGCATAAATCATAAAAAAAAAAGTGACAGGAGTTGAATGAATCAGGATTGGAACCGCATGCAAATGACAGAAAATACAAATTCATTTCTTTTTCACATGAACAATTTTTGGAAGCATGCAAAAGGCTGCCTGGTGAACTGTACAATTAAAAGGAACTGAAGTTCCTTCTATCTGTTGTTTTCCTACCATCATCAACATTTGACTTTCACTTCATGATTGGAAATGACTATTTACGTATCAGCCACCAAATCTCTATTCTATCAAGACTAAAGAGAAAAGGAGTGAAGAATGGCATATCCTTCTCTCTTTAAGAATCCTTTCAAGAAGCAGTACAGCACTTCTGCCTGCTTCATATACACCAAACCTTGATCATGCCATGTGGTGTCTTATACAATGTTCTGAAAAATCATGTGCTTGCGAAAACTGGAAATTCACTAACCTAGTAAAAAAAAGGATAGTTACTGTAACATAATTTACTTTTTCTGCCCTCAGGAGTTTAGATGTGGGAGAAAATATTTTATCTGGAAAGGAAGAATTAGTCTGGAAAGCGACATTTAAGCTGGGTCTTTGCAGAATATTTGGAGTATATTGACTAAAAATCAGGGGGAACATTGTTATGCAGAGTGAGAAGTACCAGAATTTGTTTTCAGAAACCAACTAGCCTGAGTAAGGAATGTAGTCAGTCACCATAAATCTATTTTATGCTGAAGATATAAAAGAAACAATGCACAATATCCTCAATATCTGAGCTACTTTGTCTAATCACATGCATCTAGCTGCTAAAGACTGAATTATCACATCATGCCCATGGAAGTGAAACATAACTAGAAAATATATTTATTGAAATTATTGTCCATGTACATTAAATAGGCTAATCACTTGTTAAACTGGGAAAGATAGAAAGTTAATTAATCTTGGATTCTGCCATATAACAAGTGTGAAACAATAATCTCTAGGACCATTTACACACATGTTCATTTACTAATAGTATCATAATAGCATCATATCTTTCTTAAAACAAAGAAACAATTAGTTCTGAAACAGACAAACGTGCAACCCAAGATAGACTGTAATAGCATAGAGATAGTATTAACAACAGCACAAGCTTATTTAACACTTACCATACACCAGGCATGCTTCTAAGCACTTGGCACATGTTAATTTATTTAATCAATACAGCCACACTATGAGCTTAGTTTCTATTACTTTGTCCATTTTTGTGGATGAAGAACTGAGGCCCAGAGAGCTTAGGAAATTTGCTCAAAACACCATGACTAATATGTAGAGAAGCATGGACACAAACCCATGCAGCCTGACTCATTGACCACTCTAGTCGGTCATAAAAGGAAACAGGCTATGGGTTGGATCTCAGACCCTTGATTAACTATCAGTGAGACTCTTGAGGAAAGTTATTTCATCCTATCACATCTCAGTTTCTCAGTTATTATTGAATAAGAAGCTGTGTATAAGGGATTTAGCCTAGAGCCCAGCCACAAGGTAAATGCTCAGTGGTTGGAAGGCTTGATAAGACCTAATCAACTAATTATAAACACTGGCTAAAATTTGGTCCTTAACTTGACAAACCAAAAGGCAGACCAAAAGCTATTTCTGACATGATGTTAAATTCTCATCTGAAAGAGTAAAATCTCTTTCTTCCAAGCATTTACCTTAGTCCCCTGAGGTCTGTTTTGCTGCTGGTTGTGGAGTTGGAGCTGCTTTTCACAGCCATCTGCCACAGTGTTGTGTAACAACAAACAATAACCTCCTAAAAATGTTTACAAATGCTTCTTACATTAGTGCTGTATATTTTTTCATTAAGCTGTGGCATCTCCATTGAAAAATTATTTTAATCATTGCAAACTGAATTACACAAGGAGAAAGCATATAAAGATAGTACTTAAAAGGCTGAATGTACATTAATTGCTTCTGCTAATGAAAGAAACATGACTTAACCAATGCACACAACATGAATCCTAAGATGCATGGACAATTGACTCTGATATTAAAACAAGTATTAGTGTGTTAAATCTGAAATCCCCATTATGCTTCATGCAGCAAAACTGGCTGTGTACCTGCTGTTCAGTGTGCATTGCCTCCTCTTGACACCATGAGCTAATTATAGAACAAGGCATAGACTGAAAGCATGTGACCTATGTTTGGGGACCTTCAAAAACCCTGCAAAGTTATGTTGGGTGAGTCTTTTATATTTTTGTAGCTGATAAAAGTATGTGTTGGTCAAAATGATTTTGGAATATCCTGATGTCCCATAGGCAATTTTAATTAAAATATGAATTATTTATGTGTACACATAGTTTATTTCACTTACACTGGGATTTTGCTTTATGTCCCTTGGCTCTATAAACTAGTAAATTATTAACTCAAGGATAATTTATGTCACATTTTCAAGATGCTGTCCATTGATTTCTTTGTCTGCCTTTTCATTTCATGAACCCTAATGTACAGGCACCCACATGGGTTGCTGGTGCTGCAGGCAGAGGCCTAACCTACTACAGCACAGCGTCGACCTCCTTGTTTTTTAAGTTTTTAATTTTTTGAATTTCTTTTCAGTGCTCTTTAATGGTACAACTTGGAAGCCATTTGTGAATTCATGAGCATAGGTAGTTCATTCAACAGGGATGAGCATAGGTAATTCATTCAACAGGGCAATGAAGATTGAATAAATAGTAGCCCCAGAATCTCAACAGGTGATTTTTTAGGGAGTTTTACACTAGAGGCTGATTATGGAAAAGGAGGAAAGTGTGGGGGAGGTAGGAATAGGAAATATCTTTATCCAAATGGTGATTCTCAATGTCAGTGCACATCAGAACTGTCCAAAGACCATTGTCTATGTTTGTTTCATGACCTTTTCCTCAAAGCTTCAGCCCATTTCTGCAGAGTTCTAGAGATCTACATTGCTTACACATACCCCAAAAGATTTCAAGGGAGATTATCTGAAAACAATATAGAAACTGACAAGAGTTACTGACTTCAAAAATTCAATTTTTTTTTTTACTCATTTTGCTATTCAATAAGTCCTTAGTGTACTCAAAGGTCCCACTTCCAAATGCAGCCCTCAAGGAGCTTGAAAATACCCCATTCAATCCATCAAGATAAATTCTGTGATGGTATAAGAATGGAGTGCTGTAAGGAATGTGTAGAAGGATCATCTAACCCCATTGACAGTTTCTTAAAGGAATGAAAGAAACTGTATTTGAGCTGGAACCTGAGAGGTAAAGAATAAGCAGGAGGTAGGAGGAGTTGTCTAGTTTGTGTATTGTGTGTTTGTGTGTATGCATGTATGTATACGTGTGTGTTTTGTGTGTTGGGCAGAGGCTGTGGGTCATAGAGCTGGGATGAGAGAAGGTGTGGAAATGTGAACAAGAGATCAGAATGGTAAAGAACCTGTAAGACACATTTTTAGGTCTCAAGGAATTTACAATATAATTGGGGAGATAAATTATGGCAAAATAATTTTGGAAGTGGATGAAGACAAGAGAAATGACTTTCTGGGAAGCCTTTTGATTAATTACAAGTTGAATAATGCAGACTCATCATGCTGCACAGTGTTTCTCTGGAGAAAATATCTTGTTTCAGCAATTACAGTCTGTGAGTTTGTAGTAGGAAGAGAAGGGTTAGTGGAAGAGGTTGGGATTCCATTGGGCATTGAAGTATGAATAGACTTTACTAACTTTTCATTTTGATATAATTTTAAAATTACAGAAAAGTTACAAGAATAATAACAAGAAATCATCTTGTACTTTAACCAGATTCATTGATTGTTAACATCTTGTCTATTTGCTTTCATGTTCTCTCTCTCTCTCTCTCTCTCTCTCTCTCTCCCTCCCTCCCTTTCTCTCTCCCTCTCTCCGGAGACACACAGATATAATTAGCCTAAATTTTGGAAAAGAACAAGAGAAGTTAGGTTGTGCCCTCTTCAATATATAACAGGAGGAGGCACATTATATACGTTGATCCCAAAACTGAGAATGTTAAAACTGATGACTTAGGGTGTTAGAGGACTTCACTGTAGTTATTTGTTTTCCCCTTGGTAATGAACAAGAACCTTGTAAGAAATGCCTTGATGTTATTTAAATATAATGTTCTTTGTGAGACTTTCATCTGATTGCTTGAACATCCATTGATGACTATCTAATCAATCATTGCTTCTATATTTGTTATCTCATAATCTATATTATTATTAAAAAGAGCTGTCCTGGATCCTCTCTTTACTTATTCATTTACTTATATCAGTTTGGACTCATGGATTTTATTTTTTAAAATTAGTTGTAATCCACTTCTGTCATTTATTTTGATGTTCAAACTGTCCCTGAATTTCACACTGGGAGTCCCTTCAGATTATTTCTTGTGTTCTTTGATGGTCCCTATCATCCTTGGAGCACTTTCTTGTGGAACAGTCTACTGTCCTAGGTTCATTGTGTAGTTTCCTTGCTCCAGGCCTGGAAACTGCTCTTTGCCCTGATTTCTAGGACCAAAGGCTATGTATATTCATGGCTGTTGGAATATCATTATTGCTATATTTTGTCTACAAACACACAGATATATATATAATATACATATATATATAAAATATGTATCTATTTCTCTATTTTTCTCTCTGTATTTTAAAAAAGTTTGAGTTTGAAATGATAGTGGTAGATTCTATTATTTCTTGCTTCCATATTTCTAACTCCATTCTCCAATAGTGAGAAACCAAGCTCAGAATGAATACATTTTTTAAAAGCAGAGAAAAATAAAGAAGTTGTTCTGACCTTGAAGAAATGTGAGATACATTTCTCCACATTGAAGAAAGGTGGAGACAGGTCTGTGTCTGAGTTATTTCTACCAAAGGGACAATTTCCTTTATCTTACTGCAATTTATAGCATGGGAGAAATGCTAAGAATGTTGCAGTTGTAGGATCCATGTGGGATCAGAGATTTTATATTCATGTGTATGTTTTCCATTTTCTTCACAAAGAAACCATCATCTCTTCCTTCGTTGATGCAGGAGAGGGAGCCTCTCTTTTCAGGATGCTTATACTGATGTCAATGACTTCTTGCCCTCAACTTAGACATTTTTAAGATTGACCTCTTATTGAACTATTTGTGATGTCAGATGTTCTTTGACAGAGACCATAGACTTGACAATAAATCCAATACAACAATACTCTCCTAAAAACACACCTCTTTTCCTATAAATTTTAATAAAGAGTTCACCTGTCAGGTTAAATGGTGAAACTGCTTCAAAACATAATTGCTGAGTCTTTGTTCAGGAGTCAAGAAATTTCTTTTCATGACCTGCTCCCTTTTATAATCTTGCTAATCAAGATAGGCATTACAAGGCTAGTCGTTGTTGAGCAAGATGATTTTTTTCTTTCTCTCTCTCTGTGTGTGTGTGTGTGTGAGATCAGTTGGAGATGACTAGAGACTGCAATATCAGCTGCCACAGTAGTGGATGTCTGTGATTTGTTTTTCAGCATGTGGTGAGAGAAAAACCATTTTTAAGCTTTTTATTAAGGCAGGATGGTACAAAATGTTTCCAAGTTAGGCCAGTGGCTCTTGACTTCTTATTACTGGAAAAGGTACACTGAGTACTGGAGAAACAAACTCTTTCAGCCTCCGGCATGATAAATTCCCCCTTTCAAGTGAATAGTAATTGAAGAAAATAATGCTTTAACTGAAACCTTGACCTAACGACACAGGCTCTTCCTTAGAGTTATAGAATTTGGGAAAATGGAATGTGTTCATAGAGAATGTGTTAAGAACTGAACTAGACCTGAAAAATGTATCTGAAGCATAGAATTTAAACATTCACATCAGGACTAAATCTTGCTTTTTGAAACAATGACTTTTAAAACAAAAAATTTATTTGAAATACAAAAACAGAGACATACCAAACTGTGTAACAAAACCTCTATCCTCTGATGAACTGTCCAGAAGCCCACAAGAGCTGTGACTGAGCCAGGTGAAGCCAGGAGCAGGAAATTCAGTCTGCGTCTCCCATAGGGGTGGCAGGGATGCAAGCATGTGCTTTACCTGCTGCCTCCCAGGATGTCCATTAGAAGGAGCTGGGACCCAAACCTAGCTCTGTAATATGGGTTGCAGGTGTCCCAAGTAGTGTATCAACCACTGGACTAAGTACATACCCTCCCCAAAATGAACTTTTTTGGAAATTGACAAATGATAGTTATATATCTTAATGGGCTACAGGGTAATGCTTTGGTCCATTTGTACATCATTGTGTATTAATCAATTCAGGATACTTAGGGTTTCCATCATTTCAAATGTTTATCAATGTTTTGTGATGAGAACATTCAAAATACTCTCTTCTAGCTATTTTGAAGCACCAGTACAGTATTATTAGCCATGCTCACCCTCTGTGTCATAGAGCACTAAAAAACTTATTTCTGTCACCTGGATATGACTTTGTATTCATTTCATTTTTTAATTTTTTAACTGAAAGGGCAAAGCCAGTTATAGAACTGTCTCCTGAAACAGGATTTTGTTTCTTCACTGGACCATATTTCTGGGATAACTTTTTCTTAATATCTGAATTAGTTTTCTGAGCCAGAGTTAGACTGATCAATACATGAGGGAGATGTTGCTTTATGTTCCCTGTTGCTATTCTTCTTCAGCTCCTCATCTACTCCCTGAAGCCCGACACTCCAGTAACAATGGACTCCTTTTGTTCCATTATAATCTTATAATAAGAGATAAAAAAATAATGTGAATAAAGCACTTAATGTGGTATGTACCATGGAAAGTACTCAATATATAGCAGTAATTATTATTTTGCAATAATGAATGCAGTTTCACAAAACTGAGCTTCAGAAATATCCCATTATTTTCTTTAGATAGAATTAAACTCATCCCCAAGTCTATTTGCTGCTGGTTGGCAGGAAATTTACTTCCCATCATTATTAGATTACCCTCATCTCAGTCCTTGGGGCCTAGTAGAGAAAAGACTAATTGTCTAAGCACATATGGCTGCTTGACGTTAGAGGACTTCAACATGTCTGCCTCACTCTGTCTTGGTAACTTTGCAGCACATCCTGAGGCCAAAGGCCTCCTGTGGGACACCTCTTATTACCTCTCCTCTAAGGTCCTGCACCCTCTCCATAGTGCTGGGTGTGGGCTCATGTCCAGTTTCTACAGGACCCGCAGAACCTGTCCTGGTCTTAGGGACTGCTCTCTTTTCTGCTGTTTTCTTCTCTGTTCTGTATGCCCCAAGTCACATGTGTAAAGTGACATTCTTTGATAGGATTGTCAGATTCAGAAGAAAAAAGATGAAGAAGGAGGAGGAGGGGGATGGGGGAAGAGGGAAGAAGGAGAAGGAGAAAGAGAAGGAGAAAATAAAAGGAAAGAAAGAGAACAAAACCCTATCAGCTTTCCTAGTCAACTTTGAATTCAGATGACCAGGTTTTGTTTTTTTTTTTTTTATTTGTAATATAAGTATGTCCCATGCCATGCTTGGGGCATGCTTATACTAAAAACAAATGGTTATTTATTTAAAATTCATATTTAACTGGGCATCCTGTATTTTATCTGTCAGCCTAAAGGTTGCTGCTTTGGAAAGATGCAGGATTAGAAGCTGTGGGTGGTGTTGGGGTGTCTGTGCAAATTTTCACTGAAGCAGAGAGAAGTACAGCTTGTAAAGAGTTGGAAAGGCCCAGAGGAAAATCCAGCATGGGCAAAACACAAAATAATATCCATCAGTAATCCTATTACTTTTCATTATCATTATGATTACCATCCTCATCATTGCCTGTGGTGAGTTGCTACTTAAAAATCGATTCCCTCGGGGAAGGCAATAGTAATGGACTCTTTCGTGAGTACGGTTTTAATGAAGACAAAGGAGGAGGAAAAACTGGGAAGCACAGGAAGCCTGCAAGCTGAGTCAATGCAACAAGAAGCAAGGGCAAGAGTTGCCAAGAGATTTGGGCCAGAAAGGCAACTTTGCATTTCACAATTTCACTGGTTGGTTTGTTCTGGGCATTGTGGTCAGCAAAGGCTGTAGGGAAACACACTGGCCTAAGTCTACTCAAGTCCCTGCACCACCACACCAACAGCTGCACAGCATTGAGTAGGTCACTTGACTTGTCTTTCAAGGTTGGCCCTCACTGGAGATTCAAACGCAGATTTGCACCCGAGTATTTCATGTGCCCCAAAGTCAACATACGCAAATCTGAACTTGTTTTTCTCCTCTTCAGACCTGCCCTTTCTGCACTTTCTGTATTAGGGAAACGACACTACCATCTACCTAGGTGTCAAGGCAGGAAACCTACAAAGTCACCCTTGACCTGGCCGTGACATCTTACCTCTGGTGATTTCCAGAGTGGGTCAGGCTCATTGGGCTGGCTAAAGGCTGCCTCCTTAACTACTCCCCAAGACGAGGACCTTCTCAGGTATTCAGGTCCATCTATACATTTTCCAGGAGACCAAATCTCTCCAAGTTGGCCAAAGAGAATAGGAAATGGCTCTTCTATACCTTTTGAGGAAAATGGAATTAAATGCTTTTATAATGACTTTGTAATAATCTACTGTACTTCCTGTCTACGAAATATAGCTTAAGAAACAAAAATTATTTTATTCTTCTTTTCTTCATGGGCATTTAAATTAGGGTGGCAGGACACTAGTCTAGGGAATATTACACCCTAAGAAATCCTTGTGTCTTTCAGAACACAATGGCAGTCTCCTTAATAATACCCCAATGAACAGAAAGCTACTTTAAGTGAGTCAGTTGAGATTAGAACCTAACAAAAAGAAGAAAGAAAGAACTGAAAAGAATTAGGCAATCTTCCTGACTCTTGAAATAGCCTTGTTATCCTGAGGAACATGGAGGAAAGAAATCAAATGATAGGGAATGGATGAGAGAACACAAGACTACTTCATGGTTCCTGCTTCAAAAGATAGAAAAAAATCAGTCATAATCTCATGTCCTATTCTGGCTTTGTCACAGTAAGGAACAGGAAAAAAGGATAGGAGGAAAAGCAGGGTCATTACCCATGTTTGAAAAATTGTTAAATTGTTGGGAAAAGGAAAAAAAAATCTCATCTTAATAATCCCAGAGAAATACAGTGTAAGTGGAATCATTTCAGAGTGGTTTTGGATCATTCCAGTTCAGTCAAGGGAAAGGTTTAAAATGGACTTCAGCAGTGAGGTCAATTTGTTACAAAATTATCCTGGAGGGGAACGCTCACATGCATGTGTGTATTGGTGCGCACGTGCACACAGACATACAGACACACCATGCTTTATATTTTTATATATGTGTGTATATAAAGTGGCATGTGTTTCAAATATATATACAAATATATTTTTATTTATTTTTGCCACTCAACTTAGATTTGGAATTAAGTTTGGATCTTTGGCCAACTGTGCTAGGCACCTTATAAATGAGTTAGAATTTTAAAATAATTGACTATACCTAGAAGGCAGGTGTTTTCTGTTTTTTGAGTTCCACAAGTGTGTCCACTTGTGTGAGTGTGTGCATTTGATTCTTTCTTTTGTGGTTGCAGTCATTTTACTCTCTATGTGTCTCAGTCCATTAGCTAAGTAATTGACCTGGGTTCAATAAATGCTATCCCAGTGCTGGATCATATCTGGAGTTGGCTGGTGTGTTTGATGAAGATGTGCCTTAAGCAAATGTTGGATGCCTGCTAAGTGCTAAGTTCCTTCTTCATGATAATTCTGCTAGTTTAGAACTTCACCCATTTTGCAGGTTAATTTGCTCATTCTGGGTCATATTTGACTTCCAAATGACGAAGCTGAAATTCAGTTCTAGTGTGTAAATTTGAAAGCTAGTACTATATATCCATGGCTACTGATGACTGTAAGCAGCTAGGCAGAAGGACCCTGGAGTTGGTCTGATTTTGAATTCTGCTTCTATTGCTTTTTAACTGTTTTACCTTAGGCAAGATACGTAACATCTGGGCCTCAGTGTCCTCACCCATACAATAGGAATAATATTAATAAACCACTTAATAAAGTTGTGGAAAAGATTAAATCATACAGTGTTAAGTTCTTCCCCCTCCATTGTAAGACCCCATCTGTATTGGTCATTGTCCTTGTTGTTCTACCCTTTGGAAAGGGATTCAAGCCTTGACTGTCCACACGGCACATGGAGATGCCAGCTGACTCCTAGTTTGTACATTCCCCCATTGGTCCACGGTTAGCAGCAACTACACTACTTCTCCTCTACACCCCTGGGTGCCCCAGGGTGGAGAAGCACAGCAGACACAGTCAGGATTTCTCCAAATGGATATAAGACTCCAGAGAACTGGCAAGTCCATGTTTACTTTCTAGATTATTTGGGAAAACCTGTGAACCTGGCCATGGCAGGATGCCTTCTTACTTAAAATCACCTCATTCACAATCATACATATTTTTTTCCTTCTGGGAAGTATAATTCATTGGATTCTAGTGTCCAAATACACCTTGTCTGAATGCCTTCCACTATGGTGCCTGAGTGAGGGGTTTTCCACCTCAGAATGAAGTTGTAAAGATCCAATTCTTCTTCTCCATGGAGTTGACTCTACCAGGCTCATTTACAAAGTCACCCAGCTGTGACTTGGCCACTTAAATAACACTTCCGCCTAAAGATATTTCTTGCTTCAGCCATTTACCCCTAAGAACCGTGTTCGTGTTACACAGAAATACAAATGCCAGCGTGCTCTGCAGCAGCAGTGTTACAGAGCTATATTTTGTCATTTGTTTATTCTGTCTGCTCTTGGGGGAGGGGAGGGAGAATCAACAATTCTATAGTCTATGAATGGATTTTATAAAACATATTAGACTCTCATCTCATGTGCTAGTTCTATTTTATTCTGGCAGATTTTAGAAGCAAACAATCCTCTGGATGCCTAAAAGTAATGCCTAGGTTTCTGTTTTTACGTATTTAAGCTATGCATTTAGATACAATTCAAGCATTCCAGGGTGTTAACGGTGTTTACAAAGGAAACTGCCAGAGGCAAATTCAGGCAGTTCTTTAAATTAATAATGCTTTTGTTCACAGTCCAATTTTTTCCTCCTGGTTCTTCTGGAGCCAATGTGCATCATTCTCATTTATTCAGGGGATAATGAGGACAATTTCCATTTACACATTGCGTTTCATCTGGAAGACTCTCACATACTACATCAATGTGTGCCACCTCTGGAGTGGCAACAGAAAATGCAAGCAGCACCAGCACACTCATTGGTCAGCGGGAAGCCTCAAAGCAAACACTGTGCACCAGAGATTGAAAGAAAGGCAGGAGGGGGCAGAAGTAAACTCAACACATTGCTATGTTTGCGTAGAAGATGGGGGGCCTGACCGAGGGGGCAGTGTGTTCTTCTGGAAGCCATCTCTGCGTCCTTATAGGAACAACTGATATAGTGGAGCTAGTGGCTTGGAGCTAGAGAAGCCCACATTTAAGTCCTTGACCTGTCACCTCCTGGTCAGGTTTCTTTAGGCAAATTGAACCCTCTGAGACTGTTTTTGTCTTCATTCAAGGGGAATAAAACTCCCATTTCCCAAAAGTTGTATATATTGGCTGTCTATAAATAAAATATGTTCTAGGAGTTTAGGAAATGGTCCCTTGATATACTTATTATTCCCGAGTATCGCCAGTGTTCATATCACTGTTAACTTTCATTTCTGCCTATACAATTGGATCTGACAGATGTTGTTGCTTTCCAAGGGGACCCTTTCTGCTCCTTTCTACCTGTCTGAACTTTAGTTCCACCCATGGAGACAATCTTGGGGTTTACACAAATGAGGGAGAATGGGAGAGCACTGTCACCCAAAGACCCAAATTATATTGCTCCCACTGAGACAACCTGGAGAATGCCTAGTGTTCCATTAGCATGGGTCCTAACACAAACAATTTAAACATTTAATTCCCCAATTGTAGTGTGCATAAAAGTCATCTGGCCGACACAGATGTCATGATCCTGCTCTAGCGTTTCTGAAATAGTAGATTTAGGTGCTGAATAATTTGGATTTCTAGGAAGTTCCCAAGCGGTGCCAATGCTGCCGGTCTGGGGACTCCCTTTTGAGACCCTCTACAGGTAGAGTAGTTCATTTTCATCTTAGAAGTCACTGACAGTCTGATCTACAAGGAATCCAGAGAGGCTGGGCGCATGAAAGGTGAAGTCAGGGATGTGTTGAGCACATCTGCAGAAGGTGAGGACTGGAGGGGAGGGCAGGCATCAAAGTACCCAGCAGCCCATTTCACAGATGTGTCTGCTGCTCTGCTCTTTTTTCTCCCCTTTCCTCCTGGTTCCTTTCTTTTTAACAACCCTTGTGGGCTTCTTCCTTCTACTGAGTCATCTCCAGGTGGGCCTAATGAAGGGAAGTGGAAGGAGTGTCTCAGGTCGTGGGTACTGCAAGCTCAAGGGCCTGAAAGTTGCATCGGAGCAGGTAACAGCAATTCATCTTAGCTGGAGTCCAGAGTGCAGAGGTGGCAGCTTGAAAAGATGCTGTAGGGTGACACAGGCAGAAGTTGGGTCATGAACTGGACTTGATCCTACATACAGTACTTCGAGGAATTACTGAGGGACATTTTTCAGGGAGTCCCATTACTTGATTTGTAATTTAATTTTTTCTATTTATTTATTTATTTATTTGGAAGGCACAGAGAGACAAAGATCTCCCGTTGCTGGTTCATTCTCCAAATGTCTGCAATAGCCACAGCTGGGCCAGGACAAAGCCAAGAACCAAGAAGCTAATGTGTGTCTTCCATGTGGTTGGTAGGGAAACAAGGACTTGAGCCATCATCTGCTGCTTCCTATAGTGCACGTTAGCAATAAGCTTGAATCAGGAGCGAAACTGGGGCTGAAATCTAGGCACTCTGATATGGGATGCAGGTGTCCCAAGTGGTGTCATAAATGAGCTAAATGTCTGCCCCTGATTGGTAATTTAGTATTCTCTCTCTAACAGAGAAAATTACTGGAGGGGCCTGCACCTGGAGAGAGGGTGCCCCGAGAAGGGCTCTTGTAGGTTCTAGGCACAGATGATGGTGGCCTACACTAGTGAGGCAGCAAGAAGGATAGCGTTTCTTGAATCACTCATTAAAATTGAGTTCTACCCATCATTTATTCCAGTAGTTTATTTTAGAGACTTCCAAGCTTTTGTGGACAAAGGAATCTGAGGACCCTAGGCTCAGAGTTTCTGCTTCTTTGAATCAAAGTGAGGCCTGAGAATTTCCATTTCAACAAATTTGCCAAGGATGCAGATGTGGCTGGTACTGGACTCAAACTTTGAGACCCCTTGGTTTATTCTGACCTTTCTATGAACAGTTATAGCCTTAGGCCTTTCTAGCTAACAGTGTTCTCAGCTTCAAATGAAACATTGACATTGCTCCCTGCGATTCTGCTCTTCTGAATCCGCATGAGCTCACCAAGATTTCTCAGGCTCAACTAATTTGTCTTCTTGAAACAACAGCCTTGCTCCAGCTTCCTCAACAACTGCTGCCTCCCAGGTGTCACTTGGCTTCTACAGCAACTGGAACCTGCTCAGCCCCAAGAGATGCTAATTAATTCTCTCAGGGGTCAACTCCCTGAGTGAATGACTTGAGTAACAGCATAATTGTGATGTTTTATTTATTTAAGTATTCCAAACCTTCTACCCTGCCTGCTTATGTTAAGCAAGGACAGCTCAAAAAGCAATCATGAATTAAAGAAATGTTTCTTTATAGTGGGAGTCGTTCCTCTGTTCTCTGACTCTTCCCATGTTCCTTTAACTCTCACAGATGGCCAAGCTTGCTTGATCTTCATCTTGGCAAGGGTGCGCCTTCAACCTACTTTGATGATGGTAACAGAAAATAAAAATTAACTACAAAACTGCAAACCTAGTCTGTCATTAGCAGGTTTTCCTCCCTTTGGAAGGATTAGCAGACTATGGCACTTTTCAGAGGGATATTTTCCCTCCCTCTTGCCTCTTTTCCTCCCCTTTTGCCTTTTATTCTTCCTTCCTTCCTGACTTCCTGCTTGCCTTTTTTTTTTCCCCCCCTCTGTCTTGATTCCTGCCTATCCCCCACTCCCTCTTCTTTTTTTTCGCTCCAGACGAAATCTTTTCAGTCTGGGCTTTTGGAAGCTTGGAATTTCTCACCACAAAATCGGTTTGGTTCCCGCATTCACTGCAATGAATGTCCATGCCCCCTTCTTGCCCTCCAGAGACATGAAGCCTATTGCCCATACCTTCTGCTCCTTGTAAGATTGAGCAACTTGGCCACACAGTGACTTTAGGGCCTGGAAATGGATTCCTCAAAGTACTCCTCAGGCATTGATTAAAACATGAAGGTGAGGGGAGGGAAGAGAGCAGCAGAGAAAAATAAAATGTTAGTGCTCCTTTGTGCTCCACTGAAGTCAAAGCTGGCCCTCATGGTACCGTAAAGGGAGAAGGCAAGGGTTCTAGGTGATTGACGGGGAAATTCAGGGGAAGAAGTGTTCCGAATTGAGCAAGTAAAACCTCCCACCACCCATTTTGATGAAATCAAGTAATTAGGAAGGAAGTGAATGAGAAATTGAAGAATGAAGGTTATTTTATATAAGGGAGAAAGCTGTGGTCACAAGTACTTCTACTTGCAGGTATCACATGCTATGCAATATAGTGGTGCATTCTCTCAGGCTAAGTTTATAAAACAAATTATTTGAAGTGAGCCTAGCCTTTCTGTTGATTTCACTTTTGAAATTATTTTAGGGACAGATAGTTGGCCCCGTGGTTAAGATGCTGATGAAGTCATCTGTGTCCCATATCAGAGTGCCTGGGTTTGATGTCTGCCTCTCCACCTGACTCCATCTTTCTGCTAATGTAGAAAGAAGGCAGCAGTGCTATCACAAATAACTGAGCTCCTGCCACCTGCCTCTGCCTCTCTGTAACTCAGCCTTTCAAATAAATAAGTACATCTTTTAAAAAAAAAGTATATGAAAGTTTTTTATTTTTTTCCTACCATGGTTTTGCTCAGGTTAGTATTGCTTTTTTCCATTGTGTCTGAGTTAGAGATTTGGTTGTGTAAAATATTCAGTTGTCCTAGTTTATAATATTACACTTCACCAATAGGTGTCACTGTCTGACACATGATATATTCAGACATAAAATTCTTATGTATGGGTTTTGAGGTTCTGTGATCTATGAATTGCACACTTTATCAATGTGGAAGGATAGAAACTCTGAGCATTACGTTTCCCAAGAACAAGGTCTCTTAAGGGTGGTGGGAGCTGGGGAGGGCCACAGACCATCTACAGAGTTGTATTTAGCTATTTCACGAAGAAGTTAAGAGAGCAGCATGGATCTTGAGCTCATTGGAACTCAGACAACTATAACCAGATTGAGAACATAAATGCTTTTAATGATTGCTTCTTTAGGCTTAATTGCCCCCTCTGCCTTTGAATCAGCCTAGCCCTTCAAATAATACTGGAGGGTTAGTTTATTTAAATTGTGTTCCAAATGGTGACCAAACTCTATTACTTTATAAAGGCATCTAAGTACACAAGACTTGAAGCTTTCATGTTTGTCAGTATCAGTAGTGGAGTCTGTGATGTGTCTGTTGATGAACAGAGTTGATCTTGAACACTGGGCAAAGCAGGCAGTACTTTGGAATTAGAAAAAGAGGGAGGAAACATTGTTCAAATTCTCCTCCTGAAGATTTGAAGGCTGAAGTAGGCTTTCAAGTTTATTTTTCATCACTCAAGAAATGAATTATTATGGAAGTTTTGTATACACCAGAATTAGAGAGAACAGTATAATAAACCTCCATGTGCTTACCACACAGTTTCAACTATTATGAGTAAATGGCCAGTCCTGTTTCATCTGTATCTTCTTCTCCAAGCCTTTCTACTACCCTCCTGGATTATTTTGAAATAAACAGGAGACATTGAATCAGTTCACTTCTTTATATTTCAGTGTGCATCTCAGATATATGTTTTAAACGTTAAAATTTAAACCCTCCCAAAACTAGCATCATTTTAAATATCAGTGTGCTGCTCGTGTTCAGTTTTCCTTTATTGTTCCATAAATATCTTTCGAAAAATTATTTTATTTGAAAGAAGAATGAAATAAAACCCACAGTTTACATTTGGCTGATGGGCTTCATACAACTCTTAATCTGTAACAGTTTTTCCTCCCTCGATTTTAGAATGCCATTAGCTTGTTGAATAAACTGAATCTTATGTTCCATAGCCTATTCTACATGCTGGAGTTGATCTTATTACATCCCTGTGGTGTCATTTGACATGTTAATCTCTTCTCTGTGTATCTTCTGAACACTACAAATTATATCCGATGGTTGATCACATTCACATAGGCCCTTTCTAGTGCACTTGGGCCTCATTCCTTTGTAATCATAACCTCTACTCTACCACCAATGGCTCTACTCCCAACCTGTGTGTTCTGATGGTCCTCTTCCCCACTTAATGCTGTATAATTGTTCAAACCTGGTAAATGCCACTCTTAGGATCATTGGTTACTATCCTCACCCTGTCTTTTATGACGTTGTCTAAATATGATCAGAGTCAGCAAACTTGGAAGGCTTCCATAGCCTTGGCAACTCATGACGACAGCCTAGGGTGGTTACTGGCGCCATAAACTAGAGTGTCAATTTGTTGGGTCAACAACAGGAGCCACTGTGCACTTGCTCCTCATGTGGGATCTCTGTCCTTAATGTGCTGTACATTTTGATTTAATGCTATAACTAGTACTCAAACAGTATGTTTCACTTTGTGTTTCTATGTGGGTGCAAACTGTTGAAATCTTTATACTAAATTGATCTTCTGTATATAAAGAGAATTGAAAATGAATCTTGATGCAAATGGAAGGGGAGAGGGAGCGGGAGAGGGGAGGGTTGCGGGTGGGAGGGAAGTTATGGGAGGGGGAAGCCATTGTAATCCATAAGCTGTACACTGGAAATTTATATTCATTAAATAAAAGTTAAAAAAAAAAGGTTTTTGGCAAGAAAACTTCGTGGGTGGTGCTGTATACTCAATATGTTATCACACATCACAGTGTGTTTGACACATATTCTCTCTCTGTTTAGTACATTTTATTTTTTGACCTCATTTTATTTTTTAGAACCTTAAAAGTGACCAAGAGATCCAAGTGTTTTGGGTCCGATCCATTCATCATTTCCCAAATAGTTTCAGCAGTCATTGATGATCATTTCATTAGGGTTTACAAAGAGAGACATTCTAACTGAATCCTTCTTTCTGCAGTTACTAGATGGAATTTTCTTTCTCTCTTTCTTTTTCTTTCTTTCAAGATTTATTTTATTTATTTTAAAGGCACAGTTACAGAAAGAGAGAGAAAGAGAGAGGGGGAGAGAGAGAGAGAGAGAGAGAGAGAGAGAGAGAGAGAAATCTTATATCCATTGATTCACTCCCCAAATGGCCAAAACAGCCAGGGATGGGCCAGGCCAAAGCCAGGGGCCAGGAGCTTCTTACAGGTCTCCCACGTGAGTACAGGAGCCCAAGCACATGCTTTCCCAGGTGCATTAGCAGGGAGCTGGATTGGAAATGGAGCAACCAGGAACCAGTGCCCATAGGCGATGCTGGTGCTTCAGGTGGCAGCTTAACCCGCTATGTCACAGAGTTGGCCCTGAAATTTTCTATATAAAAATCTTCCTCTTCAACTATTTGGCTGCTATGGGTTAGAGTTCATGTAGGAGAGACAAGATAAATGCTTAGCTTTTATATCTTGTTTATTTACCAGATTTTAGAATTAGCGTTGATGCCCTACAACTTCAAATGTGATCAATGAGGTGATTTCTATGAAAATATCATTATGACCTCACAGATTTTTAAAAGCATCATATTTGGTATATTTTATTTTATTCATTTCTTTTAAAATTTTATTTAAATTATGCAAGTTTCATGTGTTTCACTTATACAGGTTTGGAAACACAGTGATACTTTCCACCCTACCCTCTCTTCTGCCCACATTCCAACCCTTCTTCCTCCTCCCTCTCCCATTCCTACTCTTAATTTTTGCAAAGATATACTTTCAGTTTACTTAATGATTATAAAGTTAACCCTACACTAAATAAAAGGATTCAGCAAATAATATGAAGAAAAAAAATACTGTTCCTCAACAGAAGAGACAAGGTTTGTAAACAATCATCAAATCTCAAAATGTCCATTTGACTCCAATACATTACATGTTAGGTACTCACCTCGGATCAGGGAAAACATATGGTATCTGTCTTTTTGGGACTGGCTTTTTTCACAAAATATAATCGTACTGTAGCTAATATAATTTGATGTACAAACTCATCTTTGTGGGCATCACTTTAATTTGGCTCCTATTATCTCTTGACATGTCCCCATGAATGTGGATAGTTCTTTGGCTTTCTGGTATGACAGGATGTCCCAGGATCATATTGTGACTTTATTGTGCTATATCCAGAATCGGTCATCTCCCTGGATACCAGTTATTTTTTGTGTTGTTTGTTTTGTCAAAATGATATTTAAAAACTGCAAATTGGACCCTATGGGTGCTTCTTGTCATTGTGTCGGTCATTGCTTCTAGATATTTTGTGTGACTAGAGATAGATTATTTCTCTCAGTATATTTTATTTATATATAAATCTATTTACATATACCAATATATATTTAAAAATATATACTTTACATTTTAATTTATGTTTTAAGTAAACTACTCATATGTCATGAGTGTATTAGACTTTTGATTCAGAAGCAGGTCTACAGATTTCATTGGCCAATATTTCTTTTAACCATGCTTCAGAATCTTATAATATCTAGCTTTGTGAAAGTTAAGTTAATTAAATTTAATTTGAATTTAGTAAGGAATATTTTGTGACTTAAAAATTCCTTTTTATGTATATTATTATCATTGTGTTTGTGTATATTTATATGTGTATATGTTAACATAGTATTGTAAACTATCTGTGCATACATTATGTCTATGGTTTCCAGAGCAGAAATGTGGATACTGGAGGGAGAAGCATATTGCAATGTATGGAACCTACAGTTGATCTCTGGAAAATTCTTCCAATTATCAGCCATGTTTAATTGTTAGTGGAGGAGTCAGTTCTCATCAAATCTAGTCAGAATGGAAATGCTGTATGTTGGGAATATATTTAATCAGGCAATGTATACAAATCAAACAGCAGCATATATTTAAAAAATTACAATTATGCAGATTTGTTTTTTAATAAAAAATCCTATGTTTGTAGGGCATACTCTTACAACAGGACTGCAAACTAATATATATTTTTGTGAGGTTGCATATTTTATGCATTTCATCTATCAATAATGAAAGCAAATTTTGATTTGTCATTCTAGAAAAGAGTACATTATTCTTTTCTCTTTAATACAAATTGCTATTATAAAATTATTCTTAGATGAAGAGATGATGAGAAATATTGTAGTCAAAACTGGAGAGAAGGTATGTATTATAAAGGTATGAGACAGTTTATAAGAATGCTTTTTTTTTTCTGTGATAGTGTTTGTCAGCTATTTAAAATTCTTTGTTTGTTGTGATTTTTCTTTGTCTATGCAAATATGCACTTCCACACACAAGTTTGTGTTTTTACTTTAATACTATTATTTTTAAAAAGTGGGTCCCCAAATTGTAGAGACCTCAGATCAGACCCCACAAAATCTGGAGCTGCCAGTTACTGGTTCGTCACTCAACCCTTCCTATTTTCAGTTCTTCTCTGCCCTATTCCATACCCAAAGACATCTACAGATTGTCCCATTGGGTTTATTTGCTCTTTGGTCTCCAGAGGAGAGAGATGTTGGGTTATTGATTCCTTTTGCATCCTTCTCATTTCTCACCCTAGTTATTGCAGTGAATGTACCTCTCCAAGACCTCAGGACTAGGTGGAAGACTCCTGCTCTGTAGATCAGGATTTCAGTAACACCATCTTCTCCCTTTTCTTTTTAGATATAAAGACACTCCCTGGGATGCCTCATCATCTCTGCTG
Organism: Lepus europaeus; assembly: GCF_033115175.1. NCBI lineage: Eukaryota > Metazoa > Chordata > Mammalia > Lagomorpha > Leporidae > Lepus > Lepus europaeus. The sequence goes on from NC_084843.1 coordinate 51,371,292, forward strand.
ATTTCCTTAATCCTGTTCTAGACGTAAGTGTATAGTTCCATTGTTAAAACCTTTCAGTTACAGTTTTTTGAGTGTATTGTTTTCTGCTAGCACTTACAGGGTATTGAGGTTAACCGTGAGTAGAGACGGCAGGGGTGACAAATTAGCCAAAGCTTATTGGCTCCTTTTTTTTTTTTTTTTTTTTTTTGACAGGCAGAGTGGACAGTGAGAGAGAGACAGAGAGAAAGGTCTTCCTTTTGCCGTTGGTTCACCCTCCAATGGCCGCCGCGGCTGGCGTGCTGCGGCCGGCGCACCACGCTGATTCAATGGCAGGAGCCAAGTGCTTCTCCTGGTCTCCCATGGGGTGCAGGGCCCAAGTACTTGGGCCATCCTCCACTGCACTCCCTGGCCACAGCAGAGAGCTGGCCTGGAAGAGGGGCAACCGGGACAGAATCCGGCGCCCCGACCGGGACTAGAACCCGGTGTGCCGGCGACGCTAGGCGGAGGATTAGCCTATTGAGCCGCAGTGCCAGCCTATTGGCTCCTTTTGATACATGTGATACCTCAGCTTGCACATTCCCTTCATGTCTAAAAGCTGTGCTCTACCTTGATCCTGCTTACAGAATTAGGCACTTGGGCAAGAAAGAGGTTTTATATATTTAGTTTTTTGACTTTCTAGGGTTACTACATATCCCTTTGCCCTTCTGAGGGTGTGCCTTCTCCACAGAATGTCAGCACTGAACAGCATATGTATCTTTGATACTCCATACCTGTGTTCTGTTAAGTATTTCAAATTATTTGTGTTTTTTCTTCTTGTTACTCACATAGGTACATCTCTCTTTTCCTTCCTCTTCCAGCATCTTTAGTATAATATCTGCAACTAGTTTAGACATTTGCTTTATATCAGAAGAGCTTATGATTTCAAGTAACTTATGTTTTCTGTCTTGTAGAAATCCCTGAGGCAGAATCCTAAGGGTCTGAATGAAATAGTTAAAAGGAAAAATATAGAGTAGAAAAATTAAAATTTTGTTATTATGCCCCCATGACCATTCACAATTTTTGGAGAGTGAGTGTTCCTGTGATACAAACTGTTTTCCAGAGCCTACATGTGGCAGATGATTGCCTGCTGATTTTCAGATCCATACTCTGCCTTTCTTGACCTTTCTCCTCTCTTAAAAGAAACTATGTCTCTCAGGCCACTAGTCCTACAGCATCTGTGTAGGTTTGGCCAGTGGGATTCACTGGCATAAAGAGTGTATAAAGACAGAAAGAAGATGGAATATTCCTTCTCTTCTCTGCTTTGTGTGGCATATTTGCCAGCATCTTTGTGTCTCTTCTCTGGGTCCAGATCCAGCTGGAAGCACCTGTTTTTGTGGATCCACTGGAAATGCCTACTGTTTCATGATTCAAGTTTCTTCTCCTTATATTCCTTCAGCCCTAGAGTGACAGCAGCTTGCCATCATTGTCAATCTCTGAGAAGCCTCACCATCCCCTGTTTGGTGCTTTCGTCCTTTCATCAAATAAATTTAATCTTTAGACTAAATTCTGTTTGAAATACCTAGAGTTCTTTCCTTCTGTGTTCTGACTATAGTTTAAATAATGTATCATGCTTCTGCCCAGTGGGAGAATTTGTCTTCAGCTGAGACTCCATCTTTCTCAGATTGTATGTAAAAATTAGCACCCCCATCAATGAAATCCAGGATTTATTAAAAGTACAAAGAACATAAAATCTGTTCTGCTGTCTACTTTGAGCAGGTCTAACCCTCACATGATAATGTGGATAAGCAGATCAAACTAAGTAACAACTGACTGCTTTATTGCAACCCCAGGTCAACTCTTCCAAGGTTCCTAGGGAAGGCTGTTTCCTTGTTCCAGTCCATGGTTAGTTTCAAGCAGTGATCTTGCCAAGAGGAAAAATGTAGTTATATAACTGTCATTCATTATCCACTCAAACTTAACTGGAGATGATAGGAGAAGCAATAAGTCAATGGTGCCCAGAAGATGCTCCCAAATACATGTTTTTGTACACTCTCAAGTTTGGAATTGTTTTGCTTGCTAAGTTTATTTTATATAGCTGACTTCTCATACAATTCTTTCTAGACCTGTTCTATTAAATTTGATTTTTACTTAATTTTAATTTAATTTTATTAGAACATCTTTAGCAAGGGGAAAGATGTGCCCAGAACAAAAAAAGAATAGGCTATGAATAGGCATTTGATCTTAGTGAATCAGATTCATTCTCTCTCTCTCTCTCTCCCTCTCTCTGTCTCTCTCTCTCTCACACACACACACACTTAATTACTATATAATTTCTTGTCAAATTGCTTCCCACATAAGCAATCTTAGCTTTGCCATTATACATATTTAGGATGGCAACTATAACTGGCCATTTTACCTTTCTACCTCAAACTATACAGAGTAAGTTTCCTTTCTTACCTACCACTCTCACCAGAGCATTGGAATGAAGTTAAATGCAGACAATGATGAAACTTGTTAAGAAGACAGTTGTAGATCAGTTTAGATCAGTTTGGTCAAACTCCAGTTATAACTGTGGACAAAATTTCATTTTGTGTGGACATTATCCAGTTTCTTCCTTATTATTTTGGTTCTATTTCCATAAGATATTAGTGACTCAAAAATATTCCTCCAAATTCACTGACTCCACATATTTTATTTTTAACTATACTTTTTTTTCCAAAGCAATAGCTTCCTCATCTGATTTATACTGCTTTATCAATAAATTATATTTTAAGATGAGACAGTACTAGGGCAATCCGAAAGGAACTCAACAACAAGACTCTGTGGTTTTAATTCCAATGTGCCACCAGGAATGTGTCTCAGGTCCCATCTGCCTTCAGTTCTGTATCTTAGTTCAATACACCTGACTGAGTGGAAGACAGCCTGTATTCAAAAGTGTAGGAAAGAGGAACTCAATGCAACCACTCTGCCCTTTCCTATTAATTTCTATCTAACAATTAAGAGTTTTTTTTTTTTAAAGATTTGTTTATTTATTTGAAAGACAGAGTTACAGAGAGGCAGAGGCAGATGGAGAGAGAGGTCTTCCATCTGCTGGTTCACTTTCCAAATGGCTGCAATGACCAGAACTGGGCCTATCCAAAGCCAGGAGCCAGGAGCCAGGAACCTTCTCCAGGTCTTCCACATGGGTGCAAGGACCCAAAGACTTGGGCCATTCTGCACTACTTTCTCAGTCCACAGCAGGGAACTGAATCAGAAGTGGAGCAGCCAAGACTTGAACTGGTACCCATATTTAATGCCAGAACTGCAGGCAATGGCTTTACCTACTATACCATAGCACTTGCCCCGAGAGTTTATTTTGATCTTTGAATTTTACCTATTCTTTACACTCCAGATCATGAGGATTTACTTTTTGTCTCATTACTTTAAGAAGCAATAGTAACAATACCAACACAGATCATTTAAACAAAAGGAATATTATTACTTTTAATAAAAATTAGTAATACAATGAACTACTATACACTTCAGAGAACCTGTAATCTCAGTTTGTGGAGAACTTGGCTAGCTGTTATACTTTTGCTGAACTGCACTCTCTTACTGACCTTATTGCATAGAAATTATTGGTCTTGATATGTCCTCCAGAATGCTGCCAAGAAAAGTAATCCAGAAGTGGCTGCCTCTGGTGGGGCTGACCTGAAGATTTACTATCTCTGATCCTTGTGACCATGGTTTATTTGGACCTCTTTTGTGATCCTATAGAACTAGAAAGCTGCTTATCAAAATTGCTACTAGTCATTTATTCACTGGTTAGTCCATATTTGTTAAATAATTTCACAACTGGGCCTGGCATTTTGATGCAGTGGGTTAAGTCTCTGCCTGCAATGTGGGCATCCCATATGGGTGACTATTCGAGTCCTGACTGCTCTACCTTTGATCCATTTCCCTGCAAATGCACCCAGGAAAGCAGGAGAGGATGACCCAAATACTTGGGTCCTTGCACCCACGTGGGAGACCCGGATGTAGCTTCTGGCACCCGACTTCAGCTTGGCCCAGCCTCAGCCAATATGACTATTTTGGGAATGAACCAATGGGTGGAAGATTCTCTCTCTCTCTCTCTCTCTCTCTGTGTGTGTATGTGTGTGTGTCTAATTGCCTTTTGATAATGTATACTATAAAGATAAACAAAATAATGCTGTTAGAACTAGAGATAGTGGCTACCTTTGTGGCTGGGATAGAAACTGGGAAGGTGGGAGATTGCGTTTCTGAAGTGTTGCTTGTTTAGTTTCTTGGTTGCTTAGATATACTCAGTTTCAAAATTCCCTGAGTTTTATACCTATGACATGTCTGCTTCTCTGTGTGTATATTATACTTCAGTGAAAAAATAAAACAGTAAAACAAATGAAAATTGAACATCACCAGTTGTCAGCTACTATTCCAGCTGCTAGAAATAATATAGTGAACAAAACTGAACGAAGCTACTTTTACTGGGGAGTAAAGGAGACAGGTATGTATGATGAAGAAAAGCTAAAGTTATTTCAAAACTACAGTTGGTCAGTGATCACTGCATTTATTTAGTAGCTAATTTGTAGCCACCATTGTCATCTTTCAATTTATGAAGTCTGATATTATAGTTGAACATTTGACAATATGTTATCTCTCATTCTGTCTCTAAGATCTTCTTTTAAATGTTTTATATATATATATATGTGTATATATATATATATAAATATAAATCTTTGATGCTTTCTTTTTCTTGACTGTCGATTTCCAAGTGGTTTTAGGCTCATTTTTCATCAATACATCAATGGACATATGCCAATTACCACAAAGCGTTCATTTCTCATAAAGGAATAGAAACACAGCAAGCTAAAAAGCTTGCCACAGCAGCCAGTGGTACATGGGACCTATTACAGCCATCTAAGTAACCTCAGTAGTGATCTGTTTACAAAGGAAAGATTATTTGTTTTCAAGATCTATTGCCCTCTTAGTAACTTCACTGACAAATGCAGTGTTATTCAATATTATTGTCACATGTTTTCAACATTGTGCTTTAATTGCCTTCCAAGCAAAAAGGATACTTTAATTATTATGCCTAATTGTGCAGAGAGAACAATTGCAAAAACAGGGATAGACATTGATGTTCCAATGTGCTTTCGTAGGATAAATGATGTCCAAGAATCAAAAGAAAAACGCTGAGAAAACAGATGAAAAACTCTTGGGGGAACATGCAGAGACTTTATTGCATACATGGTCCACGAGAATGGCAAAGAAAGATGTTGATTAGAGGGGAGAACACTGTGGACTTTACTTTTATCACTTTTTTTTTTTTATTATTTTTTTTTTTTATTTTTTTTTTATTTTTTTATTTTTGACAGGCAGAGTGGACAGTGAGAGAGAGAGAGACAGAGAGAAAGGTCTTCCTTTTTGCCGTTGGTTCACCCTCCAATGGCCGCCGCGGTAGCGCGCTGCGGCCGGCGCACCGCGCTGTTCCGATGGCAGGAGCCAGGTGCTTCTCCTGGTCTCCCATGGGGTGCAGAGCCCAAACACTTGAGCTATCCTCCACTGCACTCCCTGGCCACAGCAGAGAGCTGGCCTGGAAGAGGGGCAACCGGGACAGGATCGGTGCCCCGACCGGGACTAGAACCCGGTGTGCCGGCGCCGCAAGGCGGAGGATTAGCCTGTTGAGCCACGGCGCCGGCCTACTTTTATCACTTTTGATTGTGTCAAAATATCTCCAGGGACTGAGGGAACACATGAAGCCGCCAGTTTTGGTTATAAATGAAGTTAATGGCATTACTTAATTAGCATTGTATGCACACTGTATTACTGAATACAGTGTTCCTCTAGTGGAATTTGTGGGGACATCTTTTCCATTATTATCACTATTCTTTCTTTCTAGTAGTCTTCCCTTCTTCATACATCATGCGATAGTATGTGTGTGGCCCCTTTTGGTCATTTTTTACAGCATGGCTCTACCTACAGGTTACAGTTGGTTGGAGGAAAATCAGAGACTCATTCCCATATTATGGCCACAATTCTACAGTTGATTGGTAAAGAGGTACACATCTGACCCAAACTGGGCCTATTCCTTCTGTAGGAATTTTGAATTAGGTCTTAGGGAGAGCAATTGATCTCTCTCTGTGTGATTGTTGTTCATTGACATTTCTTCTGCCATTTGCCATACTCTGTAATAGAAAGGAGTGGTGTAGGTGTACAGTTAAGAGCAGAATTGAGAGATGGACATTATTGAGGTCTTTCCTGTATTTGGTTCCTGTCCATTCATAGGGCCAGCAAACATTCCTGTTCTAAATTGCAATTCTGAAATGGCAAAGTGTGTTTCTGTACTTGGAAAAAACTGAAAACTCTTATATCTCCCTATCTTTCTTCAGCTCTCCGACTCCTTGGAGAGATCCTTAGGCTAGGGCTGAATGAACAACTATATTGGGAAGATATGTGTGTGAATAATCATTAGAAAATGATATGTGGCCGGTGCCATGGCTCACTTGGTTAATCCTCTGCCTGCGGCGCCGGCAACCCGGGCTCTAGTCCCAGTCAGGGCGTCGGGTACTAGTCCCGGTTGCTCCTCTTCCAGTCCAGCTCTCCGCTGTGGCCTGGGAGGGCAATGGAGCATGGCCCAAGTGCTTGGATCCCTGCACCCGCATGGGAGACTAGGAGGAAGCACCTGGCTCCTGGCTTCGGATCAGTGCAGCACTGGCTGTGGCGGCCATTAGGGGAGTGAACCAATGGAAAGCAGACATTTCTCTCTGTCTCTCTCTTACTGTCTATAACTCTCTGTCTCTCTCTCTCACTGTCTAACTCTGCCTGTCAAAAAAAAAAAAAAGAAAGAAAAGAAAATGATATGTAATATATGACAAATCCACAGCAGACATATTGAATGGGGAAAATTTGGAAGCATTTTCACTAAGATTCAGAACCATACAAGGATGCCCACTTTTACAATTGCTATTCAGTATACTTCCAGAAGTTTTACAAGACATACTACATGGCAGTTATAATCAAAACAGCTGGATACTGGCACAAAAATAGACATGTAGATAAATGGAACAGGATAGAAACCCTTGAAATTAAAGCATGCATCTATAGCCAACTAATCTTTTACAAAGGAGCTAAAATCAATCTCTGAAGGAATAACAGCCTCTTCCACAAATGGAACTGGGAAAACTGGATCTATGCAATGCAGAGTATGAAACAAAACCCCTACCTTACACCTTGTAAGGTATGTAACAAAATCCATACCTTATACCTTGTAAGGTATGTAACAAAACCCCTACCTTACACCTTGTAAGGTATGTAACAAAACCCCTACCTTACACCTTGTAAGGTACGTAACAAAACCCCTACCTTACACCTTGTATGCTTAGTGAAACAAGCCATTCCTAAAAAACAAATATCATATGTTTTTTCTGATATGTTGTAGTTAATATAGAATACAAAAATGTATAAGAATGAAACAGACATCTTTTTTTAAAATTTTTTTTAACTTTTATTTAATGAATATAAATTTCCAGTGTACAGCTTATGGATTACAATGGCTTCCCCCTCCCATAACTTCCCTCCCACCCACAACCCTCCCCTCTCCCGCTCCCTCTCCCCTTCCATTTGCATCAAGATTCATTTTCAATTCTCTTTATATACAGAAAATCAATTTAGTATAAAGATTTCAACAGTTTGCACCCACATAGAAACACAAAGTGAAACATACTGTTTGAGTACTAGTTATAGCATTAAATCAAAATGTGCAGCACATTAAGGACAGAGATCCCACATGAGGAGAAAGTGCACAGTGGCTCTTGTTGTTGACCCAACAAATTGACACTCTAGTTTATGGTGCCAGTAACCACCCTAGGCTGTCGTCATGAGTTGCCAAGGCTATGGAAGCCTTCCAAGTTTGCCGACTCTGATCATATTTAGACAAGGTCATAAAAGACAGAGTGAGGATAGTAACCAATGATCCTAAGAGTGGCATTTACCAGGTTTGAACAATTATACAGCATTAAGTGGGGAAGAGGACCATCAGTACACACAGGTTGGGAGTAGAGCCATTGGTGGTAGAGTAGAGGTTATGATTACAAAGGAATGAGGCCCAAGTGTGCTAGACAGGGTCTAGAACAAAGGACAGAGTCATTATTAGATGTGCTAAGAAAGGTGCTGTCTAAGCTACAATTAAGTTTTCTGATTGAGAGGCAAATAGAACCTGATAGAAGGGGCTTGATAATAATCTGGTGGGCTTTAGGCCTTGTAAGTTAAGAGGCCCAGACCTATCTATCTCTTCACATGGGGTATATCCTAAGGGAGGTGTGAACCTCCTAGGGGAAGGCACTCTGTTGACTTTCATTCCTTGGCTGGCCTGGGAGGAGAGCTGGCCAGGTAAAGGCAGGTGGCATCTCTAACAAGAAATTTACAGTTCTGCCTGCAATGTTGCTGACCCTACTTGGCCATCCCCTCAGCTGCAGTGGTCACTTTGGAAGTTGGGCTGAGTGAAGGGCTTTTCAGCTTAGAGCCAATAAGATCTGTGGCTCTGACCTGGGCATCCTTGGACTCCAGGGCAGGTCCATTTCCAGTGATCCAACTCTTGGCAGAGCTGCCAGGGCTCTTCACAAGCTGACTTCTGCTGAAGCCCAGGCTTACCACATTGAAAGCCACTGCAGTGGACTGGCCTGTTGGGTCTCCTTGAGGGCAGATCACTGTACAGATCAGCCATTAATAGGCCTGCCACCCATTGCTTCTGATGCCTAGCTTTCTTTTCCTCCTGGTTTGTGTTAAAGCAGACCAGAGGATGCAAGTCAAGGGAGTGCCCATGTCCCATCTCTAATCTTCAGTGGCCTGAACTACAAGTCTATAGTCACAGGCATGTTCTGTAGTAGTTTTTCTAAGGTAGACAATGCCCATGAGGAAAATTATATTCTCACTTTAAAACTTTCTTTCCCTTTGGTCTGAAAGCGAGGTTTTTTCTACTTACTGTATACTTCGCTGATGGCGAAGTGAATCTAGCTATGAGATTATTATTTAAGTTCTTATTTTGGCTATGCTATTACAGAAAAATGTTAGCCATCTCTTTTATAAGGTCTAAAGATTAAATTGTGCATTCTACAGATTCCTTCATAATAGAATTAGTTTCCTACCTTGAAGAGAATAGAGAAATGAAAGAACAAGTTGGGCTTAGAATAGAGAAATGAGGGAGCAAGTCCTAGATCGCTTGCTGACAATAGCAATATTACATGAATACTTAGCAAACCGTTTCAACCATTAGATAACAACTTAAGAAAACATTTACCAGAAGGTCCAATGCCTTCTATAAATTTTAAGAATCATGTATTTGAAAACACCTCTTAAATATCTAACATGGTGTAGTTTGTTTAGCCAGTAAACTTAAGCACAACCATATAAAATGTTTTTAGTTTCTTTCCACCAACAAGTTTAAAACATATGATACACAGATTCAGGTCACACACATTAAAATGTATCTTTGATTGATTTTAGCAGCTTAAATTTATGGACAATCTTATCTATAAGCCATTTAAAATAAAACTCTTAATAAAATTTCCTATGTGGACATACAATATGTACACACATATAACATAGCATAATGGACCAATATAGTAATTTTAATAATAGCTTTTAAAATCTTTAACTCTTTTTGTAGATTGCCAATTGATTTGAATTGCTTTTTGTTTTTAGATTACTTTAACACATTGCTTTAACAGAGCATCAGAGTTTAATTCTATGTCAAAGAGAAATTGAGCTTCCTGTGATCTTTTGCTGTGAGGTTTCCTTCCTTTACCTTCTTTCATATTGGTGACCATGTTTCTGTGTTTCTGTGTGTAACACATCTTTAAGCATCTTTTGCAGGGCAGGATGAGTGGCAACAAATTCTTTCAGTTTCTGTTTGCTATGAAAAGTCTTAATTTCACCTTCATTCACAAATGAGAGCTTTGCAGGATATAATATTCTGGGCTGGCAGTTTTTCTCTCTTAGTACCTGGGCTATGTCTCGCCATTCCCTTCTAGCTTGTAGGGTTTCTGATGAAAAGTCTGCTGTGAGTCTAATTGGAGATCCTCAGAGTAATCTGACGTTTCTCTCTTGCACCTTTTAGAATCTTTTCTTTATGTGAAACAGACATCTTGTGATTTGATTCTTGTTTTTAGCCCTTGCTTATATTTGCATATGGTCTCCACTTTTTGCTTGTTGAATATTATGGTTAGGGCTTCATTAAGACTGTGATTGAAATTATATTTTTTGCCAGAACTAACAAAAAAAAGTGAGAGGATCATGGGAGGGATCTTAGATGTTATCTTAGATCTTTGATGTTATTTTAGAATTGTACCTGTGAAATACATAATTTTTTTCTTTATATTATTAAAAATTAAAAATAATTTCTCCTCCAAAGTGTAAATTCCTAGAAATAGACAGAAACTGTATATTGTAAAGCAGGTTTTTTAATTACATTTTTAATCTTAAAAATTTGTGTTAAGTTTGCTTTTCCGCCTGATAGTCTATGTAATATATTTTGGCTAGTATATTTATATAAATTCAAGAATTTAAATAGTTATTGATGCCATTAAAAAAAAGAAAAAGATGTGAATTGATAAGATTGCATGTAGTCAGGTATGTGGATCATACCCTGTGTGCTTTGGCAGGATATGCTAATAAAAGGGAAATAAATTCTGTATAATGAACTCATCTAGTTGGAGATGCTGAAGAACTTACCAAAAATTTATACATTTTTTTTTTCTGGGTGGCAGAGGCACCCCTATGAATTTTAATCTCATTTTTTAGGTGGGCGAGTTACTTGACCTAAGAAACATTCAGTTCATTTTTAATTTTTTTAAAGATTTATTTATTTATTTGAAAGGCAGAGTTATAGACAGAGAAGGGGAGAGACAGAGAGAGAGGTCTTCCCTCTGCTGGTTCACTCTCCAAATGGCCACAATGGCCAGATCTGGGCTGATCTGAAGCCAGGAGCCAAGAGCTTTTCTGGGTCTCCCACATGGGTGCAGGGGCCCAAGCACTTGGGCCATCTTCTGCTGTTTCCCCAGGCAATTAGCAAAGAGCTGGATCAGAAGTGGAGGAGTTGGGACAAGAGCCAGCGTTCATATGTAAGGGATGCCAGCACCACAGGTGGAGGCTTAAATTACTACACCATAGTACTGGCCCCTCAGTTAATCTTTTAAAAGGGGAAATACATGCATTTACATATATGTAGTTATAATGAGTTAAATGAGAAAATGCACATGCAGATTTTAGCACAGTAAGTACTCTCTGTATGTTCATGGTTAACACTAGGAAAGGATACATTTTTTAAGGGTAAAATGGTGACTTTGACAGAGATATCCAAAGAACATGTGTCAGACATTTCATTTAACTCATTATTAAATGAAACTAAACAGTTAAAGGGGAACCCAAAGAATAAGCTCATTTATACACCAGGCATATTGAAACTAAATGTTCTAAACAGTGCATAGTTTTCCTTTGAATGCACCCAGTAATCTTTTTTGCTTGTTCTAAATTTCCTGACATCATTATAATTATTATTAATTCATCTTAGCTGAGTTCCCCTGTTCATGCCCACTTGTCAAAAAGGACTCTACTTTTGAAATATCATCATAAATCTCATGTGCTTAAAACCCATGCTTATAATATAAATATTCTTGTCCATTCCAAGCAGGTTTTGCAGTAGAGTTCCATGACTACAACCCCGTATTATCAAGCCTTCAGTTCTTGGCCATAACTTAGCAGTTTGGATTAAAGTCAAAGGGAAAAATATGTTGAGGCTTAAACAAGAAAGAAAAAGGGAAGTGGTCATGCTGGCAATTTACCCATTTAGAAAATGTCTGGGGCTATGAAAACTAAATCCTCTGTTGGCAGTGCACACTCAAGCAAGAAAGTCTATTTGGTGTGAGAAATAGTACTCAACCTTTCATTTTCAGCAATTTAATCAAATCTCTCCTGCTCTCTCAAATATTTATTTAGTCTCCTATAATTTATGGTAACCATGGCACTTACTATTACCCAGGTGTTAAATCTAATACAAAAAGGGTAAAAAGAATAGTAAAGAAGTATCAACTGATGCCCAAGGGAACTTATTAAGTGTATTTCATTTAAATAATCCAATTCAACGGATTGAGGCGGAACACTTTAAAAAAAAGTACAACGTACAACTTGAAGGAATTTGGGTTATATTGGAGCAGGCACCTTACCTGCAAGCTGCCCAGATCTTTATTTTTAATAATTTTTATTGTAAATTTCTTTTTTTTAAATGTATTTTTTCTATTTAAAGGCAGAGTTAGAGGGAGAGACAGAGAGAGAGCAAGAGAGGGAGAGAGAGAGATACCTTTCATCTGCTGGTTCACACTCCAGATGGCCTCAGTGGCCAGGGCTTGGCCAGACTGAAGGCAGGAGCCAGGAGCTTCTTCTGGGTCTCCCGTATGGGTACAAAGGCCCAAACACTTGGGCCATCTCCCGCTGTTTTCCCAGGCACATTAGCAGTGAACTGGATCAGAAATGGAGCAGCTGGGACTTGAACCTGCATCTATATGGGTTGCCAGCCATCACAGGTAGCAGCTTTATCCTGTACTCCACAATGCTGGCCCCTTGCACACTTCTTAGAAAGGATGCTTTATAAGCATTGTGTTGTTTTTTCCTTAGTCTTATTTTGTGATGTCATGAGATTGATATTAGAATCTACCACTTGACTGATGCACAATAGAGCCAGTGACTTGTATAAGAGCATGGTCAAAGGCCTTAAACACATACTGTATTTCAGCTAGTTTGTATCCTTGTTCTATGAAGGGTAATGTTTTTCTTGCTTTGAAACAAACCATTTCAGGAGATTAGCTATGTAACCTCATAGTATATCTTTCCTACAATTGCTTTTCTTTTTTAGAAACCACCCAGTTTCATAACTTCTTCTTAACCAACAGCAACACTACCATGCATCTTCACAAACTCAGCTTCTGGGTTTATTTGGTAACTATACTCTACCACATCCCAGAACCATTTTTAGAGAAGTAGATACTCAGTGCCACTAATTCTCAGGGAAATGTAAGTCAAAACTACAATGAGAGATCATCTCACACCTGTTAGTATGGCTGTTATCAGGAAAACAAAACCAGTGTTGGCAAGGATGTTGAAAAATTAGAACCTTTGTATTCTGTTGGTGGAATGTAAAATGGTGCAGTAGCTAAGGAAAACAGCATGAGAACACCTTAAAAATTAAAAATAGAGACAATGTGATTTTACAATCCCACTTCTGGGTATTTAGCTAAAAGAATTGAAATCAGAATCTTGAAGAGAGGATATTGCTTTATTTTTACTGAAGCTCTATTTACAGTTTTAAGATGAGGGAACAAGGTAATGTTCAGGAACAGATGAATGGATAAAAAAGTAGTATATACACAATTGAATATTATTCAGCTTTTGCAAAAGAGTTCTGAAATAGTAGACCATGTGGGTAAAACTGGAGGATATTATTCAGAGAGAAATAAGCCAGTCACAAAAGGAGAAATACTGGGTGATTCAACAGTATGAGGTATCTAAAATAGTTAAGTTCATAGAATCAAAGAGTAGCTGATAGTTGTCAGAGCCTTCGTATGGGGGAGTTGTGGAGAAAAATGGGGAGTTGTTAATGAATGGGCTAAGTTTCAAGTAAACGAAATGAATAAATTCTGGAGACCTGTACCCCATTGAAAATACAGTTAACAAGAATGTATTTTATACTTAAAATGTGTTGAGGGTAAGTCTGCGTTAATTGTTACTAACACAACAAAATAAATTTTAAAAAAAGTAAGAGAAGACAAGGATTAGGGTGCAAATCTACAGGGTCTAGAGGGCTACCTGACTAATGGGTTAGTGCTGAAGGATGCCTATAGAAGTGAACCAAACCCCCTAAAGACAGAAGACTGCACTATGGTCTGACTCTGCCTCTACCAAGCAGAACAACTTTGGGTGAATAATTGAATTATTATTTTTTAAGCTCCTAAGCATGTTTATCATCATTTGATCTAAAGTTGATTAGTAGAAAAATGATGATGATTGACTCCCTGATATGAATTTGTTAGTGTTATCATTTGAAGAGAGTACGAGATTTAAAGATACAGACCTTGGCTTTGTCTTTAAGTAATTGCTTTTCGGTAAATAAAGATCATTTAATGTCTTTCAGTCTTAGTTTATACTCCTGCAAAATGGAATGACAGTATCTCATGGGCTTGCTATAAAGAATACCCACAAACACTCCACGAAACCACAAAAGAATGACAAAAATAAGAGTCAAAACTCAAGAAACAAAAATAAAGAAGCCACCATGACACTCCCAGAGGAATATTAGAATGTGAAGATGAAGAGGGAAAATACCAGAAATAGAATTCAGAAAATTAATCATAGGATTATTTAAAAAAAAAACCAGAAAAAAATCCATGATCTAAAGAAAATCATACGTGACATGAATGAAAATTTTTCCCAGGAAATTTAGAATATAAAGAGAAGTCAAAATGAATTTTAGAAATGAAGAATTCAGGGCCGGCGCTGTGATGCAGCAGGTTAATGCCCTGGCCTGAAGCACTGGTATCCCATATGAGCACTGGTTTTAGTCCCGGCTGCTCCTCTTCTGATCCAGCTCTCTACTATGGCCTGGGATAGCAGTAGAAGATGGCCCAAGTCTTTAGAGCCCCTGCACCCACATGGGAGACCCAGAAGAAGCTTATGGCTCCTGGCTTCTGATCGGCACAGCTCCAGCCATCACGGCCCTCTGGGGAGTGAACCAGCAGATGGAAGACCTCTCTCTCTGTCTCTACGTCTCTCTGTAACTCTGTCTTTCACATAAATAAATCTTTAAAAAATGAATAATTCAATGGATCAAATAAAAAATGCAATGGAAAGTCTTAATAGCAGACTTGAAGAGACAGAAGGAAGAATATCTGAAGTAGAAGACAAATCCTTGGAAATATTACACTAGATTAAAAAAATCAAGAAGAAAATAGAAAACTTAAAAACAGTGTTGGAGATCTATGGAACACTGTCAAGCCACCCAATATATTGGTCTTAGGAGTTCCTGAAGGAGTGGAAAAAGAGACAAGAATAGAAGGCCTATTTAGTGAAATAATTACAGAAAATTTCCCCAATTTGGAGAAAGAAAGAAAGAGAGGAAGCACGTAGAACTCTTAACAAACGTGACCAGAAGAGACCCTCACCACGACACATTGTAGTCAAACTTTCCACAGTAAAACATCAAGAAAGGATTCTAAAATGTGCATGAGAGAAATGACAGATCAGTTTCAGAGGAATGCCAATTGGACTCACAGCTCAGATCTCTTCAGAAACCCTACAGGCCAGAAGCAAATGGCATGATATAGTCCAAGTCTTAAAAGAAAAAAAACTGTCAACCCAGGATACTGTACTCTGCAAAGCTTGAATTTATGAATGAAGATGAAATAAAGACCTTCCATAACAAACAGAAATTGAAAGAATTTGTCAACACTCATCCGGCCTTACAGAAGATTCTTAAGGATGTGCTACACCTAGAAACACAGAAAGATAGGCATCATTATGAAAGAATGAGAAGGCAGAAAAACCACCAATAGAAATACAAAAGAGGGGCTGGCACCATGGCTCACTTGGCTAATCCTCTGCCTGCAGTGCCGGCATTCCATATGGGCACCAGGTTCTAGTCCCGGTTGCTCCTCTTCCGGTCCAGCTCTCTGCTATAGCCCAGGAAGGCAGTGGAGGATGGCCCAAGTGCTTGGGCACCTGCACCCGCGTTGGAGACCAGGAAGAAGTACCTGGATCCTGGCTTCAGATGGGTGCAGCGCCGGCTGTAGCGGCCATTCGGGGGGTGAACCAACAGAAGGAAGACCTTTCTCTCTGTCTCTCTCTCTCACTGTCTAACTCTATCTGTCAAATAAATAAATGAAGAAAGAAATGCAAAAGAAATCCAAAGAAAACAATAGGAATATTTATAGGAAAATGTCAGGGTCAGGTCGTTACTTATCAATAGTCACTTTGAATATAAATGGCCTCAATTCTCCAATTAAAAGATACAGACTGGCTTAATGGATTGAAAAACAAGACTCATCTATTTGCTGCTTACAAGAAACACATCTCACTAACAAAGATACATGCAGACTGAAAGTGAAAGGATGGAAAAAGATAATCCATTCTAACAGAAACCAGAAAGAGATCTGGTGCTTCCTTCCGACAAAATAGACTTTAATGTAACTGTTTAAAGAGATGAAGAAGAGCACTAAGTAATGATTAAGGGATCAATCCCACAGGAGGATGTGACTATAATAAACATATAAGGACCCAGTTATAGGGCACCTGTCTGCTTAAAAAAGATGTTAATAGACCTAAAGGGAGATACAGACTCTAATAGAATAGTAATGGGAGACTTCAATACCCCACTTTCACCAATAGACAAATCAACCAGACAGAAAATCAACCAGGAAACAATAGAGTTAATCAACACTATAGACCAAATAGCTATAGAACCTTTCACCCCCCAGAGACAGAATACACATTCTTCTCATCAGTACCTGGAACATTCTCTAGGATAGACCATATGCTAGGCCACAAAACAAGTCTCAGCGAATTAAAAAAAAATCTAAGCCATTCAGTGCACCTTCTTATACCACAATGGGATGAAACTAGAAATCAATAATTCAAGAATCTATAGAACATATGTAAATACATGGAGACTGAACAGCATGCTCCTGAATGGACAGCAGCTCATAAAAGAAATAAAAAAAGAAATAAAAAAATTTTTGGAAACATGAAAATGACAATACAGCAAATCAAAACCTATGGGATATGGCAAACACAGTGTTAAGAGGGAAGTTCATAGCAATCAGTGCCTACATGAAGAAACTGGAAAGGTACCAAATAAACAACCTATCAATGCATCTCAAGGACTTAGAACATCAACAACAAATCAAAACCAAAACTAGTAGAAAGAAAGAAATAATTAAAATTAGAGAAATAATAAACAAAATTGAAACAAGAAAATACAGAAAATCAGTGAAATGAAAAGCTGGTTTTTTGAAAAAATAAACAAAATGGATACACCATTGGCACAACTAACCAAAAAAAAAAAAAAAACCAAAAAAAAAAAAAAAAAAGGAAAAGACCCAAATCCATAAAATCAGAGATGACAAAGGGAATGTAACAACAGATACCACAGAAATAAAAAGAATCAGCCGGTGCCGTGGCTTATTTGGCTAATCCTCCGCCTGTGGCGCCGGCACCCTGGGCTCTAGTCCCGGTCAGGGCACCGGGTACTAGTCCAGGTGCTCCTCTTCCAGTCCAGCTCTCTTCTGTGGCCCGGGAGGGCAGTGGAGGATGGCCCAAGTACTTGGGTCCCTGCACCTGCATGGGAAGCACCCGGCTCCTGGCTTTGGATCGGCGCAGCGCCAGCCGTAGCGGCCATTAGGGGAGTGAACCAATGGAAGGAAGACTTTTCTCTCTGTTTCTCTCTCTCTCTCTCTCACGGAGTATAACTCTCTCTGTCTCTCTCACTGTCTAACTCTGCCTGGCAAAAAAAAAAAAAAAAAGAAATATAAAGAATCATCAGAAATTATTACAAAGAGCTGTATACCAACAAACTAGGAAACCTAGAAGAAATGGATGGATTTCTAAAAAGACAAAATCTACCAAAATTAAGTCATGAATACAGAAAACCTAAATAGACTAATAACCAAGATGGAGATTGAATCAGTAATAAAGAAATCCCAACAAAGAAAACCCCAGAACCAGACGGCTTCACTGCTGAATTCTAACAGACTTAAAAAAGAACTAATTCCAATTATTCTCAATCTATTAAAAAACTATTGAAAAAGAGGGAATTCTTCCAAACTTCTTCTATAAACCTGCATCACCTTAATACCAAAAGCTTGAAAAGATGCAACAGAGAAAGAGAACTATAGAACAATATCCCTGATGAACATAGATGTGAAAATCCTCAGCAACATATTAGCCAATAGAATCTAACAACATATCAGAAAGATAATCCACTCTGACCAACTGGGATTTATTCCCGGAATGCAGAAATGGTTTAATATTTGCAAATAAATGTGATACACCACATTAACAAATTGAAGAACAAAAACCATATGATTCTTTCAATAGATGCAGAGAAGGCATTTAATAAAATATAACATCCTTTCATGATGAAAACTCTAAGTAAATTTAGTATAGAAGGAATGTTCCTCAACACAATCAAGGCAATTTAGGACAAACCCATGGCCAATGTCCTATTGAGTGGGGAAAAGTAGGAAGTATTCCTACTGAGATCCAGAATCAGACAAGGATGCCCATTCTTTTTTTTTAAAGATCTATTTAATTATTATTTTTATTTGAAAGTCAGAGTTACACAGAAGAAGAAGCAGAGAGAGAGACAGAGAGAGACACAGAAAGAGAGAGAGAGGTCTTCCATAGGCTAGTTCACTCCCCAGTTGGCTGCAATGGCTGGAGTGAGCTGACCCAAAGCCAGGAATCAGCAGCCTCCTCCAGGTCTCTCACACAGGTTCAGGGGCCCAAGGACTTGGGTTATCTTCTACTGCTTTCCCAGGCCATAGCAGAGAGCTGGATTGAAAGTGGAGCAGCCGGGACTTGAACCGGCACCCATATGGGATGCCAGCACTGCAGGTGGCGGCTTTACCTGCTATACCACAGCACTGGCCCCAAGGATGCCCTCTCTTGCCATTGCTATTCAATGTAGTCCTGGAAGTTTTACCCAGAATCATTAGGTAAGAAAAAGAAATCAAAGAGATACAAATTGGGAAGGAAGAAGTCAAACTAACCCTATTTGCAGATGACGTGATTCTATATATAGGGGATCCAAAAGACTCCACTAAGAGACTGTTGGAACTCATAGAAGAGTTTGGTAAAGTAGCAGTATAAAAAATCCACACATAAAAATCAACAACATTTGTGTACACAAACAATGCCATGGCTGAGAAAGAATTTCTAAGATCCCAATCACAGTAGTTGCGAAAATAAATCAAATACTTGGGAATAAATCTAACAAAGGATGTCAAGGATCTCTACAATGAGAATTACAAAACACTAAAGAAACAGAAGATACAAGTAATAGAAAAACCTTCCATGTTCATGGATTGGAATAATCAATATCATCAAAATGTCTATTCTTCTGAAAGCACTTTACAGATTCAATGTGATACCAATCAAAATACCAAAGACATTCTTCTCAGATGTAGAAAAAATGATGCTGAAATTCATATGGAAACACAGGAGACCCCAAATAGCTAAAGCAATCTTATACAACAAAAACAAAGTCAGAGCCATCACAGGGCAGTTATAATCAAAACAGCCTGGTAATGGTACAAAAACAGATGGATAGACCAATGGAATAAAATAGAAATGCCAGAAATCAGTCTAAGCATCTACAACCAACTTATCTTTGACAAAAAAGCTAAACTCAGTCCCTGGAAGAAAGACAGTCTATTCAACAAATGGTGCAGGAAAAACTGGATCACCACATGCATAAATAAGAAACAAGACCGCTGCCTTACACTTATACTAAAATCCTCTCAAAATGGATTAAAGACCTCAATCTATGACCAAATATAATCAAATTATTAGAGAATAGTGGGGAAACACTGCTAGACATTGGCATAGGCAAAGGGTTCTTGGAAAAGACCCCATAGACACAGTCAATCAAATGTAAAATCGACACATGAGACTGCATCAAATTGAAAAGCTTCTGTATTGCAAAAAAATAATCAGCAAAGTGAAGAGGCAACTGACAGAATGGGAAAAATATTTGCAAACTATACAACTGATAAAGGATTAGTAACCAAAATATATAAAGAGATCATGAAATTTAATAGCAACAAAACAAAAAACCCAATGAAGAAATGGGCAAAGAACTTTAACATTTTTCAAAAAAGGAAATCCAAATGACCAACAGACACATGAAAAAAATGCTAGGGGCCGGCGCCGCAGCTCACTAGGCTAATCCTCCGCCTTGCGGCACCGGCACACCGGGTTCTAGTCCCGGTCGGGGCATCGGATTCTGTCCCAGTTTTCCCTCTTCCAGGCCAGCTCTCTGCTGTGGCCAGGGAGTGCAGTGGAGGATGGCCCAAGTGGTTGGGCCCTGCACCCCCATGGGAGACCAGGAGAAGCACCTGGCTCCTGCCATCGGATCAGCGTGGTGCGCCAGCCGCAGCGCGCCTACCGCGGTGGCCATTGGAGGGTGAACCAACGGCAAAAAGGAAGACCTTTTTCTTTGTCTCTCTCTCTCACTGTCCACTCTGCCTGTCAAAAAATAAAAAATAAATAAATAAATAAATTTTAAAAAAAGAAAAAATGCTCGGGATCACTAGCTGTCAGGGAAATGCAAATCAAAATCACAATGAGGTTTCACCTCACCCCCATTAGAATGGCTTTCATACAGAAATCAACAAACAACAAATGCTGAGGAGGATGTCAGGAAAAAAGGTACCCTAATCCATTGTTGGTAGGAATGTAAACTGGTAAAGCCACTATGGAAGACAGTATGGAGATATCTCAGAAATCAGAATATATACCTACCATATGATCCAGCCACCCCACTCCTGGAATTTACCCAAGGGAAATGAAATCAGCATGTGAAAGAGTCATCTGTGCACCCATGCTTATTGCAGCTCAGTTCACAATATCTAAGACATTGAATCAACCCAAATGCCTAACATTCCAAATTTGGATAAAGAAATTATGGGATATGTACACTATGTAATGCTACACAGCAGTAAATAAAAGAAATCCAGTCATTTGCAACAAAATGGATGAATTTGGGAAACCTCATACTTAATGAAATAAGCCAGTCTCAAAGGGCAAATACCATACGTTCTCTCTGACCCAAGATAACTAATAGAGCTCCTAAAAGGCAATCTGTAGAAGTGAAATTGACACTTTATGAAGCAAAGAATCTGAACAGCCCTTGTCTGGAATGTTGAGGAATGGCTTTTCTTTTTTTTTTATTCCCTCTTTCTCTTTTACTAATTTTTGAACTGTTTTCTTAACATAGAGATCATCCTATATGTATAAAGTTAATTAAAAGTAGGTACTAGTAAAAATATAGTGGGAATAAGAGAGGGAGGAGGTAGAGGGGTAGGAATTGTGGATGGAAGGGAGGGCACATGTTCCTAAAGTTGTAACTAGGAAGGCTATGAAGTTTGTAACCATAAAACTGTATAATTCTGTATCCTACAGACTTACTCTTGTGAGTACTGTTTAAAAACTTGCCATGGGACCCCCAAATCCTGTTAAGCTAGGGGTTAAAAATAGTATGTTTAAGTGTTAAAGTAATCACATGGATAAGATTAAATGTTAAAATGATCATATAGATAGGAATAAGTGCTAAACTGATCATATAAATAGAATTTAGTGTTTGGTAATAATAATAGTATTAAAAAGGAGTGAGGGCTCCAACATGGGAAGCAGTTCTTACAGTAGACTTAGAGAATGACAATCACTTTAAGTAGCACTCTGACCTCAGTGTCAACCCTTAAGGCGTTCTGGTCTGGCTGAGAAGCCCATGAGAACAGGCATGGAAAACCAAGTCACTGTAGGAAAAAATGATGTCTTACATGAAGGACTTCAATGGGTGAGACCCCAGTGGAAAGAAGTGATCATCAAAGAAGGATGTACTTTTCTCTGAAGGGAGGAGAGAACCTCTAGTTTGTTGATGGCCTTGTCTAAATACTGATGGAGTTTGTGAATTCAAAAGGCTTCAATAGCCTAGGCAGCTTATGTCAAGAGCCCTAGGTGATCACTTAGGTCATATGTAACAGTATTAATTGTTAAATTAACAACAGGAGTCACTGTTCACTAACCTCCCATGCAGAACCTCTGCCCTCAAAGAGTTGTATTAGGAGAGTTAGCAATAAAACTTGTTTTCAAAAATTTATTTCACTTTAGTGTAGTAAGTGGAGGATATACTTATGTCCCATGAATTTTAGGTAGGCTGAAGTGTCCAACTCCATTGCTTGTTTTCTTAGGAGCTTCTTTAATTAACAACAAAACTTGTTTGCAAAGACATACTTTTTCTTAATGTATTAAGTAGATGACAGGTAGAGTTATAGACAGTGAGAGAGAGAGAGAGAGAGAGAGAGAGAGATACAGAGAGAAAGGTCTTCCCTCCGTTGATTCACTCCCCAAACGGCCGCTACAGCCAGCACTGTGCCAATCCGAAGCCAGGAGCCAGGTGCCTCTTCCTAGTCTCCCGTGTGGGTGCAGGGGCCCAAGGACTTGGGCCATCCACTGCCCTCCTGGGCCACAGCAGAGAGCTGGACTGGAAGAGGAGCAACCAGAACTAGAACCCTGCGCCCATATGGAATGCTGGTGCCTTAGGTGGAGGATTAACCTAGTGAGCCACAGCGCCGGCCCAAAGTGAAGGATACTCTTATACCTCATAATCTACAGTTATGTCTAAGTGCTTGCAAAAGATGTAGCACTCTTGGGTGCTTCTTTAAAGTTAATTAAGTTTCTAAAAAAAAGATTAAAAAAGTGAAATTAACTTCGAGATGCAATGACTTTGAACAGCCCTTGTCTTGACTTGTGAAACAGTTCCTTCTTTTTTTCTTTCTCTTTTACTTTTTTCTTTTATCGTACATACTTACTATAGACTTGATCTTCTGTGCATAAAGTTAATTGAAAATAGATCTTAGTATAAAATAAGATTGGGAATAGGAGAGGGAGGAAGGAGAGTGTTGGGAGTGAAAGTGGGAGGGTGGGTCTGATAGAAAGAATCACTAATATCCCTAAAATTGTATTTAAGAAATACATGAAGTTTGTATTCATTAAATAAAAGGTAAAAAATATACCTTCTGTATGTGTAACATACCTGGAACATAATGTGTACACCAAATAATAATAATTATTTTTACATATTATTTCAGGCCCATGATCCCTGTGAATTAAGTGTTTTTATTTGTTTGCTAACTTCATTTACAAGTAATGGAAGAAAGAGACCTTTAAAGTTGCTTTTACTTTTCTTTGTAATAATAATTTTATTTTATAACATATAAACTATGTTATTAATTTGGGTGCCCCTTTTCCAGATATTGGATAAACCTACCTGTTGGGGATCTGTGACAAATTTTATGTCTTCAGCTAATGTTCTTTATAATGTATCACCAATCTAGGTGATGTCTCCTCTTTGAGGTGGTGATTATTCAGTGAATGCAAAATAACTGTCAGCATCTTCAGCCAAGTCTGAACCATTCATTCAAATCCAGTAGTTTAAAGAAACATTATACAGATAAGCAAAAAGCAGAAGCATGTGGTAGAAATAAGGACAAGTTAGGGGAATTGGTGGTGGTTGATATAGTAGTTAAGACCATGCTGCAGATGAATGCATCCCATGTCAGTGTGTGTGGATTCGAGTCTCTGCTCCACTCCCAATTCTAGTTGCCTGGTGACGCACACCCTTGGAAACAGCAGTTTATGGCTCAGTAGATTAGTCCTTGACTCCCACATGGGAAACCCAGAATAAGTTCTGGGGATCCTAGCATTGGCCTAGCCCAGCCCGGCCTCTGTGGATATTTGGAGAGTGAACCAGTAGATAGGAGTCCTCTGTTTCTCTCCTTTGCTCTCTCTGTGCTATGACTTGTTAAACCATTTCTTCTCTGATGATGGCTACATAGAAACTTAGGTGAAGATTTTACTAATTAGAAATAAGTTATAAAAACATGAGAAAATAAATTCAGGTTGTCTGTTTTGGGGATAAGACTATTCCCTTTCATTACATAGAAATCAAGGAGTTTCCAGTACCACTAAGAGTTGTAGCACTTCTGTGGCACTATGCAGTGTACAAAGTGTCTTTCAAATACACTAGCTCACTTGACCCTTGCGCCAACAGTTGGGATAGATGGTATAGTTGACCACTGTGTCTGTGGGTTCTGCAGCTGGTTGAAATCTGCGGATGCAGATGAAAAGTTTGAAAAACAGAAAGTCTGTCTATACTTAGTACACAGGTTTTTTTTTTTTTTGTCATTATTCTCTAAACAATAGAGTATAAAATGTTTACATAGCATTCACATTGTATTATGTATTATATGTAACCTAGAGATGATTTGAAGTATAGGGAAGGATATTTGTAGGTTATATGCAAACACTAGCCCATTGTTTATGGAGATTTCAAAGCCTGTGGAGGAGTCCTGGAACCAATCTCCTGTGGACACTGAAAGACAACTGTGCCAGTGATGACAACTATGTTTGGTGCTTGTGATTTAAAATTGGCCACCTGGGATTATGGCAGAACACTTATCTTTCATCATCTTCCTTTTTTTTTTAAGCTGCAATTTGGCCTCAGAGTCTTTCTCAACACAGTGAGTAGGATCCATAATAATTAATCAGAGTTTGCCTGTGAGTTTAAACCTACTTTTCATTTCTGGTATCTCTTCACATGCTTTTCTCTGGGCCCATTTATTCACATATGAAGAAGCATATACATATATTTGAATAAAATTTGTAGATTTGACTGGCTTCAGAGCATGTAACTGCCTTATTAATGTGATGCTATCTCACCAGTTTTGTGTAAATGGTACGACTCTTGAACACCAATCAAAGGATTTTTCTCTGCAGCTTCAGGGAACAGTGAGATAAGGGTAGAAAGCTGAAAGGACTTACACAGACAATCATAGAAACCAGTTCAGAAAATGAGCTTTAATTTGAACAATGTAAGTGCAGAATTTTACAAAAGAGACTTTTGTGGTGAAAATACTTATTCGCCAACATTTTGAGTAAAGTCTGTATGCTTTCTAAATAAGGTGTCCCTCGTCCTCCTAAATTACTGAGTATAAAAGCCATAATGTTATATGTTCCCGAGAGGCAGAGAGTAATTCAGACATGAAGTAATTTTAATAGAAATCATTCCTCTTTTCTTGGCAAGAGAAGAATTTCAGTAGGAATTTTTCAAAATTACAAAATATCCTTCCCTGGGGGATCCATGCCGCCACTTAGCAGATTTCTCATTTCATTTAACACAAATATTTTGATCCTCAAGGGGAAATCTGCTCAGTTACAGTTTCTGCATTACTGTCTCCCAAAGATAAACGAGGTGCTTTTCTCCAAAATGGACACAAGAGAGGTAAAGTGGGAGGAAAATGATATAAATCCTAGGAAGAAAGTTCTAGAAACAAATCATTTACCAAAGCCCTTAAGAATGGAAGCAATCTTCAATTTCTGTTTCATTTGCTTCTCAGAATGTTTTCAAACAGGAGAGATACAATTTTTTCCTAGGAAAATTAGCCTTAAAATCTGCTTGAAGGAAAAAGAAAGAGAATCTTGGAAGACCATGGGGTTTCCCCTCCCTCCCCAGAGCAGCATGGTCTGACAGTTGTGGATTAGGATGCTGTCCGTTGGGTGACCTTGGATGGGATGATGTTTGTAGCAATGCTAGTACTCCTGGGCAGAATATACAATTTGTCGTTAATATCTGTCCCCAAGTGTCTTTTGCCTTCAAGATCTTCTGAAACTGTGTGCTTAAACCTGGCCTTCTCAACTGGCATGACAAATGTGAGCATGTTCCATTAAGATTTCAGTGGAGTTCCACACTGCAAAATAAAAGGCAAACGAATCTGCCACATTGTATGATGAGGTATAAATGGGTTACATTATGTTCACCAGTGACCTTGCAGAAAACATGAAATTTGATAGAAGTAACTCAATGATGATAATGTCAGGCCTCATGAGTTTCTATGGAAAGTATTTGAAAACATGTTGATGTTTCTGTATTCATCAAAATGAGTATATTCCTATTTTGTCTCTCTAAAAGGTTGAGATTGCTGTTCACGTGAACTTTACCACCATGTTTATTTGTGTGTGTGTGAGTGTGTGTGTGTGAGAGAGAGAGAGAGAGAGTGAGAGAGAGAGAGAGAGGTGCAACTATTCCTTTTTTAGAAGGTAAATGGTTGTAAGGCTTTTGGTGGAGGTGGTGCTAAGCTTTCAACTAAACTTTAGTGTCTTCAAATAAATTCAGGTTTAAAGTCTCTTACATGATCCCTCAACACACTAACCTTAAGCATCAGGTCTCATGTCTCTGGATTTAAATTAAAAACTCTAGACACTAAAACCATGAATCCATGGAGCATGTATTCCTTTTCATCATTTAACCCCAGGGCTGATCACAGTGCCTGGGTATATGATGATCAAGAAGTGTTTTGTCCCAGCAGTCTAGAAAGTGAGCAACATCAAGGGAAATTGCTCAGATGGACTCATCAGAGCTTTGCTTCAGTCGTATAGCATGTCTATCGTGGATTCATGGTTGTTACAAAAATTCAGGGTCAGGAACAATCCTAACATACAAGCAGTCAGATGTCACAGTGAGCTTTATTTCCTAATGGAATATTAGAAATTTCGTTGCCTGAGGGATTGACGTCAATGTCCAATGTAATTGCCAGATGTTTTGACATTAGCCTATAAGCCCTTTTGGAGGAGAGGAAAAGCAGTTCTCTAAAACCACCAGCAGCTGTTTAAAAAGTACATTAATTTTTTGAAGTAACATTTTTATGACCATTTAAGTTCTAAGAATTTTTAAAGTAATATGAAAAAAATACATTATTAGGACTACTTGAAACTAGACTTCAAATGAATCACTTTGTGAGGAAACAGACTTTATTAGGCCAGTAACTTCTTTTCTTTCTTCTGTTTTGACCATGGTAGATCTAGCAGGAGTCATTGCTAAGTCAGGTGCATCATTTAAGCCCTGTCCCAGTGAGAGCAGTATGATGTTAAATTTCCTGTGGTTACTTTCAGGGGAACCTAGGGTTCACCTAACTGATCATTTTTGCAAATGTTTTGTCATGTATTGTGTCTTCTGAGATGTGGGAAAGGGGGCCATTGCTATATTGATATAAATCCATCTCTATTACTAAAATGAATATTTATATATTAGTTATTGATATTAATACGTAATAGGAACTAATTTATTTTGACTGCCTGCCAGGGTGCAAACTCAATGCTAAGAATCTCACATGTAATTCTCACAATGACCTCGTAGGTAATGCAAGCAATTCCATTTTATAGATGAGTAAAATATGGCTTATAGAGTTGATGTGACTTTCCTAGGATCACGTTGTTATTAAATGACAGGTGTCTGATTGATCTAGTCCAAGATCAAGTTTCAAGAAATAAAGGGGCAGCGGAAGTTCACAGCTTCACGAGAATAAGTCTACTAGATTGTTAGTTGTGACGCAAGTGGGAGTGTGAATGCCAAGGGGAAATGATTATGTGGTATTTACTCTTATACAATGGTGAAGGACCCATTAGAAGGGTCATATAGCTGGTGAAAGTGAGACAAGACTGGTGACTGGCAGCCGATAGACTGGAGAAGACCAGGAGCTGAAGCAAGATTTTTCAACTTATGTACTGTTGGTATTTGGGTCTGGATAATTCTTTGGCATGTGTTTGTCCCATATATTTTAGGATGTTTTGTAGCATCACTGGATTCTGTACAATAGATGAGAGTCATGACAAACACAAATGTCTTCAGATATTACCAAATGTATCATGTGAATCAAAATTTATGTTGCTTCATGTAGAGGATGATTGACAAGTGATTGGTTCAAGTGACTATTGAGCTCTTACTGCATGCATTGTGATGATAACTGGGGTAATAAGAATGATAAAGACACATACTTCCTCTATTTAAACATTAATGGTGGCAAACAGACACCAATATGAAATTACAGATTTATCTTTTGTTGTGTCATCAGTACCCAGGACATTCCTTAGGACATTTTCCTTGATCACATAATTGTTGAGATAATTAATGAAAAATATATTTTATTAACTGTGTGACTTAGAACAAATTGGATAATCTCAAAGGACTTCAGTGTCCTCATTTATAAAAATAAGTGAAATAATATTCATGCATAGGATTGTAGTGAAGTTTGAGTAGCATATACTTAAAATGTGCTAGGCACTCAGTAACGAATTATGATAAAGATGAAAGTGTAAAGTGCTACTTGGAGCCATTTCCTGGCTCCCTGGAATTGCTGGCCAACAAGGTCCAGGGTGCCATGCATTGTAAATTTAGAGGATGGCCTGACAGCCACCCCACAACAGCTCTTCTAAAGAAAGCTCATTGCAGCAGCACCCCTCCCCAAGCTGAGTATATACAGAAACCGGGAGATGGGGATAGGAGGTTGCCATTGGAGAAAGCGGAATTCTTCTTTCTTCATGGATGGGAGGTACTAAGAACCAACCCTTCTGCAGACAGAAATAACTAACAAATACATCCCATTAAGCAGGGCATGGGTGATGCTACCTCATTTGAATGTTGCTGTGTGTGATATTAAATGGTTGTGAAGAAAGGTATGGCAGACAGAGAGTGGACAGAGGGATGGAAACCTAGTAAATGGGGACTGGAGTACCTGCAACACTTAGTATGGCAAGAAGATGTGGATGCTGGTGGGGGTAGCTGGGTTTAAATTGGCTTGTGGGAATTCCCATTTGGCAGTATAGTGGAGTGAGTGGCTGAAGGGTGGAGATGCACAGAGCTGAAGGCTGAACCACATTTAGGGCCCATAAGATAGGGAAAGGGTTCAGTGTGCGCCAGCATCTCCTTCCCTCAGGGACTCCAGGATCTACTAAATAAATAGTAAATGTACCCATAAAGAAAGAGTCAGTGTTTGGAAGCAGGGTGCCCCCAAGCACTACAATGCTGCTCAATAAAACAAGCAGCAGAAAAAAAAGGCAGAGAACTTATTATCATGGACGTATCAATGATCCAGTTATATGCACCAGGATTTATGGCCACATCAGAACCAAATAAAGGCTGACCTGACAAAAAGTGGTGGGGCTCATTCTCTAAGGATTCTTAAATCCTTCTAACTAGAATCAAGATAAGTCTCTGGTCTCGGGTCAAAGCTGAGCCTGAAATCCCTAGTGTCTGGAGGTCTGCAGGATAGAAGGGTGGACAGGTCATTACCCCTAATTCATTTTCATGAATGTTCTACATTTGTGCTGCATGATTGCTGGTCTTGCACAAAAACCTCAACTTCTACAAGAAAAAGGGTCTCACCTTGCATTCCATCAATAGCACCAGAGGGAGTCTTCATTTCCAAAGGTAATTGCCGCAAACGTGTTGCACAATATCATTCATTACTGGTTAGGATTGAGTGTTGAAAGTACATTTCACAAGATAATGAAGTTGTTTCCCAGGACTAAAATAACCGGTTATCTGACTCTTAGGTTCATCCCACATTAGATGTATTACACACACAACTGTCAAAATAAATAACTTACTTGGGATGTGTCAGAGCTCACAACAAGCTGATGAGAAATGTATAGGGTTGTAGAAAGCAAATCAGAGAGGCTGAGTGAGTGAGGGGAAAATAATGGTCCGTGTCAGCAAAGGGACAGCCCAGCAAGGGAGATGAAAGCCTGGTGAGATTTTAAAATGTCCTCATTCCCATTCCTGCAGGTTTCAGTGAACAAATAGGGCCACATGTGGTCACACCAAAAATATCAGTTTGAAATGAATTCCTGGCTGCAGTGATGTCTCACGAAGCTGGCTCTGTAATTTACAAAGGTGACAGCCAAAGCCATAAAACTAAAATGGGGGTTTTCAATCAGGTAGCATGAGATAAGTGGGGGGAATCATAGACTAGTTGAGAAAGTGCTTTTTTTTTTTTAATCAGGCAACAAGTATCATAAAGAGCTTGGACAGCCTGCTTTAAACAGGAGGAGCTGGAGGCATGGATTTCCACCCTTAGTTACAGTGTGGAAAATTATTTTAAAAGAAGCTTTAGGGAATATTCAGTGCAGCTTCTAAGTGGAGGAGCTTAGGGAGGCATGGGAAAAACATATGAATGATAATAGTTAACAGTAATAATATGAAGAAGAAGAGGATGAGGTCCGGGAAGAATAAAGATAAGGATAAGAAGAAAGAACCAAAGAAGGAAGAGGAGGAGGAGAAGGAGGGGATCTTTCCCAGCTCAGCTGTATAAAGAAAAAGTGAAACACAGCACATGTAAGATACATGCAGATAAGTAAACTCAATTAGAAAAGGTTTTCAGCATAGAGAAGATGAATATGAGTAAATATTCCAGGATGTACAAAGAATACTCTTTTGATGACAACACTCATCTATCTCTTGTGTCATTTCTGTTTAGCAACAACCTGTGATTAGCCACCCTGAGTGGCGTGTAAAGTGTGCAGCCACTATTGGTGGCTCCAATTCGAGGGAGTGCCATTCAAACCAAATGGCTACATGGAAGGCCCTTTTGTTGAATCCCCAGGTTCCCCTGCTGAATCCTGAAGCTTTCTTATCTTTGGGAAAGACTAGCCATAGAGGCCATTTTGTCAGTCATCTAACAGAATCCTTGTTTTGTCCAAACAGAGGAAGAATGAGTAGAGGAAGGGAATTTCTGAAAAACAAAGTTATAATGAGAGTTAATGAGCCCATATTGGAGTTTGTATCTTAACCTCCAGTAATATGGACTTTATGAGCATTACTATCATAAAATGAATAGAATAAATAGAATCATGGATGTGAGGAAAGAATTATGGGCTTTGGGGACAGACAAATATGGATTCAAACCCTGCCTATTTGGGGTCAGTTGCTTAATCTCTCTAAATCTTTGCCCTGTTGAAGAATGTTATGGGAATTAAATTAATGAAACTGGCCTTTACTGAGTACTGTCTACATGTTAGGAAAGTACTTACAGTATCATGGGTAAACCTAGGAGTGATAGTCCTGCCCCTACCTCCCCCATTTCACAAAGGGAATGCTAAGACAGTATAACTTGCATGAGGTCATAAATCTAGTAAGTGGTGGAACCAGAATTTGAACTAGTTTTGTTTGACTCCAGAATACTCTTAACCTCCATGTAAAAATGTCTATGGTAGCCCCTGAAACACTTAATGAATGGTAACTCTATGTCTGGCACTGTGGTAAAGCAGGTTAAGCCACTCACTTGCCAACTCTGACATCCTGAATTGTCGTACCCATTGGAGTCTGTATTTCTCTGCTTCCAGTCCAGCTTCCTGTTACTGCACCTGGGAGAGCAATGCTGATGGGTTGTGTTTGGGCACCAGCCACCTATGGAGTTCCTGACTCTTGGCTTCAAACTGGACCAGCCCTAGCTTTTGTGGCCTTTAGGGAAATACACCAACACATAGAAGACCCTCCCCTGGGCCCCCACCTCCCCCTCTCTATCTCTCTACCTTTCAAATAAATAAATAAATAAATAAACAAATAAATCTTCAAAAATAAATGGCAGCTCCTGTTATGAATAAAACCACCTTAAATCCACTGTGGAACAAAAAGAAAGGCTGTAAATAAAATAACTTATTGCTAGTGGTGTCTTTTTAATCCTGGCAAGTATAAAATGACATGCCAGTTCTCACAGACATTTTGCCTGCAATGTTGTGAAGATTTTTATTTTACAGAGAAATAAATAAATGAAATCAAAGAGCGGTAACAGTAAGTCTATTTAGAAAGGCTTAGTGAGATCTGTCACTAAAATGTGTAGTTCCTCGAGGAGACTGATGTTTCTGCTGTGGTTTTAGAACAACTGAAGTCTGGAGAAACAAAGAGGCTGAGTCGATTTTCCAGACACTGTTTAACAGACTCAGCCGTCCTCACTGTGACAGTCCAAACAATATCAAATTTACTTCCAAATTAAAAGATTTTTATTTATTGGAAAACTGAAATAGACAAAATTGAGTTGCCCTGAGATTGGTCTTTCTTAGGTATTTTGTTTCCTTCTGTTATTACACTTTTGATTTAAGATAACATAAATTTGTTTAAAAGAGGTAATTTACCAAATTAAGCTCCTATGAAATAATTGTATATTTAATTCCTTAATTAGATAAATAAGAATTCTTGAGATGAGCAACTTATTTTTAGCATTTGATGGTCACATTTTTTCTTACGGAGGAAAATGGTTTAATCTAGTTCTAGAACTTATCATAGTCCAAAGCCATTTGTCATTGCTGATTAAAAACCTCTGTGTTAATTTACCAAGTCAAATAATCTATACTAATCCCTCTAGAAACCCAATCTTTAACCTCATCACCAGATGGCACCAAACATCTTTAGGGGGCAGATGGGAAGTGAACAGGCATGTTTTCCTTTTAGTTTTACATCTCAAAACGTAAGTCCACTTTAAGTGCTGAGAGCATGAAATGCGCACAGCAACTAAGCCGAATCCCTGTGTTAATCAGTCCTACAGTGTGTAGGTTCAACTTAAAGTTCAACTGCCCAGGTTCAACTTAAAATCTCATATTTTCTAAATGATTGAATTTAATAATTCCAAGAAAAGATAGTCTACTGCAATAATGTTTTAAAAATTATAGAATGCATACACATAAAATTTAATATTTTATCTGTTTTAAGTATACAATTCAGTGACAATGAGAATGCTCACAGTGTTGTACAACCATCACCACCATTTCTAGCATTTTATCATCTAAAAAAGAAACTTTGTTTCTGTCTTCAGTCATTTAAGACATTTTTCTAAATAAATATAGATGTTCAGAAAGTTTCAATGATGACTCAGAGAAGTCTCAATATACCTGACCCAAGTCTTTCCAGTGGTTACAGTTTATGTCTTAGTCTACTTGGACTACTAAACAAACTGCCATGGACTGGTGACATTAAACAGCAGAAGTTTATTTCTCAAGTTTGGAGGCTGATGAAGATGCTGCCATTTCTGTGTCTGGTGAGGGTTCCTAGCAGCTATTTATCTTCTCCTTGCAACTCCTATGTAGCAGAAGGGTCAAGGTAGTTGTCTGTGTCCCTTTTATACTGACACTAATCTAATTCATAAGGAACTTGACCTGATGACTTCATATCTCCCATTACATTGAATATGAATTTTGGAGGGACATGAGCATTCAGTCTTATATAGATATAGTACAACTACAAAAACAGGAAATTGACATTGGTACAATGTGTGTATCTAGTTCTAATATATTTTATCATATTTTTAATTTGTGTAACAATCACTGCTATCAAGATAGAGACCAGTCTGAGTGAAGTTTTGGAACTTCACCTGCCTCCCTTAGTATCTTTCACTCTCCTTTGTATATCATACAGTGTGTATACTTAGACATGTATATGTATATGTACTCTGTATATGTTCAGAACAACATCACAAATCTTGTACATTTTGCTTCAACCATCCAGGGTAAATTAGAAAACAAAAAAGAGGAGAAAATATTATATTTGCTATATTTTTGTTCTTTCTGCAGTTATTTCTTCCTGCTTGATGTTTTAAGACTCCTCCTTTAATCAGTTCATTTCTCTTTCAAAAACGTCCTTTAGGGGAGGTGTACAAGTGATAAATCCTATTAGTTTCATATCATCTGAAAATGTCTTTATTTCTCCTTCTTTCTTTTTTAAAAAAGATTTATTTTACTTATTTGAAAGAATTACAGAGAGAGGCAGAGACACGGAGAGAGAAGCTTTCCATCTGCTAGTTCACTCCCCAAATGGTCGCAATGGCTGGAGCTGAGTGATCCAAAGCCAGGAGCCAGAAGCTTCTTCTGGGTTTCTCACATGAGTGCAGTGGCCCAAGCACTTGATCTTTCTTCCACTGCTTTCCCAGGTGCATTAGCTGGGAGCCAGATCAGAAGTGAAGCACGTGGGACTCAAATTGGTGCCCATATAAGATGCCCATATAAGATGCTTTAACCTGCCCTGCACCACAGCATGAAGCCTCTCCTTCTTTCTTGAAAGATAATTTTTCTGGATACCTAATTTGGTATTGAGAGTTTTTTCTTGTAGCATGTGGGAAATGGGTCACCTCTTTCTGGCTTCCGTAGTTCCTGATGAGAAACTCACAGTATGTGAATTGTTTAGCTCCATAGGTAGTGTCTGATTATAATGTGCCTTTGTGTGGCTAGTTTTGGGTTTATCCTATCCAGGATTTATTTGTCTTCTAGAATCTGTAGGTTTATGACTTTTGACAAATTTGGAAATAGTTTTTTTAGCATCACTGTCTTTTTTTCCCTCTCCTGGGATTCCAATGACATGATTATAACAGATTTTGTTAAAGTTCCACAGGTCCCTCAAGATCATTTTTCTTAACCTGTGTTTTCTCTGCTGTTTAGATTTGTTCATTTCTATTGTTCTACTATCTTCAAGGTCAGAGATTTTCTTGTCCCCTCTGTCTTTCTTTGTGCTATTGAGATTTTTATTTTGGCTATTGAATGCTTCAGTTCCGTGGTGTTCACTTGATTCTTCTTTATATTTTCCTTTTATGGGTGAGATTTTTTTTTTCTACTTTTAAATTTGTTTCAAGTACAATTGTAGCTGCTTAAAGAAGCATTTTTATGATGGTTGCTTTAAAATACTTGTTGGATGATTCTTACATCTGTGTCATCTTGGTATTGGCTCCTGTTAATTGTATTTCCTTATTTAAATTTACACTTTTCTGATTGATATGATGATTGACTTCTGATTAAATGCTTGAGAGATTGACTGTTGTGCTATATGACTTTAGATGTTATTTAAGTCCTCTGGTTTTACATTGCCAGGTGAAGTGGGATTTTGTCGTTGCCATGAGGTGGAAGTAGACCTCTCTGTTACCCACTTCTCCTTTATTGATGCCACCATGTCATTTTTTAAGCTCTTAAGTCCTATCTACTTTTCAGCATCTGCTTATGTTTACTTATATATAGTAGTTACAAATATTTTTTCCCCATTTGGTAATGTCTCATCGCTCTATTAATTGTTTCCTTTGCTAGGCAGAAGCTTCTGAGTTTGATACAATCCCAATTATCTAGTATTGTTGTGTTGCTTGTTCTTTGGGGGTCTTATCCAAGAAGTGATCATCTATACAAATGTCTTAAAGTGTTTCCCCTACGTTTCTTCTAAAAGTTTCATTGTCTCAGATGTTAAATTTAGGTTTTTGATTCATCTTGAGTTTATTTTTGTATGTAGTGAGAAGTTGGGATCTAATTTCATTTGTCTACATAAATACATTCCGTTTGCCAGCGTGATTTATTGAAGAGATTATCTTTCTTCCAATGTATGTGAAGTCTGGGCACTTTTGTCAAAAATCAGTTGGCTGTGTGTGTGTATTAATTCCTGGATTCCCTGTGCTGTTTCATTGTTTTATGTGTTGATTTTTATGCCAGTACATGCTATCTTAATTACCATAGTCAAGAGTCCTAGAATCATTTTATTTTTATTTTGTGTCTTTTTGGTATGGAGATGGTGAAGAAAGGAAAACTATGGCAATGATGTTTTGGTTGAAAAATTGAAGATTTCAGAAATTTATTAACTTCTTTTTGTACTTGGCGGGAAAAGTAGTACCCATTGGCCAATGACTGTACCAAAAAAGTGGTGGAAAGCTTTTTGTTTTGTTAAAAAGTGTAAGAGAGGAGGATATTGTGGTCCACTTTGTGCTGCCATAACAGTAACTTATAAGGAACAGAAATTTATTTGGCTCAGGATTTTCAAGGCTGAGAAGTCCAATATTGAGGGTCTTTGTCTTCTGAGGGCCTCCTTGCTCTGTGATTATATGGCAGACAGCGCCACATGATGAGAGAGAGAGCATAACATTAGGACTTTTTATTGTCAGTAGTAATCCATTCATTAAGGTGGAGCTTTCCTGATCTAAACATCTCCTGTTAACCAGCCCCCCACCAAAATGTTGACTTCGGGGTTAGGTTTCCAAAACATATTTTTGGGGGCATTCACACATACCTTCGCAGAAGTTTTTTTCCTATTGATCCTCTTTCTTCCCCGCTTCGCCTTCCTCCTCCTTCTTCTAAACATTGGCTGATTTTTTTTGGGGGGGTGGGGAACTAAAGAGTCTGCTTAAACACACCTGAAGACTTGGGAATTATATCCTTATTCTAAGCTTTCTAGTCTTGACAGAGAAGAATTATGCTCGAAAGTGACAAAATGTCATCGATTATTAAATACAGGTGCTGTGGAGAACACAGCCTGAAGTGTGCTTTAGTCTTCCTCTTGACTAGAATAAAGCTGCTGAGTTATGAGCTTTAACTATCAGGTCACAGAGAATGCAGTCAAGGATGAGCACACTTGCTA
Organism: Lepus europaeus; assembly: GCF_033115175.1. NCBI lineage: Eukaryota > Metazoa > Chordata > Mammalia > Lagomorpha > Leporidae > Lepus > Lepus europaeus. The sequence continues at coordinate 51,407,272 of NC_084843.1, forward strand.
ATTACTGGTCAAGCTCAGCAGGAAGACCCAGTTGCTACCAGCAATCCAGACAAAATAAAACCTTTTCTTTAGAATGGAAGCATCCCATTATAGCTTCAGAATTAGTAGATGAATTTAAGAGCTTTGAATTTTAAATTGCTATGATTCCTAGTTCCAGTGACATGTATGATATGGTATAGTTCAGGAATGGGCACATTTTTATATAAAGAACTTGATAACATTTTCGTGTTTGTCAGTCATATGGTTTGTTGCAACTTCCCAATTCTACCATTATAGCATGAGAGGAACCATAGGTAATACACAAACATAAGAGTGGCTGTGTTCCAATAAATCTTTATTTATAGAACTGGGCAGCACATTAGATTTGACCAATGGGCCATAGTCCTCTGGCTTCTGATGTGCATCATGTGGCAAGATACTTAACCAAAATATTAATTTATATTTTTCTCCTTATATAGAGAAAAAAAATTCTTCATTCCCTATGTTTAAACAGGTTCTTCCATGCTGTCTTGCCTTGCACATTTTGGTAGGGGAAAAATGAAATCAACTTTTATTTTTATTTATTCTGAAATGTAAAGCAGAGGTTGTAAGCTCAAAATTGGAAGCCCAAATATGACCAAAGACATGTTTTGCCTAATCTAAGTAATGTTTGAATATATTCAAATTAGTAACCAACATTTAAGGATCAGGAGGTTTCATATAAAAATAAAAATATCTGAGTTCAATTTCCAGCTTTGTTCCTGAGTCCAGCTTCCTGCTGATGTATGCTCTGAAAGGCAGCAAGTAATTTCTCAGGTAGTTAAGTCTCCACCACCCATACAGGAGACTCTAATTAAGTTTGTGGATTATTGCCCACCCATGTCTCCCCATTTGAGGAGATGCCCAGTGAATGGGAGATCTCTGTCTGTCTCTCAGTATTTCAAATAAATAAATATTAAAAGTACAGATATCTTACTTTTCAAGAAAAGTGAGCAAATATGACAGAACAGGGTCTTCATCTCTCATGACATCAACTGACTAGAGCAGAAAGCAGCTGCCCCCTTTGGACAGTTTGTTTCTGTCTCCATTGATCCCATTGTCTTCTGAAATGAGTTATTGTGTGGCCATTTATAAATTTTTTATGGCAAAGGAATATTTATTTATCCTAGTGTCTATAGCAGCATCCCTACTTAGAGGTTTAAGCCCCTGGTCTTATCTGCTGTCCTTGGCTAAGACTATTGTAGGAATGATGCTAGATATTCTGGAAGAGGATGAAAGAAGAAAAGGAATATGAAAAGAAAAGAGAAAGGTGAGATTTTTTTTAGACTGCCAAGTGTTAAGATGATTGTGGGACCCAGTGGACTAGGGCCGCCATCATGCTGTGGGTTCTAATGGTTTTAAAACATGTTACAAATCCTTTGACACTCAAGGCTTGAAATCGTGCCAGTCTTTACGACTGCCTCAAGGAGAAAAATGTGATGGAGGTGGCTTTGGGGGTAAGAACTCATGCTACATTGGCTAGGTTTAGATAGGATGCTCTTTCTGGGAGCCTTCAGCAACCAGTTTAAGAAGTCTGATGTGAAGTGACCACGTGGAGAGATCATAGAGAGAGAGCATAATGAGAAAGCGAGATGCCTGGGAGCCCAAGGTGTTCTAGCTCCCTAATTCTTGAACATCCCCAACCCAGGTTCTAGATATAAAAGAAGCCTTCAAGATGACACCAAACTCCATCACCATCTGATTGGAACTTCATGAAAGGCTCTGAGCAGGAACTCCCCAGCTGAGCCCAGTCACTCTAGCTGAACCCTGCCACTGTTCTGGGGCAGTGTTTTTATGCAATTACAGTTTTCCAGAATAGTGGCTACAGATAACTCCAGAGGGTACAAGGTGGCTTCCTTGCATTAACAAAAAATCTCACACACAGAAAGCATCTAGAGTTCAAGACTACTGTGGCCTGGCTAAAAGATCCACATGGTGACTAGAGACTGGGGAGCTAAACACTAGTTAGCTCAACACAATTCTGAGCCAAACTTTGGAGGGAATATCAGAAGGAAAAAAAGGAAAAGAAGATCCTCTTTTTTTGATAATTATAAAATTTTGTTAATTTTTATTGGAGATTAAAAATTATTTTGTTTTTAATTTTCAGTTGGTTTTTAATAGATTCTATATAATCTGTAGATACAATAATTTTAATGATAGTCCCTAGATTCTAACTTTTGATCTTCAATTTCTTGTGGAGTCTAGAGGCAATGACATCTTGGAGTCAGGATTAAGTAGATTTAAAGGCATTTTAAAAAGCAGTATTTAGTGAGCATTCTAATTTGGGTACTGTGGTTTAAAGCAGTATAAAAAAGGAAGCCCAGCAGCCAATGTTGTGGCATAGCAGGTAAGGCTGTCGCCTGTAGTGCTGGCATCTCATATGGGCTCCAGTTCGAGTCCCAGCTGCTCCACTTCTGATCTAGCTCTCTGCTATGGCCTGGGAAAGCTGCGACCATCTAGGGAGTGAACCAGCGGATGGAAGACCTCTCTCTCTCTCTCTCTCTTTCTCTCTCTCTCTGCCTCTGCCTCTCTGTAACTCTGTCTTTCAAATAAATAATTAAATCTTTAAAAAAATAGAAAGCCCCTAATTTCCCAGTGTTTGAAACAATACCTCTCTCCCCACCACAATCAGCCAATACAAGTTTGTTAATATGACAGATGCTATGGAGCCAAAATATTGTGAAATTGGTAACCCCATGGTACTTAACAGTTTTAACAAATTCAGTGAATAGAATATAATTGAAGAAAAATATTTTCATGGCAAGAGGTCCTGTGGATAGTAGAATAAGATTTAGATTCTGTCCTTTTCCTTTTGCTCATATCTCCTCAATGGCATTTAACCTGAATTTGGTGGTGGGCAAAGACCACAGTTATCTACTTCATATACAATGCAATTTTTCTTTTCAAAACTTGTTTGACAGTTAGTTTGACTAAGAAGTTTATGTATTATTCTGACTGACCTGATTGTTTTGGTAAAGGCTATTTTAAAGGCAACATTTCACTGATTTATGTTGCCTAAATTTCATGAAGAAGAAAATATAAACTGAGGTGAAAATCCAGATCTTTTGTTCGGTTTGATTGTATTGGAAGTTTTTAAAAATAAAAAGAGAAAATATAGATTGATTACTCAATATAATATTTGGGTATAGTTTCTTTAGTGAACAAATTGAAAGGTTAATTTGAATATAAACATTGATTTGTTAATGGATGTTTTTGAGAATTATGGTTAGTTACCCACACCTGTACCTATATGTGTGCATGCGTAAGAGTATGGGAGTGTATGAATGTGTGTGGGAACCAGTGTTGTGGCAGAGTAGGTTGTGCTGTCTCCTGCAGCACCAGCATCCCATATGGGTGCTGATTCAAGACCACATGAATCAGTTCCCTGCTGGTGTGCCTGGGAAAGCAGCAGAGGGTGGTCCAAATCCTTGGGCCCCTGCACCCATGTGGGAGACTCAAATGAAAGTCTGGCTCTGAACTTTGGCCTGGCCCAACCCTGCTTCTGGCTCTTGGCTTCTGACTGGCCCAACCCTGGCCGTTGTGGCAATTTGGGGAGTGAACAGTGAATGGAAGATGATTCTCTCTCTCTCTCTCTCTCTCTCTCTCTCCCTCTAATTTTGCTTTTCCATTAAAAAAAAAAGAGTATAAGTGTGTGCAAGTGATAGACTGTTAAAATGTGTGTGAGTGTGAATGTCTAAGTGTGTGTGTGTGTGTGTGTGTAAATATGTCTTCCAATACATTTGGGAAGTTCTCAGCAAGCTCTAGGAATGTCGCCTTCCCACATTGTGTATTTGCATTTTAAACAAATAAGTGCAACAGAGAGTGATTTTTCTAAAGCTCCCCCCATCTTACTTAGGCTTCCAAATACAATTTCTTGCAGTCACAACAATTTGGGTATAGAAATGAGTTTGATATTATTTTAGAAAATAAAGGTGAAGGTTCAGAGTTTCTCTGAAAACAAAGAGTTGTAAAAAGCAATCAAGACAGGAATCTTCTGGGAGATTTAAAAATGAGAGAAGAGGGCTATGATGAGACCCCAGAAAGCTTTCCTGCAAATGAAAAACAGCTAAATGAGGCATTTATAAGCAAATAACTGAAGAATTGAAGAGAAAGGAGGAGAGGACTATTTTTGGTTGAGGCCAACTAAGAAGGATAGTGTGAAGTTTGATGGTAGCAGGCTGGGAAGGCAGTGACATTCGTAGCTCCATTTCTAAACTTTCTTATTGAGGAGAGTAAGAAGAGGAGCCTGGGAAAGATGTGTAAGTCCTTGGCATATTCATCAAAAGTCTCCACAAACCTAGATGGTTGGAGTCGCTTTTGGCCCCATAATTCCTCATGACCTCAGCTTGATTGGCTCTGGGAAAAAACAAGTGGTATAGGATTTATTCAAGATTAATTCTCCTCAAATTCATGGCCTTCTATTAAGCAGTCAAAATGTGTCTGCAGAGACTGCCATTTACAAAAATGCAGAAAAAAAATGAAACTAAGACACAGTCCTCTGTGAATTTCAGCAGCATTACCCTGATAGTTTCACATATTAAGATGATAAAGTGGCTTAAGCAGAAGGACAAAACCAAGTCTACAATGAGCACAAGAGAAATTGGAATGGAGAGGAATGTCTGTAGTCTCTTAAAAAGGCATTGTCATTTCATCTGCGATAATGAGACCTGGGCCATCTGAACCTGAGTTACCAGAGGCTCCTCTGGAATGCTTCTGATTACAGAGAATAGCCAAAATTCTGAGCTCAGAAGGGATGAAGGCATCTGAACCCCACACCCACCTATGGCAAGAAAAGAGTACTCTTGTTTCTCATAACTTCATTCTTGTCACAGTATGTAGAGAAAATTACCTCAGAATCATGCCCTGGGCCTCCTAAGGGCCATAAATTCAGGAAAGGAGAGGATTCCGGAAGGCAATAAATTCTTTCTCCATTAATTCGCATCCCTTAAGACAGCCCACAATGAAATGGTTGTTAGCAGCAAGATGAGTGGTTCCAGAAAGCAGTGTGGGTATAAAAAAAGAGCTCCCTATTTGGTTTAAGTCAACTATAAGTGTCTGAGAAAGAGTTGTCAGGAAAAAGTACAAATAGGAATATCACCAAAAAAAAAAAAAAAAAAAAAGAAGAAGAAAGAAGCTTGAGGATTACATTAGATAGTCATATAAAAAGTAACCTCAAAGGAGTCATCAAATGTAACCAGGATAAAACCAGAAGTGTGTTATTCCTAGCCTTCAATTAAAGTAGCAGCATTTATAATTACCATACAGTACAGCAACCCAATTTCCATAAATAATCTGAATTTTGCCTTTAAAAGCAATGATGTCAGAAAGAAATGAATTCTTCTGAACAAATCAATGAAGATTCCTTGCACCATTTCTATAGCAACTAGAAGCAAGTTAAAAGGCTTGATGGCAGAAGAGCCTAAAAAAGAAAAAGTAAGCAATCTTAGGTTGTTTATCAAGATCAGTAAAAATAATAAAAACTGTTAGTTTCATTGAACCTCCTAATTGAGACTTTTTAAAGTTCTTCACAATTTTATCAACATCATTTAAGGAATAATTTCTCAGGCTTACCCCTTTGAACACCTCAGAAAGCTCAAAGATAATAGTGGGATCCTCAAGTTATTTGCAAAATTTCAAAATCCCTTAACACAAATGTAACCCTAAAGATTCTGAACCTACATACTTCAATATGTATGTGGAAGCACATTCACACAAACGCACAGCCCTAAACAGTAGTTTTTTAAAATAAGAATTTGTTCTCTTATCTGAGACACCTAAGCAGTATTATTTGATAATCTAATCAAATTTCTTGTGTCTCCTTTTTCTCTTCTCTTTTCTTCTTCTACCTCTTCCCACCTCAGAACATCTCACTCACAACAATCTCCTAAAATTCTTCCCTCAAGGTCTGCTTTGGCAACTTTTTGCCTTTTGCTCTCACTATCTCCTCCTCTACCTTCCCTTCCATCCCCTCCTCCTCCTCCTCCTCCTTATTTTCTTCCTCCTTCTAATGATTAGGGAATTTGTTCATTTTTTTTCTATTTTTATTTGTTTATTTGAATGGCAAAAAGAGAGACTGAGAAGAAGACAGGTATGTCCTATCAGCTAGTTCACTTCCTAAATGCCTGAAACCACCAGGGTTGGTCCAGGCTGAAGCCTGGAAGCAGGAATTCACGGAAGTGGAAGGACCCAACTACTTAAGCCATCATGCACTTTCTCCAAGAGTGTCCATTATCTGTAAACTGGACACAGGCACTCTGGCTGTTTTTACTCATAACTTTGTTTTTCCTCATCTGTTTTTTATATAGTTCTCTCTAATTTTTCTGCCTTTTCTTGCCTCTTTCTGCTTCTCAATTCTTGCCTCTTTCTGCTTCTCAATTCTTGCCTTGCCTGGGTCTCTATTGTCCTCTTCCTGCCGTATCCAAATACAAGAAGGAGAACTTTGCTCAGCACTGTAAATCAGACAAACAGGGACAGCAGTGACATCATTTCCTTTATGGAGTGGAACTGTATCCATTTGAGCATTTTAATAGTAACAGAACCTTGTCTTTAAGTTAATTTTATTTGCTAAACCAGGGGCAGGTTCTTAAGCCCTTCCCAGTTGAATTTCTCTTTAACCATTCCTCACTTTAAGTACCCTATGTTATCTTCAGGGACTTTCTAAGGTGCCATCACATATGCGGAAAAATTTAGTTAATAGTTGTTTATTTTAGTGTCCCCAAATTTTAAATACATGTGCATTATTCTATAATCAGCATTTTCTGTGAACTCTTTGAGGATCTCTTATATAGTTTAAAAAATATTGTATGGTGATTATGTTCATGGCATTGGTTTGACTCTCTTTGATTAAGTAACTTTTTTAAAAAGATTTATTTTATTTTATTTGAAAGTCAGCGTTACACAGAGAAGGAGAGGCGGGGGTGGGGGTGGGGTTCCATCCGCTGGTTCACTCCCCAGATGGCCGCAATGGCTGGAGCTGTGCCAATCCGAAGACAGGAGCCAGGCGCTTCCTCCAGGTCTCCCACACGGGTGTAGGGGCCCAAGCATTTGGGCCATCTTCTACTGCTTTCCCAGGCCATAGCAGAGAGCTGGATCGGAAGCAGAGCAGCCGGGATAGCCGGGACTAGAGCCGGCGCCCATATGGGATGCCGGCACTGCAGGTGGTGGCTTCACCTGCTACGCCACAGCACTGGCCCCATGATTAAGTAATTTTATAGGCATATGTGCCATGTTTTCCCAACCAAACTGCATATGTTTTGGAAACAAGAGATAAGGATGAGATGTCTTCTATACCTTGTTACATTATTCTAGGCAAGTCAGCTGGCACTTTATAAACAGCTTTTTCCAGCAAATCTTTTGTTCCTAGAAGCATTTCATGAAGTGCATGCCAAGGGGTAGTAATTTTACAGCATATTCTGCAGCAAAGGTATTCTGTGTAGATTATTGAAATAAGCTAAAAATATTTGTTTTGGTTCTTCAAAAAGTTTGTGGAAATGCATCTTATGAAAAAACTATGCATGGATTTCAGAAAGTTTTTGTGCCAAAATAAGCTTATCTTTTAATTCTATTTTCCCATGAACTTTTTGAGGTCCCTTCATATACTTCCTGAAGGTTTATAATGGCCTTTAGGCTATTTTTAACTTGTTTTGCACAACATATCTCAAATTTATGTGGTGTGTTAGTCCATTTGTGCTGCTATAACAAAATACCTGAGATTAGATAATTTATAGGAACAGGACTTCATTCTTCATAGTTTTGGAGGCTGGGGAGTCCAAGATCAAGGTGTCAGCCAACTAGTTGTTTGCTAGGAGCTGCTTTCTGCTTACAGGATTGGGCTTGATGTTGCGTCCTCACGTGGTGGAAGGAGAGAAGGTTGTGTCCTCAGGCAGCAGAGGGCAGAAGGACAAAAGGCCTAACTGGTTCCCTCCAGCCCTTTTATAAAAGTATTCATCTCATTCCCCAGGGTAGAGCCCTCAGGACTTCATCACCTCCAAAAGGCTGCTGACATCTTACACCAGCACCTTGTGGTCTAAGTTCCAATACAGAAATTTTGGAGAGGCACATACATTCTGACTATGGATACTCCTTGACTTACAATGGGTTACATCCCAATAAACCCTTACTAAGTTGAAAAATATCCTAAGTTAAAAATGCATTTAATGTACCTAACTTAGCTGACATCCTAGCTTAGCAACTCAGGACACTGTGAAGTGTTGGTTATTGAATCTCATGATCATGGGGTTTTTGGAAGATGTAGCATACTGTTATTGCCCAGCCTCACAGAAAAGTAGGTACAGCATATCACCAGCCAAGGAAGAGATCAAAATTCAAAATTCGAAGTACAGCCATTGTAAGTTGAGGGCTGTCTGCATCACACTTGATTACAAACCACCTCCTGTCAAAACATCTCTCAACATCCCATAAAATACATGTGGGTTTTCTTTGGTAGATTCTTACCTAGGATCATATAATTTAGTCCTAAAAGGAGTATAAAGTAAAATCCCTTTCTTGTGACTTTTCTATTTCCTACTGTTATCTTTCTCCCTTAACAAAAATTAATGCTGTAATCAGGAATGAAGAGGAACAATAGAAGTACATGAGTGAAACATGCAGCTCTGAACTGTTCCTTCTATACCATCTGCAGAGCATTTCATGTTGGCAGTCTTGGTTTGGTCCATTTTCCCTGTGTGCAGGTCAGGCTTGAAGTGATACATGCTTTTTGTTTTCTCTGGACGCCAATCAGAGAAAGTTTCTCTCAACATCTGGTACTGCTTAAAAGCTTAAAAAAAAAAAAAAGCAGCAGCAGAAGAAGAAAACAGTTCACGAAAAAGCTATTAGTAGGTGGGGAGTGAGGCTTGGTGCTTTCACAAAGGAAGGAATACTTACAGATAATATTTTTAAAAAAACTAGAAATTTGAGTGCAGTGTATATTTCTTTCAATTGACAGTCTGTTGTCTGTGGTGAGTATAAAATGATCTACAACAAAACACCGTGCCTTTCTTATTTAAAGTAAAAGCTCTCAGACACTCAGAGGCAAAGGACAGTCCAGGGGGAAGATGCATGAACGCTGCATTGAATTATGTTAAATCAGTCATGGCAGCTACTGGGAGGATGTTTCCTAAGACCAGTAATCACTTGGTCAAGATTGGCCCCACAAACTAGGGAGAATGGTGAGGAACAGACACACAGCCTTGATCACAGCCAGTGTCCTGCCTTATTTCTGGGGGAACTGCTGAGAAACTACTGAGCATGCTCAAGGAGAGGCCTTTGTTTTCTTTGTTTTCTTTTTTTCTTTTTTTCTTTTTTTTATTTTTTTTTTTTTATTTTTGACAGGCAGAGTGGACAGTGAGAGAGAGACAGAGAGAAAGGTCTTCCTTTTTGCTGTTGGTTCACCCTCCAATGGCCGCCGCGGTAGCGCGCTGCAGCCGGCGCACTGCGCTGATCCGATGGCAGGAGCCAGGTGCTTATCCTGGTCTCCCATGGGGTGCAGAGCCCAAACACTTGGGCCATCCTCCACTGCACTCCCTGGCCACAGCAGAGAGCTGGCCTGGAAGAGGGGCAACCGGGACAGGATTGGTGCCCCGACCGGGACTAGAACCCGGTGTGCCGGCGCCGCAAGGCGGAGGATTAGCCTGTTGAGCCACGGCGCCGGCCGAGGCCTTTGTTTTCATTGAGGCCTTGAAAGATCACCAATAAAATTTAAAAAAACACAACATCAAAAAATACAGAAGAGAGATTATTCAGTCATTCAGGTAACATACCTATCAGGGGACAAGTAGAAGAATTCAAAATAGTATGGTCTCTACCTATAGGAGTTTAGATACCAAGAAGGGATGAAAATATTTGCATGGATAACTGTAACACTAGACAAGATTTGATATATGCTAATAGAGTTACAAATGGCTAGACATGTTCAGCAGAGGATCCTGATTTTTTTTTTTTTTACAATATATTTTCTGAGAACTATGTGCAAGGTACTTTTTGAGAAAGGTCAATAATATCTGTAATATCTCTAATGTTCATTGATCCTATTGATACCCAGCAATCCACCTTTTAAAACAGCTTCCATAGCCTTGGCAACTCATGACTAGAGCCTAGGGAGATTACTGACGCCATAAACAAGAGTGTCAAATTAGTAAGTCAACAACAGGAGTCACTGTGTACTTACATCTCATGTGGGATCTGTCCTTACTGTGTTGTCTAATGTGAAGTGATGCTATAACTAGTACTAAAACAGTATTTTTACACTTTGTGTTTCTGTGTGGGTGCAAACTGATGAAATCTTTACTTAGTATATACAGAATCGATCTTCTGTATATAAAGATAATTGAAAATGAAAAAAAAAAAACCTGGTGTTAAATTGGAAATGGCATAGAAAATTAATAAATTTTTAAAAAATATCATGTAGGATCTCTGTCTTTAATGTGTTGTACACTGTGATTTAATGCTATAACTAGTACTCCAACAGTATTTTTCACTTTGTGTTGCTATATGGGGGCAAACTGTTGAAATCTTTGCTTAATATATACTGAACTGATCTTCTGTATATAAAGAGAATTGAAAATGAATCTTGATGTGAATGGAAGGGGAGAGGGAGCGGGAAAGGGGAGGGTTGCGGACAGGAGGGAAGTTATGGGGGGGGAAGCCATTGTAATTCATAAGCTGTACTTTGGAAATTTATATTCATTAAATAAAAGTTAAAAAAAAAAAAAAAACAAAAAAACCCCAGGATTTTGAAAACTAGTTCCTGTAATGTATATTGGGTCCACTGCCTAGTTAAAATTAAGTTTTATTGGGGCACAAGGATGTCCACTTGTTTATTTATTGTCTAAAGTTGCTTGTAAGCTACAATAGCAGGGTTGAGTAGGTGCAATGGAGATGATGTAGTTGGCAAAACCTAATCTAAAAATTTTTAACATCTGATGGGTTAGATACAAAATTTTCTGACCCTTTATACTAGAAGACAGTCAGAAATAATAGTCATGTGATATTGAAGCTCTCCCTTACACTATTTATTTACTAAACAATCCCCATCATAGACACAGGACAATTGTTTGCATTTCAATGTGATATTAAGAAGGACACCTATAATTACAGACTCTTAGAGCTTGAAATCTTTAGGATACCAACATTTCCTTAATACCAAGATAATTGATATATTAGAATCTAAATATTCTGCTTGTATTTTTTTCACCATTGTATCTCTGGTGCCTGGTGCTACATAGATATTTCCAGGATGAAGACATATTGAGACCAGAGAGATCTGTAAACATGTCCAAAGTCACAAAAGGAACACAAGTGCCCAAACTAGAACTCATAGCCCCTTCTTTCCTAAAGTTTCAACCTAGGCTATTGCAAAAGCCTCTTGTCTCCTAGACTAAATGCTTGCTGTGAGAATCCGTTGCTATCAGGATTTCTCTGGAATGCTGCTCAGACCTCTTTAGTACTTTACCAATGCTGAGTTGCTACCTACATTTCAGGTTTTAGCACAACTGTTCTTCCTCTATGAAGACCTCTTATTGCTCTCACTGTCCCTGCTTCCAGAATGGAACATACCCTCCTATGTGCCTCTATAATTGCTATCTATTTGTTATAGAGAAAATGTATGTTATAGTAGAAAACTGTGCAATTTTTAGGGCACTCTCTTCTAAGTGATCTGATTGTAGCCTTCTATTACCTTTGAGCTGTTTTACAACTCTTTAACTTGTAGATAACTGAGAGTAATGCAAAACAATTATTGTCTATAAATATGTGAACAATTCTGTTAGGTGAAGGTTTAATTGACTCCCCTCTCCACTGTGAGAGAAGTCTGTGTTTTTCTAAATTTGGCACATTCATTATAAACTCCAGATCTACAAAGGGATTCTATGTATCTATTCTTTTACTTCTAATCAGTTTATTATTATTTTTTAAAGATTTATTTATTTATTTATTTGAAAGGCAGAGTTACAGAGAGAGGCAGAGACACAGAGAGAGATCTTCCAACCACTGATTCACTCCCAAAATGGCCACAATAGCCAGAGCTGGGCCTATCTGAAGCCAGGAGCTGGGAGCTTCTTCCAGGTTTCCCACATGAGTGCAGGGGTGGAAGCACTTGGGCTATCTTCTACTGCTTTCCCAGGCCATAAGCAGGGAGCTGTATTGGAAATGGAGCAATGGGGACTCAAACTGGAGCCCATAAGGGATGCTGGCACTGTAGGCAGAGACTTAACCTACTATACCACAGCACTGGCCCCAATCTTCAGACTTTTAGATGTGGCTACCACAAGGTTGCTGTTGTAGGCTATCTAGTAACTGAGAGAAGATATCACTTACTCATTAATTCTGACAAAATGGGAAGATAGAAGAGTGTTTTGGTGAGGCAGAATCCTCTGTGGATTAATGGACTCTCTGCTCCTTCAGTGAATACCCTGAGGTGTGTGCTAGGTGTGGCTAGGGAGCTCTAGTCAGTGCTCCAGGGTGAGAGGAGTGTCCACAGTGACTCCCAAATTGGGTGTGGTAAGTCTCTCTCTCTCTCTCTCTCTCTCTCTCTTTTTAACAGATGGGAGGTTTATTCAGCTCTGTTGGCATAGTCTCATGCTCACCTTTTCTCCTCCAAGGAGACTAATGCCTGGGTGCTAGCCCCAGTGGGTTCAATATTAACCCGCCCTGCCAAAGAACCACACAAAGGATCCATGCAGTCCACAGTGTGAGCATGGATCCTGCAGCAATGACCCTCACTGGGAATCAGGGACCCTGGAGCATGTGGAGGCCAACAGTGACTGCCCAAAGACCCAGCCACACCCTGGGCCCTCACACACAGTGATTTGACAGTCCCAGCATACAAGGCTCCCACAGTCATGAGCACCCAGCCCACTGTCAAATCTCCCAGCCAGATTCAGGAGTCTTCTCTTGGCTGGTTGCTGGGCACACAACACGGGCTCGTGCAGCTGTTATATGTGTCCAAAATGGTAGCTGCCCACTCTTGGCTAGTTACAGGACACTGGTACTGGATGGTCAGAGAAAGAAAAACACACCCCCCTTTTTTTCCTCTAAGTTGGCAGGTATACTGTTCTCCATATGGCTCTAAGCTTAACTCATGCCACGCTCTTCTCACAGAATTATCACCAGTGGCTTGGGATGTTGCAATCTGGTCTCACCTAACACTCCAAAGCTGGTGCTAAGGCTCTCGGCTCCTGGGGTCTTGAGTTGTGTACACCCTCCATGTACATCTACAGTGTCCCCCTAATTTGTGTGGCATTTCCTCTGCTCTTTTCTCCCTAACTCTTCCCGGAGATTGCACTCTTTCCACGTTTTTTTTGTTTTTTTTTTTGTTTTTTTTTTTGTTTTTTTTTTTTTAATCTTCCTCTAAACTAAAGTGATAAGCTCCCTCCTTATTCCACTATCTTCTCTAATCAGTTTAACATCTGCTTGGTTCCTTCATTAGTAATGACTTAAATGCAGTCTTTAACATATCTTCATTTTATATCTGTATGAGACTCATGATTTGGCACTTTTTTGTTTAGAAAAATATTTCCTTTAAAATACTTCTTCAATGTTTATTGTATGACTATATGCTAAGCATATAGCTAGGAGCTAAGCATATAATGATGTTCAAGATAGTCATGATGTCTGCTTTTAGTTTACATCTAGTGGGGGAGATTTTTTTTTTAAATAACGGATATAAATAATATTAAGGGCCATAAAGGAAGATTACTGTGAATTTTAAAAGAAAAATCACAGAGAAATTGGTTTGGAGTGGTGGAGAGTGTTGAGAATGTTGAAAATGTTCCCCTGAGAAAATGGAATCAGGGGAGAGCATTTATGCTAATTGTTGAGATACCAGTTAAGACACCTGCATCCTATATCAGAATACCTATGTTTGATATTTGGCTCAGGATCCCAATCCCAACTGCCTGATAGTGCAGATTCTGGGAGGCAGTGGTGATGGCTCAAGTAATTGGGTCTCTGCCACCCAGGTGGGAGACCTAGATTGAGTTCCTGGCTCCTGGGTCTGATTAACAGCTACATTCATTACACATTGTCTGTTTCTATGCCTCTTTCTCTTAAATAAACAAATGCATATTAAAAATGACATCACAGCTGAGACCTTAAGGACTGGTGCGAGAATTTACCAGGCAATGAGAAGTAGAAAGATCTGTTCAGACAGAAGAAGATAGAGAGGCAAAGTCCCTGTAGTAGGATAGGGATTGATTATAGCACAGAAGAGATAGAATGGTGACAGTGATATCTTTGGGTAGCAGATTAGGACCTAGTAGCCCATAGTAAGTATTTTGGATTTTAAATTCAAAAGATAGGTACTAAATGGTTTTCCAAAGATCCCCTTTTCTAGATAGATAAAGGACAAAATTAATGGTCAGAATAGAAGTGGAAGTCACTAAGACCCTATAATCCTGTAGTATTTCTTTAAATACTCATCTAAATTTACTTCTAATATAATGATGAGTATCCCAAAAGTGATGACAGTGATCATGTATTTATTAACTCTGCATCCACCTAGTTTCTTGCATAAATAGAAGTAAAGTAATAAATGATCATTGAATACCAATCAGAGCTCTAATAAGAATACCTAAAATTTATTGAGTGCTTACTCTGATTCTGAATCTGTTCCAAGACCTTTTCATAAATTACATAATTTAAAACTCAAACCATTCCATGAGATAGCTTTGATAGCTATTTTCATTTTACAGATGAGATAATAGAGGCTTAAGAAAGTAAAACAACATACCTGATATTATGCCATCAGTAATTGGGGTAAAGTCAGTTTTATCTAACTGTAGAAAGGGAGCTCTTTTTTTTTTTTTTTTTTTTTTGACAGGCAGAGTGGATAGTGAGAGAGAGAAACTAAGCTCTTAATAGAATCTCTAGGGGGTCAGCGCTGTGGGGTGGGGGTGGGTGTAAAGCCACCACCTACAGTGCTGACATCTCATATGGGCACAGGTTTGAGACCTGGTTGCTCCACTTGCAATCAGCTATCTTCTATGGCCTGGGAAAGCAATGAAGACAGCCCAAGTCCTTGGACCCCTGAACCCACACGGGAGACCCAGAGGAGGCTCCTGGCTCCTGGTTTCAGATTGGCGCAGCTCCAGCCATTGTGGCCATCTGGGGAGTGAACCAGTGGATGGAAGACATCTCTCTCTCTCTCTCTCTCTCTCTCTACCTCAGCCTCTCTGGGACTTTGCCTTTCAAATAAAAAAATATATATATTTAAAAAAAAACTCTTATTACTTCCCATTCAAATATTTTAATTGCAACTTTACCAAAGCAGATGCTGGTTCATTATATCCATCTCCTCTTTTGCCCTCCAGAAGACTTACATTTTGACATATCCTTTTCCAGACTACAGTCAAGCTCTAAGTCAACATATTGGAAATCATGGCTGCTTTAAACATTGCCATTTATACTTCCTCTTATCCCTTCAAAGAGAATTGCTATTAGAATTCAGCACAGTCTGTCTTGCATTAGTGATTTATGTCATCTCCAAAGTAATTTTATGGCTAACAACATCACCTATGTTGTCTGACAGCGGGAGTCAAGCCATAAAAAAATGGACTTATTTATTGTAACTCTAATTGAAACACAGATAATAGAATAAATATTTGCCAAATGTAAAGGAGTCAGACTCTCAATAGAGAAATGACCATGCTGTTCCCAAGTTCTGTGGGGATCTCCAACAATGTAGAAAGGGAAGAAAAAATAAAATCTAATTGAGTATTTGACTTCATTACATGAATACATTTTCTTTGTACTCATTTAATCAGACAATTATAAGTGACAAGATATAATAGTATCAAATTCCCTCCACATGAATAAAAAGCAATTTTGGATTATCTTGCTATATTGACTTCTCATCACAAAGAATTCAGTTTCTCTCACTTGCATTCAGCCAGGGAAAATTGTAATTGCTTTAACTGATTTTGATTGACCAACTGCTTTAACAGGACCATAAATATAGATGTCAGAACAGCCAACACTAAATGTTTATTCCTGCTATCCTTCTCTAGATATTGACAATCTGACCCATGAACCCGCCAGCAGGTAATCTCATAGATCATTTTCTCTACAGGAGATTCTTGCAGTTGGACAGGTTTGTCAATATCTCTCGCAGAGGGTTTTGATCAAGGACTGCTTTGTAATTGTCTGGAAGATACATTAAACACCTCACTTTTCCCAGTGTTCTAAAGACAGAACAGTCACTTCAAGTGTAAATTGCTCACACCAAGATTTTTCTATCTGGCTATTTTAAAAAGTGTGTTTCAGATCCTTGCTGCCTGGAAAATTCACAATCACATAAATATGACTTTCTCATGCATTTCTGTGAAGCAATTCCCTTGCTCATCAAATCATAATGTTTAAAAAAATCCCCAGTTGACAAGTCTTTTTAAATTTAAATAATACAACTGCTTGGTGATCTAGCCAACTAACTCCTGCCTTAGAAATGTCTTTAGAAATTCATACATTTTGGTTTATACTGCTATGGTCATAAGTTAATTGGTATCTATTTAGCATGCAAAACAGATTATTGACAAAATCATCTGGATAATACATACCTATCCAAGTTCATTTGGTGATGCTATCACTGAATACCACAAACTTGGTGATTTATAAAGGAAAAAAAATATTTCTTGTAGTCTTGAAGACTGGGATGTTCAAGTGCATAGCATCAGCATCTGTAAGGACTCCTTGCTGCATCAAGACATGGTAGAGGGCATGTCTGTGGCCAGACAGAGCACATATATGTCAGCTCAGGTCTCTCCTCTTCTTCTTATAAAATCATCAATCCCTTCCTGAGGGTCCCAATGTGGCAACCTTATCTTGTTCTAATTACCCTCCAAAGTCCTCTCTCCAAATGCCATCATCAATATACATATTCGGGGATTAAATTTCCAACACATGAAATTTGCTGGATACATTCAAGTCATAGTGACCCACTTGACTTTTTTTTTTTTTAAATCAAAAGTGTTTAGGAAAGGTTGGGGAATTTTGATGGGGGGGGGATGTGGAGCTTCAAAGGATAGTATAAGATAGTTGAAAGGAAATGACAGGAGCTTGGAAAGAAAGGTAAAGAAGAAAAGGTAAGAATATTGATGGCAGGGCTGCTCCTTATACAGATGGGGTGTAGCAGAAAGTGAAGGGCATTGTCTTCCTCTTGCCCAGACCCCTCCCTTTTCCTCTCCTCTCCCATACCAAAACCAATTTGTATGGAAAAGTCAGGATTTGACAAAGTATCTGTTCAATTCCTTTTCTTCCCAAGAATTATTTTTTCCAGTATTCCTTTCTGATGTCACTGTTTCCAGAATTTCTTTGTTTCAGGTAGGCAGTAAACAAAACGGAAAACACCTGTTCTAATTTGTTTTCCCTGAGTGTGAGTTAGCAGAAGGGAGAAATAATAGGATGCTTTTAAATGAACAAGAATGCAAAATTTTAACACATGATTGGGTCTATGATTAGGAGTGGTAGTGAGATGGATGTTACAACCTTTGTTTAAGAAATAAGCCTGTAAATTGTATTCCTATCCTGATTGAGATACTAATCAAGCTAGGCTAGCTTGCTTTAGGTCATAAGGAAGAAATGGGCCTGTAGTATGATGAGGTAAGCATAGTAGAGGGAGGAATTAGAAGGTCACTTTTAACTAGGGCTTAACTACCCAGTCTTACTGGGAAGATGCTAAGGTCTCCTACCTGAGAAGAAACCTGTGAATTTACTGCTGAGATGACAGCCATTTAATCTCTAGCTCAGTTTTTGTGCTGAATGTCAGAAATTCACTGAGAGTCTTGCTGTAAACATTAAGCTCAGAGACAGTTGGGTTGAAGTGGCCTTAAAATAAGGCCAGTTTTAGTATTTATTGGCTGAGAAAGCTGTCATAGATTTTAAGGAGGAACCTCTTTCTATTTTTTTTAAAGATTTCATTTATTTATTTGAGAGAGATTTATGGACAGAGAGAGGGAGAAACAGAGAGAAAGGTCTTCCATCCACTGGTTCACTTCCCAAATGGCCACAACAGACAGAGCTGAGCAAATCCAAAGCTAGGAACTAGGAGCTTCTTAGAGGTTTCCCTCATTGGTGCAGGGACCCAAGCACTTGGCCACCTTCCACTGCTTTTCCAGGCCATAAACAGAGAGTTGGATTAGAAGAGCAGCTGAGACACAAACCAGTGCTTAGCCTACTATGCCACAGCACCAGACCCTCTATTTTTTTTTAAAGATTTATTTTATTTATTTGAAATGCAGCGTTACAGAGCAAGACACACACACACACATCCCACAGAAATCTTCCATCTGTTGGTTCATCTCCCAAATGAATGCAATGGCTAGGATTGGACCAGGCTGAAGCCAGAAGCCAGGAGCTTCATCTGAGACTCCCAGGTAGATGCAAGGGCCCAAGATCTTGGGCCATCCTCTGCTGTTGTCCCAGGCACACTAGCAGGGAGCTGGATCAGAAGTGGAGCAGCCAGTAGCTGGAACCAGTTCTCATATGGGATGCCAGCATTTTAGGTGGTGGCTTAACCCATTATGCCACAGTGCTGGACCCTTCAGGGTGAACTTCTTTCTAACAAAGCCTGCTCTATGCATAATTCAGTTAAAACAGAGAGTTAAAATCCCCATGAGAGAAACCCAGAGTACAAGGAACAAACGGACACAAAGAACCAGAGCTGTAACAGGGGAGGAGATTGGGAGTTAGAGGACTTGTGACTACCATTCTTAACTTACTCTACAGAAATTTGAAATTGCAAATTAAAGAGAAAGGGAGACAAATTCAGTTTCTCTCTCTATTTTATTCTCTTGCTCTAGGAACTGATAAAACAGCTCTTCAACACACAGGTGGAAGTGTGAATCTGAGAACTAATGAATACTGGAAATGTTCCAAAATTCAGTTTGAGAACAAGTTGTCATGAATTAATTTTATCTCAGCACCCTGTTCAAATGGGTTGTAAAATAAACTTAAATTCCAAGCTTCCATTGGGCAATTGTATCTCATCTTTAGTCACAGTCTGAAATAGACATTAGGGTTAGTGGCAGACATCACATTGCACATTAAAATAGCTATATACCATCCATCCTCAGCCCACAGAGCTTTTGTGTGAACATTGATGAAAGCAGTGATGAATTCCTAACTGTAGCTGTGCAATAATCAAAAATACATTGCATACTTCCCCTTTCAGTCATTCCATAGAGGGGCAGATCTGAGTAGGTGTCAGAGCTTACATTTTGTAGAGATGAACTTAGGCTGGATTCTCCTCTTTCCTACTTTCTGATTTTGCGACCCTGGGAAAGTTACCTCACACCGTTGAATCTCAGCTTTCTCATCTGTAACATGAGGATATTAACATATGTACCTGGCAGAGTAATGAGGCTAAAATGACCTAATGCACAGGGACTTGTCCAGTGTCTGGCACAGCGTTAATATTCCATGGAAATTAGCTGTCACTGTTATGCTACAGTTTTCATCTGCTACCTGGTAAATCTTGCCAATTTATTGCATTTATTTTCTTTTTATGCTGTTTCACAATTTAAAATGCCATTAAAGAAATGGCCAGATGAAATGTGTCTTTAATAGTAAGAGAAGAGAAAAATTATACACATGCTTTTACACTTATTAATTCCTTTTTTCATTGCAACATACTTCTTAAGCAAGGTGGGTATTCTTATCCCAGTTCTGCAGATTAGTTGACTATGGTTCAAGGGGTGAAAGGACTTGGTCTATCTTGTTCTTTGTGGTAGACCCAGGTTAAGTTTTCAGGTCCTTGCAGTTTCATGTAGACAAAACAAACAAAAATCTGGTTATCTCCATCCAGCTTTGTGATAGCTTCTGACAAGCCAGGTGTCCTGGTCAAATGCTTGTATATTTCTTAAGTCTGTATTAACCTCATTGTGGACTCAGCTGGCTTGAGAAGTTTCTGGCATTGCCCTTTTATTTGTACTCTAGCTATATCTCAGGGGACAGATCATCATATCAAACTTTTCATTAGAAGGTCAGTTGGGAGAAAGAATACTGTTGGAAGTATATCTGAAGAATTCTCTTCCATTCATCTATAACCTAACTATTATTGTTATACCAAAGAAAACTATCAAAGATAGAGATTTACAAAGACACTTGTGAAATTGGTTTTGTCCAATGACTGTCAGGCATGTTTGTCCTCAGTTTAATTGGTTCATATTAAAATAAAAATAATGCTGGGGAACAAATGTGTGGTTATTAAATTACTATGCGGATATTGTTCATTGATTTCATTCCAATGTTTGAGTAGCTGCATTTTGCCATGGCTCCAGTCCTAAGGATGACATAGTAAACAAAACACCATCCCTACTCTCAGACAGATAAACAAACACAACTTAGGGTCACACATCCACCACAGTCAGTGAAGGCACTTAAAAAAAGACCACTGTAAAGTTGAAAGTCCCCATAACTGCTCTCACTTAGGTCACCAGTTGCAAGTGGAGGTCCCCAAGAGCCCCCAAGTTTCAATAGTTCACTAGAGGGACTCAGAACCCTCTAATAGCACTCACCCTCATGTTTATGGTTATTTACAGGAAACAATGCAGTTAAAATCAGCCAAGAGAAGTTGAACATGGGTCAGAGTATAGGAGAATTCCAAGTGCAAAACTCCCAGTTTTCCTCTCCCAGTAGAATCAACAACATACATTTCTCCTAGAAGCAATGTGTGACGGGCCGGCGCCATGGCTTAACAGGCTAATCCTCTGCCTTGCGGCGCCGGCACACCAGGTTCTAGTCCCGGTTGGGGCACCAGATTCTATCCCGGCTGCCCCTCTTCCAGGCCAGCTCTCTGCTATGGCCCAGGAAGGCAGTGGAGGATGGCCCAAGTCCTTGGGCCCTGCACCCCATGGGAGACCAGGAGAAGTACCTGGCTCCTAGCTTCGGATCAGTGCGATGCACCGGCCACAGCAGCCATTGGAGGGTGAACCAACGGCAAAAAGGAAGACCTTTCTCTCTGTCTCTCTCTCTCTCTCACTATCCACTCTGCCTGTCAAATAAATAAATAAATAAATAAAAAAAATAAAAAGCAATGTGTGACAATTTGTATGGAGTACAGGTGTCCTGAGAAAAACTCTCCAGATTTTATGTCAATTGCATAGATATGAGTGATCATTCACCTCCTCCATAAATCACACTGTTAGACTACACTGTTCTTTTTTGTATTTTTTTTCAATTTTTAAAATTTATTAAGGTGAACAAATTTTATGTATTTCATATGTACAGATTTAGGAGCAAAGTGGCATTTCCCACCCCACCCAATTTCCCTCCCACACTCTCATCTTCCCCCTTTCTTCTTTTCTTACTCTTTCTTTTAATTTTTACAGTGACATACTTTCAGTTTATTTTATAGTCATAAGCTTAACTCTCCCAATAAGTAAAGAGTATAGCAAATAGTAAAAAGAAAAAAAAAAACACTATTCTTCAACAGTAGAGACAAGGGCTGTAAACAATAATCAATTCTCAAATGTCAATTTTGCTCATATACATTACATCTTTTTGTACTCTGTTGGTTATCACAGATTAGGGAAAACATGATATTTGTCTTTTGGGGACCAGCTTACTTCAGTAAGTATAATGGTTTCCATTGCTTCCATTTTGTTGCAGAAGACAGGATTTCATTCTTTTTTTATGGACAAGTAGTATTCCAATATATGTAGCATTTTCTTTATTGGTTGATGGACATCTGGGTTGGTTCCATATATTAGCTATTGTGAACTGAGATGCAATAAACATGGGGATCCAGATAATTCTTTCATATGCTGATTTTATTTCATTTGGGTAAATTCCCAGAAGTGAGATGGCTAGGTCCTATAGTGGATCTATTTTCAGATTTTTGAGGAATTTCCAAACTAACTTACACTTTTTTTTATCATACATACCTTTTCAAGAGTTTAGAGATTACATACAGGAGCCAAGGACAAAGGCCAGGCTCAGGTAAGGTTAGTTCTTTACCATGTCTAGAGAAGACACTTGGAGAAATAGAAAAATGAAATCTGCAGGGCAAATAAGAGTTAGCCAGATTTTTCTGCTCAGAGGGGACAGCATATATGAAAGCACTAAAATTAGAGAAAATTTAGATTATTTGTGGTATTTTTAAGTTCCATACCTCAAGGAGTCTGGAGAAAAAGTTATGAAGAAGTGGGTGGCCAAGGATGAGCCTATAGAAAACAGCTAGAGACAGATCTTCTGATGCATGTGAGACCATGTTTATGTTGGTTCAAGAGAGTCAGTTTCTAAATATTCAGCAAACTTTTGTACAACACAAGTAGGAGTTGTATTAGTAAAATGATCATTATTTAGATAAGCATTAAAATTATTAAAAACTTGATAAAAATATGATAAATAAATTATACTAAAATCAATGCTCAAAAATGTATCACTTTCTAGTTATTTTATTGAATTTTACCATTATCTGTGTTGTTAAGGTTGTTTATGTGTATTGTGTTTGTGTGAGGAACATTCTCCCCAGTTCAGTTTGGTAGCTTGAAATTGGCCACTTTAGGAGTAACTACACTATGGTCCTGGGCAACTATTACAAGTCAGGACTTTGCTTGCTTCCAAGAACTGATTGTTAAACGTTTACCAGCACAACACTTCTCAGAAGCAACATTTCCCTGAGAACAAAAATGATATCTCAATACATTAAGTTGGGAATGACATAAACTTTGCTCATTGAAAAGATAATTTTGGTGACTGAGTAGGGAGTGGATTTGTTGGGTCAAAGTGGATGCATTGAGTCTACATGGAAGGTTATGATACTATCTTCCTCCATTAGAACTCATGGGCAGAACCTGTCTCCAGTCTCAGTTCCAAGGACAGTTATGTTTCACCAGCTTATTATCTTATGCATGCAATAAACCTCACAACTGATCATATTTTCTTTTTCCAGGTTGGAGATATGAAATCAAATTTGTGGTCCAACTCTAAGATGTTTTAATGTAAATTTTTAATGCGCTTACTTTAGCTTTCTTTTGTTTTCATACTCCAATTTTTTCCTTTGAGACAATAGTCTGATTTTAAAAACTTTATCCAACTTATATTTATGACACAAGATAAGTAATAATTAAGTAGATAAATATTTAAAAGTGGCCTAATGTTTTCCCCATTTTTTTTTTGCTGTTGATGACTGGATCCTCTGAGGTTGTTGTTGAGTGATTGTCTTTCATTGGTTTTAACTTGGGTTTGGTGGTTTTTCATATTAGAAGGCAAAAGCAGGAATATTTATCTTTTTCTTCAACCTGAAAGGGCTTCATTGAAAATGTGAAACTAACAGTCTTGAAGAAAGAGAGAAAGCTGGTGGAGGCCAAATACATTGATGGTGTTTAGGATATTCATCTGACCTGAACTCTGCCCTATGATGTTCACTCCATTCTGGGACTGGATGTGCAATAGACAAGTTTAGCTCTTGTATGACTATCACTGTGCCTTGGTAGGAGGCTATCAATTTTCAGATGTTCATTAAGAAGGGATTCCTTTGAATTTATGACAGGTGTTTTTTGTGATCATCCTGGGAAAGAAGACATTGCTCTGCTTCTTCCCATGATAATATTTTACATTTATTTTATGCGTTTTCTTTCATTGAATCTAATAATCACAGTTAGTCTGTAGGTGTACATCTTTGTTATAGCTTTAGAGAGGAGGAAGTAAAGATTTGGAGTCCTGAAAGAACTTGTTCTAGTGGCAGAGAGAGCATGTGGGTCCCTTCTGCCCGCCTTTGACCTATCCTTGTTCCCTCCCTCAGCAGTCCTTTATTTAGAGTTCAGACTCAGCCACAAACCTGTAAAAAGGGGTTGTGAGGAAGGACAAAACTGTCACTATCTGCAAAGCTAGAAGACTGGATATTTTAATGCAATGTATGTCAGACACTAGCCAATGGTGGGCGGGACTCATACTGAATTGTGTCTTGCAGAAACTACCAGAGCTTTTTTCCTATTTTCATATCAGTTGTTTTCAAAACAACAAAAATAATTATATTAGTAATTATGATAATGATGACAGATAACAATTATTGAGTCTTTATTATGTGCCTGGAATTGTGCAGAGAATTTTACTGAAGTTGTGAATTAATTCTCTTGTCAATCCTATGACTGTGATGCATTTTGCTTAATTTTACCTTAATTTTAATATTGAATAAACTGGCACTCAGGGAGTAAATAACTTGTACAAGTATACAGCGTTGATAAATGTTACAACCGTGTCTCAAGACATTAGGATGACCTGTGGACTTAGAAGGCACAGGAAGTTAAAAAAAAAAAGTGTGCTTTCTCACGTTTGCATTTTGAGTAATATTCTGTATCTACATCGTATTTGAACATTCATACATGCATAAAATGCCATTATTCTTCTTAAAATTATTAACTAATTAATTAATTAATTTAAGGTGGGGAGGGAGAGAGAGAGTGTGAAAGAGAAAGAGAAATACTTAAGAGAGCATTCTCATCTCCCAGTGAACTCCCCAAATGCCCTCAATGGCTGGGATTGGACCAGGCCAAGACTGGAATCTGGGAAAATATTCAAGTCTTCCACTTGAGCCATAACCACTGCCTCTTTGGGGTCTGCATTATCAGGAAGCTGAAATCATTAGCTAGAGCTGGGAAGCCAACCCATGCCTTCCAGTGTGGGACACAGGTGTCTAAACCACTAGGTTAAACTTAAGTCCACTCCCAAATCTCATTATTTTTGAAAAAATAACTTTTAGGGTGTTAGAATTCAAAAGGAGGCTGGTGTCCCTTCTCACCTACCACTCACACCCTTATCACCTCCAAAGAAATACTGCAATACTCAATTCAGTGTTGAAAATGAACTGTGGAAAAAAAAAACAAAAACAAAAACCAAAGAGAATGAGGGAGGGGGAGGGACAGAGAGGAAATCAGAAGAGACTGATACCTTCAGTTTGCAGTACTAGCCTCATGGAGCAGATCTGCTCTATGTGCAATTCAGAAATCATGTGAAGAGTTTCATTTGCATCTTGAAATCAAACATTTCTATGAAACTGAATTTCTTCCTGTGTTCCTGAGTCCCAGTAATAATTAGAATAAGCACAGCCAAGAGAAAACAAAAAAATATGTGGTTGGTCACATGCTTAACATATATATTTATTGAATTTCTAAATTAATGTGGGCAATTGAAACATTTCAATTGTCCTCTTGGTGCTTTGTGGGCAGCTCACATCTAGGCATTGAGCTCAGTGGCACTTTGACTATACAACTGTGATATCTAAAAGAAAGCCACCTATCCTCTCTGATTCTTGTTAAACAATGATCATTATCATGATTATTTCACTGATCAGCAAACTGCTTTGATATATTGGGCCCTTTGGATAAATAACAGTGACACTTTGCTTGTGTGCTATTATGGAAAATAGAGGGCTTTATTTGAGATTTATTTTGAATAGATTTGCCACCCTGGAGCCTAACTATGGGGATTATAGATAATAGTGATATTGTTAGAAACTTGAGCTTTCTTGATATTACTATGGCTGTTTGCTGAGGTTCTGTAATACACAATATTTTCCCCAGTATGGCATACTTCATGGATAGGTGAATTAAAAAAAAAAGTAAATCCCCACAAGTCCTGTGATTCTTAAGTATGAATGCATGCATTCTGAGGGAGCAAGGAGAAGGCTGTCTCCCACTTTCTAACTGCTTTTCCCAGTCTTCCATAGAGAATAATAGACTTTGGCATGATCTTCTCACTTTTTAGGGCCTCTTTTGCCTGTTTTCTATCAAGTCTCCTAATCTTCCAGCACACTACCCTCTTTTGATCTCTGTAAATTAAGATTTGATCTTGCCATTCCCCTTCACAAAGTTCTTTAATTTCTTGATTCCCTGAAATATAAATGTTCACCTTTTTAGCATGACTCATAAGACCTTCTATGATGTAACCTTTGCCCAACTTTTCTCCAGTAATTCTAGATCTAATGTTTTTAAAATTTATTTTATTTATTTGAAAAGCAGAGTTAGGGAGAGGGAAAAGGAGTGGGGGGGGGGAGAGAGAGAGAGAGAGAGAGAGAGATTAGACACACACACACAGATATCATCCATCTGCTGATTCACTCTCCAAATGGCTGCAATGACTGGGGTTGGGTCAAGCCAAAGCCAGAAGCCAGGAGCTTCTTCTGGTCTCCCACATGGGTGGAGGGGCCCAAACACTTGGGCCACCTTCCACTACTTTCCCAGGAACATTGGCAGGGAGCTTGAACTGGTACTCATATGGGATGCCGCTATTGCTGGCAGCAGCTTAACCTGTTACACAACACCACCAGCCCCCTAGGTATAATTATCATAGCTAAACCCACTCACTATCCATGTCTAATTTAACTTTTACAACAATCTTATGAGAAAAAAGTAATAATTTCTATTTTTAAATAGAAATATCAGACCCCAAAATAATTAAATTAATTATACTAATAATGGAATTGGCATTTGACATTTACTGTAATAAACATTTTCTGACCATTTTCTTATGCTTTCTTATAGTTCTGACCTTTGAAACTATATAACTTAATTATCAAACCCTATTTAAGAAAACTACCCTTTTTTTGCACTTCCACCACAGTTAGGTTGTTCTTTATTAAAAAAATAGGACTATCTCATGGAGCCCTGAAACTGCTCAAAGAGGGTCTGCAACCAGGGAAAAACAAGCAGTAGAACTCAGAGAGAATTCACTTCCAATATCTCCTTCCTTCTTCCTGCTCCATTTATTGCTCCCTGCCAAGTGCATTTCTCATATGTCAGCAGATGGACTGATGTCATAGCCCCTGACATCAAGAGAGAAACCTACATTTGAATAGAATTTTACTTGTGATTCCAACTCACCAGGAGGAGAAATCCAGTTGGCTCAGCCCGGATCAGGTGAGCTCAACACTTAATCAAGTGTGAACCATAAAGATGGCTGCTTGGGGCCATTGTTGTGAGCAACTATTAAAAATAATTAAAAAACAATCTGCTAAACATTTAAAATTGTCTCTTTTAGTCAATAAAATATAATCACTGGGTTTGATTCAGTTCAGGGACCATGTTTTCATTGTAATTCATTCCAGACAAGTAATCTGGGATGAATTCCTAGGGTATGGTTATTTAAGATACTTATGTGTAGAAATACATTCAAGGTCATGTCATTCATAATAAATATTGAAAACATCTTTTCTTGTCAATTCCAAGAACTATCCTCACTCACTGAAGTACAGTATAGTTGCCTTCCCCTCATGTTGTGTATGGAATTTCAGGGAGTCCAGATGGTCCCTTGGGCCTCTGAGAATTTGTATGTTGGAACTTCAGTCCTGTTCCCTTAATGTTTTCCCAAGAATCATTTTCTAACTCCTGCAGGTATTTTACACTTTGGTGAGAATGATAGTGGAGCCTTTCTTGAAAACCAGTTTAAAGAAGATGAAATCTTGCACTAAGTCATTTATAGGTAAAGGGAATGAGAAGGACATTTCAGAGACCAAGAGTCTCAGCATAAGACTTGACCATCCCAACTGTGCCTAGATGTAGAACCACATAGGCAGGTTCCATGAGTGCTGTTCTGATCATGCCACAGTTGAACAGAGTGTTTAGGCAACAACTAGACACTGTAATGTCTATCTCCCCCTCATCTTCTCTTTGAAATAGCTCAGGGACAGACAGTGGAGGCTGCAGGTTAATTGTGACAGCAGCTATGGTCTCCTCCAGGCAGAGTGAACTTCTTTATGAATCTACTTCTGTGGTAAGCATGAAGGACTATGAACAGAAATGAGCACAGATGATGGCTAATACAAAGACTCAGTCATACAATGTCTGCATCTACATTAAAGCAAGTTATTTCTTTCTGAATCTCAGTTTCTTCATCTACAGCATGGGAAGAATGAAGCCTTCCCGATAAGATTGTTTTAAATATTAATTGGGCTGAAGAAAGTATTGCATTTCAATAGACAAAGCAAACATGACAAATTGATAGCAATGAAGCCATTTATTTGCCTTTGCTCCATCTTGTTTTATAAATAAAATGAATAATTTGCAAATCCTTCGAAGAATACATTTATCAATACTTACGTGGTTGATACCTTAGCTCTGAGGTCATTAGAATGGCTGTCTGTATCAGTAATGAAGCAGTCAAACTTTGCTGCTCATATTTGTGAACACTCACAGTGTGCCACCATCAGTAGACTGGGTTTGCATAAGAGAGCTGGTTTTAAATTTCAAGTCTACCAGGAAACCTAGAAGTTATGCAACCCCTAAGTGTAGGTTAACTGCCCTATAGCTAAGCTTCTGCAACAAATATCTTGCATGTCTTCTTGGGTTGTTTCACCCTATAGAAATCACAAATGGAGAAAACAAATATTGACATCTTATAAACTCAAATTGTTTTTTTTTTTTTTAAACTTATTTGACAGGCAGAGTTAGACAGTGAGAGAGAGAGACAGAGAGAAAGGTCTTCCTTCCATTGGTTCACCCCCAAAATGGCTGCTGCGGCCGGCGCAGCGCAGATCCGAAGCCAGGAGCCAGGTGCTTCCTCCTGGTCTCCCATGGGGTGCAGGGCCCAATCACCTGGCCCATCCTCCACTGCCTTCCCGGGCTACAGCAGAGAGCTGGAGTGGAAGAGGAGCAGCCAGGACTAGAACCCGGTGCCCATATGGGATGCTGGCACCGCAGGAGGAGGATTAGCCAAGTGTGCTACGGTGCCAGTCCCGTATAAACTCAATTTGTGCCTGCAAGACCCACAGCAGAAAGCACACTACTAAGGTGCTCACTGGGTCTGACCCCCTAGTAATGGAGACCTCTTTGAGAGCTCAGAAGGGAAAGCACTGTTTTCCTCTGGGAACTCACCTGTCTCCTTTGGCTGAATCTACAGATTTATCCATTTTGGAGTTAATGCAATTCTCCAAGTGAAAGGAGTGGGAACAATTTGCTTAGGATTCCTATTATTCCACAAACATAAACTGGACCTTGTCAGCCAGTCACTGTTTAGTTGTTTGGATTTGTACAGGAACAGGAACAAACCTGGGTGCAATTTCCTCTCTTGGGCATCACTCACACATTTTCCCCTCATTGTTCCACAAGGAGGAACAGTTCTTCATGGACACTCAAGGCCACAGTATTGGCCAGAGAGCAGTATGGAGGGGATCCTTGCCTTTGTCCTCCCATGGCTTTTTTTCTCATTCCTGTTAGAGCACATGAGGATGGGGTAGGGCTGCTTTCTTTTCAGGATACATCCTTTATCATTGTCACTGCCATCATCATCATTCTTTCTTTTTCTTTTTCTTTTCTTTTCCTTTCTTTTAATTTTTTTTTTTTTGACAGGCAGAGTGGATAGTGAGAGAGAGAGACAGAGAGAAAGGTCTTCCTTTGCTGTTGGTTCACCCTCCAATGGCTGCCACGGCCGGCGCATCGCGCTGATCCTAAGCCAGGAGCCAGGTGCTTCTCCTGGTCTCCCATGCGGGTGCAGGGCCCAAGGACTTGGGCCATCCTCCACTGCCTTCCCGGGCCATAGCAGAGAGCTGGCTTGGAAGAGGGGCAACCGGGATAGAGTCTGGCGCCCCAACCAGGACTAGAACCTGGTGTGCCGGCACCACAAGGCAGAGGATTAGCCTGTTAAGCCATGGCGTCGGCCACCATCATCATCATTCTTATAAATAACATGGTCAATGAACAGTAAGAGCTAATCCCCAAACCTGATGGGAACTATAGTCATATTTCTTTTATTTTTGAACCAAATTCTGTCTGAGCTCTATATTTCCAAATAACATGAAATTTTGCATCTCTTTCTTTGAGGTCTTTGACCCGTGAATTTTCCACAGATTCAGTTCTAGGAGCACAAAAAATGTGAAGGCCATGGAGACTTCTACATGCAAGAGGGAGCACTCTGTCATTACTTATTTATTTTTTATTTATTTATTTATTTTTGACAGAGTTAGACAGTGAGAGAGAGAGAGAGAGAGAAAGGTCTTCTTCCGCTGGTTCAACCCCCAAATGGCTGCCATGGCAGGAGCTACACTGATCTGAAGCCAGGAGCCAGGTGCTTCCTCCTGGTCTCCCATGCGGGTGCAGGGCCCAAGCATCTGGGCCATCCTCCACTGCCTTCCCGGGCCACAGCAGAGAGCCGGACTGGAAGAGGAGCAGCCAGGACTGGAACCTGGTGCCCATATGGGAAGCCAGCGTGCAGGTGGAGGATTAGCCAAGTGAGCCACAGCGCTGGCCCCCTGTCATTACTTACCGTAACCACATGAGTTTTACTGTTGACAACTGGTCCCAAGTAGTCTGGCTAATGATACTGTCAACCAACAAACAAGATCCTAGCTCCAACCTGTTCCAACCTCTTCCAAGAGGACTGCTTACTTTGCTTGAGCTCCTATTGTCAAAATTTCTGGTTCTTAAAAATTTTGTTGTGTCTCGAGTTATATCTCAGGCCTTCATCTGGGTAGTTGGGATCTTGCAGTAAGCTGTATCTCAGCTTCCTTTTCTTTCTATGAATCTGGAAGTTGTTTTTCAAATAATCCTAACAATGATTACTACATTGCCTTTTCATGACTGTGAGGCTACCAGCACTCTTTCCTAAGAGTGGCTGTGCTAAATGCCTTCAATAGACTTCACCTACCTAACAAGAAATGCCCTGGAAAAACTTCATTTCCGTAATACTATCTCTATCTTATCACTCTTCTAACGGCATTGACTCTGAGAGAGATCCTAACAGAATGCTATGCCCCTCAACATTTGAGCTGGGCACTACCTCTAATGCCTCAAAGTGATGTATCCTCCGGATGAGTACCTAGGTGATTTATGGCACTGCTATTGTTGGAGCAAAGAAAGGAGAAAGTAGAAATGTAATATTCTTGGGCACCTCAGTGCATAACAAAAACAAATCAAATCTAGTGATATTTTATTCTTTTGTAGGTAATATTCTATATATTGTATAGATATTTTCTTTGTGGTGCTAGTATCGGCAGTTAGATTCCAATCTCAGATCTAACTGCTCCCCAAATTTAGAAGCTGCTGCCAAGTCAGATTAGAAGCATTCCTGTGGCACCAAGAATGGTAAGCAGAGGACAGGCTCTATTTTTACTTCTGTGAATCCTTCATGTGAATGCTTTTGAGAAGGGTACAGACTGCAAAATCAGAGTATCCATATGCAAGCCGA
The DNA here is from genome assembly GCF_033115175.1 of Lepus europaeus. Classification (NCBI taxonomy): domain Eukaryota; kingdom Metazoa; phylum Chordata; class Mammalia; order Lagomorpha; family Leporidae; genus Lepus; species Lepus europaeus. The sequence goes on from NC_084843.1 coordinate 51,438,397, forward strand.
TGTTTTAACCTCATAAGTAGAGTCAGCTGTAGCCTTGTGTTTCAGTGAAAGAGCTCAGGGATCACACTACTTAGCCGGGACCTTGTCCTCTCCAGTACTATTTCTGCTAAGTTTATTTAATTTGATTGTGGTTTCTCTTATCTATTAAAAAGGAAGAATCGTCGCCTTTTGGGATTGTTAGAAGGCTAGTTTTTGTAGAGTATTCAGCTATTGCACTTAGTAGATGGTCAGTAAGCATTAGCTTCTAAAAAGTTAATATTTTAACTTCAATATTATCATTAAAGGATTAGCAAGAAAGTAATGTGATATAGAGAAAAAAAATCATGGAACACACCTATTAGACAAAGAGAGCCTTAGAAGAGAAGGGCAAAGGAATAAGTTTCTTACCTGGTTTCCAGAAGAGGTGAACTAGTAAACATTCAGACCAGACTTCCTGTTGAGGAATAATAAATGTATGTTTATATAAGGTACCATGCTTCCTTAAGGTTCATATCTTTCAGAAACCTGAAGTATGGTATCATGATGAACTGAGAAGCAAAAAAATCATTGTCCAGAAGTCTCAACCAATAGCACCTTCCACCACTGAATTAAGTGCCCTCTTTGGCCAAAAACCACCATTCTAACCAAAAACCCTCCAATACTGATTGTTAAACAGAGCACACAAATATCTGAATTGTACAAGATTCATGATGAAAACAGAACTTAAATAAATTTTGAGCTAATGACCTCCTGAAATACAAAGAGCCTATCTCAATATGTCTAGATATGGTAATGCCATTTCATCTCCATAACTTAGAAGGTAGCAGAAATCACAAGTGAGTGATGTCCTTGTTTTAGATAAAGGTACTTGTTCTCTGAGATGATCCATCATGGAGAAGGTTATTATATCCATGGACATCTTGGCCAAGTTGACTGTTTTTCAAAGATTATATCATTATGTCTAAACTAATAATCATGGCTAATGGTTAGAGAACAGAGTACAAAAGAAACCAGTTATTGGAACTGAAAAATAATTCTCTAAGGGGGGAAAAGTCCAAAGGTATCGTTTCTTAAGAATAACATCCTAGTGCAGCCATCATCTTGGGGACAACAGGTTAAGCAACAACCTGTGATGCCAACATCCCATATGAGTGCCTGTTCAAGTCCTGGCTGCTCCACTTCTAGTGAAGCTCCCTGCTAATGAAAACAGAAGAAGATGGCTCAAGTCCTTGGGCTTCTGCACATGTGTGGATACTTGGATGGAGTTCCAAGCTCCTGGATTTAGTCTGGCCCAGCCCTTCCATTTACAGCCATTTGGGGAGTAAACCAGCAGATGGGAGTATCTTTCTCTCTCTGTCTCTGCCTCTCTCTCTGTAACTCTGCTTTTCAAATAACTAACTAAATAAATAAATCTTTTTAAAAAAAGCATCCTAATATGCACCACAGCTATTCCACTCCTCCTGACCCTGAAGACTCAGCAACTTTTACTGATACCACTAAATGAATATATACCTAGGATCTGACAAAACTCAAGGAAATGTGATGATTCCAATATTTATTATCCAAAGTAAGCACATTTTGATGAAATCAAGGAGTTCTGCTTATTACTGGCTTCTTGGCTGTGTAACTATAGAAAAAGCAACATGCAAATCAGAACATGGAGGAAATAATGGCAGTCCTTGACTGGCTACTTGAAAGTAAATAGTAAGGGGAAGATAACCTGAAATACTTACCTAATGGCGCAGAAGCTTCTAGTTAAGAAGGTTAAACTCATGTTAACACATCTATCTCCAGTGAGCTGGAAAAGAGAAGCTTTCCTTGTCCCTGATGTATGTGGTTTACATGCAGGCTCTATGCTTTCATTTCCTGATTACATCAGACATCACGGCAGTATATCCCTGTACATTTGGTCGAACAATGGAAAGACTGTTGGACTAGGAGACTAAAGACCTGGGACCTTGTCCTGCTTCTGTTGATTATTAGTTGTGTGACTTGGCATAAGTTACTTAATATCTTGGGTCTCTTTATTTCATTTTATAAATGAGAAAACCATTACCTGACTTCCTGGACTAACATAGTAGAAAATTAGGTTATGTGAAATAAAGCAGTGTTCAAAGCACTTAGAATTGGCTATAGGCTCTTCCTGTAACTTCATCTAGGGCATACTACCAAATTTCAGTAAACCAAACTATTCCCCAGTGCCATTTTAAAACCTCACACTCACCTATTGAGTCTGTGCACTCTTCTTTTTGACCTTACTTCCTTACAAAACTTGTTTTCATGAATATCAACAGTGATTTCCTCATCACAAAATGTAATGTTTATTTTTCTTCAACTTTCATCCTCAACTTCTCTGAAATGATGATGCCACTTGTCATCTACTCTGTTAGATATTCTTGTACCTAGATGATCCTTTGCTCTTTAGGCTTTACCCTAACATTTCTAACTGCTTCTTCTCTACTTCTCTTTCCCCCACTCATCAGATACAGACATTTCCAAGCATTCGTCCTTGTTCTCTACTTCCTGGGCAGTTTCATTCATCTCAAGACATCTTTAAGTTGTCCTATGGTTAGGTGCAATTGACTTCAGTGTCATCATTCTTTCCATGATCTACAACATTGAAAATTACTCATTAATTTCTTAGTCACGGAGATAAGGAAATTCATTTATTTGGGATTATGTCACCACCCTACCAGCTATTAAAACTAGCAAATTTCCTCCAAAATACTCTGATTGCCACATTTAAATCTGAATTCTTATAACTCTCAATAAGACTCTTAAGAACCTCCAGCCTGTGGGATAATGATCTTAAAATCAGAGCTCCAATTATTTGTGGAAATTCTCTTATTCACTGAGATTTTCTGATTCTCTGATAGGGGAATGTTAGTCTGGTATCCATAAGTCATCCATGCCTGTGTCCCAACCCAGTTGTTCTTTCCCACACAGATGCCTTTCCCACACATAATCAGGGTTCCAATCAAATGCTAATTCTCTGATTCCCAAACATCAAACGTTTCCTGCATAAATGAATGAATGAATTTAAATTCAGTCCCTTTTCCTGTTTCTTAGCATATCTTTTCTGTACATTTCCTCAGTCATACTATCTCTAGTTACTTTTATCTCTCAAAGCCCTCCTGAGTCTTCAAGACTCAGAATGAATGTTCCCTCCATCTTGATTGCATCAATCAGCACACTCACAGTCCCTGAGATTAGAGAGTATTTTTTGATGGTTGTGTGGAACTTATCACAGTCCATTGTATTTCCTCCTCTGAGATTTAGTGCCTTCTGAAAGGTGAAACAATGCCTGCTTCATCCTTGTAACACATAATGCCTAGCATACTGTCTTACTTGTAATTTAATTAAATTGAATGATATTGATTAGGGAAGCTCATGCATTTAATTGATTTAAAACTATTTCCTAAAGCATCAGCTTAAAAACATATGAGCATAACTAGTGCTCTCTTGGGTCAGACTCAGAATTATCTGTTAACACTCAACTGTTTTTCTTGGGTCTACATTACTTACTTGAATCTTTTTTTTTTTTTTGACAGGCAGAGTGGACAGTGAGAGAGAGACAGAGAGAAAGGTCTTCCTTTTGCTGTTGGTTCACCCTCCAATGGCCGCCGCGGTAGGCGCGCTGCTGCCGGCGCACCGCGCTGATCCAATGGCAGGAGCCAGGTGCTTCTCCTGGTCTCCCATGGGGTGCAGGGCCCAAGGACTTGGGCCATCCTCCACTGCACTCCTGGGCCACAGCAGAGAGCTGGCCTGGAAGAGGGGCAACCGGGACAGGATCGGTGCCCCGACCGGGACTAGAACCTGGTGTGCCGGCGCCGCAAGGCGGAGGATTAGCCTAGTGAGCCGCGGCGCCAGTTTTTTGGTTTTTTTTTTTTTTTTTTTTTTTAGATTTTTATTTACTTACTTGAGAGGTAGAGTTACAGACAGTGAGAGGGAGAGACAGAGAGAAAGGTCTTCCACCCGCTGGTTCACTCCCCAAATGGCCAAAATGGCCAGAGCTTGACCGATCCAAGGCTAGGAGTCAGGAACTTCTTCTGAGTCTCCTGCAGGGGTGCAGGGGCCATCCTCCACTGCTTTCTCAGGTCATAGTAGAGAGCTGGATTGGGAGAGGAGCAGTCAGAACTGAGATGTCGGCACCGCAGGTGGTGGCTTTACCCACTACACCAAGGTGCCAGCCCTGAGTATATTTTTTTTTATCACAATTTTGAAGAAGAAAATCTCTTTGGCTTTGAGATTTGATTTACCATTTAAATTAAAATACATATTTAATTTTAATGCAAAAAAGAATCATATACAACCTTCATAGAAGGTATGCTATATTTAAAGTAGATATAATTATGTCTGCTTTACAAATGTGAAAACTGGAGCTCAGAGAAGTTAAGTAAAATCCAAAAATCATAGAGCTAATAAATGACGCAGCTGTGGTTTGTGCTACAAAGAATATGGTCCTAGACTTGACTGTATAATAAATATTAAGATCAGAGAGTTATCCTGGTACAGTTGAGTTTTCCTAACTCATATTGACTTGTTTATGTATTAATCTTAATTTAGCTTCTTGAAAATCAATAACTATTTTTAACTTGTGCTACCTCTTGTGTTTATGAGTTGAGTTTCGTCCTAATCTCGTTTGGCTTGAATGATATGTTCACTGAAGGGGATAAAGTCGTAGATATTTTCAGTGGCCATTGCTTGTAAACCCCTGTGATGCTGGAAAACAAAGTTAGAAACATGGGCTTTTGGGACCAGAGACCATGTGTAATTTACTGTAAGATGGAAAATACTTCAGGAAGTCCAAAGAGTAAAAGAAAATCATTTCATCTACTTCCTGCAGGAACCTTAAATGGCCAGGCTTATATTTTTCCAGTTGCAAAGGCAGACTGCTTCATCTTCACCTTCTTCTTCTTCTTCTTCTTCTTCTTCTTCTTCTTCTTCTTCTTCTTCTTTTTTTTTTTTGAAATTCACATAGGCCTTTGTGGTAACTATGAATTGATGTAAAATCAGACTCAAATAACTTCTGAGATTGCATTTCTTGCTTTCTATATATCTAATGAGCAATGGTTCCTAGCAATGACATGTTCTTTCAAAATTAAATAGAACTATTTTATTATCCAGCAGTCCCACTATTGGATATATGCCTGAAGGAAATAAAATAAGTATGTTAAAGAGACATCTGTACTCCCATGTTTATTGCAGAACTATTCATAATAGCCAAAAAGATGAAACTAACCTAAGTGTCCATCAGTTGGTTAATGGATTAAAGGAAATGTGATCCAGATATACTAAGGAATGCTATTCAGCTATAAAAGAGTGAATTTCTGTTATTTGTGATAGCATGGATGGAGCTAGGCATTATGTTAAGTGAAATAAACCAAGAATCTCACTCACGTGTGGAATCTAAAAAAGTTGAAATCATTAAAGTTGAGAGAATAATAGTTACCAGAGGCTGAGGTGAATAGGAAGGGAAAAGGGATGGAGAAAAGTTGGTCAATACATATCAAGTTACAGTTAGTGAAGAAAAATAAGATCTGATGCTTATTGAGTGATGTGTACTGTGTATTTTTAAAAAAATAGAAGAAAGGATTTTGAATGTTTTAACTACAAAGAAATAGTAAATGTTTGGGGAGATAGATATACTTAGCTTCATTTGAACATTATGTAATGCACCAAAGTGACTCCAATAATGTATGTAAAATGGAATTAAAGGATAAGTTTGTTTTGGTGCAAACCACTTTGAAACCATAGTATACATGTTCTGTCAACTCTGAAGACGCTTCATGTGCATGTGCTGAAACATCACATGGTCACCCATAAATATGTACATTTTTATGTGTGAATTAGAAAATATAATTTTTTAAAAGTTATGATAAAAATCGGGCCAGCGCCGTGGCTCAACAGGCTATTCCTCCGCCTTGCGGCGCCGGCACACAGGGTTCTAGTCCCGGTCGGGGTGCCGGATTCTGTCCCCGTTGCCCCTCTTCCAGGCCATGGGAGACCAGGAGAAGCACCTGGCTCCTGCCTTCGGATCAGCGCGGTGCGCCCGCCGTAGCACGCCGGCCGCGGTGGCCATTGGAGGGTGAACCAATGGCAAAGGAAGACCTTTCTCTCTGTCTCTCTCTCTCTCTCACTCTCCACTCTGCCTGTCTAAAAAAAAAAGATAAAAATCAATTTTAAAGATGATAGGATTGAGAGCATCTAAGAATCTTGGAAAGGAAGAATTATGACAATAGAATTATGATAATAGAAATACCATATTGTATTATAAACCTATAAAAATCAAAAGAATTTGGTGTTGGCATCAGAAGGAAAGAAAGCGATGCAATAGAATGGAAATCCTAGAAAGCATGCATTCTTGTAATAGTTTTATATGCAGTTTTGAATCAACAGGTATATCAGTCACACCAAGCTCAACCAGACAACAAATTATTCCCAAAATCAGTAGATTAATACAACAAAAGTTTAAATTATGTTCATTCTGTAGTCCAGCACAGATTACAGGATGAGGAAAGGAAAGCATTTTGCTTCACGAAGCCATTAATGAATCTGAGATGATCTCCACCATTGTGTTGCTGAAATATTTTAAATATGTGGCCTCCATGGTTCCATGTCAAGAGATCGAATGGTGATCTCATGCTGGGCATTAAACACTTTTCCTGAAAGTAACAGGCATATAGACTATATGATCTATCTACCAAACCGCAAGAGAAATGAGAAATGTGAGTAGGTCATGGATATTTTTAAGAAAAAAAATCTCTGCCGCAATGGATAATGTGTGAATTGTTTTTGATAAGTGGTATATGTGTAAACTGAACCTGAGTCAGTATTTTCATTAACTGATCAGCTCTTCAAATAAACTAAAGTTATGATCATCTGTTGCCATACAAAATGCTTCATAAAAAAGTTTAAAAAGAAGCACTAAGGGGTTAAAGGACATTTCAGAAGATGGAAATTTGTACGTTCAGGAAGGTATAAAGAACACACCAAACGTAGCAAATATGTTTGTAATTGATGCTTTAAAAATGTTAACACTGCATTGTGAGGTTTATAACACATGCAAATATAAAATTGGTGACAACCATAAGCAAATGAAGAGGACTGGAAATGATTAAATTATTGTTCAAAAAGTTCAAAGAGTCTTTTCATTTGAAAAAATGGAGCATGATTTCAACAATTTTTTCCCACCAAAATAGACTTATCTTTTAATTCTATTTGCTCATAAATACTTTTATGTGAAATGACATAATGTTTACTACAAGCAGGCCATGTTAAATTGAAGATATATTCTATGATCCTAAAGCAAGCACAAACAAAAAAAGTATAGCCAAAAGATAAGAGACATTAAACAGGAATAATAAAGTCAATTCAATTAAACAGTAAGACTGTAGAAAATTAACAACAGGAAAATCAATAGTGGGAGATGCAAACACAGAAAGATGGGGCAAATACAAAACAATTGGCAAAATGATAGATTTAAACCCAATCATATTAAGATTTGTGTTAAATGTATATATCAAAGCAGACAGAAATGATGAGTGAAAAATTCAAGAACTGTATGCTTAGACAAGGAATGCATAAAATATACAAAGATGCAGAGCATTTGAAAGTAAAATGGTTGGACCCGCACCCTGGGTTCTAGTCCCGGTTAGGGTGCCAGATTCTGTCCTGGTTGCTCGTCTTCCAGTCCAGCTCTCTGCTGTGGCCCGGGGAAGGCAGTGGAGGATGGCCCAAGTTCTTGGGCCCTGCACTCACGTGGGAGACCACGAGGAAGCACCTGGCTCCTGGTTTCGGATCAGGCACAGCACGCTGGCTGTAGTGGCCACTTTGGGGGTGAACCAACAGAAAAGGACGACCTTTCTTTCTGTCTCTCTCTCTCTCTGTCTAAATCTGCCTGTCCAAAAAAAAAAAGAGTATTTCAGGTTCAGATATTTCAGTGTTAAATTCTATTAAGTGCTTAAGGAAGTAATAATTTTTTTATATAAAGAGAGGAAAAAGAACACCTCTCTTTATTTTTAATGACAATAAACTCAATAAAAAACCTGACAGATATTACCAGAAATGAAAACAAATGGATAAGAAATTTCATAAAAATAGCTGTGCAAATCTGACAAAATATTAGCAAATGCAATACAGAAACAAATAAAAAGATATAAAGCATGACTGAATCTGTTTTATTCCATGAACCAAGACTTAGCTTCCACTGAAAAATCAATCAATGTAATTCACATTAAGGAATACTAGGAAAATCATATGATAATATGATAGAGGAGAAGCATTTGTTGAAATTCAACATCATTTACCAGAAAAGCCTTACAATCTAAGAATAGAAATGAACCTTCTTTATCTCATATAGGGACCTCAACAAAATAAAACAGCCAAGAGCATACTTAGTGTTGGAAAATTGAATGATTCCTCCCAAGATTAGGAACTAGAATGGAATGTCTGCTCTTATAATTTCTATTCAATTTTGTACTGCAGGTCCTAGCCAGGACAATAAAATAAAATATTGGAAAGGAAGAAATGAAACTATCTTTACTCATAGGTAGAATGATTACTTGTATAGATAATACTGAAAAATCTTTTAAAAAATAGACTACTATACTAATAAAATGATATAAATGTTCATGATTCAAGGGAAATATATTACCATCAAATGAATTTCTATATACAAGTAGCAAATAATTGGAAAAATAAAATTAAAAAAGCAGCGCATTTATGATGGCAATAAGCCGTAAAATATTTACAAATAATTGCAACAGAAGTTATTTAAGATGTCTCTACTGAAAACTATAAAACATTGTAGAGAGAAATAAAAGACCTAAATAAATGAAAATATAGATCATGTCTTTATTCAGGAGACTACATATTGTTAAGCTGTTGATTTTTCTTTAAATTGGTCTATAAATTTAAAACAATCTAAATCTAATCCCAGCACGTTTTTTAATGGAAATTGGAAAATAGCTTTTAAAAATTCATACAGAAATTCACAGCCTACAGAAATAGTACTAAAAGAAAACAACAGTTGAAAAACTCACAGTACCCTATCTCAAGGTCCACCATAAAGGCTACTATAACCAACATGGGATGGTATTCACTTAAGGAGAGATAAATATGTCAAAAGATCATAACAGAGATTCTAGAAATAAACAGAAACAATCATTGATTTTTATAAAGGCACTAAATTCATTGAAGGAAGGAAAATTGTTTTAATAAATGACCTGGAATAACTGAATATGCATGTGATAAAAATTAACCCCAGTCCCTACCTCACACCACAACATAAAGTATGTTGAAATGGATTATAGAGCTAGCTGAGGAAGCTATAACTCTTAAAGTGGAGGAGAGGAGAGTGGAGCATATCTTAATCAAAGGCATGAGGCTTTTGGAGAATGAAAAGGACCCTAGAATCAATTCTTTTCACTTTGTAAATGAGAAAAGTGACTCAGAGATGTAAACAATTTTTCCTGCATCACATTGGTAGAATATGTTGTTCCCACATCAGTATATCCATTTCATTTCTTCCTACATTTTAGAATTTCCTCAGAAAGCTAATTTTAATGGTGTTAGGGTAGCAGGGCAGTATCCCAAATCCAACTGTGGTAGCTTAATGTCTGCCTTCAAATTTAAAGCTACTCTCCATCAATCAAAATAAGAGAGTTATACTGCTGGACTGATAATGCAGGAAAAAAATATAGTTGGAAATCGGTGTGATGGTCTCATGTCTGATCCATGACACCTGGCCCATCAATTAAAGTACCATTTAATAAATTGTTCCTTAACTATCAGGGAGTCACAGAGATAAAACAAATGGTAAAACATTCTTCCAATCTAGAATCTATAGACATTTAAGAAATATTAAGTGATAGCTTTGTGCATACAATTTAATTGAATAGAATCCCTACATTATTCTGTTTGGAAGGGATTGTCTTCCCCACTTTAAAGGTAGGAAATCAGATACACAGAAAGTTTAAATTACTTTGTTCATGGTCACAAAACTGTTAGGTAGTAGGGCCAGGATTCAGATCAAGGTCTCCCTGATTATTTCAGAACTTGAACTGTTAACTTCTCTACAATACTGCTTCATGCTATAACAACTACTACTACTACTAATGGCTACCAGTTACTGAATTCCACTTAATGCCAGGCACGTTAAATATGCCTTTTATAAATATACTACTATATGTGTGTTTCTTCTTATACATTGATATATCCATCAAATATGTATTCTACCTATATTATAACTTATTTTGTGTAGGTATAATATATATTAATTATAACTTCTTGCAGATAAATTAAAAATACATATATACATAATTATGAATACTATATAAATATACGTAGTAATATAGTATTATGGATTGATATGATGATATATCAATGTATCTATGATATAAATATCTATCAGATATAGATGTCTGTAGATACATATCAAATATATTTAAGTTGCCTGCCGTCTCTGCTCCCTATAGAATAAGTTTGCTGTTACCATTGCAAAGGTGAGAAGAGGTTAAGATATCTTCCCATTGCTAAGAAAAATAGGCCAGTCACAGAAAGACAGCTACTTCATGATCTTGCTTATATTTAGAATCCAAAAACGTTGAACTCACAAAAGAGAGTAGAATGGTGATTACCAGAGGTTGGGAAGATAGATGTTCAAAGGGAACAAGTAGGGTTGGCACTGTGATGTAGTAGATTAGGCCTCAGCCTGCAGAGTCGCCATCCCATATGGGCACCGGTTCATGTCCTGGCTGCTTCTCTTCTGATCCAGCTCTCTGCTATGGCCTGGGAAAGCTGTAGAGGAAGGCCCCAGTACTAGGACCCATTCACCGACGTGGGAGACCTGGAAGAAGCTCCTGACTACAGGCTTTGGATCGGCCTAGCTCTGGCTGTTGCAGCCATTTGGGGAGTGAACCAGTGGATGGAAGACCTCTCTCTGTGTCTCTTTCTGTCTGTTTCTCTGCCTCTCAAGCAAGTAATTAAATCTTAAGAAAAAGAAACAAGGGTACAAGATTTCAGTGTGACTGAAGGAATGAGTTTTAGAGATTTTTTTCATGAAATATGAGTATAGTTAATAAAGTATTAGATATTTCAGTACGGCTAAAGAATATATTTTAAATATTCTTACCAAGAAAATGAAGTATGTGAGATGATGTGTTAATCAACTTATCATTCCACATGTAAACTTTATTGAAAGATCACATTGTGTCCCCACAAATACTTGCAATTATAATTTGTCAATTAAAAATAAAATCGGGGCCAGCACTGTGGCATAGCAGGTAAAGCTGCTGCCTGCAGTGCCGGCATCCTATATGGGCACTTGTTCGAGTCCTGGCTGCTCCACTTCCAATCCAGTTCTCTGCTATGGCCTGGGAAAGCAGTGGAAGGCGGCCCAAGTCCTTGGGCACCTGCAACTATGTAGGAGACCCAGAAGAAGCTCCTGGCTTCTGGCTTCGGATTAGTGCTGCTCCGCCATTGTGGCTATCTGGGGAGTGAACCAGTGGATGAAAGACCTCTCTCTCTCTCTCTCTCTCTCTGTCTCTTTGTGTGTGTGCGTGTATAACTCTGACTTTTAAGTAAATAAATAAATCTTTAAAAAAACCAAATAAAACAAAGAGTTTAGGAAATTTACCCATGGTCAAATAGCTAGCAGATTCTATGTATGAGATTTGAGCCTCACTATATTTAGAACAAAATTCAATGTTTCAGTGGTTCAGCCATTGTAGTAATGATGTCTTCTCAATATTTGATTTTGGCAGTGCTGATGGCACTTAGCATAGTGCTTGATGGAACTTGAATAACTCAGGAAAACCATATTGAGGCACAATTTCCTGAATTTTAGGAAAAGCACTCCAAAGCAGCTACCTAGCTTGAACTTCTAGGGTATGAACATAACTATTTTTGTCACTTCTACAATGCCAGGCACACAGGCGTGATTACAAATATTTGTCAATCTATGGTTAAACCACTCTGAATGCACTCAATCTTGTCTAAAAATATTTTCTGTGGACACACACACACATATATGCATATAAAGTTGGTCTAAGGAGTAGAATTTACAAAACTATCACTCTATTTAGTTTTATCTAGCTATTTAACAGACTAAAAATAAATGCAGCCTGATTCAGATATCATGACAATATCTTAATTCCAAAGCACACAAATGTGTGTAATGTTTTCCTCTTTTTTTAAAAATATGGGTCGATAATCTCAACAATGCCACTTGATAAAGAAATCAAGGTCTTTTAAAATTACTTATCACATGACACCATCAATCAAGTTCTCATTTAAGTTTTTCTGTCTCCCTTCTTTCAGGGTGTTTCCTATTTGAAAACAGTCAAGTGTATTTTATCATTGTACTGTACTGATAGTTTCTGAGTGATTTTGGAAAAGATAAAAATCTTTGTTAATTGCTATGAATAAGATATTTAATCCTTTCTTTCTGATTTATTGGGTGAAAATAGAATATGACAGTTGCCTCCAAAAATTAACATAGTGGTAATAAATGGGTGAAATAGCAAAATACAATAAGATTTCAAAATATTAGGTCAACATAGATTGTAGAGAAGTTTGTAAATTCAGTAACTTACTTGCTTTGAGAATTTGTTCAGTTGACCCTGAGAAGAAAACATGTAAAATGCATATCTCTTTGTCGGCTCAATTATATCACAGTAGGAAGCGGGTGTTATTTTGCTCTTCATAGAATCAAAAGCTGCTTTGTTGAAAAATGAGAAGTTATTTGATGAGGAATTCTTTCCTTACTATCAGAAACCAGGAATGAGTTGTGTGAGAATGTCTTACACATCCTCTGGTTTCTTGTGTTTTTAGTTTTGATATTTGAATCTGCAGAGCTGAAAGCATACTCATTACAGTGTGATAAATCCCCAGAGAATATCCATTTTTCATCACCACAAACTTTCTATGGAAATGTAAACTTATACCTTTAAAATGGATTTTTGATTCACTTTTTCTTGTAGTTTGACAGGCTGATGGTTGTATTATAGTGTCTTTGTGTACGAACTTAATAGATCAGGCAATGATTGGCTCTCAATATTTCTCCCATTAGATTGCTCTTAGAACACCGAGTATAGAGAGGAATAGACATCCATAAATAAACTGACCATTCATTTCCAACGTTGCATTTATGGTTGAGACATTTAGGGCTTCGATCTTAATCTTCGTTTTATTTATGGAGATAATAATATTTATCCCACAGCATGGTTTTGATGATTAAATGAAATAATGAATAGAAAGCACTGGACTCCAGTATTAATCATTTATTTTTAAAGATTTTATTTATTTGAGAGGTAGAGTTACAGATGGTGAGAAGGAGAGACAAAGATAAAGGTCTTCTTTCTACTGGTTCACTCCCCAAATTGCTACAGCCAGAGCTGCTCTGATCTGAAGCCAGGAGCCAGGTGCTTCTTCATGGACTCCCAAGTGGCTGCAGGGGCCCAAGCAGTTGAGTCATCTTCCGCTGCTTTCCCAGGGCCATAGTAGAGAGCTGGATTGGAAGAGGAGCAGCCAGGACTAGAACCAGTGCCCATAAGGGATCCCGGTGCCACAGGCAGAGGATTAACCTAATGCACCACGGTGCTGGCCCTGATTAATGATATTATTATTATTATATTTTGCTGCATATTTTCACATCCATTAATGTAGACCTTTCAAGTTGAAGAAAAAAGTTGATCCCTACTGGAGTTATTTAATTGGATCAGGCTCAAATGTAGAAAAATAAGTTCAAAACCATAAAGCATTAATTAATGGAATGCAAAAAAACCCCTAAAACTTAAACTTGGAATTTTCTGCTCTGAACTAGTAGGAAATGGAAAAATTATGAGAAAAATATGCTCATATAAACTATTTTTTTAAAAGTAAGTTGTAGGGAAAGGTTGTAGGAATAAGATAGATTTATTCAGTGAAGCTCTAGCTAAAACACTTGTCAATGCAAATTACTGTTTACAGTAAATCTTCGGGAAATTAGCCTATTGAATCACTTATTCATTCAACCATCACTCTTGAATACTTCCTATGTACCCTGGGCTGGAGAATTCTAAATAATCAAAGAAATATGTTATTCTGTTCATTTTACTCAACTTGTGTTAAGAAGATAGAATAATGCATTTCTTAAATTGCTTGAACAATGAAGGCTAATCCAAAAGTATTTTAAGGTACTCTTATTTAATTAGAAATGATGTTAATAATAATGATCTCATCTTCTGAAAATTATAATTGAGATTTTATTATAATAAGGGCATGGAATAGCTTCTCCATTAAGTGAAGGTAGTCTAGATTTTTCAAGGACAATCTCATTCGAATGAAGAAGTAATTTCTTTTAGCATTATAGAGTTACTGAATAAGGCTATAAATAATAGCAGAGACTCAACAAACAAACATTGAGATAAGTCAATATGAGAATAAGGTTACTGCATTCTATTTTATGTTTCATTTTAAAAAAAACCTTTACTGATATTTACAGAATTGAATAACTTAAAACTCTTTCAAAGCAATCGACTTGGAAAACATTAACTCTAATTAGAGTTATATGGATACCTCTCTAAATAATATTTGAAAATCTTTCCAAAAATTGAGCATTGCAAATTAGCCAAAATTGTTTTTGGTAGCAAATTTCCATTCTATGACCTCAAAGTAATCTGCAACTAACATTTTAATAAATATCTAAACTATATATACTATCACACTGGAGGAATGATTCAACACTTCACAAAAATGTGTAGAATAATATAATTTGCCTTTCTTCACTGTATTTTTGAAGATTTTTTACATGTAATATCTAATTTTCCCCTTACTTTGATATATGATGGATAAAAAGGCTTTTTTTTTTATTTGACAGGTAGAGTTATAGACAGAGAGAGAGAGAGAGAAAGGTCTTCCTTCCTTTGGTTCACTCCTCAAATGGCCACTATGGCTGGCACTATGCCAATCCGAAGCCAGGAACCAGGTGTATATTCCTGGCCTCCTATGTGGGTGCAGGGACCCAAGCACTTGGGCTATCCTCCTCTGCACTCCTGGGCCACAGCAGAGAGCTGGACTGGAAGAGGAGCAACCAGGACTAGAACCTGGAGCCCATATGGGATGCCAGCACCGCAGGTGGAGGATTAACCAAGTGCGCCACGGCGCTGGCCCCAAAAAGGCTTTTTTACATTCCTGCTAAATTGGTAATTTCTCTTCCCCAGGTACATTTTATTGAAGAGTTTTCCTTTTCCTTATTAGCTAAAAAAAATTGACCTATAATAGAAACTTTGGGAAGAAACTATCCAGCTTAAGATGATCGTATTTCTTTAAAAATTACCCTGAGAGGTTGACTGTTGCTTCCTGCAGGCTTGTGCTGACTGCATTTCTCCAGGGAATTTAGACTTGGAATTGAGAGTAAGAGGTTCCTGTGAATCTCTGTAACAGAAACATCTAAAGAGAAACTGAGGATGCCATGTGCATGGAGAAGCAGGCCTGCACAGAGAAAATAAGAAAGTAGGTGTGAGAAAGACTGCTAAGAGGCAGGCAGGGGCAATTAAATGATAGGAATAGGAAAGGAATGACTTAGAAAATGATTTCAGCTCTTAGTTCCAGCCATGGTGAAGTCTCAGCTTTTGGGTGAATTAACTAGAATTAAGTAGTTAAATTAGTTTATTTATCTGCATTCAAGAAGTACATGGCTTGGGACATTGTGGCGTAGCCTGTAAAGCTGCTACCTTGGACACCAGCATCCCATATAGGCTCCGGTTTATGTCCTGGCTTTTTCACTTCTGATCCAACTCCTTGCTAATGGCTTGGGAAAAGCAGTGGAAAATGGCCTAAGTGCCTGGTACCTTGTCACCCATGTGGGAGACCTGGATGAATCTTCTGGCTCCTGGCTTCAGCCTGGCCTAGCGCTGGCTGTTGCCTCCCAAGTGAACCACTAGATGGAAGATCTCTCTGTTTCTCCCTTTCTTTGTGTAACTCTGACTTTCAAATAAATAAATAATTTTTAAAGAAGTAGTACATGTACTAAATATACTGGGTTGATTGCGGTACCTCAGTTTATGTTCAACTGGAAATTGTGAATGTGATATTTTGGAAAATAGTCTTTGCAGATGTAATCAAGTTAGGAAGATATCATTCCGGATTAGAGATTACAGATTAATCCAATGACTAGTGTTTTTATAAGAAAAAGGAAACTTGGACGTAGACACACACTGAGAATGGCATCTTACTATGTAGATAGAAATTGGAGCAGTGCATTTATAGGAAAATGAACACAAGCGATTAGTGATAAACAGAAAGAAGCAAGGAAGATCCTCCCTGGAGCCGTCAGAGAGGAAATAGCTCTACTGAAACCTGGATTTAAAATTTCCCTACTCCAGAGTTGTGGAATGATAAAATTATTGTTCTTTTGGCCACAGAGTTAATGACTATT
This sequence comes from Lepus europaeus, assembly GCF_033115175.1. NCBI lineage: Eukaryota > Metazoa > Chordata > Mammalia > Lagomorpha > Leporidae > Lepus > Lepus europaeus. The sequence continues at coordinate 51,454,796 of NC_084843.1, forward strand.
TATTATGGAAACCAACACAGAAATAAAGCGTCTTTTACATACACTAGATTCTAATTTTTGGTTCTGTTTAATTGGTATGTCCACTTATTCCTAAAGTATGTCACATTGCTTTCATTGTTTTTGCTTTGTAGTATTTTAATATATGCTTCGGCAATTCTCATTCTTCTTTTCAGTATTTTTTTTTTTTTTTTGGCCAGGCAGAGTTAGACAGTGAGAGAGAGAGAGAGACAGAAAGAGAGAGTTATAGACAGAGAGAGAGAGACAGAGAGAAAGGTCTTCCTTTTTTCTGTTGGTTCACCCCCCAAATGGCCGCTATGGCTGGTGCGCTGAGCCGATCCGAAGCCAGGAGCTGGGTGCCTCCTCCTGGTCTCCCATGCGGGTGTAGGGTCCAAGCACTTGGGCCATCCTCCACTGCCCTCCTGGGCCACAGCAGAGAACTGGGCTGGAAGAGGAGCAACCAGGACAGAATCTGGCGCCCCAACCGGGACTAGAACCCGGGGTGCCGGCACTGCAGGCGGAGGATTAGGCAAGTGAGCCACAGCGCCAGCCATCAGTATTTTCTTGCCTATTATCACCAGCTTGTTATTTTACACTATTAGATTTGTTAAAGTTTTTTTTTTTTTTTTTTTTTTGACAGGCTGAGTTAGAGGAAGAGAAAAACAAAGACCCAGAGAAATAAAGCGCCAGTCTTCTGGTTCACTCCCCAAATCCCTGCAAAGGGTGAATCTGGGCCAGGCCAGAAGCTGGACTGCAATCCACGTCTTCCACATGAGTGGCAGAAACCCAATTACTTGAGCCATCACTATTGCCTTTCAGGGTCAGTATCAGCAGAAACTAGAGTCAGGATTTAGAGCCAAGAATTGAACCCAGACAGTTTGGTGTGGGATGCAGGCATCTTAATTTCTAAGCTAAATGTGCACTCCCTAGACTCATTTTGACAAAGACCAGAAGGCTTTAAAATTTTCTTAATTATGGCCTGATATGTTGACAACATAGACATACATTTTTCCTGTGTTTGAAATAAGGGTGTATCTTCCTTTGCAGGACATTAACTAGAATGAACACCAAAGACAGTGAAGTGTGTAACTATTCTCCAAATATGACTGTTTTAGCTAAGTATTCTTTATATTCTGTTTTGTGTATTTAGTTGTCATTTTGTTCAGTGCATAATATTTACGGCATTAATTTCGGATTATACAGTTTTTTCCTAAAGGGAAATCAGTATGAAACAAGTCTTGTCCACCAAAAGCTATTCTGACAGCCAAATAAAACATAGAAATCATCTATTAGAAAACAAAAAAGATATTTCACTTTCAGGCTGGAAGATCTAAATTTTCAGAGAAGCATAACCTCTAGGACTGAGCTGATCTCTGTGGCTTTTATCCTTTGAGTATTTGCTAATTCTGGGCTTAGGAAGAACTGAGAATGTGAACTTCTTACTTAAAAAGAACTACTACTGCAGAATAGAGAACAAACAAAACATTTTTGTGTGTACGATTGCTGAGATATCAGGCACATTACCAGTTTGATACATTGACTTGGGGTGGGTGGGGGGATGTTCTCAAGTACATGGGTAATTTGTAATTTAGGATACTTGCTCAACGTAGGATGGAGCATTTCCATGGTTTCATTGCATCTTGAAGTTAATTTCACTTCTTTTTTTTTTTTAGAAACTTAATTAACTTTAACAAAGCACCCAAGAATGATACATCATTTGTGAGCCCTTAGACCTAATTTTAATAGAACTTTTTGAGCACAGAGGTCTTCCATGGGAAGTTAGTGCACAGTGACTCCTGTTGTTAATTATGTTTGATTCAGTGATCACCCAAGGCTCTTGACATGAGCTGCCTAGGCTGTAGAAACCTTTTGAATCCACAAACTCCTTCAGTACTTAGACAAGGCCATAAGCAAATTGGAAGTTCTCTTCTCCATTCAGAGAAAATTACCTCCTTCTTTGATGACCACTTTTTTACACTGGGGTCTCAACAACCAGTTCATTCATGTAGGACATTTTTTTGCCGCAATATCTTTGCCTGAAATGGTCTTGTGGGCTTTTTTGCCACAATATCTTTGCCTGAAATGGTCTTGTGGGCTTTTCAGCCAGGCCAAACTGCCTTAGGGGCTGATTCTGAGGTCAGAGTGCTACTTAAAGCAATTGACATTCTATAAATCTACTGTGTGGACTGCTTCCTATGTTGGAGCATTCACTCCTTTTAATTCTATGACTAATATTACCAGACACTTAATCCTAGCCATATGATCACTTTAAAACTTAAGATGGTATTTTTAAACCCCAGCTTAACAGGATTTGGGGTCCCATGGCAAGTTTTTCAACTGTAGTCTTAGAAGTAAGTATGTAGGAATGTATGCAGAACTATACAGCATTGCAGTTACAAACTTAATATACTTAATAATTAGAACTTTGGGAACATGGCGATTTTTCCCATCATGCTTACACTCCAACCCATATTCCCACCTCTCTTCCTTCTCCCTCTTATTTCCACTCTTATTTTTTACTGAGATCTATTTTAAATTGACTTTATGCTCATATATTTAACTCTATGTTAATTAAAGAGTTCAACAAATAGTATTCAAAATAAACAAACAAACAAAAAAACCCTGTTCCTTCTTTAAGAATTTCTTGTGCTATTGTGTTGGCGATGACTTACTTCAGTTTTTCTTCTCTTGGAATGGCTCTTTCACTACTGAAATATAACTTTTGAAATATAATACTTTTGGAAAAAGTATTCTTGGTTGGCAGTTTCTTTCTTTCAAGGCCTTGGGTATATTGTTCCATTCTCTTCTGGCCAGTGAGATTTCTGCCTATAGTCTAATGGTTTTGATTTATATGTAACTTTATACTTTTCTTTCTCTGTTTTTAGGATTTTCTCCTTGACTTTTAACTTTTGACAATCTTGAGTATAGCATGCCAGCTATTATTTCATTAAATACCTTTCCTCCAATGTTCACATCAATATAATTTTTTCTGCAGACATCTACATAATGTGTATATTTGTTTACTTAATTGTATTCCATCTGTCTTGTAAGAGTTCTTCAGTTTTTTAAAGTCTTTTCTCTTTACTTTGACTGAGCTGGGTTATTTAAAAATATTCTCCTCAAGATCAGAAATTCTGTCTTCTACTTGGTCTATTCTGTTGTTGAAGCTTTCAATTTGTTTTTTATGTCATTGATTGCGTTTTCAGGTCTAAAATTTCTACTTAATTTTTTAAAAAATATTTCTCTTTTATTGAATTTCTCGTTTATATCATGCACTGCTTTTATTTTGTTGAATTGCCTACCTGCATTATCGTGCATCTGATCAAGTTTCTTTAGGATTATTACTTTGATTTTTTCATGCATTTCATAGGTTTCATTCAAGTCGGGATCTTTCTTGGGAACTATTATGTTTTCATTAGAAGTATCATGCTTCCTTGATTATTCATATTTCTTGAATTCCTAAATTGATGGCTGTGCATATGGTGTAACAGTTACATCTTCTTCATGGAGTAGCTTACATTGAAAAAAAAAATTGTTAGGAAGGGATGTCAGATATCAGTTGAGTATTTTCTTGGGCTTTGGTTCTGGATGGCCCAGAAGTATAACCCCCTTGTGATTTACTAAGCGGTAATCAATGTCAGCAAAGCCGTTGAGTGCTGCAACTGTCTATAGCAGTTCATGCAGGTAATGGTGTGGCTTTGTAGTGACGTGGTCATCCAAAAGTGTCCTCAGGTCCACAGGGTTGAGTGCCAAACACACTGGGGATTGTGATGGCATGGCCATACTCCTGGTATTATGCAACATGGAGTGGACTATCCCCAGGCTCTGCCAAGTGAGTCTTAATGATGCCAGAGCCTGTGTTACCAAGAGTTGTGGCCCTGCACTATGGGATATGGATGGTGACTTTTCTAGATCCTGCTGGGTGAATGTGGGTCTTATAGCACAAGTGGCCACAGTCACAGCATTAGAAGATGTGAAGGTGGACTTACCCATGTCCCATGAGGCAAGCCCAGGCTATGTACTTGCAGGCATGGGCCTGGGGCACTGAAATACAGATACAGCCTTCCCCAAATTCCATGGAGTGGGTATTGAGCAATATAAAATTAGTACAGTCTCAGAACTGTAGGACAGAGAGAGTACCTTGCACAGGTCCCATCGGTTGAGTGCAGGTTATGCTAAGGATTGTGCACGGTCAGGCATAGGTCCCTAATGGTGGAATGCATATACAACCTTACCCAGGTCTCACAGTGTGAGTGCAAGCATCTCTTCAATTTACTGATCCAACAGTCACAGGGCCAGAGCTCCAGGACAAGCTGGGGTCCTTACCTAGTACCACAGAATGAGTTCAGGCTATGTTGGGAATTATGATTAGTGGGTAAAGACCTAGAAAATGTCACTGCAGTTTTTAATACACAGTTTGCAGCATTTAGAATAATCACTAGACACATGCCAAAATCTAGAACACATTATGAAAACAAAGAAAAAACATGGGTGATAGAAATATATTCCTAGGTAATCCAGATATTGGAGTTACATAAAAAGTACTCTTAAATTGCCATAATTAACACATTCAAGAAGGTAGATTGATGAAGAAAATATATAAAAGATAGGAAGTTTGCCAGAGAATTGGTATATTTATCAAATGGAGATTCCAGAAGTCAAGAACAAATCTTACTAAATTATTTTTTTCTGAAATTTTTCTCATTCATTAATTTTTCAAAGACACATTTTGCTAGCACTAAATGTAATTTATTAACTTTTTTTCCCCTCTAGATTTTATCAAAGAGACCACTCCCTAGAAGTATACTCACTGTTTACAATGGTACATATCATATGGATGTACTATAGATTTTTGAATCAGTCTTCATTGAGGGCTATTTGGATTTCCCCTCCTTTATCATTTTTATTAATAGCAAGGTAAGAGGTAATAAGCAGTCATATCTATGTATGTTTTCCTAATTTTTCAACCATACCTTTAGATTTGGCTGCACAGAGTGTGACAGTTGGGTCAAAGAATAGATAATTTTGTCCCTTCTTACAGTTGCACTATTTTATATTTCCTCTAGCAAATCTTGAGAATGGTGATGGTGATCTTCTATGCCAAGGTATTGTAAGTGGACCTTTTTGAGCTTCTTGTGCCTCCAAACATCTCACCCACTCACATATAATTAACTTATATCACTGTAAAATACCTTTTGGAAAAGCAGATCGCCCTGGTGCAGCACTCGTTCTAGGTACAATGTCTTCTTCTCTATTTTATATAATAAAATATATAATGTTATATGATAACAATCAAGCATTATATACACAGTTGTATTATAATGATTTAATAATATAGTCTGTGAACACACTTGGTCATTTACTTGTGATACCAAAGAACCTAGGAGGCCATAATCTACCACATTTGAACAATAAATATTACTGTAATTAAACAAAAATTACCTCATTCATCTTAGGTGTAGCTTTTCTACATTGTCATAACTATTATTTTCTAATTTTTTCTGATCCCACTTGTCATATTTTTAAATTTTAAATTTTGTTGGCATTTATAGCTTATGGAAGATTATATCTTTACTTTTCATTTAATCAGTTTTTCCTTTTTAATAGTTGTTTACTTCTACTTTTTTGTTATTTTTAAAACTATTTAAATAATTTGGGTTTTTTTTCTTGCTCTGCAAAAATACATCACATATATTTTACCCTTTTAAGTGTACAACATATCTCCAGAAACTTTTGTTTTGAAGAATTGAAACTTATACCTATTGAACATTAATTCAATCTCCCCCAAACCCTTATTTTTGACTTCTCTAATTCTGCCTTCTGCAACTTGCAATTTTCTGTCATCTTTAGTTGCAGGACTTTTAATGATTATTGCTTCTTCTAGTAATTAAATTTTAGATTTAGGTCCTTGATATATTTTGAGTGGATTTTTGTGTAAGGTGTAAGGTAGGGGTCTTGTTTCATGCTTCTGCATGCAGAGATCTAGTTTTCCCAGCACCGTTTGTTGAAGAGACTGTCCTTGTCCAGGGATTGATTTTAGCTCCTTTGTCAAAGTTAAGTTGGTTGTAGATGCGTGGATTGATTTCTGGGGTTTGTATTCTGTTCCATGGGTCTACACATCTATTTTCTTTTCTTTTTTTGCAAGTACCAGGCTATTTTGATGATAACTGCCCTGTAGTTTGTCTTGAAATCTGGTATTGTGATACCTCCAGTTTTATTATTGTTGTATAAGATTGCTTTGGCTATTAAGTGTCTCTTGTGTTTCCATATGAATTTTAGCATCATTTTTTTCTAGATCTGAGAAGAATGTCATTGGTATTTTGATTGAGATCTCCCTAAATGTGTAAATTGCTTTTGGTAATATGGACTTTTTGATGATATTAATTCTTCTAATCCATGAACATGGAATAATTTTTCATTTTTTTGTTTGTCTTCTTTTATTTCTTTGATGTTTTGTAATTGTCAATGTAGAATCTTTGACTTCCTTGATTAGATTTATTCTAAGGTATTTAATTTTTTGTAACTATTATAAATGAGATTTATCTGAGAAGTTCTGTCTCAGCCATGGTATTGTCTATGTATACAAAGACTATTGATTCTTGTGTGTTAATTTTATATTCTGCCACTTTACCAAACTCTTTTATGAGTTCCAATAGTCTTTTAGTGAAGTCTATATGTAAAGGATTTCCTTCCCCTAAATACAGACTTATGTCTCCTGCAAATAGGGATAGTTTGACTTCCTCTTTTCCAATTTGTATCTCCTTTACAGAAATTCCCAGGACTAAATTGAATAGCAATGGTGAGAGTGGACATCCTTGTCTGATTTCTGGTATTAGTGGCAATGCTTCCAACTTTTTCCAATTCAGTAGCATGCTGGCTTTGGGTTTGTCATACATTACCTTGATTGTGTTGAGGAATGTTTGTTCTATACCCAATTTGCTTAAGGTTTACATAATGAAAGGATGTTGTATTTTGTCAAATTCCTTCTCTGCATCTATTGAAATAATCATATGGGTTTTGTTCTTCCATTTGTTAATGTGGTGTATCACATTTATTGATTTACAAATGTTGAACCATCCCTGCTTACCTTGGATAAATCCCACTTGATCTGGGTTAATGATTGTACTTTTAATGATTATAGTCATGTAATTTTTAAATTTTGACATGTTTACTTGTTTTATTCTATTTAGATTTCTTAATATTTTTAGCATTTTTTTTCTTTTTTTCATTTATTAAACTTTTATTTAATGAATATAAATTTCCAAATTACAGCTTATGGGTTACAATGGCTCCCCCCCCCATAACTTCCCTCCCACCCGCAACCCAATTGGGAGAATCCTTGTATTTTTTATGTTTCTTGCAGTAAATATTTTTCTTTAGAGAAATTTGGTATGATTATCTTTCTATCTACCTACCTTCCTACGCATCTTTGAACTATGTATTATTTTTAACGTATCTCACAATATTTATATGTTTATCTTGTATTGTATTGAGAAGATTTGTACATTTTTCAGCTATTAGAAGTAGAATTGAATTTTGTTAAAGAATATATGGGTAAAAATTTGAGCATTTGTTAACCAGATGATGAGTGAAAGAACAGTTTCCATTTGCCATGGTTTTGTTTTGTCAGATAAAAGATCTGTTTTTGTCTCTTTAAAGAATGAAGAATAAGCAACAAGGAACAGTCAGAGGCAGTCAATTGGCAGAGGCAATCTATGCAACGTGCCAAAGTGGTTTTTTAAAAGTTTTTAAAGATTTATTTTTTTTTTTATTATGGAAAGGTAGAGAGAGAAGGAGAGAGAGAGAGAGAGAGAGAGAGAGAGAGTCCCATCTGCTGGTTCACTCCCCAAATGGCTGCTAAGGCCAGGGCTGAGGAGTCAGGAGTTTCATCTCAGGGCCCCAAGACTTGAATGATCTGCTGCCTTCCCAGAACAATAGCAGGGTGCTGTATCAGAAGTGGAGTTGGTGGGACTCCAACTGGCACCCATGTGGGATGCAGGCATCGCAGGTGGCAGCTTTACTCTCTGTACCACAACAATGACCCCACAAAGAATTTATTTTACTTGTTTGTCCTGGTAGCCAAGTTAGTTGAAGCCAGCTGTCCCCGTTCTCCAAGTTATGAAATTCCCTTGTGAGATCCATTTAGAGTAGCTAAACCTGATCCCTTCCCCCAGGATTTTCTGTTTAGTAAGGATTCAGTGCCCTGGATTTCCTCCTGCTACACTCTTTATTAGCCCCTCCCTCTCTGAAAATAGACTCAGAGAAGGTAATCCCATAGTGTTTGTAAACACAGTATCATGTTGGAATGATAAAACCTCGACATTCTCATTTTGGGATAATATTTACTTTGGTAAATAATTGGAGTGTTCATTCTAAAGTTGTCTCATTTTTTGTTTCTCACATTTTCCACCACTATGAAAAAGCTATTATCTATGCTATCTATTATTAAACCAAATTATTGCCTGTTATTAAGGTCAACAGATTTCTACCAGTACTTATTTGTTATCTCCCACCAGATATCTGGAAAGAGCTAACCAATGGCACGATTTTTATCATTTTCAATGTACTTGCCAGTGCCCTATGAAGTTTTCCATCAGTTGTTCATTCATTATTTTTGGATGCTTATGTTTCCTATATACAAGGAATGTAGGGCATAGGACAGATTCCTTTTGCAACAAGCTAGATAGATATTTGATATGATTATCTCAATATGATTCAATATGACATAGCCACAGTTGCTTAGAAACCAGGGAGATTTTAAAAATGTATCTTCAGAAAATGTACATTATGGAAGTTACTTTAAACAAAGTAGAATGGAAAAGGCTAGGCATCCTTTGCTATTTTAATAAAGAAGAATTCAATTTCTTGAAAGAAAACTACTCCTTGATATAGTAAAATTTAATAGCTTTCATGAACGTATTTCAGGGAATGATGTCTTTGGTTCGAGCTATGGTTCAGAAATTAGGACAGTTCACCGTGGATTGTTTTTTAGTCAATTTAGAATAGATAAACAGAAAGATAGTAGACAACAAAAGCAAGATTTGGAAGAGGAAAGATTGGGTTCAAACTCTTTATCCATAATTTTCTGTCCTTGTGTTCCTGGATAAGACTCCTGCTCTCTCAAATTTCTTACCTGTAAAATGGGAGTGACACTGTCTGTATCTTCAGTGACTGAAGCATGTTCTTCGGGGGTCCAGTAGAGTTTTCTTGCCAATGGCAATATTCTAAGGAAAACTTTATTCCAAGTCCTGCTTTTTTTTCCTCCCCTGCTAAGTCAACAATAATTTGCTAACCATTGCACTCTTGGAACTTCTAGCAAGTGCATTGCCTCTGTGATACTTGAATTTCACATTTTATGAATAAGCATTTCTTGCTATATTGTGCAATTAGTAGAGCTTTGACAATGCTTCTCCCCATATGGATGAACTAGTGTCTATTTATATTAATGGATAATTTCTTCAGAAGCACTCTACCCTGTAATAGTTGGTCTTATAATAACCATGAATACATATCCACCCATATAATGAATCTGTGACTTAGATGTATGACATATGCTCAAATTAATGTAAGTCATCATTATGAATCATCAGTCACTTGAAGGGCCATTTATATAACATCTCTTTTAACCTCCTAGGTGAAAAAAATGTTCTTGCCATATTTAGGGAGACACTTGTCAAAAAAGAAAGAGAGCACTGTACACTGAACTGATAAGTTGACATTCTCATGTTCTTCCTATTATTTCATGGTCTCGGGCTTTTAGGAAAGGCTTCTTCATTTTTTTTAATCAAAAACATTTTTAAAAATTATCTGACAAGAGCCCAGTGCCACGGCTCACTAGGCTAATCCTCCGCCTGAGGCGCCGGCACACCGGGTTCTAGTCCCGGTTGGGGCGCCGGATTCTGTCCCAGTTGCCCCTCTTCCAGGCCAGCTCTCTGCTGTGGCCTGGGAGTGCAGTGGAGGATGGCCCAAGTGCTTGGGCCCTGCACCCGCATGGGAGACCAGGAGAAGCACCTGGCTCCTGCCTTTGGATCAGCGCAGTGCGCTGGCCGCAGCGCGCCGGCCGCGGCGGCCATTGGAGGGTGAACCAACGGCAAAGGAAGACCTTTCTCTCTGTCTCTCTCTCTCTCACTGTCCACTCTGCCTGTCAAAAAAAAAAAAATTATCCAACAGGGAGGGAGTGTGGGAGAGAGATAAAGAGTGAGAGAGACAGAGATATTTCTGGTTCACTTCCCAAATGCTTGGAAAAACTGGGGTTGGACCAGCCCGAAACCAGGAGTCAGGCATTCTGTGCGGTTCTTTCACATGGATGGTGGGACCCAGTTACTTGAGTATGAATACTGTCCTTCAGGGCCTAAGCTGATTCCAGCAGAAGCTGAAATCAGGAGCCAGAGCCAGGTGTGGAACCTGGGTACTTTGATGTGGGACCTAAGTATCTTATCTGGAGTTTAAACTACTAAGCTAAACTCCTGTCAGAAACATCCTGCTTTAACCAAAAAGCATGATGTTATAGGCATGGGAGATCTTAAAGCTGGTAAAATTCCATTGTTTATCCTTTTCCAGGAGAACTTGCTCTTTCATCAGTAATTTAGGAAGCATGGCTTCTTTTGGAAGTAAGCAAATAGATAGATTGATGTTTACTAACAAGGATCCTCAGTTCCTAGGTGAAAATATAAACTCTTGTATCTATGTGAAATTTGTTTGGCAATTTGAAGAACCCAACTTGGATTCTGGGAACAAGATTTTTTTCCAAAGTTTTCAGACTTTTTTCCGGTTCCATTCCATCTGTGGTAGTCATTCATATGATGTTCTCCTTTCATGGGGCACACAGTTGGGCTAAATCACTCATTGTTGAATACTGAAGTGTGAACGTGTGATTCAGGTAATACAATATAAGCATCATTTCCAAATTTGGATCAGAATTCTTCCTGTAAAAGCCTCTCTTTTATTTTCTATTCTTCCTTCCTTCCTTCCTTCCTTCCTTCCTTCCTTCCTTCCTTCCTTCCTTTCTCTTTCTTTCTTTCTTTCTTTCTTTCTTTCTTTCTTTCTTTCTTTCTTTCTTTCTTTCTTTCTTTCTTTCTTTTGACAGGCAGAGTGGATAGTAAGAGAGAGAGACAGAGAGAAAGGTCTTCCTTTTTGCCGTTGGTTCACCCTCCAATGGCCGCTGCGGCTGGTGCATCTCGCTGATCCAAAGCCAGGAGCCAGGTGCTTCTCCTGGTCTCCCATGCGGGTGCAGGGCCCAAGGACTTGGGCCATCCTCCACTGCCTTCCCAGGCCACAGCAGAGAGCTGGCCTGGAAGAGGGGCAACTGGGACAGAATCTGGCGCCCCAACCAGGACTAGAACCCAGTGTGCTGGCGCCACAAGGCAGAGTATTAGCCTGTTAAGCCACGGCGCTGGCAAAGCCTCTATTTTCTTTTCTTTCCCTGTACAGTGCTGAAAATCTAGAAGATGATATTGAAGCCTCTTGGGGATGTTGGAAGCCCAAGATGGGAAAAATGTGGATCATTAAATCACCAGTTTGCATTACCAAGTAAGATATAAATCAACTGCTGATTACCAAATGATGAAAAGCCATTGTGATTTGGGAGATGTTCTCGTAATCAGCCTCAGATGCATAGTAGCTTTACTCTACTTAAACAACTTGTATTTAATGACCTAAATCTAATCATCTCTATACTTTTATTCTCTCCCCTCTCTTTAGCGGTTCAATTCATGTTTTCTTGAATATGTTCCACAGAACCCTAATATCTAATAATGTTAGGTATTATGATTTGTTGGGGGCTGGCTCTGTGGTGCAGTGGGTAAAGCCGCTACCTGTGGCACCAGCATCCCATATGGGCACTTGGTAACACTGACTCAAGAAAGGATGAATTTGTTCATTTACTGTGGCCCTCTCGGTGTCTATATATTTGATTAAAATAAGCAGTATGTCTCAGGCATAATTTGGAATACACCACTTCTTCTCTTCCTTTTATTATATTATGAAATATACATTAAGAAACGTTAGTGGAGACAATTGGATTTGTATTTAATAGTCTTTCCACGTGAGTTTTCCTGCCTCTGCATTATTCCATTCACTCAGTCTGGGTTAGTAGTCACATTATTTGCAGTTTGCAAAGAGGCATATATAGATAACTGATACCCAGTTGTATAGCAATGCTTTAAAAATTTTGGTGGACCATTTAGAGATCTTCTGTGTGTGTGTGGTGATAGATGTCCCATCAAAGCTAAAGTATTTCTAGCTATGATTAGTCCTGATTTCTGAAATTCTGTTTGGAGTATTTATAGGCTCTCATGTATCTAACCTGAATGTTAGCTGGAAAGTTTGTATTGAATGGTGACATCTAGCTAGTATTTTCATTGGGGTAAATGAGGCTCATCAGATGGTACCCCAGCAGTCAAGCTTTTGGGTCATGAGATACAGCATAAAGTAATTTTGGTTAGAGGTAAGAGAGATGAGAATGTAGAGTTAAGTCTATTATTATTTTGGTAGGCAATCCAAGCAGCCAGACAGGTAGTGAATCCAGATTATACAAACTGTTTCATCTTTTAGTAATTAGGCATTGGATAATTTGTTTTATTTCCTTATGTTTTACTTTTCTAGTTGCAAAAGAAAGACAGTAAGAGTATCTATCTCTTAGGCTAAGGATGAATAAATGAGAAAACATATAATTAATTAACATTAGCTTTTTTTTAAATGTAATTTTTTTATTAAGCTTTTATTTAATGAATATAAATTTCCAAAGTACAGCTTATGGATTACAATGGCTTCCCCCTCCCATAACTTCCCTCCCACCCACAACCCTCCCCTTTCCCGCTCCCTCTCCACTTCCATTCACATCAAGATTCATTTTCAATACTCTTTATATACAGAAGATCAGTTTAGTATATATTAAGTAAAGATTTCAACAGTTTGCCCCCATATAGCAACACAAAGTGAAAAAATACTGTTGGAGTACTAGTTATAGCATTAAATAACAGTGTACAGCACATTAAAGACAGAGATCCTACATGATATTTTTTAAAAATTTATTAATTTTCTATGCCATTTCCAATTTAACACCAGGTTTTTTTTCCATTTCCAATTATCTTTATATACAGAAGATCGATTCTGTATATAATTAGTAAAGATCACATCATTTTGCACTCACACAGAAACAGTAAAAATACTGTTTCAGTACTAGTTATAGCATCACTTCACATTAGACAACACATTAAGGACAGATCACACATGAGATGTAAGTACACAGTGACTCCTGTTGCTGACTTAACAATTTGACACTCTTGTTTATGGCGTCAGTAATCTCCCTAGGCTCCAGTCATGAGTTGCCAAGGCTATGGAAGCCTTTAGAGTTCGCTGACTTTGATCTTATTCCGATAGGGTCATATTCAAAGTGGAAGTTCTCTCCTCCCTTCGGAGAAAGGTACCTCCATCTTTGATGGCCCCGTTCTTTCCACTGGGATCTCACTTGCAGAGATCTTTCATTTAGGTCTTCTTCTTTTTTTTCTTCTCCATGGTGTCTTGGCTTTCCATGCCTACAATACTCTCATGGGCTCTTCATGGGCTCTCATGGGCTCTTCAGCCAGATCCGAATGCCTTAAGGGCTGATTTTGAGGCCAGAGTGTTGTTTAGGACATCTGCCATTCTATGTCTGCTGTGTATCCCGCTTCCCATGTTGGATCGTTCTCTTCCCTTTTGATTCTATCAGTTAGTGTTATGACCTGATCAGCTCTTGTCCTGACTCTTGATGTACAATGTAATACTTTATCCTTTTTAGTATTTGTTGTTGTTGTTGTTCTAGTACTAGTGGTTGAACTCTGTAATTAACACACAATTATTCTTAGGTGTTTAAATTGTAACTGAAAAGTGATCCCTGTTAAATATAAGAGTGGGAAAAAGAGAGGGAGGAGATGTACAATTTGAGACATGCTCAATCAGACTTGCCCCAAATGGTGGAGTTAGAAATGCACCAGGGGATTCCAATACAATCCCATCAAGGTGTCATGTACCAATGCCATCTCACTAGTCCAAGTGATCAATTTCAGTTCACAGTTGATGACTCTGATAGGTCTAAAAGTAAAAGGGATCACACAAACAAGACTAGTGTCTGCTAACATTAGCTATTTTTATTAACCCAGTCCTTTGGACACCACACCACAAACAAACCAGTTAATTGTCAGTGAATCTTTAAAGATTTATTTACTTATTTGAAAGAGCTATGGAAAGAGAGGGAGAGACAAACAGAAAGAGAGAGACCCTCCATCCACTGGTTCACTCCACAGATGGCTGCAACAAAACAGCTGATCCAGGCAGAAGCCAGGAGCCAGGAGCTTCATCCAGGTCTCCCACATGGATGACAAAGGCCCAAACACTTGGGCCATCTTTAGCCGCCTTCCCAGGCACATTAGCAGAGAGCTGGATCAGAAGTGGAGCGCCCATGTAGGATGCTGGCATCACAGACAGTGGCATCACTCACTGTACCACAGAACCAGCCCCTAATGAATCATTTGCTTCTGTCAAATAAAGGAGACTCAAAAGGAATTCTTTGAAACTGACAAAAATTCTTTGTCACACGCCACACAAAAATTGTAGTCCAAAGATCTCCATTTTTAAATATGTCACATAATTCAAAGGGGAGAACATGATTCTTTTGATAGCCTTGAAAATCAACAGACCTTGTGTTTGATAAACCCATGCAGCCTCTTCAATTTGAAGCAATTTTAATTATATCTTTTTAGAGTTTAGAGAACATACATGTTACTTGCATTGTTATTACTAGGTGTTGTGATTAGTCTATACTTGATGAAATGTTACTTTATGAATGAACTGTGACATAAGGCATTCCCTAGCCATTATTCAGAAATGTTCTTTACGCACTTATCCTTCTGCTATTGGCACAGCTGTTGTGTTCTGTTAGGAAGTACCTGGAGAGTACATTTTCTTTGTGAGACTGATTTGTCTTCTTTTTGGCTCTGTTTTAAAGTTATTAAGAGAAGAATCTAGCTGACATTCAATGCTGATATCTAAATACACTGAGAATGAAAACAAAAAACCTCTCATGGGATAAAGGTGTGGATAAAAATGTCTCTCCAGACAGTTTGGTGAAAATAGGATTATTTTTATTGATGTGTCAGATAGCAGGTCATTTTGAAAATATTCCCTTCTTTATATCCCTGTAGCCATTCTTTTGTTTTGTATTCACTTAAGATCCATTAACAGATATTTAGTAAGCATCTTCCACATGCAAGGCCCACGTTTAATTTCAAAATTTTTGTTTTTTTTTTTCTAAAGTGTCTAAAATATAGACCTACCATCTGATTGGGGAAAGAAAATAGAGAGAAATATATCTATATAGACAAAAATTTAAAAGACAAAGGATTAATACACATTCCAAGTACCCTTAATAATTAACATTTATTAAGTAACTACTGTGTACCAGGCATTTTTTTTCTGTGATTAAAATAGTCAGATCATGTAAACCTCACACTGTTTTTTTTTTAAAATCCTTATAGTGCAGATACATAAGTCAAAGTAAGTGGATTTAGTAACTTCACGAACAATTTACTGCAGTAAATATTGGAAATTTTGAACCATTCAGTCCCCTGAGTCTCTTCCTTACTACTTCACACAAAATTAATGTATTGATAATTAGTTATTAGATATTTAGAATATATCAAAAGCCTTAAAGCCTGTTACTGATACTGAGAAAAACAATGATAGTTACTATCACTATGGAGGTCACTTTTAAGCAGCTCTGTTACTACTGAGTCATGAATTTGACAGAGGCTTATATGAAAACAAATCCAATCCAGGGCTTAAATCTATATCTATCTATATCTATATCTATAATCTATATCTATATCTATATCATTAAATTCAGTTATTGAAAGGTATATTTGAATGGCAGTTTTAGGTTTACAATTACTGACCAGAAAGTACAGAGTGTCTCAGTGCGTTCCCTTTCTCCACATTGCGTTATGCCAAAGCTTTTCCTGTTGTTTGCATCTTCCATTACTGTGGCAGACTTCTTATAACTGATGAATAGATGTTGATACCTGATTATCAAATGAAGCTCATAGTTACATTATGGCTTACTCTCTGCTGTACATCTCTATGGGTACTGGGTCACGGGTCTATCATTACACTATCATGTAGAGCGGTTGCAATGCTCTACAAATCCCTCGTGTTCCTTCTTTTATCCATGCCTCCCTCTCTTCCTCTTTCTCCCCAAACACCTGGAAATCAGTGATCTGTTTTATACTCTCTTTGGTTTGGCATTTTCCAGAATATTATATAATTAGAATCATACATTAAATAGGCTTTTCAGACTGGTTTTGCTCACTGGGCAATATATACTTTAGTCTGCTATGTATATTTTTATAATTGAATACTATTCCGTATTGTGAATGTACCACAACTTGTCTATCCATTCACCTGCTGAAGGATGTCTTAGTTTGTTCTGTGTCTTGAAAATTATGAATAAAGTTGTAATAAACACTCGCATGCCATTTTCTTGTGTGGACATAAATTTTCATCTCATTTGGGTAAAAGGGAACATGATTGCTGGATCTTAGAGTAAAACTACATTTAGCTTTATAAGCAACTACCAAGTATATACCAAAGTGAACTACCATTTTTCATATTTAGCAATGAAGGAAAGTTCCCATTACCTCACATCCTCATCAGCATTTTGTGTTGACAGTGTTATGGATTTTTAGCCATTCTTGTAGATGTCTAGTGATGTCTTATTGTTGTTTTAATTTGTGATTGCCTAAAGACATATGATGTTGAATATATTTTCATATGCTTATTTGCCATCTGTGTATCTTTTTAAAGTGAATTCTCGCCTCAGGTTTTTTTGCCTATTTTATTTATTTTTAAAAAAGTACTTGTTTTCATCTACTTGAAAGGCAGAGTGATGGGGGGGTGGAGAGGTAAACAGAGAGAGAGAAAGAGAGAGAGAGAGAGAGAGAGAGAGAGAGAGAATATCTTTCATCTACTGGTTCACTCTCCAAATGCAGCAACAAAGACTTCAGGGCAGGGCCAGGCAGAAGCCAGGAGCCTGAAACTCCATCTGAGTCTCCCATATGGTGGCAGGGACTCTGGTGCTTGAGCCATAATCTGCTACCTTCCAGGCCACATTAACAGGAAGTAGAATAGCTGAGACTTTACTCAGCACTCTAGTATGGCATGTAGGCATCCCAAACTTTGGCTTAACCTGCTGGAACACATTGCACATACAGTCCCCACCCCTCCCTGAAACATTTGTTCATCTTTAAATTGGACTGTGTATTTTTTTAATACCGAGTTTTAAGAGTTCTTTGTATATTTTGATTCAGTGTTTTGCCTTTGTGCTTTGCAAAGATTCCCTGCCAGTCTGTCACTAGTCTGATTATTCTCTTAATAGTGACTTTTGAAGAGCAGAAGTTTTTAATTTTAATGATGTTCAACTGTCAATTATTTCTTTGATGGATTATGCCTTCGGTATTGTATCTAAAGTCATCATCAAACAAAGATTGCCTAGATTTTCTCTATTTTATATTTTAGAAGTCATGTAGTTTTGCATTATACATTTAGATTTATGATCTACTTTGAGTTACTTTTTAAGAGGAGTACAAGGTTGAAATTAACCAGTGATGCCACATCATTCATTGAAAAGGCTACTTTTTCTTTATTGAGTTACTTTTACTCCTTTGTCAAAATGCAATTGGCTTTATTGTATGAGTCTATTTCTGGCCACTGTATTCTGTTCCATTGACACCAATATCATACTGTTAGTTATTGTAGTTTTTTAAAATTAATTTATTTATTTGAAAGGCAAAGTTAGAGAGAGGCAGAGGCAGAGGTAGAGGCAGAGGCAGAGGCAGAGGCAGAGGCAGAGAGAAAGAAATCTTCCATCCGCTGGGTCACTCCCCAAATGGCCACAATGGCCAGAGCTGAGCTGATATGAAGCCAGAAGTCTGGAGCTTCTTCCGGGTCTCCCACATAGGTGCACGGGCCCAAGCACATAGGCTATCTTGTACTGCTTTTCCAGGCCATGCCAGAGATAAGGATCTGAAGTGGAGTAACCTGAACTTGAACCAAAGCTCATATGGGATGCCTGTGCCACAGTGAAGGCTTAGCCCACTACACCACAGTGCCGGCCACAATTATTGTAGTTTATACTAAATGGCAGACTTCCAATTTTACACTTCTTCAATATAGTGTTTGTTGGCTATTCTGTCTCTTGTCTTTCCACATAAACTTTCTTTTTTTAAAGATTTATTTATTTATTTGAAAGATGGAGCTAAGAGAGGCAGATGCAGAGAGACAGAGAGAGAGAGAAAGGTCTTCCATTTGCTGGATCACTTCCCAGATGGCCACAATGGCCAGGGCTGTGCTGATCTGAAACCAGGAGCCTGGAGCTTCTTCTGGATCTCCCATGCAGGTGCAGGGACCCAAGGACTGCTTTCCACTGCTTTCCCAGGCCATAGCAGAAAGCTGGATCAAAAGAGGAGCAGCCGGATCTTAAACGGCGCCCATATGGGATGTCAGCACTGCAGGTGGCAGCTTTACCCACTATGCCACAGCGCCAGCCTCAACATAAGCTTTCAAATCAGTTTGTTGATAGTCATATAATAAACTGATGGGATTTTGTTGAATCTGTAGATCAAGTTGGGAAGAATGATATCTTCACAATTTTGATTATTCTTAACTCAGAAATGTGAGAACTGAGCCTGGATCAAGGTGTAACTATTTTAAATTAGGCCTCCATCTTGTAACTTGGGCCTGACCAGGCCCTGAACCCTGAGCCAGAAGCTCCTAAAAGTAAATAAATGAACTCCCCTTGCGATAAACTCTCCTAGCAACAGCCGATTAGCAGATAACAGAGAAATACCTAGAGTTCCTGGTGTCTTCTCAGGGCAGATAAGGTCATTAATAGCTTCCTGAGACCCTGCAGTTCTGCACTTACACCCCAGCAGCTCGGACCCTATGCTTTGGCCAATCAATTCAAAAGGCATCAACCCCAAAGCCATCCAACCACCTTTAGTAGGTCCGTTCCCGCCACTGGATGCACTAATCAGTTCTAAGAGATGTCCTTTGAATTTCCCGCGGGATGAGATGATTTGCTAAATGGTACCATGATGGATAGAATGTCTCTGAAAACCCTATAAAAACCCTGTTAACTGAAGGGTCGGGGCTCTCAATTCAGACCCACTGTGTCGATGTCAATTGAGAGACCAGGCCCAGACCTGCAATAAAACTCTCGTGTGCTTTACAGCAGTATCGGCTCCTTGGTGGTCTTTGGGGACAACGGAACTGGGTATAAGAAGAAACATGGACTATACTTTCTCTCTCTCTCTCTCTCTCTCTCTCTCTCTCTATATATATATATATATATATATATAGTTTATTAAGATTTATTTGAGCAGCCTATAGATGTGGGTGGAGGGGGGAGGGACAGGACTTGAACTCATGTGGGTGATTCTGTGAGACTGCCTGCTTAGCCCATGCAGGTTAAGAGGGCTTGGCACACCATGCCTGCTGAGAGAGACCCTGGTTGGGGGCTGAGGCACACTGAGAGCCACACATGACCTGACTGCTTGCTGGCAGGCAGCAGGAGCCCCAAGCACATTTCCCCCACCCCCAATTGCTGTTGAAGGGCCTTGTAATCTTCAGCTAGGTAAACAGCTCCTGGGTGTGGCCTACCCTAAGGACCACCTGGAAGGCTGTGTAGGCTATGTGACCTTTAAGCTGACTGGAGAAGTGTAGAGGCACCAGTATCTTCTGATTGGAGCAGCACCTGGGTGTGGCCTGGGGTGGCCAGCAGTATCTGCTTTACCCTGTAGAATTATTGTTGCCTGATTGTTTATAAAGGGACATGCTCACCAAAACTTGTCTCGGGTATTTTTTGAAGAATGCCATTGCCCCGCCATCCCTTCAGTGTGGGCTTCGCAGGATGAGTCCACAAACCCACACTCCCAAATGGGATGCTGGCATTAACAGCAGCAGCTCAATCCACTGTGCCACAATGCTAGCCCCTATTTTTTATTTCTTCATTAGGCTTTTTTAAAATTTTTAAAAAATTATTTGATTTATTTGAAAGGTAGAGTTACAGAGAAAGAGAGAGGGAAAGACAGAGAGAAAGAGAGAGAGAGAGGTCATCCATTGGCTGGTTAACTCCACAAATGGCTGCAGTGGCCAAGGCTGGGCCAAGCTGAAGCCAAGATCCAGGAGCCAGGAGCTATTAGCTTCTTCCAGGTCTCCCACGTGGGTGCAGGGGCTTAAGCACTTGGGTCATCTCCTGCTGCTTTCCCAGGCACTTTGGCAGGGAGCTGGAGCAGAAGTAGAGCTGCTAGGACTTGAACTGGTGTGCATATGGGATGCCAAATGTACTGTAGGATTGGTCCTCATTGTGGTGGTAGAAACTTTAGGAGTTGTGGCCTGCACTACTCAGTAGGCTAATCCTCCGCCTGCAGCGCCGGCACCCTGGGTTCTAGTCCCGGTCGGGGTGCTAGATTCTGTCCCGGTTACTCCTCTTCCAGTCCAGCTCTCTGCTGTGACCCGGGAAGGCAGTGGAGGATGGCCTGGGTCCTTGGGCCCTGCTCCCGCATCGGAGACCTGGAAGAAGCACCTGGCTCCTGGCTTAGGATCAGCACGGTGTGCTGGCTGCATTGGGGGGTGAACCAACAGAAAGGAAGACCTTTCTCTCTGTTTCTCTCTCTCACTGTCCACTCTGCCAAAAAAAAAAAAAAAAAAAAGAGTTGAAAAGAGTTGTGGCCTGGTGCTAGGTGATTACACATGGTGGCCCGACCTTTCTGAAGGGGTTGATGATGCTGATCTTGCAGGATCTTGCAGGAGTGTATTCATACTGGAGCAAGCAGGTTGTTTTAAAGTAAAACCAGCCCTTGAGTTTGGATCCTTCTGCACATGGCTGATTTCTTTTCTACTTTTTGCTATGCTGTGATAAAACCTTGGAAATCCTCATTGGAATACTTGGTGCCGTGCTTTTTAGAGCCTCCAGCCACAAGAATTGTGAGGCAAAGAAACTTCATTACTTTATAAGGTACCTAGCCTGAGGTACTTTGTTATAGCAACAGAAAGCAGAATAAGACACACATCAAATGGTCAGGGATAGAAGCAGTACTAGTATCCAAGTTTTCTGATCTTAAGAGAATAGACTGATAGACTTTTTAAAAAATTTTATTTTATGTAGATCCTTGTATTATTATCTGCTATCTAAAAATCTCCTAGATTGTAACAATATACATTTTATAACAAATGTTTATTACTTCACAGTTATTATCCACTAAGAATCTAAGCATGATTTATTTGGCTTAGCACCTTTGGCTCAGAATCTCTTATTAGGTCACAATAAGATACATTCTCATCCAAAGAATCAAATTGGGAAGGTATACTTTTAAAATCAATCATGCCTTTGTTGAAATGGATCCTCACGGTCCTCTCCAAAGGACTTCTGGCTTCCACCAGAGCAAGAGAGCCAGTGGGGGAGAGGGAGAGTAAAAGGGAGAGGGAGAGCAGAGAGAGAGAGAGAGAGAGAGAGGGAGAGGAGAGGAGAGGAGAGGAGAGGAGAGGAGAGGAGAGGAGAGGAGAGGAGAGGAGAGGAGAGGAGAGGAGAGGAGAGAGACCAAGACAGAAACAGCAATCTTTTATAACCTTACAAGTGACATCGTGTTATTTCTGCCATATTCTGTTCAGTAGAACTGGGTCACTAAATCAAACCTGTACTCAAAGGAGGGGATTATACAGGAGTGTGAATACCAGGAGGCAGAAATCACCAGAGGCCATCTTCAGGGCTTCTAACAGGCTAAAAACAAGGAAGAGGAAGAACTGTTGGTAGAAACACTCACTGCTAGCATCTCTCCTTTACTCAGAGAAGAAGGTAACTATTGATCATGGAAGCGTGGAAACTGGTAGTTCTGCATAATAACACTCTTTGATCTTCCATGAAGTCATCACCAAGCTGTAATTTTAAGATCACAGTGACACCATTAAGCTTATTCTTAGCTGTATGTTTAATACTGGGTGTAGCTATTCTCTCACCAGAGGATTTTTTTGAAGGGAAAAAGGATCTATCCCATATCAGGGTAGACTTTAAAATTTCAAAGACCTTTTATCTGAAAAGCTTTTCTGATATAATTTTTCACATAATTCTTAAAATATATGCATGCAGGGAATATATGAATATCAAACTAAAAAAACTAAATTAGGAATATTGTTGAAAGAGAAGAGGTATATCTTTTTACCTCTTTTAAAAAACCACCTAATCTTCAAAAAAGTTCTGAGAGCTATGTAATACTATTATTTTGTACATGAGAATGGGGAATGTGAAAATTTGCTCAATATCCTGCATCTATAGTTGACTTACAACCTTGATTATATGGCAGGAAAATTATACCCAGGTAATCTATGTGCCTCTGAACCAAATAAGAGAGAGAAGGAAAAAGCCTGAAGGACTCAGGAGAAATCTTTATGTGCCTTCATCTCATAATTGGACACTCCTTCTTAGGGCATTTACTTTGAAAATATTCCTTTTTAGAGGGAAAAAGTATAATTTAACACAGAGCTTAGAATAAGTCCTGTGAATTTCTGAAACTTTTTTGGAGATGTTAGACTCTGGAAAGAACGATACTTAAAAGCTTGAGGCTTTTCTCTGATTCTCTTTTTATATGATTTGTGGACACAAAGTCATTATGTAGATATTCCCTGCATTGAAAGACCATTTTGATAAGCCTTGAAGTTTTCAAAGATAAAACAAATTTGAAAACCGAGAGTTTCAAGAAAATGTGGAACCAAAACTGAACAGTTCTCCATAGTAATATAAAAAGCTTTTTCCATTTTAGTTGGTACTTCATCCAATCTTATTATGTTTCCCTTAGGAAAAACACATTTTCCAAGTTAAGATTTAGATGGATTCTTTGAAAAATGTTGATCATACTTGGATGATGGGTATGAATTCTTGTCCACTAATTGGGACAAAAGACAAAAAACAGATAGAAGGGATTGAAGGTATGGTTGCATTATTTTCATTTAATGCTAGTGGAGTGATCCTGAAAGGAATTAATTTGGAATTTTTAAAGCTCAACCTTGGCTACTCTATAGAAGTTCCAAGAATGTACAAACTGGATTTTGCAAAATATATTGATTTTGTCTTTTATTCTAATGTCAATGACTGAGAAGATGCAGAAATTAAGGCCTGATTTTTGTAGGACATAGTAGGGATTGGTTGTTCTGCAATGAATGAATTTATGTGCTATCAGTCTCTCTTGGAAGAAAGACTTCCACCCTTGGAAGAAAGACCCCTGCTATACTATCTCACTGTTAATTACCAGAAAACTGGATACAATATTCAAAACAATTGTTTCTAGAAGTCATACAATGGACATTGAAGAACTGTGGTTTCTGAAAGAAGGTAAGCAGTGGAAGTGACCTGGACAACCACTCTGGCTTTATGAATGGAGGCATTTAAAAATAATGCTACAGGTTTTGGGAATCTAAACATGGTCTTGAAATCTTGCTGAGTAAGAGACACAGGACTTGGAGTTCAAGGAAGTTGAGGTAATAGAATTTGAAACACAGGTGACTGAGAAGGGTGACATACAGAGAAATAGCTCCAGGAATATGTGTGTATCTGTCCCTAATTGGTCAAATCCTAATCTGCACATGCAAAAGTAACACTCACAAAGCAGGACAATAAACAACTTCTGAGGGAATTACTGGGATAGGGTGTGGTGAGGCGTGGTGAGGTGTGGTGGGGATTGTAAGCCAAATAATCATCAGAATTTATACAGGACTTGAAATCGTGTAAATCCCAAAGCCTAATGGGAGACATGAATGAATACACAGGGAGTAAAGACTCAAAAAGAGAAAACTAGATTAGACTCAATAAAAAGCTTGAGAATAAAACTCAAAAGGATTAAAATAATGTGAAAAAATTTAAATACATGCAGGAACAAAATCCAAGATTATTTAAGGAAATATAAGAAAATATAGCATCCAAAAAGGTGACGGAACCTAATGAAAAATTACTGAGTATGTGAAAAAACAAAATACATAACCATGATAAATATCAGTGGGAAGACATCTGCTTTCTAGTATGGTAGGCAAAGAGTTTGAAAATGATCACTCCAATCTCACATCAAGAAAAAACTAAACAAAGTGAAATTAACAAAGATCTTCTAAAATATGTCAGAGAAGTGAAGCCACAGGAAGAACCATTGTCCCCCAAACTGGAAGATATATAAAATCAAAACTCAGCATAATAGGACCCCAGAGAAGAATTTTTTATTGAGAACCAGTAAAACTAGAGTTGGAAAACTTAAACTACAATTAATGAATTTCAGGAGGCAGACATGTTTGAGAGTTCAAAATGCCAGGGATGAAGGGTCTTAGGATAATTCCTACATTTTTATGAATTTTACCACCAGGAGCCCTAGAAGTTCTCACAGTGAAGAACAGAGAAAAATGTCCTTGTGCTTCCATCAGGGGAAGAAAAAAGTAATCATTTTGAAATATACCCAGAACATTTTGTTTTTCTTAACCAAGGCCTGCCCTCAAAATAAAGTATTTCCCCAAGGGATAGCTGGGATTTTACCAGAGCCTTCCTGACCTGGGAGAGGAGACACACCCAGCCTCCACTATCCTTCCTTTACCACCAAAGAGCAAAGAAAATCCAAGAACTTGTGAATATCATAGCTGAGGGATGCAGGATTACTAAACGACTAAGAGAAAAATCCTAGGATGGTAGAATATTCTCCCTTTCCCATATGTCACAATCCCATTAATAGGGATTCTGTAGAATAGGGAGGGGGGAATGCAACGGGAACAACTTAATAAAAGGGAATGCAATGGAAAGAACTGCACTTCTCGGATCTTAATTTAAGAAGAAATCTCTTGGGAAACCCAGCAAGCCTACTCAAAAGAGTTGCAAAAATCCCGAAGAGGAATGGGGAACCACAGAAGATACAGCAGAAGGCCAGAAAGACAATCAGTGTTTCTGCTATCCTCTTTCAAGCTCTGTGAGAGACGGAAGGCCATCCTTGTTCCTTCCACAAATAGAGACCTGTCTGCCAGCACAAGTCTGAGCAGGAATTTCCCACTTTTGGAGGAGCTGGACTTGGCTAGCTCCTCATTCAGAGGAACTCCTGGAGCTTTGGCTTTTACCATAATTGGCTTTCACCAGCATCTAAGCTCATCATGGTATAGTCCAACCAGGCCTGAGCTGTACCCATGCAGAGTAATGTGAAGTGTCTCAGCTCAACACAGTCCTCAGTATGTTACTCTGGCCTCACTTTGCTCACAATTTTAGCAGTAGTGACAAGGCCTCAGATAATATAATTGGTCCCCAGGCTGTGTCTGAAAGAAACTCTATCCTTATGGAACAGCTCTACCAGGACTAGCACAGTTTGCCCAATAGTGTGACCCCAGATCCTCCCTCTGGCATTGACCAAGGCTGGTGGGAGGCAAAAGGAAACTTCTAGAACATGTTCTCCTTCAAGTTTGTACAAAGACAATTATTATTTCAAGTCTGACCAAAGGAGTCTGGAAATAAAGATCTGAAGAGATAGAGTCACATCAACTACCAGTACACTTTATGTGAAGAAAGATTACACAATCCATGGAGCCCAGT
The DNA here is from genome assembly GCF_033115175.1 of Lepus europaeus. Classification (NCBI taxonomy): domain Eukaryota; kingdom Metazoa; phylum Chordata; class Mammalia; order Lagomorpha; family Leporidae; genus Lepus; species Lepus europaeus. The sequence continues at coordinate 51,480,423 of NC_084843.1, forward strand.
GAGATGATAGGATAGATCAGCCAGTTGCTGGAGACAAATGGCTGCCAGAGTGAGCTACATGATAAACAAATGATGTTGTTCATGCATGACATGCACTTCCATAAGAGCTAGGTGTAATAGAGTATGTAGGTGTGCAAACTGTCCAGGCGATTTTCCAATACAGTTCAAGTTGATATATGGCACCTAGCGACCTTCAATAGCATTAGCTCCAGAATAATGAAGGTACTTAATCTTTAAAATGCTTTCAGAAGATGCATTTTATGAGAGACACGAGGAGAGGCTGACTGATTTCATCTGCAACTGGTACTCAAGAGCCAAGCCAATCCCCAACTTTAGAGATTGGACTAGTGTGTTTCCCTGAGGCACTCTCTCTATTCCTTTGCCCTTCTCCATCTCTCCTGTGTTTTTGGTGGAGGGAAGATAAACCTATAGAAATAAAGTCAACCATCATGAGAACAAATGCTATTTATTCAGAATTTTCTATATCTAGGCAGTCAGCCACCATCACTTTCATTAGACAGAGGCTCCAAGGCATGAAAAGGGAAAAGTTTATAGGGGAAGAAAGGGAAGCCTTCAGGGTGCCTTGAATGGAGGTTGTTTGCTTTGGGAAAATTGTAGCAAGCTAAGTAGAAATGAAGTTGCTTATGTGATTTGTTTGAGAACATATCAGGCAATCTCTAGTTGGATCGGAGTTGGAAGCTAAATGAATACCATCCAGGGCACACACACACACACACACTAAGTCACATAATCAAATTACTGAATAGCAGTGATAAAGAGAAATCTTAAAAGAAACAAAGGAAACAAGACATGTTAAATAAAGACAACAATTAAATAAAATTTAAAACAATAATTATAACTGACTTTTTGTGAAAAACTATTTAAGTCAGAAGGTAATAGAAAACACTTTCAACATATTTAAAGTACTGTAAGAAAACACTCTTACTCTCAAATTTGATATCCAGGAATTATATCCTTCACAAAAAAAGATTTTAAAAAAACCTGCTTTTGGGGAGGGAAATTGAGAAAATTTGTTGCCAGATGACTTGTACCATAAGAAATATTAGAGAATGTTCTAAAAATTGAATGAAAGACCTAGGTGAGATTGCGATTTGTAAAAAAAAAATAAATAAAATGCTGAAGCTGATAAAATGGGTGAATATATATGAAAGAGCTTTATCATTTGAAATTTCTTTTTAGGAGAATTTATGGTTTAAAGTAAACTTAATAACAATATACTGTTGTATTTCTAACCATATAAAAATGAAAATATTTGACAATAGTAATGTAGAGTACATAAGGGTGAATTAAAAATATACTGATATAAAGTTTTTACATTACACATGTTAGTGATATATATATATTTAAATATAGACTGCAATAGAGGTAAAACACATTTATAGACTACAGAGCAAGCATAGAAACAAAAATGTAATATATAGCTATAAGCCAAATGAGAAGATAAAACTATGAAACACAGTTAATCTTAAAGGAAGCACGAAAGGGGAAAAACAAAAAATGAGAGAGATAAATTCAAAACAAATGATGGTAGATTCAAATCAAACATGTATAAATACCTTAAATTTAATATTCATGATACTCAAATTGGGAGACTGATATTATCATTGTTTATAAAAATTAGACCCCAAGTATATATTTTCTGAAGAAATTCACTTTAACCGTAATAAAAACAAATAGAGTAAATCTGAGAGAACAGAAAAAAGACATAAATTGTAAATCCTATAAGAAAATAAAGTGCTTTTATTACTATCAAAGAACACTTTAGAAAAATAAATAATTACAAGGAATAGATTATTTTCATAATAAGGAGAAAATTTAACTGTTCTAAATATAATGAAATTAATAGCAGATGTACAAATACATTTAACAAAAAGAATGAAATTGACATTCTATGATTTGATTATTTTTTGTAGCCCTTGTCTGTATTCCTGTGGTATAGTGGTCTGTCTACTTTTTTTTTTTGTTGTTCAACACTATATTAGGCCTAGGATTATAAAATAATTGAAAGTATATTATTGCAAAAATTAAACAAAAAGGAAAGAAGGAAGAGGGAGGGAAGAATAGATGGAAGAAGGGAAGTATCGTTTGTTCCTCGAGTTTTATCTATGAAATACATGAAATCTGTTCTCTTTTGTCAAAGATTCGTTGGTTGTAGATGTGTGGGTTAATTTCCAGGTTTCTATTCTTCTTTTCCATTGTTCTACATGTCTATTTTTGTGCCAGTAACAGACTGTTTTGATTATAACTGTCTGCAGTATGTTTTGAAGTCTGGTATTATTATGCCTCCAGTTCTGTTTTTGTTTAAGATTGCTTTAGCTATTTGGGGTCTTTTGGTTTGCATATGGATTTTAGCATCATTTTTACTAGATTTGAGAAGAATGTCTTTAGTATTTTGATTGTGATTGTATTGAATCTATAAATTGCTTTGGGTAGTATCAACATATTGATGATATTAATTCTTCCAATCCACACAATTTTTTCCATTTTTTTGCCTTCTATTTCTTTTTTAATGTCTTTTAATTTTTCAGTGTAGAGAACTTTCACATCCTTGGTTAAATTTATTCCAAGATATTTAATTTTTGTGTAGCTTTTGTGAATGCTACTGATTTTACAAGTTCTTTCTCAGTCATGATATTGTTTGTGTATACAAATGCTATTGATTTTTAAGTGTTGATTTTATAATCTGCAACTTTGTCAAACTCTCTTCTGAGTTCCAATAATCTCTTAGTGGATTCTTTTGGTTCCCCTTTACATAGGATCATCTCATCTGCAAATAGGATAGTTTGACTTCTTCCTTTCCAATTTGTATCCATTTAATTAATTTTTTTTTTGCTCCATGGCTCTAAAATTTCCCAGACTGAATTGAATAGCAGTGATGATTCTTTTCTGGTTCCAAATCTTAGTAGAAATGCCTCCAGCTTTCCCCTGTTTCCTATGATGCTGGCTATCAGTTTGTCATAAATTGCCTACATTGTGTTGAGGTATGTTCTGCCTATACTCATTTTGCTTAAGTTTTTTTTTAATCATGAAAAATGTTGTCTTTTACCAAATGCTTTTTTTGCATCTATTGAGATGATCATATGGTTTTTATTCTTCAATTCGTAATGCATTATGTTTTCATATGTTGAGCCATTCCTGCATCACTGAGGTAAATTAGTCTTTACAACAAATGGTGTTAGAAGAATTGGATATTTGCATGCAGAAGCATGAAACAAGATTCCTACCTTATACCTTTATACACAAGTCAACTCAAAATGGATCAAAGATCTAAACTGATAACCTGAAACTATCAAATTACTAGAGGAAAACATTGGGAAATCTCTTCAAGACATTGGCATAGGCAAAACATAGGCAAGATTTAATTTGATTAAGACTCTGGAAGTTCACACAATAAAAGCAAAAATAGGCAAATGACATTACATCAAGCTAAGAAGCTTCTGCCCTGCAAAGGAAACACTCAACAAAAGGACAAGGCAACTGACAGAATGGGAGAAAAATATCTGTAAACTATGCAACTGATAAAGGATTAATATCCAGGATCTATAAATAGCTCAAGAAACTCAACAAAAACAAAACAAACAATCTAGTTAAGAAATAGACAAAGGAAATGAATGAAAAAGTGCTCAGGATCACTAACCATCAAGGAAATGCAAAGTAAAACCACAGTGATGTTTTACCTCACCCCAATTAGAATGACTATCATCTAAAAATTAAAAATAATAAATTTTGGTTAGGATGTGAAGAAAAAGGTACTCTAATATGCTGTTGGTGGGAATATAAACTACTACAATGATTACGAAAGACAGTATAAAGATCCCTCAGAAATCTGGAAAGGGGTCTACCATATGACCCAGGCATCCCATTCCTTAGAATTTACTTAAGGGAAATGAAATCATCATACATACATGTATATATATACATATATACATGCATGTATATATAATGAAATATTACTCACCCACATAAAAGAATTAAACCTTTTCTTTTGAAACAAAATGGATGCAACTAGAGACCATTATGCTTAGTCCAATAAGCCAGTCCCCAAAAGAAAAATATCATGTTTTCTCTGATATATAATAGTTAATATAGAATACAAAAGTATATATAAGAATGAAACTGACATCTCATGATTTGGTTTTGTTTTAGCCCTTGTCTGTACTCTTGTGGAACTGTGCATTTTCTAATTTTTACTTGCTTAACATTATGGTTAGTAGAGCATTAAGCCTCTGCATATAAAGTACATGGAAATGATATTACTGCAAAAGTTAAAGAAAAGAAGGAACATGAGGGTGTTGAGAGATGGAGGAAAGTTTGATTTTCTTCTTAGAATTGTATTTGTGAAATACATGAAATCTGTTCTATTTTTATTAATAAAATCTTTAAAAAAGAAATCTGTTCTCTTTATATTAATAATAAAAACAAGTCAAAAAGGAAGCAAAAAGACAAATACAGAATGATAGTAATAGATTTCAAAATTACGTTTTTATTTTTGGAATAAGTAGGCAGAAACATTAATAAGGATTTAGAATACAATGTTATTACCCAATTTTATCTAACTGATACTTGGGACATATAAGAAACATGTCACCCAACAACAACAAAATTTATACATTCCCTGAAAATGCACAGAAAACATTAAACAAGATAGCTTATGCTCTGGACAATAAAACAAATTTGAGCTAATTTAAACAATTGTAATCTGACAATGATGAAATTAAACTAGAAATTAAATTTTAAAAAGATATCTGAAAAATCATCTAATACTTGAAAACTAAACCAAACATTATGAACATATTATAAACTGAGTTAAATAATAAGTCACAGTGGAAATTAAAAAAATATTTTAATTGAATGAAAATACAGCAAACCAAAATTTGTGGAATGCAGCTAATGCACTGCCTAGATGACATTTTATAGCTTGGGATACTTCTTGTAGAAACAGAAAAAAGTCCAACATCAATGACCTAAACTATTTTAATAAGGTAGGAAGAAATAACAAAGCTAAGTCAGCTGGTAGAAAAAAGGAAGTAATGAAGAGATCAGCAATGGTCTTAGTGGAAGACTTTTATAGATTCTGAGGACAGCCATGACTGATATTTCTTGTAAGTCCTTTGTGTTGCCATTCTTTTCTGTTTGCTTCTATTCTCAGTACAGGCCAGTAGATGTTTCTTGGCCCCCACAATCATGGGGAGCCAGATGATTTCAAGATGGCATGAGGAGATCTGCAGAGAAACACAACCATGTTGCCATATGGCTGGACATCAGAGTCCACACCTTCATATGCTGATGTCATTTTCTTTGGGTAAATTCCCAGGGGTGGGACGGCTGTGTCATATGGTAGATCTATTTTCTACCTTCTGAGGTATCTCAATATTTTCTTACACAATGGTTGTATGAGTTTACATTCTCACTAAAGTGTATTAGGGTACCTTTCCCCCCATTACCTCACCAACATTTATTGTTTTTTGATGTTTGTATGAGAGCCATACTAACTGGGGTGAGATGACACCTCCATATAGTTTTGCCTTGCATTTCCCTGAAGGCTACTGATCCTGAGCATTTCTTCATGTGTCTGTTGGCCATTTGAATTTCCTCTTTGGAAAAATGCCTGTTCAAGTCCTGTGCCCATTTCTTAACTGGATTGTTTATTTTGTCATTCTTGAATTTCTAGACCTATTTTTAGATCCTGGAATCCTGGATATTAATCTTTTATCAGTTGCATAGTTTGCAAATATTTTCTCCCATTCCGTTGGTTGCCTCTTCACTTTGCTGAGTATTTCTTTTGTGGTGCAGAAGGTTCTCAGCTTGATGTAATCCCATTTGTAAATTTTGGCTTTGATTTCCTGTGCTTCTGGGGTCATTTTCCAAAGAATCTTTGCCTATGCCAATGTTCTTCAGAGTTTCCCCAAAGTTCTCTAGTAATTTGATGGTATTAGGTAGTAGATTTAGGTCCATTATCCATTTTGAGCAGATTTTTGTGTAGGATGTAAAGTAGGTGTCTAGTTTCATACTTCTACACACAGAAATCAGTTTTCCCAGCAGCATTTGTTAAAGAGACTGTCCTTGTTGCAGGCATTGATTTTAGCTTCTTTGTCAAAGATAAGTTGAGTGTAGATGCATGGATTGATTTTTGAAGTTTCTGTTCTGTTTCATTGGTCTGCACATCTATTTTCTTTGCTAGTACCAGGCTATTTTGATGATAATTGCCCTGTAGTATATCTTGCAATCTGATATTGTGATTCCTCCAGTTTTATTATTGTTGTATAAGATTGCTTTTGCTATTAGGTATCTCTTCTGTTTCCATATGAATTTTTTTTTCCACAGGCAGAGTGGACAGTGAGAGAGAGAGATAGAGAGAAAGGTCTTCCTTCTTGCCGTTGGTTCACCCTCCAATGGCCACCGCGGTAGGCACGCGCTGATCTGATGGCAGGTGCCAGATGCTTCTCCTGGTCTCCCATGGGGTGCAGGGCCCAAGGACTTGGGCCATCCTTCACTGTGCTCCCTGGCCACAGCAGAGAGCTGGCCTGGAAGAGGGGCAACCGGGACAGGATCGGCACCCCAACCGGGACTAGAACCCGGTGTGCCAGCGCCACAAGGCGGAGGATTAAGCCTATTGAGGAGGATCAAGCCTATTGAGCTGCGGTGCCATATGAATTTTAGCATCATTTTTTTCTAGATCTGAGAATAACATCATTGGTATTTTGATTGGAATCACATTGAATCTGTAAATTGCTTTGCCAGTATTAATACTTACAATCTATAAAAATGGAAGATTGTTCCATTTTTTGTGTTTTCTATTTCTTTAATGTTTTATAATTGTCAATGTAAAATCTTTGACTTCCTTGATTAGATTAACTTCAAGATATTTAAGTTTTTTATCGCTGTTGTAAATGGGAAATGATCTTAGGAGCTCTTTCTCAGCCATGGCATTGTCTGTATATACAAAAGCTATTGATTTTTCTGTGTTGATTTTATATCCTTTCATTTTACCAAACCTTTTTGTGAGTTCCAGTAGTCTGTTAATGGAATCTATATATAGGGGATTTGGTTCCCCTATATATACAATTATGTTATCTGCAAATAGGGATAGTTTGGCTTCCTCCTTTCCAATTTGTATCCCTTTGATTTCTTTTTCTTGCCTAATGGCTCTGGCTAAAACTTCCAGGACTATATTGAACAGCAATGGTGAGAGTGGGCATCCTTGTCTGGTTTTGGATCTTGGTGGAAATGCTTCCAACTTTTCCCTTTTCAGTAACATGGTGGATGTTGGTTTGTCATAACTTGCTTGATTGTGTTGAGGAATGTTCCTTCTATTCCTATTTTTTTTAAGGTTTTCATCATGAAAAGATTTTGTATTTTATCAACTGGTTTCTCTGCATCTATTGAAATGATCATATGATTTTTGTTCTTCAGTTTGTTAATGTGATGTATCGCATTAGTGATGTGCAGATGTTGAACCTTCCCTGCTTACCAGTGATAAATCCCACTTGGTCCAGGTGAATGATCTTTCTTATGTGTTGTTGGATTCGATTAGCTGTATTTGATTAGCTGTATTTTGTTTAGAATTTTTGCGTCTATGTTCATCAGGGATATTAGTCTATAGTTCTCTTTGGTGGTTGTTTCTTTTTCTGGTTTAGGACATAAATTGGTGCTGGCTTCATAGAAGGGGTTGGGAGGATCTCCTCTGTTTCAGTTGTTTTAAAAGCTTGAGAAGAATTGGAGTTAGTTCTGCTTTAAATATCTGGTGGAATTCAGCAGTGAAGCCATCAGGTCCTGGGCTTTTCTTGTGGGAGGGTATTACTGATTCAGTCTCTGTCTTGGTTATTGGTATGTTTAGGTTTTCTGTGTCTTCATTACTCAGTTTTGGTAGATTGTATGTGTCCAGGAATGTATTTATTTCTTTTAGATTTTCTGATTTGTTGTTATGGAGCTGTTTGCAGTAATTCCTGATGATTCTTTTTATTTCTGTGGTATCTGTTGTTACATTTCCTTTTTCATCTTAGATTTTATTGATTTGTATCTTCTCACTCTTTTTTTTTGTTATTTGGACCAGTTGTGTCAATTTTTGTTATTTTTTCAAAAAACCAGCTCTTCATTTCACTGATCTCTTGTATTTTTTTTGTTTCAATTTGTTTAATTCTTCTTGAATTTTAATTATTTCTTTCCTTTTACTAATTTTAGGTTTTGTTTGTTGTTTTTCTAGGTCCCTGAGGTGCATTGATAGCTCATTTATTTGGTACCTTTCAAATTTCTTCATGGAGCCACCAATTGCTATAATCTTTCCTCTTAACACTGCTTTTGCTGTATCCCATAAGTTGTGGTATGTTGTACTATCATTTTCATTTGCTTCCAAAATTTTTTTATTTCTTTTTTGATTTTTTTTTCTATCACCCACTGTTCATTCAGGAGCATGTTGTTTAGTCTCCACATGTTTGCATATATTCTAGAGATTCCTGAGTTGTTAATTTCCATCTTTGTGCCATGCTAGTCAGAAAAGATGCATGTTATGATTTCAATGTTTTTTTTTTTTTTAACTTGCTGAGACTTGCTTTATAGCCTAGCATATGGTCTATCCTAGAGAAAATTCCAATCACTGATGAAAAGAATGTTTACTCTACAACCATGGGATGAAAGGTTTTGTAGATAACAGGTAGGTCCATTTGGTGCACAATGTATATTAGCTCTGTTGTTTCTTTGTTGATTTTCTGTCCATTTATGAAAGTGGGGTGTTGCAGTTCCCCCATTACTATTATACTGTAGTCTATGTCTCCCTTTAGCTCTATTAATATTTGTTTTAAATAGCTATGCACCCTGTATTTGGGTGCCTGTATGTCTATTATAGTCACATCTTCCTGTTGAATTGATCCCTTAATCATTGCATAATTCCCTTATTTTGTGTTAAAGACTACTTTTCTGCTGTTAGGATTGATCCACCTGCTCTTTTTTGTTTCTGTTAGCATGGAATATCTTTTTCCATCCTTTTCATTCAGTCTGGATGTATCTTTGCTGGAGTTGTGTTTATTGTAGGCAGGAACTAGATGGGTCTTGTTTTTTAATCCATTCTGCTACTCAGTATTTTTCAATTGGGGATTTAGGCCATTTATATTCAAGGTTATTATTGGTAAGTAATGACTTGGCCCTGAAATTTTTGTGTAACTATTTCTATTGTTTGCTTTGGATTTCCTTTGTACTTTTACTGGGAGATTTTCTGCCTTCACATTCTTTCAGAATGATGACTTTTTTTGTACTTCTGTGTGTAGTACATCTTTAAGCATCATGTGTAATGCTGAGTGGTGACAGATTCTTTCAATTTCTGTATGTTATGGAAGATCTTTATTTCAACATTATTTGTAAATGAGAGCTCTGCAGGTTACAGTATTCTGGGTTGACATTTTTTTTCTCTTAAGAATTGGACTATGTCTCTCCATTTTCTCTTAGCTTGTAGGGTTTCTAATGAGTAGTCAGTTGTAAGTCTAATTGGCGATCCTATGAATGTAATCTGACGTTTCTCTCATGCACATTTTAGAATCTTTACTTTTTGTTTTACTGTTGAAACTTTGACTACAATGTGTCATGGTGAAGATCTTTTCTGGTCATGTCTATTAGGAGTTCTATGTGCTTCCTGTACTTGGATGTCCCTTTCTTTCTCCAAATTAGGGAAGTTTTCTGTAATTATTTCACTGAATAGGCCTTCTAATCCATTCTCTCTTTTCACACCTTCATGAACTCATAATATCTATATCATTTGATAGTATCCCATAAATCTCCATCACTATGTTTAATTTTTCTAATTTCCTTTTCTTTGGTCTTACTGAAAAATTTCAGAGATTTGTCTTTTACCTCAGATATTCTTTCTTTTGCCTCATTAAGTCTGTTGTTAAGGATTTCCACTGTATTTTTTTATTTGACATATTGAATTCTTCACTTTTAACATTTCTTGTTGATTTCTCTTACAAATCTCAATTTCATGGGGGCATTTTTCATTCATGACATGTATGTATTTATTTAGTTTATGGATTTGCTTTTTATTGCTTCTGAGTAATCCTATGATTCATCTTTTAAATTCTGTTTCAAATATTCATCGTTCTCTTCATCTTCACATTCTAATTTTGAAATGTGTGTTCCTTTGGGGAAATCATGTTGTCTTCCTTATTCTTGTTTCTTGAGTTTCTGCATTTATTTTTAGGAATTTGTGGAGGTACTTGTTGATTTTTCCTTTGATAGCTTTGTCTTTGAACTATGTCTATGTGGCTTAGTGGGGTAGCTGTTCATGCAGCAGTGTGTGTTGAGTGTAGTCAGGGAGCTCTGATCATTGCTCCAGAGTGGGTGAGTATACAGGGTGACACCCAAGTTGCGCATGGTAGAGCACCTTTTTTAAGCAGAAAGAAGGATATTAACAGCTCTGTTGGTGTATTAATACCCTCACCTCCCACCTCCTCTCTTCCAAGGTGATCAATGCCTGCGTGTTAGCCCACAGTGGGTGCACGAATCCTCTGTGCAGCATATGGACCATGCAAATGATCTATGCAGTCTTCTGTGTAAGCAAGGCTCCTGTTGCAGTGACCAACCCCACACAGAGAGCTCTGAGTGTGTAGAGCCACTCACATTGATTGCCCAGCTACACCCTGAACACTTTCATGAAATCACAGAGTTCCCACAGTCTCAGCACACAAGGCTCCCATTGTCTTGGAGTACAGAGGATCTGCTCTGCCCGATTAGCCTCTCTAGTCCACAGAGAAGCAGAGACATTCCCAGAGTCAACTGCCTGTTTTTGCTCTGCCTAGGCTATTTGAGCCCAGGAAGCTGTGATATGTTGAGAAGCTGGGGGCATCTCACAGTCCTACGTGGGTGCCCATTCCCCTGCCAATCCTCCCAGCCATACTTAAAGTCAGTGGAGAAATGGCTTTTTCCCTCTGGTAGAATCTCTGGATCACACGTGTGCACATGAGCTACAGGCTGAATATTGTCTTCTCCCTGTCGGTTGCTGAGTGTGCGCACCTAAGCTGCTTCCTGTGGCTGGGCATGCACACAAGAGCTTCTGTAGCTGCTGCTTATACTCTAAAATAATTCCCACCCTCTCTCAGCTGGTTGCTGGGCACCATTGTTGTAGGGATGTGGTAAGAGAAACGTGCCCCCTTTTTTTCACTGGGTCAGTGGGTACCCTATCCCGCTTAGAGCTCCAAGCCTAAGCTCACACCATGCTCTCCCTCCAGCTATATCACCCGTGGCATGGGCTGCTGCAGTCTGATCTCACCTCACTCGTCAAAGCTGGCACTTCTCTGGCTCTCAGCTGCTGGGGTCGTGTGTTATGTCTGTGTTTGGGCTGCACATCCACACCTTCCATACTGATCCATGGTGTTTCTCTGCCTTCTGTAGAATTTCCACTGCAGTTTTCTCTCTACATCTCTAAGAATCTCCTGAGAATCTACTTCTTACACTTTTTTTAAATTTATCCCTAACCTAGAGCAGTACACCTTTCCCTATACTGCCATCTTGGAATCTGGAAAGTCTACTTTGTGCAGGTGATATTGAATGATGAGAAAACAATCAGCACTGTGCATATGAGAAGTTTCCGGTTACAGAAAATACAGGGGGCTGGCATTGTGGCATAGTAAGTAAAGCTACTGTCGGCAATGGTGGACTGCCGTGTGGGAACCAGCTTGTGTCCCAGCTGTTCCACTTCCAATCCAATACCCTACTAATGGCCTGTAAAAAGCTGTGGAAGATGACCAAAGTGTTTAGGCTACACCACTCATGTAGAAAACCTGGAAGAAGCTCCTGGTTCCTGGCTTCACCCTCGCCCAGTGCTGGCTATTGTGGCCATTTGGGGAGTGAACCAGCGGATGGAAGATTTATCTTTCTCTTTATGTCTTTTACTCTCTATAACTCTGACTTTCAAATAAATAAATAAAATGTTTCTAAAAAGAAAAAATACAAGCCTCTAGGCTAGAATATTTTGCTTGCCATTGAATTATGTCTAAAGAGAGGTTGACATGAATAGTAAAAGAGATCTATGACATGACTCGGGAGCTCTTATCTTTGTCTGGCTTCTACATCCCTTTAATTGTGGTTTTTAGTTTTTTTCATGTGATAAAGGGGATTGGGACCCTTTACTGTTTCCCCAAATCACAGGAAAACCAGAAGTACTGGACTGAATCACTTAGGTGAAAGCAAGCTGAAATCTAAAAGATATCATATGGCCAGAGAGGGGCTAGCATTAGAAAGCCCAATGAGATCTGGAGATCTGCTTCAGCCCCAGAGGTCCACAGAGTGTCACTAAAGCAGTCGTCATTTTGGCTTTTTTGCTTAACTTGTGCTTGAAAAGCAATAAAGAGATAGCATGGTGTCTGCCCCAGGATTAGGGTTAGTTTAAGAAAATAGAGAGAGGTGTGTTCCAATAATGCATTATTTCTTGGAATGGCAGGGAGTAAGAGACCTTCTCATCTGGCAATAGCTTAACCTCAAACCATACTGTATCAGGATTATGCCTAATGACAGATACGTGCTTTCCCTGAAATGGGGAAAAAATAGGGATATGTTCACAATTGTTTCCTTCAGGCAGAAGCCAATAAATGCATTGTAGGGAGATGTGAGTCTCTGTGCTCTAGTTTATTTGAAAGGTAAATAATTATATTTGAGTATATGGTCCCCACTTCGGAGCAAGTTTGAAAGACAGGTTTAAGTCCACTGAAATTGCAGTGATGGTGAGGGAGCATGTGTGTGTGTGTTCATATTCCCCAGCCTCAAGATGGCATTTTGAGTATGCCAGACTATTACTCACCCAGGAAGATTCCAGATAAATGAATGGAATAGGAAGGAAGCAGGTTCCAGAAGTCACAGGTATACCAAAAGTAATCCACTGCTTTGGAGAAATTGAAGAAAGGTTAGTGAAATTACACAGACAGGCTACAACAAGTTCATGAATAACTCATAAGCAAACTAAAAATAGTGTAGCCCTCCATAATGCTGAGTATTTATGAGGCAGTAAAACATGTGCATAGATCTGTTATTGGGGAATATCTCAGGCTGTTAAAACAGTTCTCTCATTAAGGCAACTATTTGATACCTACATATATAAATGGGGGTCTGGCTCCCATTGAATGATGCAATTTATGCTTGGCACTTAATGTAGCCCAATCTAAATCTTCTGGAGAGACTGCAATAATTCTATCTCATCACTGTCTATGAAATGACATTAACCAGTGTAGCCATTTAGACAGGTGGCAAGCAAGATTGAGGAATGATGCAAGCTGAGCTATAAAAGTAGTAGTGTTGTGTCTGTTTAGGGCAAGGGTTGCAAATCTGTAGCTCAGTCTCTGAAGAACATTTCTATTTCCTTTAAACTCTCTCCACCAGAAGTTGAAAAAGTCAGATTCTTTTAAACATTTAAAAAAATATTTATTTAGAAAGATCTTGTGGAGGAGGGCTCCAAGATGGCGGAATAGGGAGGGAGCTCACTGATAGTCCAGGAAAAGATGGTTTAATAAAAATGGAGATACTGTAGTCTCAGGGAAGAGTTAGGGAAAAAACTGCAGAGGAAACTCTTCCGGAATTAGAGGGACATGGTGGGCCTACATGGAGGGCATGGTCACCCATGGCTTGGGAGTCTACCCACCAGCACTGGAAAGGGAGGTGAGGCGAAACCGCAGTAGCCCAAGACACTAGTGGAAAAGCAGTAGGAAGAGCCTAGAGGGAACAAGGCTTAAAGCCCCATGGGGAAAAGTTCACCACCCTAACTAGAGGAGAGAAAAGATAAATAAATAAAAGGGAACCGTACAGACACAATTCTCTCTCTCAACTCACCTTACAAAGGTGAGCGAGACAATAGAGTAGGCACCATTTTGGACATAGATTACAGCTGTGCCAGCTCGGGGCTAAACCATCCCTCAGCAAAGCAGAAAAACCTGACTCTGGTGGGGAGAAATAACAGGAGACTAAGACCTAGTGAATGTGTGGAGCTTATGAACTGGGACTGTGAAAGGAAAAAAAAAACTGAGGTTGTGTGGGAGAACTCATGGTGTGGCTGAGATCTGAGTAGCCTTGGTGGGAGACGCCACAAATTCTGGCAGCTTTGGCTACCTGGTGAGAGACATTGCAGGGGAATCTGAGCTTACAATGAGGACCGCACAGATCCTTTGTGTGGTCCTTGGGACAGATCAGACAAATATTATACCCACTGGGGCTAGTGCTCAGGCCCTGATTGCCATCAAGGAGAAGAGCTCAGCAGAGCAAAATTACTTCCCTTCTGAATAAAAAGGGAGAGAGTGAGAGAGAGACAGAGAGACAGAGAGACAGAGAGAGAGAGAATATTTATGCCAAACCTGGGTGTGTCACCTTTGGCACACCCTTAACCCTGAAGAACTGAATAGAACTATCTGGGCACACTCACCACAAGCCTCTAGAGATTTACCCAAAGCAGACAGTTCACTTAATCTAGAGTCATAGTATAATGAGAAAAGCCACCACAGCGAGAAAAAAAAGAAGAAACCAAAGAATATCTCTACAATGCCAAACAAATGCAGAAACCGAGGAAACAAGAACAAAGAAGACATCATAACACTCCCAAATGAACATGATACTCCAATACAGGATTATGAAGATGATGAGATACAAGAAATGCAAAATATGGATTTCAAAATATTTGTGATGAGAACATTTAGAAGTTATCAAAACAAATGCATGAACTACAGAAATCCATACAGGACAAGGACAGAAAATCTCTCTCGTGAAAATGAAATCTTAAGGAGAAATCAAAATTAAATGATGAATTCAGTAGAACATAAAATTGAGATATTGAAGTGAATCAAAATGAAATGAAGAATTCAAATAACAAATGAAAAACACATTTGAGAGCCTTAAAAACAGAATCAGGGGCGGGAGGATGGCTCGCGCCCTGCCAACACGCCAATGGCTGCAGCGCATCCCAGGCTGCGCCAGGGCTGCCTGAGAGCCGCACTCGAGGCTGATGGAGGCCCGGGGCCGGATGGGCACTGCATGCCAGGGTGTGGACCGCCGAGCGGCCGTGGTGGCATTCTCTGGTGCCCACGGTGTGGACGGCACCACGTGCCCTCCCCCGGACGACAACGGCTCTTGTGTGCATCTTCCAGTGCTTCCTGTGCCAGAAGACCCTCAGAGCTGCAGCTCGCTCAGCACCATCGCCAAGCTGAGTGAGGAGTGGCCCACAGACACAGTGAAGATGACCAAATCCAAAACTTTCCAGGCATACCTGCCCAGCTGCCACCGCACCTACAGCTGCATCCACTGCAGAGCCCACCTGGCCAACCACGATGAACTGATCTCCAAGTCCTTTCAGGGAAGTCAAGGATGAGCCTACCTCTTCAGCTTCGTGGTGAACGTGGGCTGCGGCCCCGCTGAAGAGAGGGTACTCCTCACCAGACTGCACGCGGTGGTGGACATCTACTGCAAAAAAAAAAAAAAAAAAAAAAAAAAAAAAAAGAACAAAACAAAAAAACCCCAAAAACCAGAAACTAGAATAGTAAGGTAGAAGAGAGAATATTGGACTTAGAAGACGGAGCACAGGAAAGAATACAGTCAAACCAAAGAAAAGAGGAAATTAGAATTTCTAAAAAATATTGCTGGGAATCTACAGGATACTATAAAAACCCAACATTAGGGTTCTAGGAGTTCTTGAAGTCATGGAGAGAGAGAAAGGATTAGAAGGCCTTTTTAGTGAGATACTAGCAGAAAACTTCCCAGGTTTGGAGAAAGAAAGAGACATCCAAGTACAGGAAACACAAGAACCCCCAAAAAATATGACCAAAAGAGATCCTCACCATGACACATTGTAATCAAATTTACCACAGTGAAACATAAAGAAAAGATTCTAAAATGTGCAAGAGAGAAACATCAGATTACTCTCAGAGGAACTCCAATTAGACTCACAGCAGACTTCTCATTAGAAATCCTACAGACTAGAAGGGAATGGCAAGATACAGCCCAAGTACTAAGAGAAAAAAACTGCCATCCCAGAATATTATATCTTATAAAGCTCTCATTTGTGAATGAAGGTGAAATAAAGACCTTTCATAGCAAACAGAAATTGAAAGAATTTGTCACCACTCGTCCAGCCCTGCAAAAGTTGCTTAAAGGTGTGTTACACACAGAAACATGGAAACACAGCCATCAGTATGAAAGAAGGTAAAGGAAGAAAATCTCCCAGTAAGAGATCACAGGAAGTTCAAAGCATATATTAGAAATATCTTTGGAAAAATGGCAGGGCAAAGTCACTACTTATCAATAGTCGCATTGAATGTAAATGGCCTCAACTCTCCAGTTAAAAGACAGACAGGCTGAATACATTAAAAAACAAAGCCAATATATTTGCTACTTACAAGAAACACATCTTTCCAACAAAGATGCATACAGACTGAAAGTGAAAGGTTGGAAAAAGATATTCCTTGCCAACAGAAACCAAAAAAGACCTGGCGTAGCCATCTTAATATCAGACAAAATAAACTTTAACACAAAAACTGTTAAGAGAGACAAAGAAGGGCACTATATATGATTAAGGGATCAATTCAACAGGAAGATGTAATAATTATAAATGTATATGCACCTAATTACAGGGCACCGGTTTATTTAAAAGATATGTTAAGGGACTTAAAGGGAGACTTAGACTCCAATACAATAGTATTGGGGTCTTCAATACTCCACTTTCAGCAATAGACAGATCAACAGGACAGAAGATCAACAAGGAAACAGCAGATTTAATCGACACTATAGCCCAGATGGATTTAACAGATATCTACAGAACTTTTCATCCTACATTTAAAGAATTTACATTCTTCTCAGCAATGCATGGAGTCTACTCTAGGATTGACCACATACTAGGCCATAAAGTTTCAGCAAATTCAAAGGAGTTAGAATCACACAGTGCATCTTCTTGGACCACAGTGGAATGAAGCTGGAAAATAGCAACCTAGGAATCCTAGAGCATATGCAAACACATGCAGACTGACCACATGTTCCTGAATGAACACTGGGTCATAGAAGAAATCAAAAGAGAAATCAAAAACTTTTTGGAAGTAAATGAGGATAACAACACAACATGTTAAACCTTATGGGATACAGCAAAAGCAGTGTTAAGAGGAAAGTTTATAGCAATAGATGCTTACATCAAGAAATTGGAAAGGCACCAAATAAATGAGCTATCAAGGCATCTCAAGGATCTAGAAACTGCAGCAAACCAGACCCAAAACTAGTAGCAGAAGAGAAATAATTAAAATTAGAGAAGAAATCAGCAGAATTGAATCCAAAAAATATTTCTAAAGATCGGCAAAATGAAGAGCTGGTTTTTTGAAAAAATAAACAAAATTGACACACCATTGGCCCAACTCACTAAAAAAGAAAAGACCCAAATCAATCAAATAAGAGAGGAAAAAGTGAATGTAACAACAGACACCACAGAGATAAAAAGAGTCATCAGAAATTACTACAAAGAGTTGTATGTCAGCAAACAGGGAAATCTATCAGAAATGGATAGATCTCTAGACACATACAACCTACATAAATTGCACTAGAAGACATAGAAAACCTAAGCAGACCCATAACTGACACAGAAATTGAATCAGTAATAAAGTCCCTCCCAGCAAAGAAAAGCCCAGGACCAGATGGATTCACTGCTGAATTCTACCAGACATTTAAAGAAGAACTAACTCCGATTCTTCTCAAATATTCAGAGCAATCCAAAAAGAGGGAATCCTTCCAAATTCTTTCTATGAAGGCAGCATCACCTTATCACCTAAGCCTGAAAGAGATGCAGCATTGAAGGAGAATTACAGACCAATTTCCCTGATGAACATAGGCACAAAAATCCTCAATAAAAATCTGGCCCATAGAATGCAACAACAAATCAGAAAGATCATCCACCCAGACCAAGTGGGATTTATCCGTGGTATGCAGGGATGATTCAATGTACACAAATTAATCAACGTGATACACCACATCAACAAACTGCAGAAGAAAAAAACCATATGATTATCTCAATAGATGCAGAGAAAGCATTTGATAAAATACAACATTCTTTAATGAAGAAAACTCTAAGCAAATTGGGTATGGAAGGAACATTCCTCAATACAATCAAAGCAATTTATGAAAAACCCACGGCCAACATCCTATTGAATGGGGAAAAGCTGGCAGCATATCCACTGAGATCTGGTACCAGACAGGGATGCCCTCTCTCACCACTGCTATTCAATATACTTCTGGAAGTTTTGGCCAGAGCTATTAGGCAAGAAAAAGAAATTAAAGGGATACAAATCGGGAGGGAAGAAGTCAAACTATCCCTCTTTGCAGATGATATGATTCTTTATTTAGGGGATCCAAAGAACTCTACTAAGAGACTATTGGAACTTATAGAAGAGTTTGGCAAAGTAGCAGGATATAAAATCAATGCACAAAAATCAACAGCCTTTGTATACACAGGCAATGCCATGGCTAAGAAAGAACTTCTAAGATCAATCCCATTCACAATAGCTACAAAAACAATCAAATACCTTGGAATAAACTTAACCAAGGATGTTAAAGATCTCTACGATGAAAATTACAAAACCTTAAAGAAAGAAATAGAAGAGAATACCAAAAATGGAAACATCTTCCATGCTCATGGATTGGAAGAATCAATATCATCAAAATGTCCATTCTCTCAAAGGCAATTTATAGATTCAATGCAATACCAATCAAAATACCAAAGAGATTCTTCTCAGATCTGGAAAAAACGATGCTGAAATTCATATGGAGGCACAAGAGACCTCAAATAGCCAAAGCAATCTTGTACAACAAAAACAAAGCCGGAGGCATCACAATACCAGATTTCAGGACATACTACAGGGCAGTTGTAATCAAAACAGCATGGTACTGGTACAGAAACAGATGGATAGACCAATAGAACAGAATAGAAACACCAGAAATCAATCCAAACATCTACAGCCAACTTATATTGGATCAAGGATCTAAAACCAATTCCTGGAGCAAGGACAGTCTATTCAAAAAATGGTGCTGGGGGCCGGCGCCGCGGCTCACTAGGCTAATCCTCCGCCTTGCGGCGCTGGCACACCGGGTTCTAGTCCCGGTCGGGGCACCGATCCTGTCCCAGTTGCCCCTCTTCCAGGCCAGCTCTCTGCTGTGGCCAGAGAGTGCAGTGGAGGATGGCCCAGGTCCTTGGGCCCTGCACCCCATGGGAGACCAGGATAGGCACCTGGCTCCTGCCATCGGATCAGTGCGGTGCGCCGGCCGCAGCGCACCTACCGCGGCAGCCATTGGAGGGTGAACCAACGGCAAAAGGAAGACCTTTCTCTCTGTCTCTCTCTCACTGTCCACTCTGCCTGTCAAAAATAAAAAAATTAAAAAATTATAAAAAATTGTGCTGGGAAAACTGGATTTCCACGTGCAGAAGCCTGAAGCAAGACCCCTACCTTACACCTTACACAAAAATCCACTCAACATGGATTAAAGTTCTAAATCTACGACTCGACATCATCAAATTATTAGAGAACATTGGCGAAACCCTGCAAGATATAGGCACAGGCGATCAAAGCCAAAGATTTTGGAAAAGACTCTGGAGGCACAGTCAAAGCCAAAATTAACAATTGGGAATACATCAAACTGAGAAGTTTCTGTACTGCAAAAGAAACACTCAGGAAAGTGAAGAGGCAACCAACAGAATGGGAAAAACCATTTGCAAACTATGCAACCGATAAAGGATTAATAACCAGAATCTACAAAGAGATCAAGAAACTCCACAACATCAAAACAAAGAACCCACTTAAGAGATGGGCCAAGGATTTCAATAGACATTTTTCAAAAAGAGGAAATCCAAATGGCCAACAGACACATGAAAAAATGTTCAAGATCACTAGCCATCAGGGAAATGCAAACCAAAACCACAATGAGGTTTCACCTCACCCCAGTTAGAATGGCTCACATTCAAAAATCTACCAACAACAGATGCTGGCAAGGATGTGGAGAAAAAGGGACACTAATCCACTTTTGGTGGGAATGCAAACTGGTAAAGCCACTATGGAAGTCAGTTTGGATATTCCTGAGAAACCTGAATATAACCTAACATACAACCCAGCCATCCCACTCCTTGGAATTTACCCAAAGAAAATTAAATTGGCAAACAAAAAAGCTGTCTGCACCTCAATGTTTATTGCAGCTTAATTCACAATAGCTAAGACATGGAATCAACCTAAATGCCCATCAACAGTAGATTGGATAAAGAAATTATGGGATATATACTCTGTAGAATACTATACAGCAGTAAAAAAAATGAATTCTGGTCATTTACAACAAAATGGAGGAATCTGGAAAACATCATGCTGAGTGAAATAAGCCAGTCCCAAGGGGACAAATATCATAGGTACTCCCTGATCAGTGACAACTAACTGAGCACATAAAAGGAAACCTGTAGAAGTGAAATGGACACTGTGGGAAACAACAACTTGATCAGCCCTTGTCCTGACTGTCGAGGAACAATTTAATCCTTTATTCCTCTTAGTATTTTTTTGTTCTACTTAATACCATTGGTTAAACTCTTTAATTAATACACAATTATTCTTAGGTGTTTAAATTTAACTGAAAAGTAATCCCTGTTAAATATAAGAGTGGGAATAAGAGAGGGAGGAGATGTACAGTTCAGCACATGCTCACTCGTACTTACCCCTAATGGTAGAGTTAGAAACGTGCCAGGGGATTCCAATTCAATCCCATCAAGGCGGCATGGACCAATGCCATCTCATTAGTCCAAGTGATCAGTTTCAGTTCATAATTGATCATAATGATAGGATTAAGTGTCAAAGGGATCACATAAACAAGACTAGTGTCTGCTAATACTAACTGATAGAATTAAAAAGGAGAGAACAATCCAACTTGGGAAGCAGGATACACAGCAGACTCATAGAATGGCAGATGTCCTAAAGAGCACTCTGGCCTCAGAATCAGCCCTTAAGGCATTCAGATTGGCTAAAAAGCCCATGAGAGTATTTCAAGCATTGAAAGTCAAGACACTGTGGCAAAAAAAATGACCTAAATGAAAGATCACTGTGAGTGAGATCCAACTAGAAAGAACAGGCCATCAAAGAAGGAGGTACCTTTCTCTGAAGGGAGGAGAGTACTTCCACTTTGACTATGGTCTTGTCCAAATAAGATCAGAGTCAGCAAACTCAAGTGACTTCCATAGCCTTGGCAGCTCATGACAAGAGCCTTGGGTGATTACTGACGTCATAAACAAGTATGTCAATTTGTTAAGTCAACAACAGGAGTCAGCATGCACTTACTCCCCATGTCGTATCTCTGTCCTTAATGTGTTGTACTATGTGAATTAATGGTACAACTAGTACTCAAACTGTACTTTATACTTTGTGCTTCTGTCTGGGTGCAAACTGTTGAAATCTTTACTTAGTATATACTAAATTGATCTTCTGTATATAAAGATAATTCAAAATGAATCTCGATGAAGAATGGAATGGGAGAGGGAGTGAGAGATGGGATGATTGCTGGTGGGAGAGAGATTATGGGGGGAAAAAGCTGCTATAATCCAAAAGTTGTACTTTGGAAATTTATATATATTAAATAAAGTTTAAAAATGTATTTATTTATGTATTTGAAAGGAAGGATTACAGAGAGGTAGAGGCAGAGAGAGAGAGAGAGAAGTCTTCCATCTGCTTGCTCACTCCACAAAATGGCCACAATGGCCAGAACTATGCCAATCTGAAGCCAGGAGCCAGGAGCTTCTTCTGGGTCTCCCACGCAGGTACAGGAGCCCAAGCACTTGGGCCATCTTCTACTGCTTTCCCAGGCCATAACAGAGAGCAGGATTGGAAGTGGAGCAGCTGGGTCTCGAACTGGCACCCATATGGGATCCCGGCACTGTAGGCGGAGGCTTTGCCTGCTATGCCACAGTGCTGACCCTGAAAAATTAAGATTTGTAGCCAAGGTGTTAAACTAGATACTTGAACCTCCAACCTCTCTTGAGAAGTAAGAAAACCTAGCAACACCAGGATTGTGTTCTTGCATAGCTACAATTACTTTGAGTTGTGTAGCAACTCACACTTAAAATTAGTCTTGTGGTTTTTGTTTCCTCAGACCCTGATCTGGCCCACTTCATTTACTTAATTTTTTTATATGAGATTGTAACTGATTTGGCGATATTATTTATGCTTGTACCCCTTTTTAAATGAAAAATAAAACAGACTTTAGTTGAAAGGGAGAGCTCCCATCCATTGGTTCCCTCCGCATATACCTGCATTGGCCAGAGCTGGGCTGGGATAAAGCCGGGAGTGAAGAACTTAATCTTCATCTCCCAAGTCAGTGGCAAGGACCTGCTTACTTGAGCCATCACTGCTGCCTTCAAAGGTCTGCATTAGCAGGATTCTGGAATCAGGAACTGGAGTTGGGAATAGAACCTAGGTTTCCCAGGGCTGGCGTTGTGGTGCAGCAGGTTAAACTACCACATTAAAATACCAATATCCCATATCAAAGTGCTGTTTCGAGTCCCAGCTGTTCTTCTGGTACAGTTTCCTGCTAATGTGACTGGGAAAGCAGCAGATAGTGGTTCAAGTACTTGGGCCCTGCCACCCTTGTGGAAGATCAAGATGGAGTTCCTGGCTCTTGCTTTGCCTTGCCCAACCCTGGGTATTGTTCTATTTGGATAGGGAACCAGTGGATGGAAGATATTTCTCTCTCTCTCTCTCTTTCTCACTCTCTCACCCCTCCCATTCAAATAACTAAGTAAGTAACCCAACATGGATTTAGACATCTTAACCTGCATCTTAATCACTAGGCTAAATACACGTCCTAGTTCTGGTATTTTTAATACTACCCTTGCTGCTTTAGAAGAGAAGTGTTTGATACACACTTTCTATCTCCAACAGGTTATGTTCTTTTTTTTAAGATTTATGTATTTATTTGAAAGTTAGAGTTTCACAGAGAGAGGAGAGTTAGAGAGAGAGAGAGGTCTTCCATATGCTGGTTCATTCCCCAAATGGCCGCAATGGCCGGAGCTGTGCTGATTTGAAGCCAGGAGCTTCCCCTGGGCTTCCCACGTGGGTGCAGACGCCTAAGGACTTGGGCCGTCTTCTACTGCTTTCCCAGGCCATAGCAGAGAGCTGGATTGAAAGTGAACAGCCAGAACCTTAACCGATGCCAATATGGGATGCTGGAACTGCAGGTGGCAGCTTTACCTGCTATGCCACAGCGCTGGCCCTGAGATTATGTTCTAAAATTCTAAAATTGTGGGTTAGTGATATAGAACTAAACATATTTAGATACAGAAAAATATCATTAATTCAACTTTACCAATATTTATTAAATACCTACTATATGAAAATCCCTCTGCAGGGTACATAGTGCAAGGGCATATGCAAATAGGAACTTGTGAAACAGAAGACATGATTCTTATTCCCAAGAAGTCCAGAAGTCATTAATATTTATTGAATATGAGTATGAATATGAATATATTGAATATGAGCAGGAATACTATAAAAACAATAGAAATGTAAATAGAAATGTAATAGAAATGTAAAAAATTCTAATCACTAGGTTATAAAAAAAGAAAAGGAAATGGAATGCTATCAGATTTTTTTTTTTTAAATTTTTGACAGGCAGAGTGGACAGTGAGAGAGAGAGATAGAGAGAAAGGTCTTCCTTTGCCGTTGGTTCACCCTCCAATGGCCGCCGCGGTAGGCGCGCTGCGTCCGGCGCACCGCACTGATCCGATGGCAGGAGCCAGGTGCTTATCCTGGTCTCCCATGGGGTGCAGGGCCCAAGGACTTGGGCCATCCTCCACTGCACTCCCTGGCCACAGCAGAGAGCTGGCCTGGAAGAGGGGCAACTGGGCTACCAGATTTTATCATGCAAGTTACTTCCTGTGAATAAACAAAGATGATAAGAAGTAAATGGTGAATACTGTCAGTGTTCTAAAGGAAACTTTTGAATAATCGTAGAGAGGTTAATGGTGTTTGTTCCTTTGGAATCATCCTTTTAAAGAT
Source organism: Lepus europaeus (assembly GCF_033115175.1). NCBI lineage: Eukaryota > Metazoa > Chordata > Mammalia > Lagomorpha > Leporidae > Lepus > Lepus europaeus. The sequence continues at coordinate 51,504,452 of NC_084843.1, forward strand.
ATTTTTAGAAGACTTGAACCATGGTATTGTTTTCTTCCATTTGTTTTTAGGTACATGAAAATGGTTGAATAGAAAGTTAAAAGAGAAGTTAATATAGATAATAGAAAGGGGAAAGGGTTAAAAAGAGAGAAAAAGTTTGAAAAGTATGTGAGAGAAAATGTAGAAAGTAGATTCCTGAGTGGAACTACTGACGTGATAAATTGAGGAGGAGGGAGGGAGGAAAGGAGGGAAGAGAGAGAGAGAAAGAGTACACGTGTGTGTGCCAAAGAGAATGTTGCAGCTGTGCATGTGTTCTTCATTTGAGTACTGATGAGTAAAATGGTAAAAGGTCTACAGTGGCCTTCACGTGGGGAATATAAAAATCCATTATGATTCCTCATCTTAGTCGATTTATCAGAGTCATGTAAGGTGGTGGTCACCTCATCTCTTTAGAAATACTTTGACTTCCAGGACACCACACAGTTCCCTGTTTCCTATTTTACTGGGTGCTCCTTTTCAATTTCTTCCATTCATTTCCCAGTCTTAATGCTAGATGGGTTCCAAGGCTGATTGGTTTGGCTCCTTTGCTTCTCCATTGAATTGTACTGCCTTAGTGATCTCATGTGTCTCATGGCTTCTAGGACCATCTGCATGCTTATATACCTCAGCTCTGTACTCCAAACTTGTAGATCCATGGCATACTAAGCATTGAGTGTCTAATAGGCATCTGAATTTTGGCACGCACAAAAATAAATTTGCCATCTTTCTTCTCAAATATCCTTCTCCAGATTTCTCCATTTCAAAAAATGGAAATTCTGTTCATGTTGGTTTAGGTCAGAAACTTTAAAGTCATTTTTTGCTTGTCTGTTTCTCTCCCCACATCTACACAAACCATCTACAAATTATTTGTGACTTTAAAAACCCAAGTAATATTTTTCTCATCACTTCCATCACCATCCCATTGTTATAAGCCACCATCATTTCTTCCTTGGGTTATGGCAATAACTTTCAGACATCTATTCTTATCTCACCAACAATCTATCTTCAACACAAGGAAAATATCAGTTATTCATATAAAATATCATGTCCTGGCCTTAAAACCCTACAGTTTCCCATCTTAGGAAAATGCAAAGTACTGACTGTGGCCTCCAAGCTTATGAAATATGGTAGTCCGTTATCTTGCTGAGTTAATTTACAACAGCTTGTCTTCTTGCTCACTATATTGCAACCCTATTGCCATTTTGCTATTCTTTGAATAGTGCAGGTTGGCTACTTGAGTGCCCTCTACTGAGATAGCTCATACCATGGGTATGTGCTTCAGTCCTTTACTCAAAAGTTAGCTTCTCACTGAGGCCTCTCTGAAAATCTTCACTCTATTTACACCTGCCAGGTACCTTCAACCTCTCCTCTTTATTTTCTCCATAGCATACATCATCTTTTAATGTCCTGTTTCTTCTGCTTGATGATGTGTTGCCTCCTTCCCCACCACTGACACATAGGTTTATTGGAGGAAAGTGTTTTGTCTGTTTTACTGATTTCTGTATCCCTAGAACTCAGAACAATAGAATGTCAGGACTCAGTAGGTATTTATTGAATCAGTGAGAATGTAGGAAGTATTATGGCTAATTATTGAATCAGTTTTAAACTCCTAATAATATTGCTATTCCAAGACAAACATTTTTTATACCATAAAATAGGAAGGCAGCTGGGAAGTGTAGTGGAGTTTACAATATGGCAACAGATTATAACCTATATGTCCTTTCCCTACTTCTCAAACATTCATATGCCATATTCATCTTTCCCACTCATGGGGCCATGTATATAAACAGGAGCGGATCTGGTATAACAGTGGAGGGTGGCATGGGAGTCTGACCATCTGCTCTTTTGCACCTCTTGACTTGCTTATTTGTTGGTCTGACAAACCAATTCCTGATGGGAAGCTCTGGTCACATGGCTGTTTAGTGTCCCATAGTCTAATGCTACATCTTGATTAGTGATAAGTTGCATACAAGAAAACTATTTTAATATGGATCAGAACTCTCTGAAGTAGACAGAATTGTGTTGCCACAAATATAGACCAAGAGGTCTATATTACCAATCTCCTGATAGTGTTCATCATAACATGTATTCTCAGCATGGCCAATTCTAATACCAGAAAGCTAGCTAGTTAGCTCTGATGCCCCTAGTAGCAAAGTGTTTGCCTGCACATCAGATTTTTTGCACATCTGTCTCCTGCTCTGGGACTCATTGGATGTTAGATGTCTCCCATATCTTTCAGTAAAGGTTGAAAATAGTATTCTCAAGTGTAGAATATGTTGCATCTAGAAACTAGAAAGCCTTATGAGATATTGTGTTTGCTTCGTAATGGTGGAGGTTTTGAGATTCTATAGTTTGGCATTTATTTGGTGGGGATGCACCAGCATAATGTGGATCCTTGGACCCCTAGAAATATTTCTGTTGTGCCAAGCCCCTGAATATTCATAGATTTGATTTTCCACCTTGTAGAGCATGTAAGGCTTGCAGCATACACATCTCTTCTGACACAGTTTAATTAGTATGTCATTGACTGAGAGGACTAATGTTCTAAGGCCTGTATGTATAGTTCAGGTTGCTTCAAACTGTATTTTGATCACTATATGTCTATCTTTATCTAACTACCTGCATAGATAGTATATATATTTATATATCATCATATATAATTATGTAATATATATATATTATGTACATGTAGCATACATAGTTACATAGTTTGATAACGATAGGGAAATTAACATATTCTTAGGGGGTTGAAATAAACATAATGTCTTGTTTGTTCTTTGTGAATGCAACAGATTATGGTTCTCATCTTGGCAGAGTTGGAAAGGAAATTATCTGGTAGATTAATATCCAGACATGCTATTAAGACTGTGTTATTTTGCTCTAACACTACACTACACATGCACTTTGGGCTGCTTGCTTAGATACATTTTCAGTAATCTATTCTCATTTTCTAGAATCCATTTGGTTTTCATAGGGGGAAATCTTTGTTGGTGGTGGGGGAAATTATGTTTCTAAGCCCTCCACTGTAATAGCTTTTACCATAGGCTACAGAAGAATTGCATAGATTCAGAAAACTTCGAAGTATGCTCACCCCAATTATACATTCAGAGACTGCAGAAATGACCATGGAGTCAGCCCGTGGACTCCAGTGGATTTATGGTAGGCAAGACCCGGACAAGAACTCCATTCCTATATGGTCCTCATATAATGCATCCTAACAGGGATATATGATGATATTTTGGGGATATCAATGTTAGTTTGGGTTTTGTGTTTATAGTTCTTGAGGTATTTGGATATTTCTCTTTCTCCACTGCAGTTACTTGAACAAATTGTCATTGATTTGTTTTTGGAAGAAGTGAACGGACATATTACCAAGTAAATTTGCTGTGAACTTGTGGGGATTGGGTCTTTCTATTAATCAAGGTATTATTCCAGGTGATGCAAGCTACGATGTAGATATTGGGCACAGGATTGTGAATTTCTATTGGAATAACTACTCTCAGTCTCTTGAATATCTATAATCAATTTCTTTTACTGCACAATTTAATCAATACCCTTGTGGGCTACCCATCTCTCTTATTCTTGGAAGTATGATATTCTGCTCCCCAATTTCACAGCTCTTGCAGGTCAGCCTCTTTGACCTTACTATTCATTATGACAATTGCACTCACCTTGGCTTTTGTCAGTTAAGTGCAGCCACCTGGCTTTGATTATCTCAGAATTCTATCAGGCTCATTGTTATAAGAGAGCCAACTCTTTAGAAGAATCTGTTACTGCGCATGTCTACCAAGGACAGTTATCACTGGAGCTTCTGAAAGAAACTCTCAGCAGCGTATTCTTTAACACTTGGTAAATGGATTTCTCTCCAGGTCCTTCAACAGAACATCGTTGACTTGTGAGTTTTGTGGCTTTACATTGTATAACCCTCCACTCTAGTAGGCATTTGGATCACTGCCTTAACCATCTATAACATTTGTGCTTAATTAGATACTAGCTATTGTTTTGTCAAGCAACCAAGAGCTATCATAGCAGTGTATTAGTACTGTCTCCTGTGCCCTTGATCGAGTGTGTATCCTGTATCACAGGAGACTGCCCACACACTGATAAACTCATCCTTCTCATTCAATTCTCCTTGAAACCACACCTTCAGGATACCATTCCATGTAAGTTCTCTTGGCTCTTGCTGGCACTTGTCGGATAGAAACTGCAACTTCTTTGGTATATAATCTCTAATCTCTCTTAGCAGGGCCAAAATAGTATTATATTGTAGTTATCTAGTGATCTGGTGGCTATGAGGGAAGTTTGGGGAGATAACGAGGGGGAGAGTGTTATTTTGCAAGGTAGAAACTTCTGCATTCTATTCATGTAAAAGTAGGATGAAGACTGTCCTTTAAGAGAGCAAAGTAGACTAGTTATGAATGACTAGGGTTCAAGAGAAACTGAAGGAATCTAAAGATTAAAGATTTTCTAGTGTATTAACCATCATGCTCCAATTGTAAGCTTCAGTGTCTTACTCCTTCCCAGTCAAGGCCCTGCCCACACCATAGCACACAACCTGATATTGAAAATTCAGTTTTCTTGGTAGTTCTGCCTGGGTTTGAGCTACAGATCTTTAAAAATTTTTTATTTCTTTTTTTATTTGAAAGAGTGGAAGAGAATTTTTCCATCCACTTCTTCACTTCTCACATGGCTGCAGTAGCCACTTCTTAGCGAGGTCAAAGCCAAGAGCCAGGAATTCATCCAGTCTCTCAGATGAAGTATGTTATTCTGCCTTCCCATGTGCACTAGGAAGAAGCTGGATTGTAAGCAGAGTAGCCAGGACTTGAACTAGCATCCCATTATGGGGTACTAGTATTATAAACAGTGGCTTAACCTCATGGCACAATAATACTGACCCCTGACCCTCAGATTTTTTTCCTTTGGCTATAGGAGATGAGAGTCTCATTTTACTTTAACAAGAATGCCCTCAGGTTTTCACACTTCTTATATTGGTGGTTTTCACCCTTAGGCTTCCATTTCCATCTCAGTAGTCTGTTAGTGAAATTTTTAACAATTGCACCATAATTTTCTTGCCAGTAATAGTATTCTCACTGTAGAGATGGATTATCTAGATCTTAAATCCCATTTAATAGTTATGATTCTAGAACCACTTTGGACAGCTGCTGTCCCAGTTTGACTTCCTTAGGAGATAAACTCCAAGGCACTGAGATTGGCATGCAGATTAATTGAGAACAGCGCTTCAAGTAACAACTGTGATGAGTGAGAGTTACAGGATTGGACAGAGGAGAAGTTGAGCTGAAATACAGTTGTGAGAAAGGCCATAGTTGATCCTATAATAAGAATAGGAGCTGCACTACTCTTTACAGTGGTCCTAACCAAGTCAAGACCCTTTGTATCCCAGCACCACTAGTCATCAGGTACAGATGCCCCGAGGAGAATATTCTTTGATGGGGCAGCTTCTTTTAGCCTAGATCAATTCCTGAAGAAGAATTCAGTTGTGAACTATCAACATTTTACCTCCTTGTAGCTGTGGGAATGCATGCCTTGATCTATTGAGCCACAGAGTATATCACAATTCCCAGCTGAGACTTGTTCAGTTAATAACTCAATAGTCCTTTTGGGGTTATAAGCCTCTTGATCGTAGATTTGTTTTCTAATTTATTTTGGGTTCCTATACAGTAATTAGCTTGGCACTTCCCACATAGCAATTGCTTAATCAATAGATATTGAATGAATAAATAAAGGGATGAAATCTAGGCATATTATCCACCAGTGGCCATATTATGTCACAGTCAATACATTGGAGATTTTGACTGTAATCCTTCTGCATAGTAATTTTCCAGACTGCACCATTCCCACAAAGAAAGATGGTGCAAATTTACTATTTGTAACAATGACTGGAAAAAGGTCACTTTGAGATATGGTGGTGTGAGTGGGCACTAGTTGAGCCCAATTTAATTGTTTTGCTTTTCAAATGTGAAATAGGACCAGTTAGTGCCTAGTTGATGGAAATTCATTGGCATACATGACCACTGTTAGAGGTTGAGTCTGGAGTGCTGTGAAAATGCCTATCAGCTGCATTCTAAGTACTTAAGAGTATTCCAGAAATTCTTAAAAATTCTTGGAAACAGATCAGTGGTAACTGCTTTGTTTTCTCTTTAAATACATGGTTTGCCACCACATGCATTAATTCTTCATTAAACAATGTCAACATTCCATTGGTAGAGATAATTGTACCCTTTCCTTAGGTACAATTATCCTGATGAAAGTAATTAGTCAATGTAGCTACTTATGAAGGAGCTCTGAATTTGGAAGGGATTCAGCTGTGTGTACCATGTGGTAGGGATTAAGCTTGAAAGTGTATTCAATGTGACAGTACATGCAACATCACCAAGGGCTCCTTGATTATTTTTTCTCTGTAAAGGAACATCCCAATACCCAAAACAGCCAATACCCAAAATTTATATTAAGACACAAAGCCTATCAATTATACAATAATTATTTGTATCAATTATTTTTCAAAAATTACATTATTTTTCAAAAATTAACACAGACATAAGAACTTAAGACCCCAATTTTGCTTTATTTTCTCCTGTTTGCCAACTTACTGCATCTTCAGATAATGTTACACATCCACACACATTTCTCCACCTGTTATCAGCTGTGCATTTGCAGTTTGGATTTGCTAAAACAAACATAGAGAAGGAACTGTTGGCATCAGATATAGAGTAGTTTCTGAGGATGATAATTCCTTTCATATTTTAAACTGTTTACATTATCCAAGATCAGTCTTTTTCTTGGGAAAGACTAAGGAAATGAACTCAAAGGCTATCAGAAGTTGATAAATTTTATAAGGTGACAGTAATGTTCTATATCTTAATAGGGCATTGGGTTACACAGGTGTTTGCAATTGCCAAAATTAAGCCAGTGATCATTTTTACACTCAAAAATATTAAACTCTAATGATATGCATCCTGAAGTATTTATGGAGGATACTGATGTAAGGTGTTTATGAATGGGTGAATAAATGAATGGAGATTTGGAGAGTTACGTAATAAAGCAAGTAGAGTCGAATGCACATGGAAGAATATTTAATAGGTATAGGTGTTCTATATAAAATATTTTAAAGGTTTTCTATATATTTATCAATTTACATAATAAAATACATAATAAAATATTAGAAATAATTGGCACTGACACTACTTTTATAGTGCCACTGAGGAAAATTTTAATGAAAATAGGGGTGAAGATTCAATCTAGCCAACATTTCTTTTTCTATCATCGCAAAGCTTGGTGCTGGTTGTCAAATTTTACCAGGATTCCATGCTTAGCAGTCGTCCTATTGCTTTTTAATTTTTTATATGTTTATTTGAAAAAGAGATATTTATGATCTGCTGGTTCACTCTCCAAATGCCTGTAACAGCCAGGGCTGGACCTAGCCAAAGCTGGGAATGTGGAACACAATCCAAATCTGTCACATTTACTTGAGCCATTCTTGTTGTCTCCCAGGCGTGGAGAACAGAATCAGAACTTGAACTTGGGCATTCTGATGTGGTGTCTCAAGCTGCACCTTAACCGCTGCGCCACTCACTTCCCTCTGCCTTTAATGGAGCCTACTGAAGTAGTTTCACCTTCTTCTACTAATTCTGGTTTCAACATAAAGAATATAAACATGTATATCCCAGTACTCTGGCATTCATAGATTGATTTACTCTTTCTACAGGCTGTCCTTCATTCATCCATCCTCCAAACATTCATACGTCCCTCAGTGTCTGCTCTATTTATGTGGTTTGAGGTATTTTAAAGCTTATTGATACAGCGTCTGTAATTGAGAAACCTAGAATGCCATGGAGATTGTAGCATCAAGTACCTATCCCTGCAATTTCCACTCTAACCTTGTTTATTCATTCTGTCAGAAAAAAATCACCTCAAAACCAGGGATATGATGTAATGTATATGAAAATATACTTGTCTACATCTGGAACACCACAAAAGTAGCGCTTTAGATTTTCTTGGTTAATTTCAAAGCCACAAAATATTCCATTTATGAATAAAGAGTCAAGGCTCTCCTGTGGTAAACTTTAGAGGAAACCTAACAAAACTTTTCTCAGTTGGTGTAAACCATGAAATACTTAAAAGCACTTTAGTAGCATATAAAACCAAACCAAGTTCTCTGAAAATCATGGGGCCAAGTCAAAAGTTAAGTTTAGAGTGGTCCAAACTGAATGCATCTCACCTAAGTCCTGCCAAGGGAGTTACTGCTCCCTCAAGGGCTGTATCCTGTTTTATTGGTTTCAATTAAGTTTTACAGAATAAATTAGTTCACCATTTTTCGTTGACATTTGCACACTCAGATGAAAAGTTCTTTACCCTTTCCGAATCAGTGCTTTGCTGCTGAAATAGCAATCTGTAAAATGCAACCACTATTGAAACTAATCAATAAAAATGGTCCAGTGTAGTGGGAAGGAGAGAAAATTGATAAGAAGGCTGAAGAGGAAGAAAGCAGAACAGAGGGAGTAGAAAGGATGAGGAGTTGTTTGTTTGTTTATTATTTTCATTTTATTTGACAAGAAGAAAGAGAGATCGAGATAGAGATCTGCTGATTAAGTGCTCAAATATCCCAGCAGCTGGGCCTGGGCCAAGCCAATACCAGGTACCTGAAACTCAGTCTGGGTCTCCCACATGGACGGCATGGTCCCAAGTACTTGAGCCTTCATGTGCTGCCTCTTAGGGTGCACATTAGCAGGAAGTTGGAATTAGAAGTAGATCCAGGATTTGAACCCAAGTTCTCCAATACGGAGGCATCCCAAGTAGGAGCTTAACCATTGTGACGAATGTACACCCAAGGAGGCAGATTTAAAGGATGCAAGGGGAAGTACACAGATAAGGGAAAGATCAAAGAAAGTAGGTGAAGGCACCTGGCTACAAAAAATTTAGTGCCTTTAGTTTAAGCCAAATGTTGGAAACTTGCTGTCAGAAACTAAGATTATAATTCTTTTTTCCTCACTCTGTAATCAATAAACTTCCAGTTGAAAGTTTTCATATCCCATTTATTTTTCCATTAGAAACAGGAGTACAAGGTAGTTTGCAGTTTGGAGAATTGCATCAATATAATATATACCATCTTGAATAGGAAAAAGATTTTTTTTCGCCTATCATCTATCTGATATCTCCATTAGATTTTTTGGATGTTTACCTGTTATTGTTTCACTTTAGCTACATACTTAAACACAAAGAAAAAAACACAGAAGCAAAAACCTATATTGTACCAATAAGAGACCTATAGTGGTAGCTCCTTCTACATAATGGCGCTCAACTTTCTCTGTTTACTTTCTTAAAATTTGGAATAACTTTGATTTGGGCTTTTTAATAATTTGGTGGGTTATACACACACATTTCTGAGTGTGACATGACTTTTATTTGAGGGGGGTACTATTTTAGTTACATGATACACTGTGAGAGTTGGAGACGAAAGGGGCATCTGCCATTTGGGTCCTCCTGGATGTACACTCTTGAGATAAAGACTAGAATGCAGGAAATCTATCAGAGAATGATCATGAGACTGACACCTGTGTAATGAAAGGAGCGGGACAAGACTGGGCATAGGGAAAAGCTGGGCTTTGGTGCTGTTTCCATGAGCCCATCAGCCAACTCATAGGGCTCTGGGACGAGGATGATCCTTACAGCTGTTCCTTGTCGAGAACGGCGGCCAAGTCTGTATACTCTGCACTGACCCGTCACTAGATGTGGGCTACTCCAAGAAGGCAGCATACTCTTTAGCAGAGAGCTTCCTGGAGAGGGGTAACAGCTGAGGGCTGTCACCAGCAGCACTTCCTTCTACTGCAGGAATAAAGCCTGCTTCCCTGGAGGGAGATTTTCCATCGCATTACTTCATCCACTATAGGAAGACGTGGACAGTTGTCCCCCGTCTCCTCTCTTATGCGAGGGTCCCCTCATATGTGGCAGCCACAACGCCACATGATTCTCCTCACAGACATGCAGCTAGCCATGGCTAGTCCCTCTCCATTGTTTTGTTTCTGTTTCAACTTGGTTCCCTGAGCAGCTATACCCATAGCTTCAGTTTTCTATCAGCTTCTCTTTCACCTTTGGTTTGAAATTGAGAAATCCCAACAAGTCTCGCTGGAGAAATTCTGCCTGCTATGATTCCTAGACAGGGAGGAACAAACCACAGCCCATCAGTGAGCAATGCACAGGTTCTGGATTGGTTTTTACTAATTTCTGTGATCTAATTGTAAGTACAGGAATGGATGGGGGCTACTTCTCTATTTCTGTCTCATAAAGAACGTTAATATGAGTTTCAAGTTAATCCACTGGTGGATCTATATATTTTCCTTGGAGAGCTTAAGAAAGGCTCACTAAATAATATTCTTTTCCACCCATCAATCTGTGTTAGGAAGATGTATGACTGGTATCTAAGGCGCTGTCAGTGTGTTATTTTCCATGTTCCTCTCACATGTCAAATATAAAAATACAGCCTGTCAGTGTAAGTGTGATGTGGGGCATTGTTCACAGAGACTGTGGAAAAATCCCACAGCGTTCCCTGATTCATCATTTCCACAGCCCAAGCCTTTCATAGCCCAGTCTAAACAAAACAGTTAAGGGCATTCCGATTTAGTGGGTACAGAATCGGGGACTATTCAGAAGGAACTGCTAAAAAAATCCCGAAGAGAAAAAATGTTCTGGAGAAGAGAACCCTGCTTTTGTCCTGTTTCAGTTACTGATCTTTTGCGTAAGGTTGTTTATCAGTTAATTATGCACCACCGTACCCTACACACTGACATTTCGCCAAAGCGGCCGGGAGGCCTCGTTAAATCAGAATTTCTACTTTCAGCTCACCTGTCACAGCTAAAGGCTCCCTCAAATGCATTGACATCGATTAATATTTAATGATTGAATAGTAGAAATATTGGCTCAGCACTTTTTACTTTTTCTTTCTTTAAATAAAAAAAAGCTATTGGAAGGGACTCTGTTTCATATACAGTCAGCTGAAGATTTCTACCCTGAGAAATTTATGTGGGTGCAAAGAAAGGAGAAGTGGCACTGTGTGCTTCAGGAAAAGGTTGGACTATAATGGAGAGGGAGCACTCAACGTTTAATGAACACCTGATCTGTGCCAAAGACTGAAATAGGTACTTTTCATAGTTCCTCTCAACACTCATAGCACTTGTATGAGGTAGATATCATTATTCTCATTTTACAAATGAGGAAAGAGGCTCAGAGAACTTGCCTGAGGTCACATGCTCAAGGGGGCAGAGTCAGTATTTGAATCTTGAGTTGTTTGGTTACACTGTTGTAGTATTTCCAAATGCATATTGCTTCCTTGGCAAATGGGGACCTAAGGCCTATTGAGCTTGTGTCCTAACTGTTTGACTCTTAACAATGATTTTGTATATTTTTTAAAAAATTATTTTTATTTGAAAAGGAGTGGAGAGGGAGGGAAGGGGAGAGAGAGAGAAAGTGGGGAGGGGAGAAACAGATATTTTTCATGTACTGATTCACTTCCCAAATGCCAACAATAGCTAGATTTGGACCAAGGTGGAAACAGGAGCCTGGAACTCAAACCCAGGTCTCCCACATGGGTGGCAGGGACCGTAGTACTTCAGCCTTCACCTGCTATCTCTTGGGGTGCACATTACAGAAAGCTTAAGTCAGAAGAATAGCTGGGACTCTAATGCAGGCAGTCCGCCATGAGATGCAGCTGTCCCAACCAGCATCTTAACCAGTGCACCAAACACCCATCTTTCATTTTTTTTGCCTCAATTTTCCCATCTGCTAAATAAGCTAGAAGCCAGATGTTTAATTCTAGTTTTGACTCTTTTAAGACAGAAGAATCTGGAATCAAATCAGGTCAGTTCTTAGTTTACTTGAGCTACATAGATTTTTTTTTTTTTTGGCATGCATGTGGAAAAGAATAAAACATTTCCTTCTAGGACCATTAGTAAAGTATATAAAAATGCCAGGAAAAACTAAAATCGGGCAGTGTATTTTAGGGACTTGTTCCATCATACAATGACATTATAGAAGGAAAGGGGTCCACTAAGGGAGAAAAAGACAGATTTGGGGGATTAGAAAGACCTAGATTAAATTCTGCTTCTCTTACATATTATTGCTATAGACTGGGGTATATTTTGTACTTTCTATAAGTCTCTTTTTCTTCACAAAAAGTCAGTATAAAAATTCTATTTTATTGTAACAAAAGAGATAATATGTTTAGGAGGTTTGGAATAGTGTTTGACATATAGTAAGCACCTGTTAAATACCAGATTGGTGTTCTTACCACTAAAAAGGGAACACTAGTAATTATTACCTTTCTTAAGTGTGTCAGGCCAATCAATTTTGTCAGTTGTTGACAAAGATAGACCCTATCAAAAGGCACATAGATTAAGATGCAGAGGGTTCATTTCCATGACCCAGTGTCGGTAGGTATAGTGGTAGATTCATGAAAAGTGGGTTCCATTAGGCAGAGGAAGGGAACTTAACTCGGCTCTGAACATCAGAAAAGGCTTCCTGAAGAAGTAGCTGTTCTGCATTTTAAGACACAAAGGTTGCCAACAGTTTTGAATTGGTGGTTTTCCCACAGAGCCAATCATCTCCTCTGTAGTACTAAAGATACAGCTTTGTTCATGGCTGCTGGGTTTGAATAACATTATCCAGCCTCCACTGTAGCTTGGTGTGACCACGTAACTGATTTATTATCAATGTATTATGTTCAGATTCTGTGTCCATTCCTAAAATTAGATTGCTCATTTATTCATCTATGGATGGACATGTGCGTTGTTACAAGTATGACTTTTTTGCAGTTTTTCAAACTGCATACTTTAACAGATATAGTTTACTGTACATAAAGTACAATTCAGCAAAACATAAACAAAATAATATGAAAAAAGGAATATAGCTCATCCTTCAATTTTTCTACCCTTTTCCCCCTTTCCTATCTATGGCCAGGGCTACAGATGAAACAGTCACTCAGATTTAAGCAGGAAGTCAAAGACACCCTAGGAGATGACAGAGCAATAAAATAGCAGGAACCTAGGTCATAATGACGTCATGGCAAGGAGCTGTCATACCAGCTTGCAATCTTCATTTTTAGTAATGAATGAGAAGTTGACATCTGCCTTATTTAGGTCATTGTGTTCTGTAGTCTCCTTGTTGCAGCGTTGTAGTATAAACTCTAAGTAGACTACCCCAGGTAAAAATAGCCATATAATAACTTGGTCAGTATTTCTCAAAGGGTGGCACAAGTAACATCTGCATCAGAATACTTGGGCTACCTATTAAAAGTGCAAATTTCAGGATCAGGCATTTGGCAAGCAGATAAGTGTATGCTTGCAATCCTCTGGTCCCCGGTTGGACTACCTGGAATGGAGTTCTGGGTCTGCTTTCTGTTAATATGCGTCAGGGGATCTCTCAAGTATTTGGGTCTATGCCACCCATGTGGAAGGTGTGAATGAACTTCCTAACTCCTGGCTACAGCCTGGCCCATCTCCATCTGATGTGGGCATTTGAGAAGTGAACCAATGTGGAAGATCCCTTTCTATCTGTCTCCATCTTTTTGTCTCTTCCTTTCATGTAAATTTCAAAATAAATAATTAAGTATGTTTTATTACAAATTTTATGCACCATTAAGCCAAATACTTGGGGGAGAAAATGTAGGGAATCTACATTTTAAACATGCTCTTGAGTAATGCTATGCAAACTAAGGAAGCTTTCTGCTTTATCAGGGCCCATGGAAAATGTGCCCAGGCAGTAGACAGATAACACCTTTTGATATTTACAAGCTAGTTGTATAGGTCAAGTCCTGGAAGTACAGTTAGGAGAATTTTTCTGCAGTTAGAAATCTGTGTAGTAATCCTTGTTATATCCTTTTAACTTTGCTATTCAAAATTGGGATGTGGCTAGCAGCCTCAGCATCATGGTGGAGATGTTTAGAAATGCAGAAGCTCAGCCCCAGCCCAGGCTTACTAAATCAAAATCTGTATTTTAACAATATCTGTAGAAGATTTAAATACATGTTAGTATTTGAGAAGCCTTGTTATCTTCTCCCTTACAAATAAGTTTCCATGCCATGTCTGATATGCAATAAGGACCATGGTTAGAAATTCAATAGGAAACCTCCAACATACTGGACAATACTTTTTTTTTTTTTTGACAGTAATTGTACCAGGGCTATGTGCAATTAAATGTGATATAATAGTGCCTGCTCTTGCCAGCAGCCAGACTAATAGTGAATATTCCAGGGTTTAAATACCTGGTGCTCAGTTCTTAGGTTACCGCTAGTCCCTTATTACACAGATGTAATCCCTTGTACAGTTAAATGCCCTGCGGGTGACTTTCATTTAACTTCTTACTCTCTTTGGTAAAGATCAGTCTCTTCCACTTGTCTTTTCAATTAGACAACTGTAAGTGTGCCTTCATATGGATGTTTGGATCTTGTCTTTAATATTACTGTAGTTATGCTATAATCAAATGTATACATCATAGTGTGTCAATGAATATTCCTACTTGGAGAGTTACAGCTGCTGTCCTAAGAACAGATGTTTGTCGAATGCTCTTCTGGTAGGTCACTGGATGGTATGTTCAAAATTGCTTTGGTCCTTTTCAATTGTTTGGTCCCCACAGTGGAACTGGAATTTCCTTAAGCCCTCGCCACCTTTAGCAGACTGACCAGGTAGGGGCTGTCCTGGCTTATCACTTACTGGGGGTGAGGTATGATAGCTTGTGGAGAGATGGTTGGAATTCTGTATTCTCTTTGTTCAAAATTGGTGCTATTGAGGACAAATTTAGACATTTTGTTTGTGTTCAGGGTGAAGAATAATAGATTAATATGTTAGTCTATTTTTTAAAGATTTTTTATTTACTTATTTACAGGTAGAATTATAGACAGAGAGACAGAGTGGTCTTCCATCCGCTGGTGCACTCCCCAAATGGCTGCAACGGACAGAGCTGCACTGATCAGAAGCCAGGAGCTTCCTCCTGGTCTTCCACGCGGGTGCAGGGGCCCAAGGACTTGGGCCATCCTCCACTGCTTTCCCAGGCCATAGCAGAGTGCTGGACTGGAAGAGGAGCAATCGGGACTAGAACCAGCACCCCTGTGGGATGCCAGTGTAGCAGGCAGAGGATGAACCTAGTGCACCACAGCGCTGGCCTCTATAAGTTAGTCTATTAAGAATGATAACATCAAAAATTTCTGAAAAATCACCATAATAACAAAATCTGTCATTTATCGAGCATTTTCTAAGTACTTGTCATATGTTACCCTACTGAATCCTCCAACAAATCATGATAAATTAGTAGATTGAGGATCAGAAAAGTTTAGTGATTTGTCTGTTTACTTAGGTAATGAACCAAGCAGCTAAAATTTGATTCCAGATTTGTTTGATTATAAATCCTTTATTACTACCCACTAATGTATGAGCTCTCAAAACAAACATTCAAAACCTGGAACACTAAACCAATGACCAATTTGAGATACAAAACAATGAAAATTCAGCAACATAAGTAAAATGTTTGAAGAAACTGAAGCAAAGATGCAAGCAAATGTAGGTAAAACCTGAAGGCAGAGGCTTATGTTCACATGTAGAGTACATTCATAGGATTTTGTCTTCTCAAGGTGCACTTCTTATTAGCACGTTGGTTTCTCTGGAGGAGTTTCCTCTTCCTCCCAGGATACTGAATGGTAGAACCATAATCAGGAGCCCTACTGTTCCAGACAAAAAGAGTAGATGGGATCTGAAGCCAACTGGACACTGACTCCTTGGAATTTGAATCTTGTGCTGACAACTTGTTACTTTGCTCATGAACAGAGCGCAGTCACCCTGAAGCATGGCCAAACTGTTGCTGCAGTGGGTTCATTCTTCTCAGACCTGCAGTCCTAGCTTTCAGATTTATTTATTTATTTATTTTAATTTTTGACAGGCCGAGTGGACAGTGAGAGAGAGAGAGACAGAGAGAAAGGTCTTCCTTTGCCGTTGGTTCACCCTCCAATGGCCACTGCGGCCGGCGCGCTGCAGCCGGTGCATCGCACTGATCCGAAGGCAGGAGCCAGGTGCTTCTCCTGGTTTCCCATGGGGTACAGGGCCCAAGCACTTGGGCCATCCTCCACTGACTCCCGGGCCACAGCAGAGAGCTGGCCTGGAAGAGGGGCAACCGGGACAGAATCTGGCGCCCCGACTGGGACTAGAACCTGGTGTGCCAGTGCCGCAAGGCAGAGGATTAGCCTGTTGAGCCACAGCATCGGCCCTAGCTTTCAGATTTTTAGGTTGTCATTTCTTTTGTCTCTTTCAAACTTTATTTACAGCTTACCTGTCAACTGTCTGAGCTTCCTGTACCCTTTCAATATACTCATAATGGCTTCAAATAACAAATCAATTTCTGTTGGTTGCAACACAGGACCCTAACTGACACACAAGGATTGTATCTTATCTACTCCTTGTACCTTTAATGGTATATCATTGGCTATTTGAATAGGCCTACATCATACATACAAGAGAGATTATATTTGCACTTCTGTGTCCTCCACACAATATTGAAAACAGATTATTAAAGTCTTACTGCTTTTAAGGACAATAAATAAGACCAAATTAGTTTCTAAGGAGTAGAATTTTTGAAAGGAGGGGATGGGTGAAACCAGGTAGCATCAGATTGAGTATCAAACCTTTATATTCAGTGATAATCTTTGATTCAGTACATATATACTAAAAATTTCCTCCTAAGAAAAGTTTTTTTATTATTTGACAGGTAGAGTTTTCGACAGTGAAAGAGAGAGACAGAGGGAAAGGTCTTCCTTCCATTGGTTCACCCCCCAAATGGCCACCACGGTTGGCGCTGCGCCAATCCAAAGCCAGGAGCCAGGTGCCTCCCCTGGTCTCTCATGAGGATGCAGCGGCCATCCTCCACTGCACTCCTGGGCCACAGCAGAGAGCTGGACTGGAAGAGGAGCAACCAGGGCTAGAACCCGGCACCCATATGAGATGCCAGTGCGGCAGGTGGAGGATTAACCAAGTGAGCCACTGCGCTGGTCCCTAAGCAAAGTTTTAAGTTTGAATTTACTAAAGGACATTTCAGTGGTCTGCAGGGCTTCAAAAATCCACATTATCAAAATGAGGTTACCAGTAATTAGGAAGGAATTCAACAAAAAGCCCACAATATGCTAAAATTACAAACAAGTAAATTTTAACAGCAAAAACCTGACTGACCAATATACACGAAAAAGATATTCTGCCTCATTAGTAGTCAATGAAATTCAAAATGAAGCCACCAAAATATACCTTTGCAATAACAGAGTGGGCAATAATTTAAAAGTTTGTTGAACCCATAATGGTAAGGATATAGAGTTGCATGAACTCTCGTGTCCTGTTTTGAGAACTTAAATTAGCACAACTCCTTTTTTTTTTTTAAAGATTTATTTATTTATTTGCAAATCAATTATGCACAGAGAGAGGGAGGGGGAGGAGAAAGGGAGAGAGGGGGAAGGGGGGGAGAGAAAGAGAGAGGTCTTCAGTCTGCTGGTTCACTCCTCAGTTGGCCACAATGGCCGGAGCTGTTCGGATCCAAAGCCAGGAGCCAGAAGCTTCTTCCATGTCTCCCATTGTGGTGCAGGGCCCAAGGACTCAGGCCATCTTCTACTGCTATCCCAGGCCCTAGCAGAGAGCTGGATCAGAAGGGGAGTAGCCGAGACTCAAACTAGTGCCCTTAGGGGATATTGGCACTGCAAGCGGTGGCTTTACCTGCTAGGCCACTGTGATGGCCATAGCACAGATACTTTTGAGATGAACATGTCAATATATAGGACAGATGACAGTGTACATATCTATGATCCAGCGAATATAATACGATAATGACAAAAACGTGGAATACAACATCCATCAACAGGAATAAAATGGATAAAATATCTCTGGTATATTTTATCCCTTAGTTGCCATAACTGAATGTGAGCTACATAAAGCAAAATGCAAAAACTGAGGAGTAGGCGTTTAGCCGAGTGTTCGCATACCTACGTCCCACTTTGGAATGCCTAGGTTTGATTCCTAGCTTCAGCTCCTGACTCTAGCTCCCTGCTAATGCAATTAGACTCTAAGGAGCAGTGGTGATGGTTCAAGTACGTGGGTTCCTGCCACTACATTGAAGACCTGGGTGTGTTCCCAGCTCCTGTTTCCAACCCTGATCAGTCCTGGGTGTTGCAGGCATTTGGTGGAGTAAACCTGAGGATGGGAGCTTAATGTCTCTCTCCCTTCCCCCCATCCACCCTTCCTCTCAAATAAGTAAAAACAATTTAAAAATTAAAAAAAAACATAAAAATGGAATTTCTGACCATTGGTTTATAGTCTGCTTTTGTCTTACATTTAGAGATATGTTCAAAGGGCCCAATCCTTATAAAAGTGTATGATCAGTGAGTCAGAATACTATGTAGTGGAGAATGGGAGCATTTGTCGTCTTAGCTAGTAGGATCATTGTAGATTAAAGCCTACCAGACTCTGTGGTTAATGCTAAGAGCTGTGCCTGCCGTGAAGTTTTCCAACCCAGTGTAAAAGGGAAGTCAACCTGCATTCATGTCCATAAGAAAGGAACTTTAAAACAAGCTGTATACTTTTCTGTTGGGAGAAAAACCCATTGAGGTTTCTCCTTGCTGAAGGAAAAGTAAGCAGAAAAATAAAACATGTTTAATATTTACAATGTTACATCACAAAGGAAGAGCACATTAGCCTAACAATTTGCAGAGAGCGAAACATAAAATGATTTGTTCTGTTAAACAGATGGATATTGTAGAAAATTGGGTAGTCATTGGTTAGAGCACAAGACAACCAGCACATGGACAGCAGTAACAGAAAGGCATACAGACAGACACTGGAGGGGATGAGAAGGAAGATTCCTGAGCAAATGCAGGCTTCAAGAACACCAAAAATGAAAGAGCAGTATAAAAGGGAATAGCAGTAAGAAATAAAATAGAACTATAGAAAAAAATCAGTGTTTCATTGAGCAAGCTCTAGAACTGTTATAAAATGCAAAAGAAAGGCATAAAAAGATGAAAATGATAAAGAAAAAGATTTTGGCAGAGAATAGAAAAGAAAGCCAATGACTTTACAAGTTCAAGAGGAGAAAACCAGAGCAACTACAGCTGAAGCAATAATAAAAGACATATGTTAAATAAAAAGCAACTTCTCTGAGCCATACAAAGACTTAAGTATCCAGAACAGAAGGATTCACTGAGGACTAGGAAAAAAAAAATCAAAGGGAAGAGAACCATACTTGAACATGACTGGCCAAAATGTTTGAAGTAGAAGAACAAAAATAAATCCCACAGTCACAAGAGCAAAAAGAAAAATGTTGCCTACAAGGGCTGACTTCAACCTTTCTGTCATAGCAAATGCCAGAATTTGAGAAAAATCTTCAAATTTTGGGGAAAAAAGTTTGTAACCAAAGAACTTAAAAATCATCCAGATTGTGTTCATTTCTAACAGCACAGATCTTCTCCATTGTTTAGACTCAGAAACTACTCAGTGTGTTTTGAGCTTTTATTACTTAAAAATATTTGTAAAATATGCTATAAATATCCAGGAGAATAATGAATAAAAATAATGAACAAAAACATAATTTCAGTGCACTATACTGATTAAATCACACTTTGTATCCTAAAAATAAATAACAAATGGGGTTTTGTAATTCAAAGCCTAAAGGGGTTACATGGCAATAGTCACAAAAATCTTATCTATTAGTGCTTGTTAACAGTGGATGACCTATGTACAACGTTGAGTTAGAGAACCTAGAAAATGATTAAGCAAAATGTTTGCTTTTGTTCTGCATGAAAGAATTATATTCTGGCCATTTTCATACCAACTAGTTTGACAAATGGTGTCCTATATTATTTCTTTTCTTTTTAAAAAAAAATTATTTGAGGAGAGAGAGACAGTTCTCCCTTCTAATTCACTCACTAAATTTTTGCAAAGGCTCAGGCTGGGCCAATCCAAGCCAGGATCCAGGAACTCAAGTAGCAAGAACACAATTACCTTTGCCGTCATCACATCCAGGGTCTACATTGTCAGGATACTATAACTGGGAGTGAACCTAGATACAGAACCTAGGTACTATGATATGGGACCCAAGCATCTTAACATTTTTAACCACTAGGCTAGATGCTCACATTCCTGTGTTGAATTATTCTTGTCAATGAAATTTAATCTGAAAAGAATAACAAGCAACCCAGTGGTAAATATTCTCATCGAGTCCTCTTCACAATTTCTTCTTTCCTTGATTATATAAAACAGTAATGAATACTAATACACAATAGGAAAATACACCTAAAGATTAAAAATCATAACTAGCCGATGGTTATATTTGAAATGATTTCACTTTTATGTATAATTTGCTATAACATTTCAAATTGAGCATGCATTACTTCTGTAATTAGGAAGAAATTGAATAAAAAATTCCAGAATATTTAAAGGATACAAATAGTATCCTTTAAAGTCATGTGAGCAGAAAGCTGACTGGGCAATAAACATGAAAAAATATTCTGCTTACCAGGTAATCAAGGAAATACAATATCAAGTGACCATAATACGTCTTTACATACCCACCAGAGTAGGCAATAATTGAAAAATTTACTGTACCTGTAATGGTGCAGGTATAGAATTACTTGAGCTCTCATGTCCACTTCTGAGAATATAAACTAGCAAATCTACTTTTGAGATGAATATGTCAATATCTAGGAGAGTTGACAGTTTACATATCTATTTGTGATCCAGCAATTATAATTTGATGTAATTTCAGTATTTATAATGACAAAAATAAGATGCAATA
The DNA here is from genome assembly GCF_033115175.1 of Lepus europaeus. Classification (NCBI taxonomy): domain Eukaryota; kingdom Metazoa; phylum Chordata; class Mammalia; order Lagomorpha; family Leporidae; genus Lepus; species Lepus europaeus. Next base: position 51,525,287 of record NC_084843.1, read on the forward strand.
TCCATCAACAGGAAGAAAATGGATAAAATATTTGTGGTATAATCTATACTGTGGTCTTGATAGCTGAATGTGAGCTATATCTATAACAAGGTAGTAAATGGAAGTGTGCATTTAGCCCAGAGTATCTGGGTTCAATTCTGGTTATGAGTGCTGACTCCAGTTTATTGTCAATGCAACTCTGGGAGGCAGTAGTGATGGCTCAAGTAATTGAGTTTCTGCCACTTATGTGAGAGACCTGAATTGAGTCCTAGTTCCTGGCACTGGTCCTGTACCAGCTCTGGCCCTTGCAGACACTTGGAGAGTCAACCAAGAGATGGAGTGGGAATTCTCTTTGCTCTTCAAGTAAATAAAATGGAATACAGACTTTCTTTTAAAAAGTGAAAAAACTCTAAGTTCATAGTGTTTTGAGGGAAAATGCAAGTTATAGAGGAATATTTGTAGCTTACCCAATATAGAAGTTTAAAAACATAAAAAACAATCCCTATTTTGTTTATGGCTACAAACATGTGTTAAAACTATAAAAGTATTCAAGGAAATAATAAATTCAGGATGGTAGTTATCCTGAGGGAGGCAAGATGTGACTTGAAATGAGAAAAGGGAAACACAAAAGATGCCTGAAGTTCAACAGCATTTTTTTCTTGGGAAAACATAAGCATCTGAAGATATGAATATGTTAATATGTTGCAAAATTGACTGCAGGTACAATTTTATTTGCTTGAAATGTCATTGTAAAATGAAAATGAAATATATATTTTACAATATATATTTTATTAATATAAAATGTGTATTTATAATTTAATGTTCTATATTTTATCACAAGCAGATAAAATACTTATAATGTAAAGATTGTAAGGAAATTAAATACAGATAGTTACCAACTTACAATGGTTCAACTTACAGTTATTCAACTTAGAATGGTTCAACTTACAATGGTTTGACTTAAGATTTTTCTACTTCATGATTATATGAAAGTAATACACATTCATTAGAAACCTAACTTCAATTTTGGAATTTTTTGTCTTTTTCTGGTCTTGCAATGCATGGTATGATAGTCTTTCATGAAGCTGGGTGGGTAGGAGTCACAACTCCTGGTCAAGTATATGATCAGAAGTGTGAATTGTGCAGTGTACTATGTTGCTAAGTTATCGATATTCCAGTTGGTTCTATAAGAGGTATTAAATACATTTTCAACTTTACATACTTTCAAATAACAATGGACCTATTGGGCTGTAGTCTCATCATAAGTCAAAGAACATTTGGTTATAGTTGTATGATGATGTACTTGGTTATAGTTGAATGATGATGATGATGTGTGTGTATATAAATGTGTCTTTATATGTTGTTATACTTTATTTTCTATATTTTCAAAATTTTCACTATGAAGTTACATTGTAATAGAAAACATCATAAAAGTATGATGAGAATGTACATTTGGGACATATTATAGAGGGTCTTGAATGTCATGTTAGGTTTATGGCTTTCTAACTTAGATTACCATCTCTTAAACTCTGTACTAGAATATCCATGCTCCCTGAGATGATTGTCTGTGTTAGTGAGAGATAGGATTCCAGGATTCACATGTTTAAAAATTATTGTCCCCATGCTTCCTGCTTGAAACAGAATGGACATTTAAATTGAAGTCTCTGAGAAGTTCTGCAGTGAAAACAATCTAACAAGCAAAAGCCAAGTATAATACAATAAAAAGTTACTAACCATTTGTCCTATCCTTGTTTCCCAAATAAGTATGATTAAAGATACTTTTCTAAAGTAATATTTCTTATCAACTAGGGGACAGTCATGGCTAGGAGAATATCTACTCTTATTTACTAAGGTCTGGGACTCAGCATTGTGCAGTACACAACCTGCCCTGACAGGAGAAATCTTCCAATAGGTTACCTGTGCTCTGGCCTAGGTAATGAACACAAAATTTGGTGACTTGTTAATGACTTTTAGAATTAATTGATTTTTGAACTTGAAAAGAAATGTAGCTTAGACCATTTCTCAAGTCATATTCTTCTGAACTTAAAATACTGATTACAGGAGACTCAGAAGGCTAGAGGGCTGTTAGATAACAGGTTCCAAAGCAAAGGCAGCAGTAGTGAGTTCTGGTGTTCCATAGCACAGTCGAGTAACTGTGGATCATAATAATATACTATATGCTCTATGAAGAACTGCAAGAAAGGAGCTGGTAGGCTCTAAATGTTAAGGGAGGGTGGGATGTGGTGATGTTGATTGCTTCATGTGATCAATTTATGTTACATATATCTGCTGAAATATTGCACTGTGCCCCATAAAGCTGTACCAATATTACATTTAATAAAAAAAATTAGATGAATACAAAATTAGAGGAATTTAAGGAAAGAATTTGGGAGGTTGAAAGAGATTTTGGGGATTTAAGGAGAGATTTTGGCAGTGTTCAAGATGAGAGATGGGAGATGGTAGAGATTAGGTTCAGAGATGTCAAAATGGGCAGTGATTACAGTAGATAGTTAGCAGGTAGTGAAGGTTTTGCTACTAGCTAACTAGCACCAAAATGATGTTCCTGATAGACAATATACCTTCATTCTTCATATGTCTGTGGCCCTTCTGGGATTCAACTGATCTGGCTGTAAGCTGTATATTAGAGCAAAGACTTTTTCACATGTTTCATTGTCCTTACACAAGACATGTTTTTCCTGTGGAAGCATGCCAACTTGTTTCCAGTCTCTTATCATGTCAGCAAATATCCAAGTGACCAAAGAAAAGTGTTTTATTGGCCAAACCCAACTCAAGAGGCTAGGGATTACCCTCTGATTACCATGTATTCAAAAGAAGACAGCAAAACAAAAGTATGGGGATGTGTATTCCTCCCAGGAAACTAGGATTAGGAGGAGGAAGTGATGATGGTTATAATTTACACAAGATGGTCTCAAGAGGTGTGATATGTGTCAACTTTACTAGGCTACAGGAAGCCCAGATATTTGATATCTGGTAAAACATTATTTCTGAGTATGTCTTTGGGGATTTTTGTAGAAGAGATTAGCATTTCAATCAGTAGACTGTGTAAATGAGATTGTATTACTTAACATGTAGGCATCATCTAATCTATTGAGTGAGTAAATAGAACAAAAATGTGAAGGGTGAATTTGCCTTTTTAAATTGAACTAAGACATCTATTTTCTGCCCTTGGACATCAGTGTTTCTGGTTCTCTGACTTTCAGATTCAGACCAGGATTTATATCATCAGCCCTACTGCTTCCCAAGCCTTCAGACTCATCCTGGGACTTAACATCATTGGCTCATACATCTTCAGGTTTTGTTTGGAACTATATCATCAATACTACTGGAGCCTCCAACTTGCTAACAGCAGATTACAGAATTTTTGGTTTCCACAATCATGTAAGTCAACCTTAATAATTAATCTCTTTCCAAATATCTCTGTGTATTCTGTTGGTTCTGATTCTCTGGAGAAGTATGGTTAACATAAGAACCTACTACCATAATTTTATTTTAAGGCCATTTAGTCTTTATCATTGACCAGAAGGATACCTGTACTTTATGTCTTGTTCTATTCATTCATTCATTTGACATATATTATTGAGTATCTATTAAGTATAAGCCTTTGCTAGGGTTTATGAGGAATATCATGCCAAGAGAAAAAATATACAGTGTTTTCTCAGAGTGAAATTACAATGTAGTAAGATATATACTAAAATACATCTTGTATATATATATATATATGTATGTATATATAAAAATTAAATGCTATAGACAAGTGTATCCAAAATACTAAGATATTCAAAAGAGAATTTCTTGTTGGAGTATATACGGGACAAACTGAAGAGGAACACAGAAGAGGAGGAAGACTTCAATCAAAGGAGCTTTGGGAATAAGGCACTAAAAACTGAGAGCATAGTCCTAGAAAGAAGTGAGAAAAAAAGAGACATGCTTGTCGAATGTGGAGATTCCTACTTGATTGCATTATAGGTTATGGGTAAGGGAATAGAGGTAGAAAAAAATAAAAAAGATACATTGGGAACAAAGCATAGAAAACTTTGAATTTCCAGATAATGGAGATGAACTTTATTTCCAAGTTATTGGTGAGTCACTGAATCTCTTTGAGCAAATATTTGGTATGATAATTTCTCTGCCGTCATGAGTGGGATGATTTAGATCAGAGGTATGTTTATTGGGAAGATCAACCAGGAAGCTAACACAATAGTTCGGGTCAAAGAAAAATATGGGCCTAAATAAGGGAATTGATGATAGGAAATGGAAGTGAACAGATGTTTTGGCAGAAGGAGACACCTGGGAAGATATTAGTTATGGGCTTAGTTTTTGAATCTCCCCAAATTACCTTATCCAGGGTTTTTCAGTATGAACATTACTAATAATGTGGACTGTAAAATTCTAAGTTATGAGATATAACTCTGTGCATGTTTTACACAATATCTTGTCTTTGCTCACTAGATATTAGTACTATACCCCCTTCCAGTTGTAAAAATCAACACTGTAGATATTGGCTGATATCTCTAGGAATCAAAATTATCACCATTTGAGAGCCACTGCCCTATATAAACCAATAGTGCAGCTAGGATAAAAAAAATCCAGAAACCAATATAGAATATGTATTGATACTTAGCATTTTCTATTCGTTCAACCATCCTTATATTTGAACCATCTATTTCTAGGTATACCTTCACAAACTGTAAAACATGTATGGGTTTTTTAAAAGTTTGAGAACTTTTGAGATATGTTCATTATCAGCATTATTGTTGAAAGAATTAAGAGATGATAATGTGTATCTTGAGGTTTGGAGTACCACAACATGCCTGTATCCCTGTACTCACTGGAAATTGGACAGAACTGCATGGGAGTTTTAAATCGTGAGTGAGAACATGGGGATGGTATTTGATAAAGTCTAATGGTGTTAGGGCAATTTGGGCTTTATAAACTACTCATAGTAATAAGCCAGTATTCCCTCCCATGAGAAACTGTTGAGAATAGATTCCAAGTTGAGAATTGAGAGACAAAAAAAAAAAAAAAATTCAGATGAAAATGAGGTTAAAGGAATAAAGAGGAAGGCCTCTTTTGAGTAGTTCAGAGTACAAGGCTACATAATTTTTAATTACCTTGAGGAAAAAATACAGAATAGGGAGTTCCAGAGTCATAATTGTAGAAAAGTTATTTTGGCCTCTCCTCCCTCCTAAAAGTACACAATAACTCATCTGTTTACATATGAGCAAAAGAAAAAGTATGCAGTCTAATAAAGGACTGAGGAGCAGAATGAATTCCCCATGACCTGGAAGGCACATGGAAATGCATGCCCGTGAAACAGATGAAAACTGAAACCCAGTATTTCAAAATGAGCTAAAAGAAACCAAGCCAATGATAGAAGCTGTGCCAATAAATCATGAATAGAAAAACTCAGAGATGAAATGATTAGAGAAGATTTTAAAATGCAACTTACATAAGTTTTTGAAATCCAGCAATAAATTAATAGGGTTGATGGACTTCAGGGTTGTGAATATAATTTGTTTGTCCAATGAACTTAGTTGAGAAAAATATCTTTATTTACTATGAAATTTTGAAATGTATGCTTCAAACCACTGTAGTATTAACAATTCCTGTGACTTTGTCACCAAAAATGATCACAGATGTTACAATATCAGATTATAGTTTAAAAACTGAATATAATTTATGGTGATCACTTTTTCAAACTATGGTTGTTAACTATATTTATCTCGTTATTTAAAATATACATCCAATAACTTAATATGTTAATAAGGAAATAAGTATATCACTACATCACAATTTAAAATTATTTTTGAAAACTATATAATTAGTTTCCTTTGAAATGTTCTTATTTCCTTTGAAATTCTATATATGCTATTTTATTCATCTAAAAATATTCTGGTAAAGGATCCATTGATTTCAAGGAGCCACTATAAATTTCCATGGCACAATGAATTTTGTAATCTCTATTATATAATAAAAGTCACTGAAGAATATAGTCCAAAAACTTTTCTGAAACAAAAGACAATTTGAAATTGCAGTGAAAACTGTGAAATTGACCCAGAAAGGCCAACACTATCCTTCAAAAAAAATCCTTTGAACATCTCAGCAAGAAGACTCATAGAAAGAAAATTAGATTACCATCAAACTTTTTAACAGCAATACTTAAGGCCAAGAAGAATATAGTTAAATATTTAAGAAAGAGAAAGAAAATGTGAGCCAACAATCTTATATTTAGTCAAATCGGTCTTCAAATACAGAGGCTTCTGTTCAATTTAGGTGCGCATGCAGGAGCACATGGATTAATGTTCTTGTGTACCCTTCTTGAGGAATTTACCAAACCACAATGAAATAAGAACTGACTCAAAGTATTCCTTTTGCACTGTTAATGGCACTTTGACATTACCATTACACCCAAGTACATGAATCATGTCTCTAGAAATTTATTTTCATTGTATATTACTAAAGTATTTGTTCAAATAAGATTAAAAATTTTAAAAATCAATATATTAAAAATATGTTTCAGACAGCCAATTTTATCATATGCAAAGATAAAAATTTACCCTTTTAACTAAAAAATATAGATAACACAGCTATTTAAACAAAAAAGAGGAATGTCAAATAGGGAGCGTATGTGAAAGTGGGATTCTGGTTTTGCCCACTGAAAAGGCCTAGCTACAGTGACCCATAAACATATTTGAGATATAACTGTAGTTTTGAAATAGTATTTTCTAGTCTTTAAATTTGCATGGTTCCAAATATGAGTCAGGAGATGTGTATGGTAAGCCTACAGTATACCAGAGAGAGGGAAGCTGTTGAAGGTAACAAGATTGTATTCCTAAATGAAAGATCTCTGTGAGCGAGATCCCAGCGGAAAGAACGGGCCATCAAGGAAGGAGGTACCTTTCTCTGAAGGGAGGAGAGAACTTCCACTTTGACTATAGCCTTGTCTAAATAAGATCGGAGTTGGCGAACTCAAAAGGCTTCCATAGCCTTGGCAACTCATGACAAGAGCCTAGGGAGATTACTGATGCCATAAACAAGAGTGTCAATTGCCAAATCAACAATTGGAGTCACTGTGCACTTACTCCCCATGTAGGATCTTTGTCCTTAATGTGTTGTACTATGTGAATTAACGGTATAAGTAGTACTCAAACAGTACTTTATACTTTGTGTTTCTGTGTGGGTGCAACTGTTGAAATCTTTACTTAGTATATACTAAATTGATGTTCTGTATATAAAGATAATTGAAAATGAATCTTGATGTGAATGGGATGGGAGAAGGAGCAGGAGATGGGATGGTTGCGGGTGGGAGAGAGGTTATGAGGGGAAAAAGCCACTGTAATCCAAAAGTTGTACTTTGGAAATTTATATTTATTAAATAAAAGTTTAAAAAAATACTCAATAGCTAACTTGAGGAGGTAGTTAGTGGTCAAATATGAGATAGTTATCCCAGAGAGGATGATTGCAATGGATTCAACCATAGCAAATAAGATTAACTCCATGAGTTCATAGGTATATAAATATACACACAAATATTTTATTCAATTTGGAAGGATGCTAGAAGGCAAGCTTATTATTTTGTAAAGAAATAAGTAAAGTCAAATAGTCAAGTTGCCCTATTATTCCTATATGACCTTTGTCTACAAATAAAAAATAATTGATAAAGAGAACTTCTTTGTTACTGAAGTATTCCAGCTAATATACTAAAGGAGTGTGATTATTTTGTGGGAGTGGAATGATTTCAGCTTGGATTCATGAATTTCGAAACCCATGGCCATTAGACAACAAGAAAAATATACCTGAAAGCATGCTGAAAGTTAATGCTAAAAATACAGTTTGGAGAATTACCTACCTGGACAGCAAAAGCCAGTGGTCTATTTGAATCTACTAAGAAAGAGATTATAATGAAAGAGTGGAAGCCTGACAAAATCAGTACCTGCATTAGAGGATGCAGAGAAGAGAAGACAGTCACCAAAGGCAAGAGGAAGGGTGTGCTCAACAGGATCACAATTACAGCAAGATAACAGACACCAAATGAGAGAATCATGTGGGATGTTGTGGTTAGGAAGTCACTGATGATTTCTGAGAATGCAAGTTCAGACCCATAGAGGAAATTTCACCATGAAGAGTTCCTCCAGAGATCATGATGTAGAAGTGAAAATGGTAGCCATTTTAGAACTTCAGTAGGGATGGCAAAGGAGGTATAGGAAGCACCACCAAGGCCAGCAACGTTAGGAATAGGGGAGGCATGAGAATATCACAGGGTTGGACAGGGAAGAGATGAGCAGAGTGGGAGACATTAACAATAGAATGTACATGAAATGATGGAAGAAGGATCATTTGTAAAGAGGGGGGCTGAAATAAGGGATATTTAAAATGCCTTCCAGCTCTAACATGTAATTTCTACTCCTACAAACTTTTGTGACAAAATGCCAAGGATAATTCAGGCATTTACTACTTCTAGGGTGAGAGAAATAGATACTCTGTTAGAATGACTAGAATGAGTAGAAGTAAATTGATGTGGAGTGTGGAAGCATCTCATGAAGTTATCCTGGACCCCAGTCTCCGCTTTCCAGCATCCACTGTTTCCAACAGGGCTTTCCCCATGATTGCTGCCATATATTATGAACGTGCTAAATCAGCCTGCATGACAGTTTACATTTATTTGCTTTTGAACTACAGTCCTCCTGCATTTTACAGCATGAAAAAGTATTTAGCTTTTAACTGAGTTAGACTGGGGAAAGAAGGTAATGATTTTTTTTAAACATTGTTTATCTATTTTCATTTTATTTGAAAGACTGAGAGGGCCTGGGATTGGTGGGGGAGTGGAGAGGAGGAGAGATTACATTACTAATTCACTCCTCAAATGCCCCAACAGCCAAGGCTGAGCCAGGCCAAAGCTAAGAGCCAGGAACTCAGTATGATCTCCCACGTGGGTGGCAGGGACCCAAATACCTCAACTATCATCTGCTGTCTCCAAGGGTTTGCATTAGCAGGAAGCTGGAATCAAAAGCAGAGCCAGGGATTCAGTCTCAAATATGGTTATCCCAAACAGTGTCTTAACTTCTGTATCAAATGCCTGCCCCAGCAGGTAGGAATTCTAAGAAAGCTTGAAAGACTTAAATTGACACACCATTTATCCTAATCCTGAGTAAAAAAAAAAATATATATATATATATATATATATATATGTATATATATGTACTTCTTTGATAGAAGATTCACAATTATTCCTCTCTGACAAGACATTAAGTGATATCTAAACATATAATGTGTATTTTATGTTCCTAGGCCTTCTGTTTGAGACACTACTACTTTGAATATTCAACTATTTTAAATCATGAATAGGACTTGGGACAACTAGGGAGCATTGCCCTTAAGTAAAAAGACCTTGAGACAAAAATAATAATCACCTCCTATTTGCATAATGCTTTTCATTTATTTCAAAGTCCTTTTCATATCTAATATTTCATTTGATCTTCACAACAACCATGTAAGGCTGTTCACTTTAAAGAAATGAACTTGAAAGCAGCAAACATTTAAAATGCTTCCAAAAAATGTAGTAAAACCACAAAGAAAATTCCCAGAGCATCTATACCATAGCTCTAACTTAAACTGTATTTACTGCAAATTGTATTGACTCGGAAGAGATGGTGGCTCGTAAATACAGTTTCTCTGTCCTGAACCACATTCAAACTGCAGTTGTTATGAATACAAAAGAGCTTTCTGAGTACATAACTGTAGTTTTGCTGCATTAAAGCGAAAGGCTGGCATTTGGACTAGAAAACAGCCTGTAACTATGTCTGTTCTGCATGGCAAGCATCTCAGCGCCTGCCAGCAACTGGGATGGATTTACATATATTGACTCAATCCAGTATATGAGTAACGATCAATTTTCTTGATCTATTCTGTCAATCTGTGCTTTCACTAGCAAATGAGGAGACATTGCTGTCAGCCAGAAATAGAGTTTCCTGGGCTTATGTGTGCTTTTAAGATCTTTTTTTTCTACTTAATTAAAAGATACATACAGTGGTTGACAAGAGCAGCAAGCTAGTAACAAAATTTGCTACGTATAGATGGGTTCCTGGAAGAAAAATCATGAAAGATGGCTAAATAAATGTAAAGGCAGACTTCCATGTCTGAGAATAGTATATTCTGATGTCAGTTTTATTAATAGTAAAATAAATACAAAGGGACAAATACAATTTGTCTGTCAGGGGGTAGCCAGTAAAAGCATCCCTTTTCAGTAGTCGCAAATTACTCTTCCAGGTAACAATATGTAACCTGTCAGACAAAATGAAGAGTTTTTTTTTTCCTTTTGATTTCCTATATTAATGTATCATGTCATATTAATTCATTTGCTTTGGGCTCAGATAAGCTCTGCTCATGAGCTGTAGTGGAGTTGTAAGCAGAATCCAATAATGTATACAAGGCAGGCAGGAAACAGTTCTAGTAAGGGTACCAGGTAAAGCTTAAAATGTGTTAAGTCCTTCAGGACCCCTTCCACCTCAAATGTGTCAGTGATGCCAGTAAACCCATCAGGCCCCCAGGCAAAATTTTTAGTCATTTGGGAGAGAGTTCTATAGTGAGTAAGTGAGTATTTCTGCTGCAGTGCAATCTTACAGTTTCTACTTTTCTTTCAAGTGTTTTGGGTTGATAGAGATCCTGATTTTGTGCAGGAAGTAGAATGTGGCCTTTTATATACTTATTAGCTCTTATTAAGTCCTGAGCTGGCTGGATTCAGTTTGGTTTCTGTTTCTTCTGACTTTCCTAAATGTTACTATCAAGCACTAAGGTACTGCTTTTAGGAATAGGGTACATTAGGAAGGAACAATGAATGGATGAAACTCTGTATCACAGCGAAATGAACCAGGCCCTGGACTAGATATCAGGTGATCTTGATTCTGAACCTGGCTCTTCCACTGATGAGTTCCCTTTTTGTGACTTCAGTTTTCTGTATGTGGAAATGTAGTAGTATATGCATTCAAACTGAATTTAGGGAGTCCTTTAACTGTTACTAGGATAAGGTGCATGGATATACTGGAAGTTCCAAAATTATATGAAAAACCTTAATTCTTTGTAGTCATTTTATATAATGTGCTTCCAATAATATTTAAGCCAAGGCTAATAAATTTTCAAACCATGGTGCTAGAGGATCGTGACTACTTCTCAGATTGCTGACAATCTAAGACAAACGGTGCAGTGCATCTTGGTCTCTTATCCATTGGGATTCCAATTAAGAATTATGTTTTACAAATATAAAAAATGGATTTAAGCTGATTCACCTCCAGTTCTCAAACAGTTCTTTCTCATTTGTTACGACTGACAACAGTAGACCCATTGGGTAGCTCATGGGTATGGTGTGTGCTGCATAGGAGGAATGCAATAAATAGAAAATGAATTGGCTCTTTCCTATAAGATTCACATTTCTAGATTTTAGATAAAGGAACTGGTGAGAATGACCAAAAAAAGTGAATATCAGAAAGGACACGCATTTGGCTCAAGAGAAGCCTGAGAAGAAGATAAATATAAAATTAAGGTGTCTGATCCCTAAGAATAAGGAGGTTGACACAAATTCTACATTTATTCCCCAACCCATCTCATTTGGTTTGGAAATGAAAAGAGACATACGGTGCTCTTTGAAAAAGCTGCATCTCTGTTTTGATCTCCGCCTCCACTACCACTGCCTTGACACATGGTGCTAGATTCTGATGCTGAACATTTGCCCTCTGGAGAGAGTGAGATTAAAGAGTTCAACTCAACCAGCACCACACAGGATTGCACCAGGAGGAGCAGAGATTGCCCAGAATGGAGGTTAAAGAACTTGTGTATCTCTGATAAGTAATCTGCAAGTATAGCCATTGTGGACTAAAAGCAAAAATTTATACTTCCTCAGGACAAGGTTGTCCTTTTCCATATTACTTCAGGTTTCTAAGCCTCGCATTCAAACCCCCAGGATGTTATAACTAAACATTCCAGGAGTAGTTCCTTATAATCCATTCCTACTTCTTTAAGAGCTACGAAATTGGATCCAAGATTTGTATAGGACTTGTAGAAGAACACGCATTTGAGTTTTGGGACCAGAAAAAATGTGTTTGCCCTTATGAGTGAATATTCTTGATGCAGAAATGACTATCTTTAGATGTTTCCTAGCTCACAGCTATAGAACAATAGGTCCATGAGTCAATGAGTCAACCTGTATTTAGTGACCATCTGCTATATGCCAGAGATTGTCCTAGGGGTTCAAGGAACAGCCATAAACAAGCAACACTTGCTACCTTCATGAGATGTACAATCTTGTGGGGAAGGCTCTCAATAAAGTTACCTCAAGTAAGGCCTAAAAAGTAAAGTACCATAACATAAAACAATAAAAAGGAGCAGATAAGCAAAGATTTATCTTAAGCTGATAAAAATTACATGGAAATCTGCTAAAAATAGCACAGTTCCTGACTGCTCCTCTTGGAGATTCTGAACAGATCAAGAGTTGGGGTTCAGAGATCTATCTGTAACTACTGAAGTTCACTCATACAATACAAGAAGTTTACAAAATACTGAAGGAGGAGATGAACTAATCTAAGCTGAGGGATATCCATTAAAAGTGTTACACGGAAGATGGATAGGACAATAGCCATTTTGACTAGATGGTAGAGTTTGATGTCAGGTAAGGTTAGAAAGAATTTGCCAAAATTGGCCGGCGCCGCGGCTCACTAGGCTAATCCTCCGCCTTGCGGCGCCGGCACACCGGGTTCTAGTCCCGGTCGGGGCACCGGTCCTGTCCCGGTTGCCCCTCTTCCAGGCCAGCTCTCTGCTGTGGCCAGGGAGTGCAGTGGAGGATGGCCCAAGTGCTTGGGCCCTGCACCCCATGGGAGACCAGGAGAAGCACCTGGCTCCTGCCATCGGATCAGCGCGGTGTGCCGGCCGCAGCGCGCCAACCGCGGCGGCCATTGGAGGGTGAACCAACGGCAAAGGAAGACCTTTCTCTCTGTCTCTCTCTCTCACTGTCCACTCTGCCTGTCAAAAAAAAAAAAAAAAAAAAGAATTTGCCAAAATTGTTATAAGACTTTAGAACCATATATAATGGCTGAACAGAAGCTTAAGTGGTTACCAAGATGTTGGAGAATAAGAAATTGATAACTGCTTTGTAGAAGGTATTTGATTTTCTGATTTTCAATAGTATTCCCAAATAAAGTTTGCTTTCAACTGTTTTACACATTATTTTCTATAACATCAAGGAGAGATGTAGGTGGCTGCATCAGAGATACAGTATAACAGTCTGCCACAGACCTCTGCTTTCTAACATACATGATAATGATGCATAGAACTCTACAAAGAACTACTTTAAGGTTTACATTTTAACCAAATGTAAACAGTTTCAGCAAGGGTGCTTTCCATCAACTACAAATCTGGATACCTTTGTGTTGGGTATTGTGTTTGAATCTTTTCAGCTGTTTCTGCACCTATGCAAATGACTTTAAGGAGAGATTTTGTCACAACATAAAAATTAGCCTTGCTTACCTTGTATTTCAGAGTAAGACCCAACCTTTCTTTATATTTTAGAATATAGCAATTTACTGGAACCAGCTCATACTGGCAGCATGAGATGATGTTAGCATCTAGTCCCAATCCTGGGTTCAGTAACTATACACATTGGAAGTTTGAAATCAGCCATTGTAGCAACATTTACAGCATGGGAACCAGCAGCTTTCATTGCTGGGAGCCTTTTAACTAGTTACTAGTAAACACTGCCTGACACATATTCACATTTTTCAAGTTGGGTCTATTTCTACATGAAAATATTAATACAAATGAAGATTGTTTCCCCCATTTTTTTAAATAGCAATCTTTCCCAGAATCTTCTACACACTTATATTACTTCTCTGGTCAGACCTAGGTCTCAGGATCACATAAGGGAGACTGAGATAGCATTTAGCAAAAGAATATGGGATTGTGGTATTTGGTCTAATCCAATCCTAATGCAATCGTGGAGCTGGACACAAGAATACTAAACAAAACTGGGGCTCTATTAGTAGAGGAAATTAGGACACCATCCTTGGTTAAGAAGTCAATATTTCCCATTGCAGTAATATAAGCAGTGGATGAATATGACCTCTTACATCCAGAAGTCTGAACTGTATTAGAATGGAAATAAGTTCTCCCTATTTTGTTTGGTGTTCTCTTAATAGCTTTTGGCATTTTATGTTTATCCTTTTACTGCAGTGCTTCTCTAAGCATATTTTATTTTAATTTATTGTTTTTTAAAGATTTATTTATTTATTTGAAAGAGTTACACAGAGAGAGGAGAGGCAGAGAGAGAGAGAGAGGACTTCCTTCAGCTGGTTCACTCCCCAATTGGCTGTGACGGCCAGAAATGCACTGATCCGGAGCCAGGAGCTTCTTCCAGATCTCCCACATGGGTGCAGGGGCCCAAAGACTTGGGCCATCTCCTACTGCTTTCCCAGGCCATAGCAGAGAGCTGGATTAGAAGTGGAGAAGCCAGGACTTGAACCGGCGCCCTTATGGGATTCCGGCACCTGAGGCCAGAGCGTTAACCCACTGCACCACAGCGCAGGCCCCTCTAAGCATACTTTAGACCAGCAGCATCAACATCATCTGGGAATTTTTTGAAATGCACATTCCTGTTTACCACCTTAAACCTGAATCAGAAGCTACAGAGGAAGGAGGTGATGAGCAGACAGGGGTATGATAAAGGAAGTGGTCCAGCAATCTGAAGTGGATTGCAATGAATAATAAGCATCTACCTGGTGCTAGACCCCTAGGAAGCAGTCATTTATTCATTTAGTGTATATTGCTGGTTTTATCACGTATGCAATGCATTCTCCACTAGCAAGCAGAATGCAAATCAGATTGTGCAGCTTGCTTGCTTAAAACTTTGCAGTGGCTTGCATGGCAAGATGAAGTTCAAATTCTAAGTCTCCACCACTAGCCTGTCTACATCTCTAAACTCTTCTTCCCTTCCTTCTTGGTGCTTCAATAATGCTGGCTTTCTTTTCTGTGGTTGATTCCATCTTGTGATTCGAATTCCACCTCCAAGGCTACCTTTTCAGAGAAGAATTCTGTCTCCCTTATCAGGTTAACCTCTACTTGCATCTTTTTGTTTTCATCATGTTAGCCATTGATTTTCTTCATGGCATGTGAAACTATTGCATCTATTGATTTATTTATTGTCTGATTCCTCCAGTAAAATGAAAATCCTATGGATTCCCACTACCTCTCCATGTCTCTGGGAGCCATGGAATACTGGCAATCTAAACATGTTTATTTGTTACATAAATTTTCAGACACTGCCCTAAATGTTCTGGATCTGAGATTTGAATTACTAGAAGCAATTAAGCCGTATTTTGGCAGAGATCTATCATGCTTCCTTCTTTCACTTGTAAATTAAAATTTATTTCAATTGTAGAAACTTATAATTACTTACAAGAAATTCTTCAAGAGATCATGAATTTCACTTGTCAAGCTCAGACCAGTTGGCTTCAGGTGAAGGGTTGGCAGTATGTTAATTTGTTGACAGGAGATTGCTGGCAACTTGAAAAATAATATCAAGATGTTTTTTACCTTATGCCACATCAGATAAACAAATAACTGGTTCAGAAAATTTACAGCTTTATGTTGTTTTCCCAGAGACTGTTCTGGAAATAGAAATCAGACTCCAGTGCCATCTAGTGGTCAAGTTAATTCCTCTAGAAATAAAATCCAGTAGACTCCTAATCTGATATTGATTTTAATTTTGCTGTTTGGGGAGATATTTATGCATGTATAAGTATATATATATAAAACTGTATTTCTAGTCTCAGAAATTATTTTGTTCATATTAGAAGCAATACACGTTGGTCAAATTCTAGGAATATTCTTAAAGAATATTAACCTTTGTGTTGTCATGTTGTATTAGAAATGTTAGTGTTTCATGAATAATAACTGTGTTGGATAATCATTCATCAAGTTTTATAATTCCTTACAAACGGAAAAGATTTGATGCATTCATTTGGTGGTGGGTATCGGTGGACTTTATGAACCAAAATGAAAATCCAAAATTTCTGATCTTTGATCGCCAGCTATGACCCTACTTTGTCGCATATGGTGGCCCAAAGTTTGTTCTCAGATGTCCCAACTATATTTGTTTTCTATTCTTCATTGACTTATATGAGGTCCTTTGTGAAATATAATCAGACTATGAGAGAAGCAAAATGTCAATTTTCAACAAAAATTAGATCCATCCTAAGATTTGATGAAGTTATTTTTGTCTCCTGTAACCATAACATGACTTACAGGGTTCACAGACTAGTGGGAATGAATATTGTGGGTATATCTAAAATAGATCAATTGCATTGTACAACATGGTTCATAACTCCTTATTTTTTTATTCCTCTTAAAAAGATTTATTTTATTTATTTGAAAGACAAAGTTACAGAGGGAGGTAGAGACAGAGAGAGAGGTCTTCCATCCACTGGTTCAATCTCCAGATGGCCGCAATGGCCCGAGCTGCGCCGATCTGAAGCCAGGAGCCAGGAGCTTCTCCCCAGTCTCCCACGCTGGTGCAGGGGCCCAAGCACTTGGGCCATCTTCTACTGCTATTCCAGGCCATAGCAGAGAGCTGGATTAGAAGAGGAGCAGTCGGGACTTGAACCAGCCGCATGTGGAATGCCGAACCCTTCAGGCCAGACCTTTAACTCGCTGTGCCACAGTGCTGGTCCCCATAACTCCCTATTTTAAAAATAGGGATGGGGGCCGGCGCTGCAGCTCACTAGGCTAATCCTCCACTTGCGGCACCAGCACCCCGGGTTCTAGTCCCGGTTGGGGCGTTGGATCCTGTCCTGGTTGCTCCTCTTCCAGTCCAGCTCTCTGCTGTGGCCCTGGGAAGGCAGTGGAGGATGGCCCAAGTGCTTGGGCCCCTGCACCTGCCTGGGAGACCAGGAGGAAGCACCTGGCTCCTGGCTTCTCTCTCTTTCTCTCTCTCTCTTTTTTTTTTTTTTTTTTTTTGACAGGCAGAGTTAGAGAGACAGAGAGAAAGGTCTTCCTTCCGTTGGTTCACCCCTCCAAATGGCCACTTCGGCAGGCGCTGCACCGATCCGAAGCCAGGAACCAGGTGCTTCTTCCTGGTCTCCCATGCAGGTGCAGGACCCAAGCACTTGGGCCATCCTCCACTGCCTTCCAGGGCCACAGCAGAGAGCTGGACTGGAAGAGGAGCAATCGAGACAGAATCTGGCACCCCAACTGGGACTAGAACCTGGGGTGCCGGTGCCGCAAGTGGAGGATTAGCCAAGTGAGCCACATCACCTCTCTCTCTCTAACTCTGCCTGTCAAAAAAAAAAAAAAAAAAAAGGGAAACTCATACACTTGTCATTTGTTGAACTCCTACTTGATGATAGGCACCATAACACCAAGTGTTTTTATTTTTAAGATTTTATTTACTTACTTGAGAGTTAGAGTTACAGACATTGAAATGGAAAAAGAGAGAAAAATCTTCTATCACTGGTTCACTCTCCAAATGGCTGCAATGGCTGGAGCTGTGCCGATCTGAAGCCAGGAGCCAGGAGCTTCTTCAGGTCTCCCATGTGGGTGCAGGGCCCAAGGACTCGGGCCATCTCTGTGGCTTTCCCAGGCCATAGCAGAGAGCTGGATCAGAAAAGGAACAGCCGGGACTAGAACCAGTGCCTATTTGGATGTGAGCACAGCAGGTGAAGGATTAACTTACTGAGCCACAGTACTGGCCCCCAAAGTGTTTCCAATGCATTATTTTATTTAATCTTTTAAACATTTCAGAGGTAGTATCCATTTGTTCAGTTGAGGAAATTGATGAAAAATTATCTCAAATATCGTAACTGGAAATTGGAATTGGAGGCATTCTGACTGGCTTCACATCTCTACCTTCTATTCCCTCTCTCCGAGTTTCAGAAAAAAAATTACTTTTTAAAAATTGTTTCCCCAAACCCATGCCCCCTTAGCTGATTAGCAGTTTGAGAGTATGGACCATATCTGATGTCAGACATTTAGGATTCCATTAAGTATTTGTTGAATGTGTGACGGAGACAGCCTTGAGATGGCTCCAATTCTCTAAACAGTGATTTGATTGCCACTTTACTATTTACTGCTACGTAAAATTACTCCCAAACATAATTATCCCGTAGTTTCTATGAGTCAGAAGTCCAGGTACAGATTGCTTGGGTCTCTCATGAGGCTGCAGTCAAGATTTTGGTCCAGACTACAGTCATCCGAAGGCTCAGCTGGGACAGAATCTGCTTCCAAGATCACTCAGCTGGCTGTTGGCAGGCCCCAGACTTTCTGCACCCAACTTCATTCACATGGCTGTTGGTAGGTCTCACTTCCCTCCCATGTGGGCTTCTCCACAGGCCTGCTTTATTCTATAGAAGCTGGCTTTCCCAAGAGTGTAGAGGTCAGGATAAAGTGAGAGAGAATGCCCATAATGCAAGCCAAAGCTTTTGATAACCTAATCTTAGGAAGTGACATTTTATCACTTCTATTGTCTTTTTTTTTCATTATTTAGAGAATACTTTATTAGTTCTGTAGTCAAACCCACGTAGATAAGACCTTACTTATTTAATACAGTGCGTTACCCCTGTACAAATGGAAAAAAAAAATTAAGTTTAACGTTTCTAGACCAATATGGCTGTTAATTTCTGTACAATGCCAACTCAACACAGTAAACTGGGATACTTTTCTCAAAGTTGACAGCACAGCTAAAGTTTCCAAAAATTCAATTATATATATATGTATATATATATATATATTTATATAAAAAAGACCAGTAATAGCAGTATGTTATGTATCAATAGCAGCAACAGCTTTTCCAGGTTCTGCAGTCATTTGAACAAAATTATAGAGACATCTAGCACAGTCCATTAAAAAAAAAAAAAAAAAGAAAAGTAAAAAACCAAAACCCCCAAAACAGCAAAGTTTTGTTACTGTCGTGGTGGTACCTGGCACCATTTTTTTAAAATTTAATTTTAATCACTTCTATTGTCTTTTAAAAGAAGTGATTCATGAAATCCCCTCCCACTCAATGGGAGGAGATTAAAAAGGCAGGACTAAGAAATGCAGATCACTGGGAGACATTTCAGAGCTCTCAACACTGCATTTGTAGCCTATACACACAGATCACTCTGTAATATTGCCGCTCAATGGTTCCCATATTAAATGAGACTATTTTGTAATGTAGCTCAGGCAGGTTCTCATAGTTCTGGCGTTAGATGAACTAGAACGAAATCTTAACTCACTGACTTCATCACTGTGTCACTGTTGATTCTTCCATTTCTAATCTTTGAAGTGGACATTATAGTGATGCTTGTTGCCTCAGAAGTCTGCCATGAGGATTAAATGAAGTAATGTCCATAAATTGCTCACGATAGTCTATGACACATGAAAACTGAGCCGTCAATTCCAGTTAACATGGTCTAAATATACTTATTTTTTCACTTCACAATATGCTATCTTACATGCTATTTCTTGTTTTATTTTCATTGTAATCCTAATAAGGCAGTAGGATTTGATACTGTTGCATGTATTTTGTTTAGCATTTGAGGCACATAAAAATTAAATGACTTGCCACTAGACATTAAAGACAATGTCAAGGAACATCTTCATTACTGTAGAATCAGAATCAAAATGGAGTGTGGTTAAAAGCTAATTGCAAATCTCTCGCCTCTGTACATATTAGCTTTGCTTGCTAATGTCTAAGGGTGTATCTTGTGAGACTATGTGGGCCTAAATTCCCAGGAACTAGGTTGACTGAAATGTGTCCTTGACTGTTATCTTACAACCCTATCTTGGATCTGCTATTGGGTTTGTTATTGTTAACTGTTATCTTACAACCATATTCTGGTTTTCCTCTTTATTGTTCACTGCATAACAGGGGTCCGGTTTGAAATTGTGAGCCCTAGTGGACAAAATTACATAAAAAGCAGTGTAACCTGCTGTTGGGGGCTACACTCTGATAAGGAGTGTTGGTCCCGATGGTGGCCGGTCCCAATCGGTTACCTTGCCTCTCATTTGTCTCTCATTTGCTTCTCATTTTCAATAAAATTCCTGTGTGGCCATCACTGGTTTATTTATTTATTTATTTTGACAGGCAGAGTGGACAGTGAGAGAGAGAGAGAGACAGACAGAGAGAAAGGTCTTCCTTTGCCGTCGGTTCACCCTCCAATGGCTGCTGCGGCTGGCGGGCTACGGCCGGCGCACCGCGCTGATCAGAAGGCAGGAGCCAGGTACTTCTCCTGGTCTCCCATGGGGTGCAGGGCCCAAGCACTTGGGCCATCCTCCACTGCACTCCCGGGCCACAGCAGAGAGCTGGCCTGGAAGAGGGGCAACCGGGACAGAATCTGGCACCCCGACTGGGATTAGAACCCAGTGTGCCGGCGCTGCCAGGCGGAGGATTAGCCTGTTGAGCCACAGCGCCAGCCCCGTCACTGGTTTTTGTAACATTTTGTTTTAGCTGACGAGTGGATGCAACAATTACCACACGCCTTTATAGTCAATATTTATTGTCTTAGAACTGTAAGAATAATCTAGGAAATATAACCAGTTATCTTAGTGATATCGGAATTTGGCCCCCTAAAATATAATGCTAGAATGTGGGCCTTAAAGTTCTCCAAAAGTTCCATCTGTGGTGCCACGTATGTTATCAGAATTTGGGGTGCCATAGGATATCACCATATGTTTATTAATAAGTTCCAAATATGAATAAGCCTGTGTGGGTTCTTGCCTAATATTCAGAGAAGAATTCTGAGTGCCGGCATAAATGAACGAGGCAGCATGGTACATTTTAAGCTTTTATTCAGTGTGAAAGGTGCATAGGAGAGTAAGGGCTTTATCTATAGGAGAGAGGTAGATCTGGGTTCATACTGAGTACCAGGAACCAGCCACGTGGAAGAGCATCTAGGCCAGGAAGCATGGAGCAGGTGGCCCGAAGGCCACGTGCCCTGCCACGTGCCCTGCCATGTGCCCTGGAGGCGCAGGGCTGCAGCCAGCCCCATACTGCCAAGAGGCCAGGGAAAGGAAAAAGGAGGAAACGGCCAGATACACCCTGTCCCAGGCTTTTAATCCACTTTCAAAGGGGAGTGGTTAATTAACCTGATTGGCCTGTGGGCACTCAGGTATGGCCAGGTAGGGGCATGAAGTCACACAGGGGCGTGGTGAAGGCGTGGTCTTCCAGCTCACAAACCTAATCAATTTTAACCTGTATACCTGTCTTCTCATTAGGACAGACAGTCGTATTTTGAATATGAAAAGAACGATCTATGAACTATAACGCCTATGACACATTCTAAACTGTGCTGTTATGGCGGCTTTGGAAACTCACATCCTGCTTCATTTCCTCATTTTAAGAATATGGTTTTTCTGTTAAGTTAATGAAAATCAACCTCATGAGACTCTGATTCTACCCCTTTATTTGAGAATGGTCTACCAAAAAGCCTAGGAGAATTTCTTATGATAAATTCCAAATAATATTTTACCTAAGCCAACAATAAAACTCTTTAATACAGCCACAGAACCACAAATGCATCCCCATTTAACTCCCATTATTCTCCAAGTCCTCAACTCCTTCTCTCCTTTTCCCTCCCAGAAAACCTCAAATTCAGGCCAAACAATAATGAAGAAAAACATTGTTGACTATGTGTCATAATCACATCTGTGTTTGAAAACAGAAGTTTCTATTCCCCAGATATTGGATTGAGCCCTGAATCATTTTAACCAACGAGGCTGATCTATTCAGAAGAAAGGTCAGTTTATTATTGAAGCTCAATGTCTCTTTCTATCCATTCTGTCTTTATAAAATAAATAAACAGCAGCTCTTCTGACCAAGCTGTAGCTAATCTGTAATTATAGCTTTCTTTTGAGCTCTCTGTTGTTTGTTCTCACATTGTATATAAGCAGCCCAACCTTTAAGACTTATTTCTTGGAGTTTATAATATGTTTTGAAGAGTTCAGAAGGGGGAAAATGAGGGACAGCAGGAGAGAAGGAATGTTACAGATGAAGAGGTAATGAAAACAATACTTCATTGGTTTATAAGTTTAATTTTTTTTTAAAAAAAGTAAAAATGTCTGAGAAAAAAGAAAGTTGTAAGCTTTGACAGTTTGCAAACTTTCTCAGAGTATCAGACAAGGTAGTTGGTTTCATTTTAGTGTTTCAAATAGGAAAATCTTTCAGTCAGGCTCTGTAAGTCTCTTTATGTGTCCTGGCTAACAGATTTGGTTCTTCTGGGAAGCCTCCAAAGGCAATAGGTCATTACCTTCACTGGTGTCCATGTCCAGCCTTACAGCCAAGCAAGAGAATCATGTCACCACTATGACCTTTTGGGGAGTGACCTAATAGAACACTGTGTTCTTCAGAGATGATAGAGATTGAAGAACACATATACCAGAACACCCATGACACCATAGTAAATAGTGTCTAGATTTCAATGCAGTATGTCTGATTTAAATCTATTAGGTTCATATGTAGAAAGATTCATGGATAAACATATGTGTGCTCATATATTTACCTATATAATTCTATGTAATCAACAATCTTTAAGCAATCCTCTATGGTCCAGTGTATCTGGAGTATTATATACAGCCTTGGGTCCCATATTTTATGAAGGTCTTGAGCAAGTTAAAATCTGTAGAAGGCATTTAGGCTAGGGAAGGCTCTTGAAACTACTGAGTAAAATAAACAGGAAGAAAGTAAGTACAACTCTCCTGGAGAAGTAAAGATAAAAGAGCAGTCTCACTTTTTTTTTTTTTTTTTTTTTTTTTTGACAGGCAGAGTGGACAGTGAGAGAGACAGAGAGAAAGGTCTTCCTTTGCCGTTGGTTCACCCTCCAATGGCCGCCACGGCCGGTGCACCGCGCTGATCCAAAGGCAGGAGCCAGGTGCTTCTCCTGGTCTCCCTTGGGGTGCAGGGCCCAAGCACTTGGGCCATCCTCCACTGCACTGCCGGGCCACAGCAGAGAGCTGGCCTGGAAGAGGGGCAACTGGGACAGATTCCGGCGCCCTGACTGGGACTAGAACCCGGTGTGCCGGTGCCGCAGGTGGAGGATTAGTCTAGTAAGCTGCAGCTCTAGCCCAGACTCACTTTCAAATACCATACAGTGTCACCTGGTGAGGGAAAAGACTGGTATGTGTCACTCCAGTGCAGATCCAGGACTAGTGGCAGATGCAACAGATAGCATGATTGGTTTGAAATACAGGATAGACTTTGATAACTTGGTAATTTAGCAGTGCAATCAGATCAGTCCTCTCAGTTGTCCCAATGTCCATTACAACTAGACCATCTTGTCCATGTGGCAAACTAAGAAACGATGCCAGATGCATTTTCAGAAATCTAGACTCAAGCCATCAATCATGTAGCAGTGAGCCAGTGGAGTAATAATAATGACTTTGATAGCAAAAAATTGTATAGATAGCACATTTAACTGTATTAGGCCAGGTCTTATGCAATTACTTTACCTTTTAGTAGATAACAGCCTTGGGGAGATCTTTAATTCATTCTGATGTGAAGCAGAAAATAGAAAAGTAACTCCTTTTTTTAAAAAAAAATAGAAAGTGATTAATTGGAATGCCAGTAAATTCAACCATCCAAAATAAATTGTCTCAGTTCTTTGATCATTTTAAAATGATCTCTTCCTTTAAATATACTGTAGTATATACATGTAACAGAATATTATTCACATATAAAAGAAATAAAATTCTGATACACACTACAATGTGAACTTTTATGACATTATGCTAAATGAAAGAACCAGATATAATAAATATTATATCATTCCATTATATGAAAAATCTAGAATAGGTAGTTTATGGTGCTAGTAATTAGATTAACAAACACCAAGGATTAAGGGGTGCAGAGTTTCCATTTGAAGTAGTAAAAATATCCTGGAAAGAGATGGTGGTGGTAGTACCACAACTTCATGGGTATTCTTGATATTACTGGGTTGTATGCTAAAATGGATAGTTTTATGTTATATGTATTACATCATAATAACAATAAATATTTAGACTTTTAAAAATAACATAATCCTCAAAATATTATCTGTATCTTCCTGCTTACCCAGAGAAGCATTTTGTTTCAAGTCCAAAATTTCCAAAGAGTAGGATCAGTGTCCAGGACCAGAACTAATTAAAGGTCATTTTCCAAGGGGTCTAACTTGGAGAAAATAGCTGGGCTTCAAAACAAGAGCAGTTTTCAGAGGTAATCATTCCTAGGCATGGTCAAGAAGAGCACAATCTGTGTCACTTGCTTTAGAACTGCACCACACAGCAGAAGTTTCTGATGATGGCAGTGTTCTACGTCTGCCCAGTAGCCATGAAGACACATATGGCTATTGAGCTTTTGAAATATAGCCTGTGTAAACTGAAGAACTGGATTTTAAAATTTTTTTAGCTTTGATTAATCACATGTATCTGGTGACTGTTGTATTGCACAGTGCCATTTTAGAGTGCCTCTCTTCTCCAAGATGTAGGTGATGTAAGGGATCAGAGTCTTCAAATGTCTTCAATCTGTAGACTCCTTAAATGGGAAGAGCATGATCAGTCAGGGACAGGTGAGTACCAAAGCCACGAAAAAATTGTCTATCTGAGACAGTCCAAGGGAATTTGGTATTAGAGTCCTACATTAAGATACATTACTTTGCTTCCATCCTAGCAAATACAAGAATGAAAAATCAGGAACCTGATGGGAAAGCCTAGGTTTTGAGGAAGAGAACTAGAAGACTAAACAAAGTTCTGTTTTCATGTGGTCACTTTGGATGGCTTACTTCTCTTTGGTGGTTTGAGATGGAAGGAGGAAAGATTTCTTTTGGAACCCTTTCTGCAGTGAGGGAAGAATGTTTAGATTCTGTTTGAGGATGGGGCCTTTCTGGCTCAGGGTTTGGCTGGAGTTTAGACTGTAACGGGTAAACCATCATCCTCCATAGCTATGTTGAAATTCATAGTCAATTTGAAAAAGGTGGTCATGTAGAACTAGAACTGCAAAAATTTGGCCCAAATAAAACTGTATACCTTCTAAGTGTGCACATCTTTATGTACTTCTTTCATTTAAACATTGCCTTCCCTATGAGGACAGCATATTCACTATCCTGTTCCCCAAACAAGATAGGTTAAAATCAGAGAAACCTAGGTTTGGTTGAATCAAAGCTTTAATGGATTGGTAGGATGAAAGGGGTAAATTGTCAGTTCTGTTGCTGATCCTTTCTGTGAAAAAAACCTTTTATTTACTCTGTCTTGGCAATCACACGATTGAGTCAGAAAAATTACCTTTAATTTCCCTTTGGAAATATTTTGCAACAATGAAGAGGAGAATTGACTTTCTTAAAGCCAGACAGCTGCCTTACTGCGTCTGCAGGGTAATGTTATCAAAGCAGCACTGACAAGCCAAAGGAGATGCCATTGCAATTAGGTGCCGTGAGAAGGAAGTGAGAATATGCTGCACCTTCTCTTTCCTTGACTTCTCACTGATTCCCAAGGGAAAGGGTGCAGTGGTTATATACGCACAGCTTGCCCTAAATAAAATAGCATGTTAAGCGTAGGACTGTAAAAATACCATAGAAAATATAGAGGCAGAATACCCAACATTTAAGCCAGCACGTGTTGAGTGCTCATTCCATTCTAGATACTTGTCATGCATTTGTACTCTAAAGTCTATTCCAGCCACATCAAGCAAGTGAGGCTCAGTTACTTGTCAAAGGATACAAGCTGGAATGTAACACAGCCCAGATGGGAGCTTCAATCTGTTTTATGCCAAAGATTAGAATCAAGGTGCTTCTTGTCTTTCCCCTTCTCCATCTGGCTTCTCAGGGTTTTGAGCACTGGATGTTCTCATGAATCCACACTCTGTCAAAGTGTGCCCATGTATCCTCTCGGGCCTTGTGGCCTGCACCTGAACCATATCTTTCCCATCTTCTTGAAATCTGACTTGGCCTAGTCATTTTCTCAGCACCTTAGCTTTCTTAGTCTTTCTTTTACTAATCCATGTGAAGGAATTAATATACACACAGAAATACTTGTATGTCAAAAGAAGCCATTTACAGACAGCATTACCGTGACCCATGATCCATAGGAATGATTCTATCATGTGAAAATATATTCAGGCCCCAGGCAGTCTGACTGAGAAAGGACATGGTGTGTCTGTTTGGCCTGTGAATTTGAGGAGGGCTTCACTGCTGGGGAGGACTTTCTGTAGAGTTCTCCTAACATGTTGTATAGAACAATGTTTTTCTTTTCTTTCTTTTTTTTTTTTTTCTTGCTTTCATTTGACTGGGTCTTTTTTTTTTTAAAAAAAAGCTTTTATTTAATGAATATAAATTTCCAAAGTACAGCTTATGGATTACAATGGCTTCCCCCCACTATAACTTCCCTCCCACCTGCAACCCTCCCCTTTCCCGCTTTCTCTCCCCTTCCATTCACATCAAGATTCATTTTCAATTCTCCTTAGATACAGAAAATCAGTTGAATATATATAAAGTAAAGATTTCAACAGTTTGCACCCACATAGCAACACAAAGTGAAAAATACTGTTGGAGTACTAGTTATTGCATTAAATCACAGTGTACAGCATATTGACAGAGATCCTACATGATTTTTTTAAAAAAATTGATTAATTTTCTATGTAATTTCCAATTTAACACCAAGTTTTTTTTTTTTTTCATTTTCAATTATCTTTATATACAGGAGATCGCTTCAGTATATACTAAGTAAAGATTTCATCAGTTTGTACCCACACAGAAACACAAAGTGTAAAAATATTGTTACAGTACTAGTTATAGCATTACTTCACACTGGACAACCCATTAAGGACAGATCCCACATGAGACATAAGTACACAGTGACTCTTGATGTTGATTTAACAATTTCACACTCTTGTTTATGGCGTCAGTAATCTCCCTAGGCTCTAGTCATGAGTTGCCAAAGCTATGGAAGCCTTTAGGGTTCGCCGACTTCAGTCTTATTCTGACAGGGTCATAGTCAAAGTGGAAGTTCTCTCCTCCCTTCAGAGAAAGGTACCTCCTACTTTGATGGCCCCAGAACAATGTTTTTCAATGCTTTTTCTTTATTGGTCCCCTAAAGATAATTTTTCCTAATCATTCCTTCCCATGATACTACTGTTACCTGTTTATGTGTTAAATATAATCAGTATTTTATACATAAAAAAGTAAGTGTTTTTAGTCTCCCAAGAGCCAATTTTGTCCCATTGGGGTACTATCACTGTGGTTGAGAATATTTGATTAATACCAATCCTACTAGATAGGACAGTTGTGTGTTAAGAACATGTTCTTTGAGTTAAAAATCCCAACTCCACTCCTTCCTGGCTATGTGACCTGGAGAGCTATGTAAAACAGGTGTAACAGGACTAACTTTATAGGTTTCCTGTAGGCATTAGCAAAGTTATATGTGTATAAAAAACTAGAATAGGACTGGAGGTAGAGTTGGAGTTAAGTATTGTACTTGCATATTATACTTCATGTTAGGGTATACAATGGTAAACTGGGGGGAGACTGATTTTGAGCTATTAAGGGCCTTGTTTTTTTTTTTTTAAGATTTTATTTATTTATTTGAGAGGTAGAGTTATAGACAGTGAGAGGAAGAGACAGAGAA
The DNA here is from genome assembly GCF_033115175.1 of Lepus europaeus. NCBI lineage: Eukaryota > Metazoa > Chordata > Mammalia > Lagomorpha > Leporidae > Lepus > Lepus europaeus. The sequence goes on from NC_084843.1 coordinate 51,552,890, forward strand.
AAAGGTCTTCCTTCTGTTGGTTCACTCCCCAAACAGGCTGCAATGGCCAGAGCTGCGCTGACTTGAAGCCAGGAGCCAGGAGCTTCTTCCAGGTTTCCTATGCGGGTGCAGGGGCCCAAGCACTTGGGCCATCTTCTACTGCTTTCCCAGTCCATAGCAAAGAGCTGGATTGGAAGAGGAGCAGTCGGGACTAGAACTGGCACCCATATGGGATACTGGTGCCACAGGCGGAGGAGTAACCTACTGTGCCACAGTGGTGCCGGCTCAAAGGGCCTTGTTTTCAAAAGTTAGTTATGTATGATATGGTTACAATGAGAAAAAGAATACCACTTAAGAAACACATAAATTTACATTTATATATAACTACCAAATAAATAATTTTTTGACAGGCAGAGTGGACAGTGAGAGAGAGAGAGAGAGAGAGAGAAAGGTCTTCCTTTTTGCCGTTGGTTCACCCTCCACTGGCCGCTGCGGTAGGCGCGCTGCTGGATCCGATGGCAGGAGCCAGGTGCTTCTCCTGGTCTCCCATGGGGTGCAGGGCCCAAGCACTTGGGCCATCCTCCACTGCACTCCCTGGCCACAGCAGAGAGCTGGCCTGGAAGGGGGGCAACCGGGACAGGATTGGTGCCCCGACTGGGACTAGAACCCAGTGTGCCGGCGCCGCAAGGCAGAGGATTAGCCTATTGAGCCGCGGCGCTGGCCCAAATAAATAATTTTTAAAATATAATGAGAAACTTGAACTTATTTTCAAAAACAGAAATCTTTGCACAAATAAATGGAGGTAAATGGTCTGGGGGAGACGCTTAAAGGGCCCTGGCTTAGGAAGTTTTTAGAAAGTCATTCAAACCATGCTGGAAGATAATTCTGACCATTGTATCTATTTGAATGGTGGCCTTAAAGAAGTTTGAATATTTTTAGCACAATGAAAATTTATAACCCGTCCTACCTCCTGGCCAACTTGCAGCTTGCCTTTGGCATGCTGTGGTTTTCCAGGATCTGATGTTGGGGAATGTGTTTGCCATAGACACTGCCTCCCATAGTTTATGCAAGCCTGTCCCAGAAAAAAATATAAGTGAGATGAATTTTTCTAATAGAATTTCTTTTCAGAAGCACATTACTAAGTTATTTTGGTCCAGAAAGGAGGACCCAAGTGGCATCTCTTATAGGGGAGTTATTTGAGCCCCATTCTGAGCAGTCACCACAGGCTTTACAAATGGGGAAGACTAGAGGGTGGCTTGGGCAACTACAGCTCAGGAAAGAAGCAGAAAGAACATCAGCTAAGGACCAATTTACAAGTGGTGCCGATGGCCGGGATCTGACCGGATGTGACTGGAGGCAAACTTGTCACGCTGAAACCTATGGCTGAGTTAGTTTCCTTCACCCAATCCAAATGAAGAGTGACATGAAGCTCATTTACTGTTCCCTTCCTCACAGCAAAGTATAAAGGTGTGTGAGAGCATTGTTAGATTTATAAAAACAGTGAATTAAATCCTCTTTTTGAAAAAAATTTGATTTATTATTGTTTCCCAGCAGTGAATTCCGAGAAGAACTACATGTTCGAGCCAAGCTAATGATTATTTCATAAATATTTATAAATCAGACACTATCTTCTTCCTTTCTCCTTTCTCCCTGGCTGTACTTTATTTTGAGACCCATTGTTCCCTTCATAGCAGATCCTTAGATGTTTTGCCTGGGCTAGAAGAGCATTCAGAGTATGACAATTTCCTTTGATTTACTTGCCTATATGTTGGAAATCTTTGTGAAGAAGGTATTTAAAGTTGATCTCCTGAGGCTGCTTCATTTTTCTCATCTGCTGAAATCAAACTGATGCTTCCTTGTAAAGATCCATATTCTTTTGCAGAAGAGAAAACCTGTTTACTAACCATTTATCTAGAGAAGAAACATTGCTGTGGTTGGGACAATGCTTTTAGCCTATGATGAAAATACACTTAAAAAAAAAAAAAAAAAAAAAAAAAAAAAAGGTAGTTTGACCCGAGGGGGAGGGGGCAGGAAATAGCTGGAGCAGAAAAGTCAAGAACTGAAACTAAGAACAGGCTGGACTTCAGGGTAGAATTAACTCTTTACTGGCCTCTATTTTCTGACCTGATAGAGAATACTACTTAGGAGCATTTCAGTCAACCTGTAAAGTCTTCTCTAGATGGGATTCCTTGCTCTTCAAGAGACCTCCAGTAGAGACCAAAACAAGAATTAGCCCTTGGGATATCCTTTGGGAAAAGGAATAAGTTCACCTCTGGAATTGTCTGAGCAAAGGGTCTCCAGGAAGCTGAGTCCTGGAATTTGAGAGGTAGTATGAAGCTACCCTCAATGGGAATGTGGCATGGAGAATCACAGCCAGAGACACACAAGTTCTGGACCTGCTGCAGGTTGAGTGGAAGCATTTTGGCATGAAACACAGCAGACCATTTAGAGAGCTGACTGCCAGCAAGCTGCCAACCCACAAGCCACAAACCCAGTGAAGTCCCAGAATGCAGTCCTCTCTGGCTGTTGTGGGTAGGCACAGGTAAGGGGGCCTGGAATTAAGCTTACCAATTTTTAAAATCTAGGTAAATGAAAACAATGAGGGGCTTTATCAAAGCTTTTTTTAATGTATACCTTTAGTTAGGTATACTACTTCCATCTGGGTTAAATGGCATAGGGTACGGCAGTGGTTTTCACACTTTCATATTTTTAAGCAGTAGGACCCTTTCAAAAACAAAGCTTCAAATAGATCTCTTCTCCATTAAAGAGTTGCAGTTTCTGATTGTAGCTACAGCTTTGGGACAGGGGATATCTGCTGATACAATCACATGCTCCATCCACAGGGCCAGTCAGGCAGCTCCAGAGTCCCCTGGGATTCTGTAAGTATCTTCTGATATATTTGGGAAGGAGGATTCTATATCACATTAACTTTGAATATAGTTTTCAAGCAGAGCCAGTTTTCAATTTAATCAAATTACTGTATTGTCCTAGGGATCATGGAATTTAAATTGGTGAATTTCAAATTGATGAAGTTGGCTGACTTTATTTAATTTTAAATAACATACAAGTTAAAAATCAAATGTTTGTAGTAGATCGTTTAGGCATGCACATTGTACATAGACTATCTGAACCTCTACATTAATGACCAAAGTTCACCAATTAACGATTGCCAATATTTTGTCTCAACCTCTTTTTTCTTGATGTTTTATCAAAATCACATGCCATTATGACACCTGTCAAAATCAATAATAGTTCTCTAATACAGTGGAAGCATTTTAAGTTTGGGATTTTAACCTAATTGTATTTCAACATATTTTGTAGGGTATTACTTTTGATGGCTATTAAATGGTATCTGTAGGCCAAGGAATTTCATGAGCAAAATATTTTGGGGGAACTCCTGGTTTAAATAAAGTTAGTTGTTCATCTGCAAGACATTAAAATTTAATGTGCTAATTTTATGTGACTGTCCAAAGGTAAATAGAACATGCAGAAATTTTGAAATTTATCTACTGAAAGCATTTTTGCATTGTCTATCTGACAGTAAAAGTGTTCCACTAAGCACGTAGGTAAAAGCTGACTGCAGCCCCTCCACTGCAGATTCCTCAAGGGGGCATTGAGTTTGCATTCCCCAGAGAGTTACGGATCCAGCCTTGTTCCTCCGTGGGCAATGTGTAAAGATGTTGATGAATATTAATTATCATCACACCAAGTATGGAGGATGCTACTGGGGAGGTGTAGTGTCTACAATTTAATTAGGGATAAAAGACCAATGCTATTGTAACAGGAGAACCACATGATGCTGCACTGCATTGAATGCCATAATTGTAAGATCAGCAATATTCCAGATCCATGTGGCACTATTAGGGATACTTTCCAGAAAGGGAAGGCTGAGGAGGATCAGGATATGGCTAGGAGAGAGAAGGACATCTGGATATGATTGAATAACATGAATAAGAATAAAAAGATCTCAATGATTAGGGTATGTTCAGGGGACAGTTAAGAGGCCAGCCAGATGAGGAAGTGGTAGGAAATGAGGTCTTATAAGAAATGGTAGTGTGATGATAAACTGCTTTAGATTAGGGAGTGTATCTTTTATGACATTCTTCCAAATAGAACACCTAAAATACTGTAGGCTCAAATAAACATGTATAAATATCGAATTCCACTGAACACAACAAGCCATGAATTCACATATCTCAGATTGAACTCACTGAACCACGTAAGTAACCTATCAACTACCACAGACCAGATCCAAGGAGAGTGGGCCACAGGAAGTGAGGAAGGGAGGAGAAAATGAGAAATGCAAGGTGTTCGAGGGGCAGAGGTTACTGAACCTAGGGCTCTGTAGTAAGGATGAAGGCTGGACAGTTGGAAGAAGGGCTGAGTAGGTGAAATAGTAGTCTAAGGGCATGGGACCTCTGAGACAGTTAGGAGAGAGGGAAAAGGGATATTATCAAAGGGCAATGAAAAATCCTAGAAAAAAAGAGTCCTATTTAAAAAGAGATTTGGGGGCTTTAGAATTGGCATTGGTTGTAAACAATGTGTACAGCTTACATTGTTGCTGTTTAAAGGATGGCTTGCAAAGGAGTACAAATCTTCAAGCTATTTCTGCTCAGCAATAACGTAAGCATTAGACTTGTGAGTAAACCATATAGCAAGAATGGACATCCAAGCAAGCTGTTATTTTCTGGTAACTTTTATTGTATTTTACAACATATTAGTTTTAAAAATGCTGAAAAGTGTTTTACCACAGATGATATAAGATGCAGAATCTAGATTATTCTTGAAAGTGCTGTGACGAAGATCTTCTCTCACAGCTAAGTTTTCATTCTGTATTAAAACAAGTGACTGTGTCTTTGATAGAGAACCAGATGGCTTGCATTTTAGGTCTTATCACTAGAAAATTATGTATGTAATCCCTAGAGACCATGAGCGAAATTAGGAGTTGCTCACAATTGGAGAGGCAGATAACTGAGGGAGATTGAGGATGCCCATCTCCTGTTCACTGGGAGTTTCCTTCTTGTTGAGTTGCATAACAGAAGGAATTATTGACCATGATCAAATTATTCTTTCTCACACTCTCTTTCTCTCCAATTTTGTCTTTCTATTTTTACTGATGATGTATATTTGCTATTTTAAAATTCTACAGTGTGACTTGTAGAATTGTACAGGACCTTTGCTCACACACATACCATTTTATCTTCTTGTAAGATACTTTTTCTTCTGACATGTTCATTCTAACTGTAAATGCAGGCATACAGGAACGGTATTATTATCCCATTTTACAGTTGAAGACAGTGATGTGCAGAAAAGACTTGAAACTTGCCCCATTCACATCTTCTAACTGCCTGCCAAATGGTCTTAACTTTAGGCCATGATGGGTAGCAGGTACCTGGGAAGTCAAAGAGATTGGGAAGTGTCTTAAAAACATAAATGAAGCATGGCGTGCAATGAACCAATGTGGAAACTGGCAGAAGATATGTGCTCAATAAATGTTCATCTCCTTTCCTTGATAAATGCCAGAAGGTGGCATGGATTGAAGGAAAGAGGTAGCACAGTTGAGCAAGAGATGGCCCCTGCTCTGAAAACTCACAGAATTGCAAAGTTGGCATTGTACAAGCCATTTAGAGTAACATTTCTCAAAATGTTTTCCAGCCCATATTAATTAGGTCCCAATCTCTGCCACTTACTGTTTGATGTCCTGAAATTGTTTAACTCTCTGGTCCCAGACTTTTTTCAAATCTGATAAAAATTGATACGATTTACTTTGCAAAGAGTCTGTAATTTTAAAGGCAATATATCCAGCATGTAATAGATATTTGATAATTGATGTTGTGTTATATTTGCCCAACTTTACCTTGGCTTTAGCATAGGATAGTCAAATTCAAACTCACCAGCACTCATTTCTATGGAATAGTTTTGATACCCTTAAACACTTAGTCTATTTCAGAATTCAAGCAACGAAGCCCAAATGCCAGATGTATGCAGTCACGTGTACAAATACATAATGTCTGTATGCATTTATTAAAAATATATGCCCTTCCTGAATTTCCCTTGTATGGCACAAAATTCAAGATCTGCAGAGACGATTTATTAGAGGCTGGCACTTCTGCTCTGTCAAGCCAAATTTGCGGGAGGAAAATTAAGAGGGAAGATGGACCATTTGACAGTATAATTACACAAACAACTTTTAATGTTATTGTACATATATCAAAAAATACTGCATCACAAATTTAAAGAGATAAATATTTTAAATTGAGAAAATGAGAACATTTTCTCTGGGTGGAAAAGAAAAAAAGGAATTTAATAATATGCCATTCAAACTTGCTTTAAGTAATGATGTTATTACAGATCTACAGGATAAACAGGCCACACCGCAAAATAGGGCATGGACTATAATTTAATAAACACATGTCCCACAAGAGTGATGAAGAATATGGCCAAAAGCTCAGATTGGATGCATACATGATACGGGGGTGTAACTTCATTTGTAAATGAATCACTGTCTAAACTTGGACTTGGTTGACTTATTGAAATCATACTTTCACATGACATGTTGTTTTTCCTATAGGGGCACTTTTCCCAGTTTATTTTTGGTTGAGTTCTTCTGAACAAAGCACTTCAGTGTTCACTAGGGGCCAGCTAAGGACACTCTTTAGAACTTTCCCCTCCATATTCAATTCTCTTTGCCCTACCTCTAAAATTTCTCCAACCTCACTGACTCCTCATCCCCCATCCCCTTCAAATTAACTGCAGAATAAAAGGACATTTTGGGAGTTTTAAAAATTTATGTCCAGTGGGTTCTGTAATCACTTTTTAGCCCCAAGCAATAAGCAGTGTAGTGTGGTGGAAAAAAATACAGGCTAATAGGAAAATAGGATTTTAAGTCTGGCATTGCCATTAATGATGTGGGAGTCTTGAACAAACCACTCCATTGGTTTTGGCCTCAGTTTTTTCATCCATACAAGCAATTTAATTCAAGGAACTAAGAATGTTCCTATCTAAGTTCTTTTTTGAATTCCACACCTTACCTACTATATGATTGTCAGCAAATTAATTAGTATTTTGCCACATCTGTTTCCATGTCCACAAGATAGGCAAAATAAATGGATGATGGCAATGCTTAGATCAGATTATCTGAAGAATGAACTCAGCACAGTGTCCAACATAGAATAGATATTTGATAACTGTTATCTATTATTTGCCTTTCTAGGCACTCCAGTTTTATTCATTTTGATAGTAAAGTAATAGATGATGGGAATTATTCCAAAGACATTATTTCCAGCATCACTTTTCTCATCTCAGTTTCTCTATTCAGATCCCATCCTGCCTTTTTGTACTGAAGAAGTCAGGCAAAGAACATAGGCTTACCATGTAGTAGAGCCACTCCACCTTTCTGGAGTCATAGCTCGTGGTTGTCTCATGCTGAGAATTATCTAGTTTTTTTCTTTTATTTTGTCTATTTCAATCTCAGATTTAAAGAATGTCTTGAGAAATGATCTTAGATGAAATTCTGATGTCAAACCAAAATAAACTGGTTCATGACCTAATATAATGATTTCAAGTTTAGGCTCTGGATTCAATTCCTGCCTCTTTTGACATCAGCTTGTATGTATACTTGGTCAACTTTCTTTACTTCTCTCTTCCTCATTCTTTCCATGTGTGAAATGCAAATAATAAGAGCATATGTCTCATAAGGGTGACATGGAAAATAAATTAGTTCTTAGAACAGTGCTAACACATAGTAAGCACTATCTATTTTACAGCTATTTTTTTCCCAGTTTTATTTGGTGAGAGGGAGAGAGAGAAAAGACAGGAGGTATAAGATAATGAGATCCAAATAAATAAACACTTATCCAAGATTTTACAGCTGGTTGGCCAAGGTGAAAAGGTTCAGCTTAAAGAGTGAAATTTAGATATCTATTGCATGTAGAGAGGACATGCCAAAAGTCCTACATAAAACACAAGGGAAGAAATACTGATTGAACAAAAATCTTTTTATAGTTTCCCAGATTACCTACACTGTATGCCTGTTGTGCTCATAAATTACCTCACTTAATCTTTGTTAACAGCTCTACCTGAAGAACTTCTAGCCCCATTTTACTGATGAGTAAATTTATGTCCGAAGTCACACAGCTAAAAGATAGCAGAGCTGGGATTTGAATCTGCATTTTACTGATTTTAGAATCTATGTTATTTCACAGTATGGAGGTTTCTCAAAAAGACTAAAAATAGAGCTGCCATATGATCCAGCAATTTCACTCCTGGGTATATATCCAAGGGAAACAAAATCCATCTGTTGAAGAGACATCTGCACTCCTATGTTTATTGCAGTGCTATTGACAATAGCCAAGAAATGGAAACAATCTAAGTGTCCATCTCATCTACCAGTGGATGAAGAAAGAAAATGTGGTACATATATGCAATAAAATATTATTCAGCCATAAAAGGATGAAATCTTGTCATTTTCACCAACAAGGATGGAACTGTAGGTCATTATGTTAGGTGAAATAAGCCAAGCAAAGACAAATATCACATCATCACATCATCTCATTTATATGTGAAATCTGAAAAACAGGTGATCTCATAGAAGTAAAAAATATAATGGGGGTAGATGTATGGCACAGTAATTTAGGCTGCCACTTATGATGCCTGCATCCCATACTAGAATGCCAGTTCAAGTTCCAGCTCCTGTGCTTCCTATCCAGCTTCTTTCTAATGCATCATAGGGAGCAGTAGATATGGCTCTACTAGTACTTGGGCACTTACCACTTAAATGGAAGAACTGGATGGAGTTTTAACCTCCTGTCTTCAGCCTGGTTCAACTCTAGCTCTTGTGGGCATTTTGCAATGCTCTTTCTCTCTCACTCTCTCTCTCCCTCTCCCTACCCTCTTTCCCTCCACCCATCCCTGCTGTTCAAGTTGATAAAAATAAATTTAAAAACATATATATATATATATATGTGTGTGTGTGTGTGTGTGTGTGTGTCTGTGTGTGGTTCCAGGGGCTGGGGGGGGGCAGGGTTGGGGAATAGGAGTATGATTGGAGGAAGGTTGTTTGATGGGTGCCAGGTAGGAGTAAGAAGTTTTAGGGTTCTATTGCACAACAACATAATGGTAGGTAATATTAACATACTGTATATTTCTCTATATAAAAAACCTAGAAGACAGGATTTTGGATATTTTAATTTTAAATAATATTAAAAGATTCAAAGGATAAATGTATTTATTCTGAATAGATATTATACAATGTGTATATATAACAAAAGATAGCATATTGCCTCATTAATAGACACAATTTTTATGTGTCTGCTAAAATTCTTTATCGAAAACAACCTATTTTCTTGCAGGATGTTATATTGCCTTTTTTTTTTTTTTTTGACAGGCAGAGTGGATAGTGAGAGAAGAGACAGAGAGAAAGGTCTTCCTTTGCCGTTGGTTCACCCTCCAATGGCCGCCACGGCTGGCGTGCTGCGGCCAGCACACTGCGCTGATCCGATGGCAGGAGCCAGGTGCCTATCCTGGTCTCCCATGGGGTGCAGGGCCCAAGCACTTGGGCCATCCTCCACTGCACTCCCTAGCCGCAGCAGAGAGCTGGCCTGGAAGAGGGGCTGCCGGGACAGAACCGGCGCCCCGACCGGGACTAGAACCCAGTGTGCCGGCGCCGCAAGGCGGAGGATTAGCCTAGTGAGCCGCGGCGCCTGCCATTATATTGCCTTTTAATTGGGGGGTTGGAAATATGAGAAATCAAAGAGGGGCATTTTGGAAGTTTCTCCTTCTCTTCTTCCTCCTCCTCTTCCTGCTCCTCCTCCTCCTCCTCCTTCAAGACACTGTAGGTTGTGCTGAGATCACTTCCCAAGATACTGCACCATAAAGTGAATTAAGGATGTTGGAAGCTTGGTAATATTGTTTTTGTTGCTTAAGAATGACGTGAAGCCTCCGTCTTCCAGATGGAGGGAAGCTAAAGTACACTAGTTACTAGACACTGACATATTTTGCCTAACTTTTTCAAAAGTTATGCGGCAATGACCATTAATTCAATACCTAAAATTTTGTAAAAGGATATGCCAAAATTGCTCATAGAAGCTCTAGAAATAGTTAAGGAGCACAGAATTAGTCATTTTTCTCCAAAGGTCTTTCTTATTTATCTTCTTTTTAAAGCTAAAACCTTAAAAAACCCAACTATTGTTGAAGTGTGGAGATTTTTTTTGCTTTAGTGATTATTCTTGAAAGAATATGTCTTTGAAAGAAAATAAGAAAATAAGTCTTTTAGCAGTGAGGTTATAAAAATAGCAAGAAGAAGAAAAAGTCATCAGAAAATATTATTGAAAGACTCTAAAAAGATCAGAGAGTAACTTTCTAGTCTGACTATAGCAATGTTTTTATTATGAGTTTGACATCTGACCTTACTGTCCTCCTTAACCAAAAATGCTCAACTTTTTATTGTATTAATTTCAAATTTATATGTGCATAAAGAAATAACCTACTTTCTCAGGAACATGTTCCATTATAGATTATAAATAACACACTGAATCAGTTATTTTCTAGCATATTTTTGTCTTCTCACTTCAGTTCATTTTGAGAATCAAACTAAAAGATGATCCCTTGAAACAACACAGGAACTTTTTATTTTTCTTTTAATAAAACCACTCTACTTTTTTATCATACTTTCATTAAACATTTTATGAATGTACTAAAAAATATTAAAGCCAACTTGAAAATGTTCTACTCTCATGGCAGAATTATGCTCTTTCATTCTTTTCACTGTGTGTGTCATGGAACATTCCATCCAGACTCTGAAATAAGGCCTTTATGAGCCTCCAAAGGTCTGAGTGTGGACTCTGGTGAGAAAAAAAAAATACAACAAGTAAGAATATAAAAATAAATTAAAGACTGGATGAACTATTACAGTGGCTTCTTCTATGAAAATCATCTTGAAAATATAAAATGTTGCTCAAGTCATCACTTTATTAATTTAATTGTTTCAACACATATAGAATAAGGGCTTACTATATGTCAAACACAGTTATAGATGCTGTGACATAACAGTGAATAAATAAGTTACACATCTGTGTGCAAAAGAGGGACGAGAAAATACACAAGTGGAGGCATGGTGTGTCTGAAGGTGATGTTTGCAATAGGGAAGAATAAACAGGAAGGCAGTTAGAGGGCACTGGATGGGATTGCGGATTAATATTTAAAACAGTATTGGCAAGGAAGACCTGACAGAAAAATCGGTTTGAATGCCGACCTAGGATACGGAAGTGAGAGAGGGACAAACATAAAATTGTGGAAGAGCTTTTCAAGGGAAGGGCCAATGGATGCAAATGCCCTGAGGTAGAAATGTACATAATACTTTCAAGAAGCAGCACAGAGATGTATGTTTATACAAAATCTTTCAAATTGCTACTTTAATATTAAACAGAATGAGAAAATACACTATTAGAGACACTAATTAAGAAGCTCTTTAGTCCTACAGGTGAAAATTGATGCTTGGAAGCAGGAGGCAGTGGAGATGATAAAAAGAGAAAACACACAGATATTTTATTAACTTGGAATTGCTTTGTTTTGTTTCTGAAAGCAAGCATCCAAAAGGGGAAATATTTTCAGACATGTTTCTAAGAGAGTTTATCATTTACTCTTTCTTAAAAATCAACTCAACAGGGAATTTTTTTTTAAATTAAACTTTTATTTAATGAATATAAATTTCCAAAGTACAGCTCATGGGTTACAATCGCTTCCCCCTCCCAAAACTTCCCTCCCACCCACAACCCTCCCCTTTCCCGCTCCCTCTCCCCTTCCAATCACATCATGATTCATTTTCAATTCTCTTTATATACATAAGATCAGTTTAGTATAAATTAGGTAACGATTTCAACAGTTTGCCCCCATATAGCAACACAAAGTGAGAAAAAAAAATACTGTTGGAGTACTAGTTATAGCATTAAATAAGAGTGTACAGCACATTAAAGGCAGAGATCCTACATAATATTTTTTTAAAAATTAATTAATTTTCTATGCCATTTCCAATTTAACACCAGGATTTTTTTTTTCCATTTCCAATTATCTTTATATACAGGAGATCGATTCAGTATATAATTAGTAAAGATCTCATCAGTTTGTACCCACGCAGAAACACAAAGTGTAAAAATACTGTTTCAGTACTAGTTATGGCATCACTGCACATTAGACAACACATTAAGGACAGATCCCACATGGGATGTAAGTACACAGTGACTCCTTTTGCTGACTTAACAATTTGACACTCCTGTTCATGGCGTCAGTAATCTCCCTAGGCTCTAGTCATGAGTTGCCAGGGCTATGGAAGCCTTTAGGGTTCGCTGACTTTGATTTTATTCTGATAGGGTCATAGTCAAAGTGGAAGTTCTCTCCTCCCTTCAGAGAAAGGTACCTACTTCTTTGATGGCCCCATTCTTTCCACTGGGATCTCACTAACAGAGATCTTTCATTTAGGTCTTCTTCTTTTTTTCTTTTCCATGGTATCTTGGCTTTCCATGCCTACAATGCTCTCATGGGCTCTTCAGCCAGATCCGAATGCCTTAAGGGCTGATTCTGAGGCCAGAGTGTTGTTTAGGACATCTGCCATTCTGAGTCTGCTGTGTATCCCACTTCCTATGCTGGATCTTTCTCTCCCTTTTTGATTCTATCAGTTAGTATTAGCAGACACTTGTCTTGTTTGTGTGATCCCTTTGTTTCTTAGACCTATCCAAGCCATCAAATGTGAACTGAAATTGATCACTTGGACTAGTGAGATGGCATTGGTACATGCCACCTTGATGGGATTGTATTGGAATCCCCTGGCACATTTCTAACTCCATCATTTGGGGCAAGACTGATTGTGCATGTCCCAAACTGTGCATCTCCTCCCTCTCTTTTTCCACTCTGGAATTTAACAGGGATCACTTTTCAGTTAAAATTTAAACACCTAAGAATAATTGTGTGTTAATTACAGAGTTCAACCACTAGTACTAGAACAACAACAACAACAACAACAAATACTAAAAAGGATAAAGTATTACATTGTACATCTAGAGTCAGGACAAAAGCTGATCAGGTCATTGTTTCGTATAGTGTCCATTTCATTTCAACAGGTTTCCCCTTTGGTGCTCAGTTGTCGCCAATCAGGGAAAACAAATGATATTTGTCTCTTTGGGACTGGCTTAATTCACTCAGCATGATGTTTTCCAGATTGCTCCATCTTGTTGCAAATGACTGGGTTTCATTGTTCCTTACTGCTGTATAGTATTCTATGGAGTACATGTCCCATAATTTCTTTATCCAGTCTACTGTTGATGGGCATTTGGGTTGGTTCCAGGTCTTAGCTATTGTGAATTGGGCTGCAATAAACATTAATGTGCAGATGGCTTTTTTATTAGCCAAATTAATTTCCTTTGGGTAAATTCCAAGGAGTGGGATGGCTGGGTTGTATGGTAGGGTTATGTTCAGGTTTCTGAGGAATCTCCAGACTGACTTCCATAGTGGCCTAACCAGTTTGCATTCCCACCAACAGTGGGTTAGTGTCCCTTTTTCCCCACATCCTCGCCAGCATCTATTGTTGGTAGATTTCTGGATGTGAGCCATTCTCACCGGGGTGAGGTGAAACCTCATTGTGGTTTTGATTTGCATTTCTCTGATTGCTAGTGATCTTGAACATTTTTTCATGTGTCTGATGGCCATTTGGATTTCCTCTTTCGAAAAATGACTATTGAGGTCCTTGGCCCATCTCTTCAGTGGGTTGTTTGTTCTGTTGTTGTGGATTTTCTTGATTTTTTTGTAGATTCTTGTTATCAACCCTTTATCTGTAGTATAGTTTGCAAATATTTTTTTCCCATTCTGTCGGTTGCCTCTTCACTTTCCTGACTGTTTCTTTTGAAGTGCAGAAACTTCTCAATTTGATGCAATCCCAAATGTTAATTTTGGTTTTGACTGCCTGTGCTCCTGGGGTCTTTTCCAAGAAGTCTTTGCCTGTACCTATATCTTGCAGGGTTTCTCCAATGTTCTCTAATAATTTGATGGTTTCGGGTCGTAGATTTAAGTATTTAATCCACGTTGAGTGAATTTTTGTGTAAGGTGAAAGGTATGGGCGTTGCTTCAAGTTTCTACACATGGAAATCCAATTTTCCCAGCACCATTTATTGAATAGGCTGTCCTTATTCCAGGGATTAGTTTTGGATACTTGATAAAATATAAGTTGGCTGTAGATGTTTGGATTGATTTCTGGTGTTTCTATTCTGTTCCATTGGTCTATCCATCTGTTTCTGTACCAGTACCATGCTGTTTTGATGACAACTGCCCTGTAGTATGCCCTGAAATCTGGGATTGTGATGCCTCCGGCTTTGTTTTTGTTGTACAAGATTGCTTTGGCTATTCGAGGTCTTCTGTGTCTCCATATGAATTTCAGCATTATTTTTTCCAGATCTGAGAAGAATGTCTTCGGTATCTTGATTGGTATTGCATTGAATGTATAAATTGCTTTGGGAGAATAGACATTTTGATGATATTGATTCCTCCAATCCATGAGCATGGAAGATGTTTCCATTTTTTGGTATCCTCTTCTATTTCTTTCTTTAAGGTTTTGTAGTTTTCATCGTAGAGATCTTTAACGTCCTTGGTTAAGTTTATTCCAAGGTATTTGATTGTTTTTGTAGCTATTGTGAATGGGATTGATCTTAGAAGTTCTTCCTCAGCCGTGGCATTGCCTGTGTATACAAAGGCTGTTGATTTTTGTGCATTGATTTTATATCCTGCTACTTTGCCAAACTCTTCTATGAGTTCCAATAGTCTCTTAGTAGAGTTCTTTGGGTCCCCTAAATAAAGAATCATATCATCTGTAAAGAGGGATAGTTTGAGTTCTTCCTTCCCAATTTGTATCCCTTTAATTTCTTTTTCTTGCCTAATAGCTCTGGCTAAAACTTCCAGAAGTATATTGAATAGCAGTGGTGAGAGTGGGCATCCCTGTCTGGTACCAGATCTCAGCGGAAATGCTTCCAACTTTTCCCCATTCAATAGGATGTTGGCCGTGAGTTTTTCATATATTGCTTTGATTGTATTGAGGAATGTTCCTTCCATACCCAGTTTGCTTAGAGTTTTCATCATGAAAGGGTGTTGTATTTTATCAAATGCTTTCTCTGCGTCTATTGAGAGAATCATATGGTTTTTCTTCTGCAGTCTGTTAATGTAGCGTATTACGTTGATTGTTTTGCAGACGTTGAACCATCCTTGCATACCAGGGATAAATCCCACTTGGTCTGGGTGGATGATCTTTCTGATGTGTTGTTGCATTCTATTGGCCAGAATTTTATTGAGGATTTTTGCGTCTATGTTCATCAGGGATATTGGTCTGTAATTCTCTTTCAATGCTGCATCTTTCTCAGGCTTAGGAATTAAGGTGATGCTGGCTTCATAGAAAGAATTTGGGAGGATTCCCTCTTTTTCGATTGTTCTGAATAGTTTGAGAAGAATTGGAGTTAGTTCTTCTCTAAATGTCTGGTAGAACTCAGCAGTGAATCCATCTGGTCCTGGGCTTTTCTTTGTTGGGAGGGCCTTTATTACTGTTTCAATTTCTGTGTCAGTTATGGGTCTGTTTAGGTTTTCTATGTCTTCCTGGCTCAATTTAGGTAGGTTGTATGTGTCCAAGAATCTGTCCATTTCTGATAGATTTCCCTGTTTGCTGGCATACAAGTCCTTGTAGTAATTTCTGATGATTCTTTTTATTTCTGTGGTGTCTGTTGTTATGTTTCCTTTTTCATCTCTGATCCTATTGATTTGGGTCTTTTGTCTTCCTTTTTTAGTTAGTTGGGCCAATGGGGTGTCAATTTTGTTTATTTTTTCAAAAAACCAGCTCCTTGTTTGGCTGATTTTTTGTAATGTTTTTTTGGATTCAATCCTGTTGATTTCTTCTTTGATTTTAATTATTTCTCTTCTCCTACTGGGTTTGGGTTTGGTTTGCTGCAGATTTTCTAGATCCTTGAGATGACTTGAAAGCTCATCTATTTGGTGCCTTTCCAATTTCTTGATGTAGGCACCTATTGATATAAACTTTCCTCTTAACACTGCTTTTGTTTTATCCCATAGGTTTTGGTATGTTGTGCTGTTATCCTCATTTACTTCCAGAAAATTTTTGATTTCTCTTTTGATTTCTTCTATGACCCATTGTTCATTCAGGAACATATTGTTCAATCTCCATGTGTTTGCACGTGCTCTGGGGATTCCCGAGTTGCTAATTTCCAATTTCATTCCTTTGTGGTCTGAGAAGTTGCATGGTATGATTCTAATTCTCTTGAATTTGCTGAGACTTGCTTTATGGCCTAGTATGTGGTCAATCCTAGAGAAGGTTCCATGTACTGCTGAGAAGAATGTAAAGTCCTTAGATGTAGGATGAAATGTTCTGTAGATATCTGTTAGATCCATTTGGGCTATAGTGTCATTTAAATCTGCTGTCTCCTTGTTGATCTTCTGTCCTGTTGATCTGTCTATCTCTGAAAGTGGAGTATTGAAGTCCCACAGTACTATTGTATTGGGGTCTAAGTCTCCCTTTAAGTCCCTTAACAAGTCTTTTAAATAAGCTGGTGCCCTGTGATTAGGTGCATATACATTGATAATCGTTATATCTTCCTGTTGAATGGATCCCTTAATCATTAAATAGTGCCCCTCTTTGTCTCTCCTGACAGTTTTTGTGGTAAAGTTTATGTTGTCCGATATTAAGATGGCTATGCCCACTCTTTTTTCATTTCTGTTGGCATGGTATATCTTTTTCCAGCCTTTCACTTTCAGTCTGTATGGATCATTGTTGGAAAGATGAGTTTCTTGTAAGCAGCAAAAAGATGGGTTTTGTTCCTTAACCCAATCAGCCAATCGGTGTCTTTTAACTGGACAGTTCAAGCCATTAACATTCAATGTGACTATTGAGAAGGAGTAACTTTGCCCTGCCATTTGCCAAAGATATTTTCTAATATATGGTTTGAGATTCCTGTGATCTTTTGCTGTGAGGTTTCCTTCCTTTACCTTCTTTCATATTGGTGACCGCGTTTCTGTGTTTCTTTATGTAACACATCTTTAAGCATCTTTTGCAGGGCTGGACGAGTGGCGACAAATTCTTTCAATTTCTGTTTGCTGTGAAAGGTCTTTATTTCGCCTTCATTCACAAATGAGAGCTTTGCAGGATATAGTATTCTGGGCTGGCAGTTTTTCTCTCTTAGTACCTGGGCTATATCTCGCCATTCTCTCCTGGCTTGTAGGGTTTCTGATGAGAAGTCAGCTGTGAGTCTAATTGGAGATTCTCTGAGAGTAATCTGGCGTTTCTCTCTTGCACATTTTAGGATCTTTTCTTTGTGTTTCACTGTGGTGAGTTTGATTACGACGTGTCGTGGTGAGGATCTCTTTTGATCATGTTTATTAGGGGTTCTATGAGCTTCCTGTACTAGGATGTCTCTGACCTTCTCCAAACCTGGGAAATTTTCTGCTAGTATCTCACTAAAAAGGCCTTCTAATCCTTTCTCCCTTTCCATGCCTTCAGGAACTCCTAGAACCCGAATGTTGGGTTTTTTAATAGTATCCTGTAGATTCCTGACAGTATTTTTTAGATTTCTGATTTCTTCTTCTTTTCTTTGATTTGACTGTTTCCTTTCCTGTTCTCTGTCTTCTAATTCCGATATTCTCTCTTCTGCTTCACCCATTCTGTTTTTAAGGCTCTCTAATGTGTTTGTCATTTGATCTATTGAGTTCTTCATTTCATTGTGGTTTTTTGTCACTATCTCAGTTTCCTCAACAGGGAATTTTAAAATGATACTTTGTATTTCTATGTCAAATATGACAATTTCCACAAAAATAAATATCCTAGGATTTTGATTTGGATCCTATTGCATATACAAATTAATTTAAAGGAATTAACACATGAATAGTGAGTCTTCTAACTCATGAACTGCTATATTCTTCCATGTTTTTAGATTTCCTATAATATATTTTATAGTTTTTTGTGTTTAGGTCTTAAACATATTTGTTAGATTTATTCTTGTTTTCTTTTCATTATGTTCTCTTTTTTTCCTTCATGAAAATTACAAATACAGTCATTTTCTATGTGTTAATCTGATGTTCAATTTAAATTACCATTTTTTTCTGAAGAGTTTTTGGATTTTCTGTATACCCTATTATGTTGTAAGTACCTAATGACAGTTTTATTCCTTCATTTCCATAATTTATGTAATTGTCCAGGATCTCCTATACAGTGCTGAATAGAAACAGTAATGGCGGGCTTCTTTTTCTGCTATTCTCATATAAAAATTTTCAGCAGTTCATCATTAAACGGTATTTTTAAGACTCTCCTGCCAAATGAATTTTCTTGTATTCCCAAAATGCTAAGCATTTTTTCTAAAAAAGGCTATAGTTTTCAGTGTTTTTCTGCATTTATTGAGTAAATCTGCCAATTTTTCTCCTTTTTCTATGAATATAATTAATTAAATTTGTAAACTTTCAAATACTGGGTCAGCTTTACATTGCTGGAACAATCCCTATTTGGTCTTGGCTAGTGGTTTTGTTTAATGCTTACACATGTATATGCATAAAAGTGTTTCTTACTTGTAAGTTCCCCATCAAAGTTTATAGCAAAGTTATGCCAATCTCATTAAATGGGTTTCTATTTTCTACTTTTGTGAAAGGATTTGCATAAGACTGTGTTATTTCTACATTAAATACTTGGAAATCTTCACCAGCGAAATCTTCTGGCTGTAGTGTTTTCTTATAGGAATCATTCTACTTGCACAAATTCCTTGGCTAATACAACACTATTCAGATTTTCTATCTCTTATTGGTTAGATTTGGTAATTTTTGTTTGTTAGGGAATTTGTGCATTTTTATCTAAGTTGTCAAATTTATTAGAATTGTATTTATAGTTTTACCTTCATATTTTAAATTCTATATGATTTGAAGTTATAATCTCCCTATTTTTTATATTGCTAATTTGTGCTTTTTTTCAGCTACTGACTTTTTTTTAAGGGATAACTTAGTCTTCCTAAAAATTTACTTTTATTTAAAAACTAACTCCAATTCTCCTCAAACTATTCAGAACAATTGAAAAAGAGGGAATCCTCCCAAATTCTTTCTATGAAGCCAGCATCACCTTAATTCCTAAGCCTGAGAAAGATGCAGCATTGAAAGAGAATTACAGACCAATATCCCTGATGAACATAGACGCAAAAATCCTCAATAAAATTCTGGCCAATAGAATGCAACAACACATCAGAAAGATCATCCACCCAGACCAAGTGGGATTTATCCCTGGTATGCAGGGATGGTTCAATGTACGCAAATCAATCAGTGTGATACACCACATTAAAAAACTGCAGAAGAAAAACAATATGATTATCTCAATAGATGCAGAGAAAGCGTTTGATAAAATACAACATTCTTTAATGAAGAAAACTCTAAGCAAATTGGGTATGGAAGGAACATTCCTTAACACAATCAAAGCAATATATGAAAAACCCATGGCCAGCATCCTATTGAATGGAGAAAAGTTGGAAGCATTTCCACTGAGAACTGGTACCAGACAGGGATGCCCACTCTCACCATTGCTATTGAATATAGTTCTGGAAGTTTTAGCCAGAACCATTAGGCAAGAAAAAGAAATTAAAGGGATACAAATTGGGAAGGAAGAACTCAAACTATCCCTCTTTGCAGATGACATGATTCTTTATTTAGGGGATCCAAATAACTCTACTAAGAGACTATTGGAACTCATAGAAGAGTTTGGCAAAGTAGCAGGATATAAAATCAATGCACAAAAATCAACAGCCTTTGTATACACAGGCAATGCCATGGCTGAGAAAGAACTTCTAAGATCAATCCCATTCACAATAGCCAGAAAGACAATCAAATACCTTGGAATAAATTTAACCAAGGATGCTAAAGATCTCTACAATGAGAATTACAAAATCTTAAAAAGAAATAGAAGAGGATACCAAAAAATGGAAACATCTTCCATGCTCATGGATTGGAAGAATCAATATCATCAAAATGTCCATTCTCCCAAAGCAATTTATACATTCAATGCGATACCAATCAAAATACCGAAGACATTCTTCTCAGATCTGGAAAAAATAATGCTGAAATTCATATGGAGACACAGGAGACCTCGAATAGCCAAAGCAATCCTGTACAACAAAAACAAAGCCGGAGGCATCACAATCCCAGATTTCAGGGCATACTACAGGGCAGTTGTCATCAAAACAGCATGGTACTGGTACAGAAACAGATGGATAGACCAATGGAACAGAATAGAAACACCAGAAATCAATCCAAACATCTACAGCCAACTTATATTTTATCAAGTATCCAAAACCAATCCCTGGAGTAAGGACAGTCTATTCAAAAAATGGTGCTGGGAAAACTGGATTTCCACATGCAGAAGCCTGAAGCAAGACCCCTACCTTACACCTTACACAAAAATCCACTCAACATGGATTAAAGACCTAAATCTATGACTTGACACCATCAAATTATTAGAGAACATTGGAGAAACCCTGCAAGATATCGGTACTGGCAAAGACTTCATGGAAAAGACCCTGGAAGCAAAGGCAGTCAAAGCCAAATTCAGCATTTGGGATTGCATCAAATTGAGAAGTTTCTGCACTTCAAAAGAAACAGTCAGGAAAGTGAAGAGGCAACCAACAGAATGGGAAAAGATTTTTGCAAACTATACAACAGCTAAAGGGTTGATAAACTGAATCTACAAAGAGATCAAGAAACCCCACAACAACAGAACAAACAACCCACTGAAGAGATGGGCCAAGGACCTCAATAGACATTTTTTGAAAGAGGAAATCCAAATGGCCAACAGACACATGAAAAAATGTTCAAGATCACTAGCAATCAGGGAAATGCAAATCAAAACCACAATGAGGTTTCACCTCACCCTGGTTAGAATGGCTTACATACGGAAATCTACCAACAACAGATGCTGGCAAGGATGTGGAGAAAAAGGGACATTAGCCCACTGTTGGTGGGAATGCAAACTGGTAAAGCCACTATGGAAGTCAGTCTGGAGATTCCTGAGAAACCTGAATATAACCCTACCATACAACCCAGCCATCCCACTCCTTGGAATTTACCCAAAGGAAATTAAATTGGCAAACAAAAAAGCTGTCTGCACCTTAATGTTTATTGCAGCTCAGTTCACAATAGCTAAGACCTGGAATCAACCCAAATGCCCATCAACAGTAGACTGGATAAAGAAATTATGGGACATGTACTCTATAGAATATCATACAATAGTAAAAACAATGAAATCTGGTCATTTGCAACAAAATTGAGGAATCTGGAAAACATGCTGAGTGAAATAAGCCAGTCCCAAAGGGACAAATTTCATATGTTCTCCCTGATTGGTGACAACTAACAGAGCACCAAAAAGGAAACCTGTTGAAATGAAATGGACACTATGAGAAACAGTGACTTCATCAGCCCTTGTCCTGACTGTTGATGTACAATTTAATACTTTAACCGTTTTAGTTATTTTTTTTGTTCTACTTAATACTATTGGTTGAATTTGTAATTAGCACACAATTATTCTTAGGTGTGTAAATTTAACTGAAAAGTGATCTCTGTTAAATATAAGAGTGGGAATAAGACAGGGAGGAGATGTACAATTTGCGACATGCTCAAGCTGACTTGCCCCAAATGGTGGACTTAGAAAAGTGCCAGGGGATTCCAATACAATCCCACCAAGGTTGCATGTACCAATGCCATCTCACTAGTCCAAGTGAACATCTTCAGTTCACAATTGATCATACTGATAGGTCTAAGATTCAAAGGGATCACATAAACAAGACTAATGTCTGCTGATACTAACTGATAGAATAAAAAAGGGAGAGAACAATCCAACATGGGAAACAGGATACACAGTAGACTCATAGAATGGCAGATGTCCTAAACAGCACTCTGGGGCGGCGCCGTGGCTCAACAGGCTAATCCTATGCCTTGCGGCACCGGCACACCAGGTTCTAGTCCCGGTTGGGGCACCGGATTCTGTCCCAGTTGCCCCTCTTCCAGGCCAGCTCTGCTATGGTCCGGGAGAGCAGTGGAGGATGGCCCAAGTGCTTGGGCCCTGCTCCCGCATGGGAGACCAGGAGAAGCACCTGGCTCCTGCCTTGGGATCAGCGCGGTGTGCCGGCCACAGCGCACCGGCTGCAGCGGCCATTGGAGGGTGAACCAACGGCAAAGGGAGACCTTTCTCTCTGTCTTTCTCTCTCACTGTCCACTCTGCCTGTCAAAAATAAAAAAAATAAATAAATAAAATAATAATAATAAAAAAACAGCACTCTGGCCTCAGAATCAGCCCTTAAGGCATTCGGATCTGGCTGAAGAGCCCATGAGAGTATTTCAAGCATGGAAAGCCAAGACACTCTGGAAAAAAAAAAAAAAACCTAAATGAATGATCTGTGCAAGTGAGATCCCAGTAGAAAGAATGGGCCATCAAAGAAGGAGCTACCTTTCTCTGAAGAGAGGAGAGAACTTCCACTTTGACTATGAGCTTGTCTAAATAAGATTGAAGTCAGTGAACTCAAAAGGCTTCTATAGCCTTGGCAACTCATGACTAGAGCCTAGGGAGTTTACTGACGCCATAAACAAGAGTGTCAATTTGTTAAGTCAACAACAGGAGTCACTGTGCAGTTACTCCTCATGTAGGATCTCTGTCCTTAATGTGTTGTTCAATGTGAATTAATGCTATAACTAGTACTCAAACAGTATTTTACACTTTATGTTCTGTGTGGGTGCAAACTGATGAAATCTTTACTTAATATACACTAAATTGATCTTCTGTATATGAAGATAATTGAAAATGAATCTTGATGTGAAGGGAATGGGAGAGGGAGCAGGAGATGGGAGGGTTATGGGTATGAGGGAAGTTATGGGGGGGGGAAAGCCATTATAAGCCATAAACTTGACTTTGGAAATTTATATTTACTAATTAAAAATTAAAAAAATAAAAATAAAAATTTACTATTATTTTTAAAAATATTATATTGCTTGTGTATTCTCTTTCATGTTAGTTATGTTTTTTTAATTTTTTATTATTTTTAAAATATTTATTTATTTATTTGCAAGTCAGAGTTACACAGAGAGAGGAGAGGCAGAGAGGGAGATAGGCCTTCCATCTGCTGGTTCACTTCCCAGTTGGCCACAACAGCTGGAGCTGTGCCGATCTGAAGCCAGGAGCCAGGAACCAGGAGCCAGGAGCTTCCTCTGGATCTCCCATGTGATTGCAGGGGCCCAAGGACCCAGGCCATCCTCCACCACCCTCACAGGCTGTAGCAGAGAGCTGGATCAGAAGTGGAGCAGCCAAGCCTCGAAATGGCATCTATATGGGATGCCAGTGCCCCAGGCCAGGGCGTTAATCTGTTGTGCCACAGTGCCGGCCCCGGTTATGCTTTTTTTTATTATTTCCTTTCTTTTACTCCCATTTAATTAATTCTATTTTCCATAATACTTAGAGACTTGATTTTTGGCCTTTCTTCTTTACTAGCATTTTTTTTTTATTTAATGAATATAAATTTCCAAAGTACAGCTTATGGATTACAAAGGCTTCCCCCCCACCTACAACCCTCCCCTTTCCCACTCGCTCTCCCCTTCCATTCCCATCAAGATTCATTTTCAATTCTCTTTATATACAGAAAATCAGTTCAGTATACATAATGATTTCAACAGTTTGCCCTCACATAGCAGCACAAAGTGAAAAAATACTGTTGGAGTACTAGTTATAGCATTAAATAACAGTGTACATCGCATTAATGACAGAGATCCTGCATGATATTTTTTAAAAAAGATTGATTACTTTTCTATGTAATTTCCAATTTAACACCAAGGTTTTTTTTTTTTTTCTTTCATTTTCAATTGTCTTTATATACAGAAGATCGCTTCAGTATATACTAAGTAAAGATTTCATCAGTTTGCACCCACACATAACCACAAAGTGTAAAAATACTGTTTCAGTACTAGCTATATCATTACTTCACCTTGGACAACCTATTAAGGACAAATCCCACATGGGACGTAAGTACATAGTGACTCCTGATGTTGATTTAACAATTTAACATTCTTGTTTATGGCGTCAGTAATCTCCCTAGGCTCTAGCCATGAGTTGCTGAGGCTATGGAAGCCTTTAGGGTTCTCAGACTTCGATCCTATTCCAACAGGGCCATAGTCAAAGTGGAAGTTCTCTCCTCCCTTCAGAGAAAGGTACTTCCTACTTTGATGGCCCCGTTCTTTCCACTGGGATCACACTCGCTGAGATCCTTCATTTAGGTCTTCTTCTTCTTCTTTATCTTTTTTTTTTTTCCCCAGAGTGTCTTGGCTTTCCATGCCTAAAATACTCTCATAGGCTCTTCAGCCAGATCCGAATGCCTTAAGGGCTGATTCTGAGGCCAGAGTTACTGGCATATTTTTTTAAAAGATTTATTTATTTGAAATGCAGAGAGAGAGAGAGAGAGAGAGAGAGGTCTTCCTTCCACTGGTTCACTGCCCAGATGGCCACAGTGACTGGAGCTGAGCCCATCAGAAGCCAGGTACCAGAATCTGCTTCTGGATCTCCCACACAGGGATTTGGGCCATCTTCTATTGATTTTCCAGGCCACAACAGAGAACTGGATTCGAAGTGGAGCATCCAGGACTCAACTCAGTGCCCATATGGGAAGCTGGCACTGCAGGCACTACTTTACCTGCTATGTCACAGCGCTGACCCCTAACATATGTTTTTAAGACTATAATTTTTGCTATAATATAATATATAATATATATACTATAATATAAATTGCTGTAGTTGCATCCCACAAATTTTGACATATACCTTTTCCTACTTGCTTTAAAATATTTTTCATTTCATTATAATTTTTTGCTTGATTTATGTGCTTTTATAACAAGTATATTGATTAGCAACCATATTTGTGAATTTTCCACTTGTGTCTTGTGTATTAATTTTAGCTTTATTTCACTCTGAGTAGGAAATGCATACCTTGTGAGATTGGTCTTGAAATTTGTTGTGATTTTCTGTGTGACTCAGCATCTTTTTAATTTTGGTTCATGTTCTATATACTTTTGAATACATGCTCTCACTGAATACCTTTCTGTGCAGATCAAATATGCTAATTCTTTTTTCCATATTTATTACATTCTCATTGTGATTTTGTTTTGTTTTAGTTTCTTTTGTGTGTCTAGGCTATTAATTACAGATAAATCTGTACTAAATTTTTTCCTACAACTATTTTTTTATCATTTTATTTTTGCCAACTTTGATCTATTTATTTTCTAGATATTTTATTGGGTGTGTACGCTTAGTTTTTATTCAACTGCCTTGGTTTTTTTTACAGAGTTAGACAATGAGAGAGAGACACACACAAAGAGTTCTAGACAGTGAGAGAGAGAGAAAGGTCTTCCTTCTGTTGGTTCACTCCCCTAATGGCTGCTACGGCTGGTGCTGTGCTGATCCAAAGCCAGGAGCCAGGTACTTCCTTCCAGTCTCCCATGCGGGTGCAGGGACCCAAGCACTTGGGCCATCCTCCACTGCCCTCCCAGGCCACAGCAGAGAGCTGGACTGGAAGAGGAGCCAGGACTAGTACCTGGCGCCCCAACAGGGACTAGAACATAGGGTGCTGGCGCCGCAGGCGGAGGATTAGCCAAGTGAGCCACAGTGCCGCCCCTCAACTGCCTTTTAATATGCCATTTTATAATTATCAAAGGTGCGTCCATGTTTTATCTATAGCTATGCTTCTTAGCTTTCTATATGTTCTCTGATATGATAGCTATACCAGTTTCATCTTGATTGATTTTACTAGTGTTTTTTTTTTTCATTATTTTACTCTCAACCTTTTTGTTTCCATTTATTTAAAACACAATCTTTGAGTAGCCTATAGTTTTTATAGTATCTAATGACATTTATTTAAAAATTAGAGGGTTTATTGTATTCATATTTGTGCAGTTATTGAGATGTTTGGGTTTCCATCTATTATTTGCTTTTGTTTGTTTCCTTTCTTTTTATATTCCCTATTATTTGTTGGCTTTATTTCAATTACTACATTTTTTACTCTTCTTAGTGAATACACTAAGATTATTACTACATACATCTTTGGCATATTAAATTCCACTTCAAATTATTTGTCACTACTTGAGTTACATAAAGATCTTAAAACACTTTATTTTATTTTTTAAATTTTTTAAAATTTTATTTAATGAACATAAATTTCCAAAGTACAGCTTCCCCCCCATAACCTCCCTCCCACCCACAACAATCCCCTCTCCCACCCCCTCTCCTCTTCCATTCACATCAAGATTAATTTTCAATTATCTTTATATACAGAAGATCAATTTAGCATATATTAAGTAAGGATTTCAACAGTTTACACCCACATAGAAACACAAAGTGTAAAATACTATTTGAGTACTAGTTATAGCATTAATTAAACACCTAAGAATAATTGTGTATTAATTACAGAGTTCAACCAATAGTTTTAAGTAGAACATAAAAAATACTAAAAGGGTAAAGTATTAAGTTCTTTTTTTTCTTTGTTATATAGTTATTATTATTTTTTATTTAATGAATGTGAATTTACAAAGTGCAACTTTTGTATTGTTGTGGCTTCCCCCCTCCAACCTCTCCCCCTCCCGTGGCCCTCCCCTCTCCCATTCCCTCTCCCATCCTGCCCTTCATCGAGTTTCATTTTACCTTCATATAATGAAGATCAACTTAGTATATACTAAGCAAGGATTTCAACAGACTGCACTCACACAACCGCACAAGGTATAGGGTATTGTTCGACTAGTAGTGTTTTTAAGTTTCACAGTAGAACACATTAAGGACAGAGATCCTACATGGGGAGCATGTACCCAGTGACTCCCGTTGTTGATTTAACAATTGGCACTCTTATTTATGACGTCAGCAATCACCCGAGACTCTTGCTATGAGCTGTCTAGGCTATGGAAGCCCCTTGAATTCACCGACTCTGAACTTGTTTAGTCAAGGCCGTATCACAGTGGAGGTTTCTTCCTCCCTTCAGAGAAAGGCGCCTCTCTCCTTGATGGCCTGTTCCTTCTGCTGGGGTCTTGTTCACCAGGATCTTTCATTTAGATTGTTTTTTGCCACCATGTCATGGCTTTCCATGCCTGTGAGACTCTCATGGACTTTTTAGCCAGATCTGAATGTCCCAAGGGTTGATTCTGAGGCAGGAGTGCTGTTTTGGGCATTTGCCATTCTATAAGTCTGCTGTGTGTCCTGCTTCCCCCGCAGGATCATTCTTTCCCTTTTAATTCTATCCTTCATTATTTTCTTACACTGGTCTTATTTGTGAAATCTCTTAGACACATACCCTATCTTTTTGATCGGTTGTGTATTTATACTTATCATTTTACCAAGTGCACTGGCATTGGTACCTGCCTCCTTGGTAAGATTGATTTCAAATCCCCTGGCACATTTCTAGTTCCACCATTGGAGGTAAGTCTGAGTGAGCATGTGCCAACCTATATATCTCCTCCCTCTCTTATTCCCACTCCTATGTTTAACAGAGATCACTTTTCTGTTAATTTTATACACCTAAGAATGATTGTGTATTGATTATAGAGTTCAACCAGTGGTCTTATGTAGAACAAACAGAGCAACAGCAACAACAACACCACCACCAACAACAAAAATACTAAAAGGAATAAAATAGTAAGTTGTTCCTCAACAGTCTAGACAAGGGTCGATCATGTCATTGTCTCTCATAGTGTCCATTTCACTTTATTGGGTATCATTTTAGATGCTCATTTAGTTGCCATCGATCAGGGAGAACATATGATATTTGTCCCTTTTGGACTGGTTTATTTCACTCAGCATGATGTTTTCCAGCTTCCTCCATTTTGTTGTAAATGCCCAGATTTCATTGTTTTTTACTGCTGTATAGTGTTCCATAGAGTACATATCCCATAGTTTCTTTATCTAGTCATCTGTTGATGGACATTTAGGTTGATTCCATATCTTCGCTATTGTGAATTGAGCTGCAACAAATATTGAGGTGCAAATGGCTCTTTTTTTTCTCCCTTTTAATTCCATTTGGGTAAATTCCAAGGAGTGGGATGGCTGGGTTGTATGGTAGGGTTATATTCAGGTTTCTCAGGAATCTCCAGACTGACTTCCATAGTGGCTTTACCTGTTTGCATTCCCACCAACAGTGGGTTAGTGTCCCCTTTTCCCCACATCCTCGCCAGCATCTATTGTTGGTTGATTTCTGTATGTAAGCCAATCTAACCAGATTGAGGTGAAACCTCATTGTGGTTTTGATCTGCATTTCCCTGATGGCTAGGGATCCTGAGCATTTTTTCATGTGTCTGTTGGCCATTTGGATTTCCTCTTTTGAAAAATGTCTGTTAAGATCCTTGGCCCATTTTTTTATTGGGTTGTTTGTTTTGATTTTGTGGTATTTTTTGATCATTTTATAGATCTAGTTGTTAATCCTTTATCTGTTGTGTAGTTTACAAATAATGTCTCCCATTCTGTCAGTTGCCTCTTCACTTTCCTGACTGTTTCCTTTGCTGTAAAGAAACTCAATTTGAGGTAATCCCATTTGTTTATTTTATCCTTGATTACCTGTGCCTCTGGGGTCTTCTCCAGGAATTCTTCACCTGTTCCAATATCTTGAAGTCTTTCCCCTATGCTCTCAATTAGTTTCATGGTGTCGTGGCGCATCTCTAGTTCTTTGATCCACGTTGAGTGGATTTTTGTATAAGGTGTAAGGTAGGGGTCTTGCTTCATACTTCGACATGTGGACATCCAGTTTTCCCAGCACCATTTGTTGAAGAGGCTGTCCTTGTTCCAGGGGTTGGTTTCAGGTCCTTTGTCGAATATGAGTTGGTTATAGATGTTTGGATTGGTCTCCGGTGTTTCTATTCTGTTCCCTTGGTCTATCCATCTGTTTTTGTACCAGTACCAGGCTGTTTTGATTACAACTGCCCTATAGTATGTCTTGAAGTCTGGAATTGTGATGCCTCTAGCCTTGTTTTTATTGTAAAGGATTGCTTTAGCTATTCTCGGTCTCCTGTTTCTCCATATGAATTTCAGCATCGTTTTCTCTAGGTCTTTGAAGAATGACTTTGGTATTTTGATTGGCATTGCATTGAACTTGTCAATTGCTTTTGGGAGAATGGGCATTTTGATAATATTCATTCTTCCAATCCATGAGCATGGCAAGTTTTTCCATTTTTTTGTGTCGTCTTCTATTTCTTTCTTTAGTGTTTTGTAATTTTCATCATAGAG
Organism: Lepus europaeus; assembly: GCF_033115175.1. Taxonomy (NCBI): domain Eukaryota; kingdom Metazoa; phylum Chordata; class Mammalia; order Lagomorpha; family Leporidae; genus Lepus; species Lepus europaeus. Next base: position 51,582,159 of record NC_084843.1, read on the forward strand.
GTCTTTGACACCCTTGGTTAAATTTATTCCAAGGTACTTTATTGTTTTTGTGGCTATTGTGAATGGGATTGATCTTAGAAGTTCTTCCTAGGTCCTGGCATTATCTGTGTATACAAAGGCTGTTGATTTCTGAGCATTGACTTTGTATCCTGCTACTTTACCAAACTCTTCTATGAGTTCCAATAGTCTCTTATAGGAATTTATTGGGTCCCCTATATATAGTATCATGTCATCTGCAAATAGGGATAGTTTAACTTCCTCCTTTCCCATTTGTATTCCTTTAGTTTCTTTTTCTTGCCTGATGGCCCTGGCTAACACTTCTAGGACTATATTGAATAGCAGTGGTGAGAGTGGGCATCCCTGTCTGGTGCCAGTTTTCAATGGAAATGCCTCCAACTTTTCCCCATTCAATATGATGCTAGCCATTGGTTTATCATAGACTGCCTTAATTGTGTTGAGGAATGTTCCTTCTAACCCCATTTTGCTTAGAGTTTTCATCATGAAAGGGTGTTGTATTTTGTCAAATGCTTTCTCTGCATCTATTGAGATAATCATATGATTTTTGTTTCTCAATTTATTAATGTGATGTATTACACTGATTGACTTTCGAATATTGAACTATCCCTGCATACCACGGATAAATCCCACTTAGTCCGGGTGAATGATCTTTCTGATGTGCAGTTGGATTCGGTTTGCCAGAATTTTGTTGAGTATTTTTGCATCTATGTTCATCAGGGAGATAGGTCTGTAGTTTTCTTTCTCTGTTGTGTCTTTTCTGGGCTTAGGAATTAAGGTGATATTGGCTTCGTAGAAAGAATTTGGGAGGATTCCCTCTCTTCCAATTGTTTTGAATAACTTGAGAAGAACTGGGGTTAGTTGTTCTCTAAATGCCTGGTAATTCGGCGGTGAAGCCATCCGGTCTTGGGCTCTTCTTTTTCGGTAGTGCGTTTATTACTGATTCAATTTCTTCCATGGTTATGGGTCTGTTTAGATTTTCTATATCTTCATGGCTCAGTTTAGGAAGGTTGTATGTGTCCAGGAATCTATCCATTTCTTCCAGGTTCCCCAATTTGTTAGCATACATCTCTTTGTAGTGGTTTCTGATGATTCTTTTTATTTCTGTTGTGTCTGTTGTTATATTTCCATTACTATCTTTGATTTTACAGATTTGGGTCTTCTCTCTCCTTTTTTGGTTAGTTGGGCCAATGGTGTGTCGATTTTGTTTATTTTTTCAAAGAACCAGCTCCTGGTTTTGTTGATCTTTTGTATTGTTTTTTGGTTTCAATTCTGTTTATTTCTTCTCTGATCTTTAGTATTTCTTTCCTCCTTCTGGATTTGGGCTTGATTTGCTGCTGTTTTTCTAAATCCTTGAGGTGCATGGAGAGTTCATTTGTTTGGTTCCTTTCCAGCTTCTTGATGTAGGCACCAATTGCTATAAACTTTCCTCTTAGTACTGCTTTTGCTGTGTCCCACAGGTTTTGATAGGTTGTGTTATCATTTTCACTTGTTTCTAGAAATCTTTTGATTTCTCTTTTAATTTCTTCGATGACCCACTGTTCGTTTAGGATCATGTTGTCCATTCTCCATATATTTGCATATGGTGTAGAGATTCTTGGGTTGTTGATTTCGAGTTTCACTGCAGTATGGTCTGAGAAGCTGCATGGTATAGTTTCAATTTTTTTTAATTTGTTGAGGCTCCTTTTTATGGCCTAGCATATGGTCAATCCTAGAGAACGTTCCATGTACTGGGGAGAAATACGTGAACTCTGTGGCTGTGGGGTGGAAGGTTCTGAAGATATCTATTAGGTCTATTTGGTCTATAGCGTCAATTAACTCTGTTGTTTCCTTGTTGAATTTCTGTCTGGTTGATCTGTCCATTGGTGAGAGTGGGGTGTTGAAGTCCCTGTTACTATTGTATTTGAATCTATATCTCCCTTTAAATCCTTTAGTAATTCTTTCAGGTAGCCAGGCGCCCTGTAATTAGGTGCATATACATTTACAATAGTAATGTCTTCCTGTTGGATAGATCCTTTAATCATTATATAGTGCCCTTCTCTATCTCTTTTAATAGTTTTTATGTTAAAGTCTATTTTGTCTGATATCAGGATGGCCACACCAGCTCTTTTTTCATTTCTGTTAACTTGGGGTATCTTTTTTCATCCTTTCACTTTCAGTCTGCGTGCATCTTTGCTGATAAGGTGTGTCTCCTGAAGGCAGCATATGGATGGATTCTCTTTCTTGATCCAATCAGCTAGTCTATGTCTTTTGGTAGTAGAATTAAGACCATTCACATTCAGTGTGATTACTGTTAAGTACTGTCTTTTCCCATTCATGTTTCCTAAACGAGCTGTTTATGTATTTTGAACTTTGTTTGTAGGTTATTCTACATTCGCTTTTTTTTTTGTAGTGAAGTTCTTGTTTTTGTATTTCTGTGTGCAGCACGTCTTTGAGCAAGTGTTGTAGGGTTGGACGCATGGATACAAATTCTTTCAGTTTCTGTTTGTCTTGGAAGATCTTTATTTCCCCTTCATTCATAAATGATAGCTTTGCAGGGTATAGTATTCTAGGTTGGCATTGTTTGTCTTTTAAAACTTGAAATATATCATGCCATTGTCTCCTTGCCTGTAGTGTTTGTGATGAGAAGTCTGAGGTGAGTCTGATTAACTTACCCCTGAATGTGATTTGTCGTTTTTCTCTGGCACATTTTAGGATTTGTTCTTTGTGTATCACTGAGCTGAGTGTTGCCACAATGTGTCACGGTGAATTTCTCTTCTGGTCTACCCTGTTCGGAGTCCTGGCTATCTGTTGAATTTGGCTGTTGTTATCCAGCTGCCTTTGTTTGAAGTTTTCTGATATTATTTCATTGAAAACACCTTCCAATCCATTCTCTCTTTCCACACCCTCAGGGACTCCTATAATCCGAACATTACACCATTTGATTGAATCTTGTAGGTCTCTGACCATATTTTTTAATTTTATAATTTCTTCTTCCTGCATTTGAACTGACTGTATTATTTCTAGAAGTTTGTCTTCGAATTCTGATATTTGGTCTTCTATTTCATCTGTTCGATTTCCGAGGGATTCCATGGTGTTTTTTATATGGTCAATTGAGCTTTTCATTTCCAGTATTTCATTCTGGCTTCTCTTTAGGATCTCTAATCCTTGGGCTTGTTTTTCATTCAGCTCTCGACACTGTTTCTCATTATTTCTAAGTAATCTGATTATTAATTTTCTGAATTCTTTTTCTGGCATGGTTTCAAATTCTTCTTCTTCAGCCTCTGTTATGGTTAGTTTAGCCTGCTCTATTGGCGAGTTTATATGTTCTTCTAGATTCTTATTGTAGGTTTTTGTTTTGTTTTTTGGCATTCCGTCTGGGTGGTTTGTCAGGTTGATTTCCCTCTGCTATGGGCTGCTGTGAATCTGTACCAATATCCAGTGTAAGCAGGCTGCTCTGCCTCCTAGAGTTTGTTTGTTTATTTTTTACTTATTTATTTATTGTAACTTTAGTGGGCTGGTGTCAGGGCTTTGAGGTGCCAATCTCTGCCCCTTGGGGGCCAGTTTCCTTGTTCCTATGTTCACCCTTACGTGTCTGTGCCTGGGGTTCGTTGGTCAGCCACTCTCTCTCACTGCACCTCCTGCGTGAGGAGTGTCAAGTAGCTCCAGACCACCTTTGGACTCCGCCCCTGCTGCTTCCTCCTTCGGAGCAGAGGCCGGCCTCCTTTAAGCCTGAATGTAAACAAACAAGATGGCTGCACTCTGCCTGTTGCAGCTCTGATTGTGGGTTGGGCGGCTCCTAAGGATCCTGGCGTTTTCGATCCCTTAGTTCCTCCCCCTGGATCCTGCCCTCTTCCCGCGGGTGCTATTCAATTTTTTTTTTTCTGGTAACTTGAGTAGACTGGTGTCAGGGCTTTGAGCTGCCCTCCCTCGCTGCCCGCCCCTGCGCAAGGAGTGTCATGTCGCTCCACTCCACCTTTGGGCTCGCAGCTCTCCTTTAAGCCAGAATGTAAACAAACAAGATGGCTGCTTCCCTCCCACTGCAGCTCCGATTTGGGGGAGGGATCCTGGATTGTTTAGTCCCTCAATTAGACCCCCTGAATCGCGCACTCTTTCCACAGGCACTACTCACTCTGTTCCATTTTCTATTTCCTCCCCCACTCAGTCGTGCGTGTCTCAGTGTCTGTCCCAGGGTGGGTTGGGGGAGGGGCGGCGGTGGCTGTTACAGCAGTGCTGGGCAAGCGCCCTGTCTCACCTCGGCTTCCAGCGCTGGTGTGTACACACTCCTGCTGGTGTCCTGCTCTTCAGGTGTCTGTGTCCTCCTCACAGGTCCACCCTGTCTCCTCAGTTTTGGAAGAGCTTCCTTTTCCCCAAAACTACAAATTCTCACCCCTCTTTGAACCTTTCCTTCCCGGACCATCGGTGTGCTCCCTCCCTATTCTGCCATCTTAGAACTCTCCCCTAAAACACTTTAACACAATATTTTCCTTCTGTATCTGATGCTTTTGTTGTCACGTGATTTAATCATATACGTTACGCCCCACAAATGATCATTAGGATATACAGTCAACTTTCATTCATGTTGTCAATGTGTTTCTTTTGGCTTTTTCCCTCATATTGTTCACCATGTCTGTGCTGCCATCAAGGATCATTTTACTGTAATATCTAAAGAAGATACTACAGTATTTCCTTTAGTAGATGTTTTCTAATAATTAAATCTCTATTTTGGTCTGAGATCATCTTATTTTTTTTGTCTCTCCTTACCTTCCAAAGGATTGCATGAGATATGGAAATACCAGTTGGCATTTTCTTTTTGTTTTTTTTTTCTTTTTGATAGTAGTATAAGAAGTATATTCCTATTATCTTTTAGCCTCTTATTTTCTGTGATATTCAGCTGCTATTTTAATATTTTCCTTTTTTGAGAAAGTTCATCCTCCTCCAATTTTAATGAGGTATAATTGACAAGTATGAATTTCATATAGTTAAGGCATATAATATAATATTTTGATATGCATGTATAAACATTGTGAAATGATTACTACAAATTAATCAACATAACTGTCACCTAACATGTAACTGTGTGTGTGTGTGTGTATATGTGTGGTAAGAATTTTTAAGATCTACTGTCTAAGCAAGTTTGGAGTATACAAGGCAATATTATTAACTATAATCACCATGCTGTTCCTTAGGTTTACAAAACTCATTTGAGTAAGTGAAACCTTCTATTCTTTGACCAACAGCTTACTATTTTTCCCTTCCACCAGCTCCTGGCAGATGCCATTCTAGTCTTTTCTTTTATGAGTTCAACCTTTTTAGATTCTGCATATAAGTGAGTCAAGAAATGTTTATCTTTGTGTGCCTTATTTGTGTGCCTTTGTGTGCCAATTATTTCAATTGGTATAATGTCCTCCAGCACAATGTCATCTATATTGTCATAGCTGACAGAATTTCTTTCTTTTAAAAGGCTAATATCCTATTGTATACTAATATAGGTATAGTTATATTTTCTTTAACTGTCCATGTGTTGATGGACTCAAGTTGATTTATATCTTGGCTATAATTAGTAGAGTACAATGAACATGAATGTACAATAGTTCTTCAAGTTACTGATTTTATTTTCTTTTAATATATACACAGTAGTGGGGTTTCTGAATCTTATGGTAGTTATAGTTTTAAGTTTTTGAGGAACCTCCATACTATTTTCCATTATTGTTCTAATTTACATTCCTTCCAACAGTGTGAAGAGCTTCCTTTTTCTCTACATCCTTGCCAAAGTTTTTCTTTTGTGTCTTAGATAACACCCATTCTAACAGGTAAGAAACTATGTCATACTGTGCTTTTGGTTTGCATTTGTGTAATGATTAGTGATACTGAGAACCTTTTCATATAATAACATCTACTGGCATTTTTATGTCTCATTCATGTCCTCTGCCCATTTTAAAATTTATTTGTTTTCTTGATATTGAATTGAGTTCATTATATATTTTATATATTAACACTATCAGATGAGTGGTTTGCAAATATTGTCTCTCATTACTTAGCTTTTCTCTTCGCTTTGTCGACCATTTCTTTTTTAGTGCCAAAGGTTTTAACTTGATATAATACCATTTGTCTATTTTTTCTTTTTATTTGCCTATACTTTTTGAATCATATACAAAACATGATTGCTTAGGTCAGTATCAAAAACCTTTCCCCCTATTTTTTTTCAGTACTTCATAATTTTAGTTCTTATGTTTAACTCTTAATAGATTTTGAACTGACTTTGCTATGTATACACAGCATGAGTTAAGTGTCCAATGTCATTCTTCTGTATGTGGATATCTAGATTTTCTAACACCATTTTATTAAAAACAGTAATCATCACCCAATTGCGTCTTCTAGGCACATTTGTTGAATACTAATTCACCATGAATGCATAGATTTATGTTTGAGTTCTCTATGTTATTTAATTGGTTGTTATGTCTGTTTTTATGCCACTACCATTTAATTTTCAGTATTCTGACTTTGTAGGATACTTTTAAGTCAGGTGATAAGATGATTCCTGCTTTGTTCTTCTTGCTCAAGATTGGTTTGACTATTTAGGGTATATTGTGATTCTATATGAATTTTGGGCCTATTTTTCTATTTCTGTAAAAAATGCCATTGAAATTTTGATAGGAATTACATTGAATCTGTAAGTTGCTTTGATTAGTATTAGAATGGACATTTTTAATTTCATTTTTAATTTTAATTAATTTTTAACAGATTCAGTATGATTTTTAGATACAAGTCTAAGAATATAATGATATTCCTATATTTTCTCCAACCATTGTTCCTTCTACCTTTCTTTTCTTTTTTAGTTTTTGAGATAAAATATTTTAAAGTTTACATTGCAGTAAAAAGGCTTAATAATTCACCAAATAAGAAGTTTAACAAGTAAAAACAAAAAAAAGACACTAGTTTAGTGGGAATATAGACAATGACTATAAATGATAAGTGAGTAGAAAAATGATCATTTCACCCATATACAGTTTTTTTTTTGTCAATTAGTCATTTATAATTTCTTTCAATGAAATATAACCAATGACAATGTGATATCTAAATATTTCCTGTATGGTTACAAGATAATAATTAAGTTCATTTAGACTTTAAGCCATTGCCTCTCAACAGTTTATACATAGAAATAATTTTATGTAGATTGCAATGTAAATAATTATGTATTACATTTTTTGTACTCATTTAACAGAGATTACAGAAAATATGTGGTATTTGTCTTTTTGGGACTAGCTTATTTCACAGAATATAATGGTTTCGAGCTGCATCCATTTTGTCGCAACACACAGGATGTCACTCTTACAGCTGAATAATATTCTGCGTTGTCTTTAGTCATTGGTTGATGGGTATCTCTGTTAATTGCATATCTTAGCTATCATGAATTAAGCTATAATAAATGCGGGGTACAGATAACTATTTCATATGCTGATTTCATTTCATTTGTGTGAATTCCTAGGAGTGGGATGGCTAGGTCATATGGTAGATTGGTTTTCAGATTTCTGAGGAATCTCCATACTGTCTTTTTTTTGACAGGCAGAGTGGACAGTGAGAGAGAGAGAGAGAGAGAGAGAGAGAGAGAAAGGTCTTCCTTTTACTGTTGGTTCACCCTTCAATAGCCACTGCAGCCGGCGTGCAGTGCTGATCTGAAGCCAGGAGTCTGGTGCTTCTCCTGGTCCCCTATGCGGGTGCTGAGCCCAAGGACTTGAGCCATCCTCCACTGCACTCCTGGGCCACAGCAGAGAGCTGGACTGGAAGAGGGGCAACCGGGACAGAATCCGGTGCCCCAACCGGGACTAGAACCTGGTGTGGCGGCCCCACAGGTGGAGGATTAGCCTATTGAGCTGCAGCGCTGGCCTCCATATTGTCTTCCACAATGGCTGTACTAGTTTGCATTCCCACCAATAGTCGATTAGGGAACATTTTTCCCTACATCCTCACCAGCATTTATTACTTATTGATTTCTGTATGAAAGCCATTCTAATTGGGGTGAGGTGAAACCTTATTGTGGTTTTGATTAACATTTCCCTGATGGCTAGTGACACTGAGCATTTTTTCATTTGTATGTTGGCCATTTGGATTTCCTCTCTTGAAAAATGTCTGTTCAAGTCCTTTGCCCATTTCTTAACTGGTTTTTATGTTGTTTTTTGAGGTTTTTTTTTGAGCTTTTCATAGATCTTGGATATTAATCCTTTATCAGTTATATAATTTGCAAATACTTTCTCCCATTCTGTCAGTTGCCTCTTCACTTTCTTAAGTGTTTCCTTTGTAGTGCAGAAGCTTCTGATCTTGATGTAATCCAACTTGTCTATTTTTATTTTGATTGCCTGTACTTCTGGGGTCTTTTCCAAGTCTTTGCCTATGCCATTGTCTTGCAGAAATTTCCCAATATTCTTATCTAGTAATTTGATGATATTGGATCTTTGACCTATGTTGAGTTGATGTTTGTATAAGGTGTAAGGTGGGGATCTTGATTCATACCTCTGCATTCAGAGATCCAATCTTCCCAGCACCACTTGTTGAAGAGACTGGCCTGTCTCAAGGGATTGATTTTAGCTCCTTTGTCAAAGATAAGTTGTTTGTAGACCATAGATTGATTTTTGGAGTTTCCATTTTGTTTCATTGGCCTCCATGTTATTTCTGTGGCAGTAACAAACTGATTTTTTTTTTTATAACTGCCCTGTAGTATGTCTTGAAATGTGATATTATGATGCCTTCAGGTTTGTTTTTGATGTTTAAGATTGCTTTAGCTATTCAGCATCTTTTGTGTTTCCATATGAATTTTAGCATTGTTTTTTTCTTGATCTGTAAAGAATGTCATTGGTATTTTGATTAGGATCACATTGAATCTGTATATTGCTTTTGATAGTATGGATATTTTGATTTTATTAGTTCTTCTAATCTACCTTGGAATATACTTCCTCCACTTCTTTTCTGCTATCCCCTGGTCAGGATCGGCTTCTCTTTTTCCCTATTCAGTCATTTCAGAATAGTAACATGGACATTTTAGCAACATTTATTCTTCTGATCCATGAACACAGGCTATCTTCCTGTTTATTTGTGTTTTCTTAATTGTCTCCCTTCAGTATTTTACATTTTCAATATGTAGATCTTTTGTGGCCTTTGGTTAAATGTACTCCTAAGTATTTTTAATGTAAATGATATTTTTTTGTAAATGATATTGTTTTACTATTTTTTTTCCAAATAGGTTGTTTTTAGTATATACAAATGCAATTGAGTTTTATGTCTTGCCACGATATTGGATTTGCTTCCTAGATATAACAAGTTTTTGGTGGAGTCTTTAGGGTCTTCTATATATTAGATTACATCATTTGTAGAGAAAAGTTTACTTTTTCATTTCTGATTTGGATATCTGTTTTTCCTTTTTCTTGCATAATTGCTTAGTCTAGGGCTTCCAATACTATATCAAATAGACTTGTTGACAGTGAGCATCCTTGTCTTATTCCTAATCTTAGAGGAAAAATGTCATTTTTTCACAATTGAGGACATTGCTAGCTGTGGGCTTCTCATAAGTGACTTTTACTATGCTGTGTTTCATTACTTCAGTTATTTTTCATGAGAAGATATTGATTTCTGCTACGTGCTTTTCTTGCATCTGTTGGGATTATCATACAATTTTTATCTTATATTCTATTAATATGCTGTGTCACTTTTATTTACATGTGTCAACACATCCTTGCATCTCAGAGATCATCCTACTTGACCATGGTGTATGATCTTGTTAATGTGCCATTAAATTCAATTTAGTAATGTTTTGTTGTGAATGTGTATGTGTGTTTATCAGGGATATTGCCCTATAATTTTCTCTCTTTATAATTTATTTTTTGGCCTTGATGTCAGGATAATGCTAGCCTTGTAAATGACTGTGTAAGTGTTCCCTTGTCTTTAATTTTTTTGGAAGAATTTGAGAAGAATCAGCACTAATTCTTTAAATGATTCACAGAATTCATGAATGATTCCATTAGATCCTGACATTTTCTTTGCTGGGAGGTTTTTGATTACTAATTCAACTTCCTCAATCATTATTAATCAGTTAGGACTTTCTATTATTTTGTTGGGCCCATTGAGAAACATATAGGTTATCAACTTTATTGGTGTATAATTGTTCATTGTACTTTCTTTAATTTTAATTAATTAATTTATTTTTGACAGGCAGAGTTAGATGGTGAGAGAGAGAGAGAAAGAAAGGTCTTCCTTCCATTGGTTCAACCCCCAAGTGGCAGCTACGGCCGGTGTGCTGCAGCAGCTGAAGCCAGGAGCCAGGTGCTTCCTCTTGGCCTCCCAGGCAGGTGCAGGGCCCAAGCACTTGGGCCATCCTCCACTGCCTCCCCAGGCCACAGCAGAGAGCTGGACTGGAAGAGGAGCAACTGGGACAGAATCTGGCACCCCGACCGGGACTAGAACCGGGGGTGCCGGTGCCGCAGGTGGAGGATTAGCCTAGTGAGCCACGGCGCCAGCCATTGTACTGTCTTTTTAAAAATATTTTTATTTATATAAAGTGAACAAATTTTATGGTATCAGTTGGATGGCTTATTTTTCATTTCTGATTCAATTTATTTGATTCTTTTTTTTTTTTTTAGTCTAGCCAAAGTTTTGTCAACAGAGTTTATATTTTCTTTTTTTTTTTTTAAAGATTTTATTTATTTATTTGACAGGCAGAGTTACAGACAGTGAGAGAGAGAGAGAGAGAGAGAGAGAGAGAGAGAGAGAGAGAGAAAGGTCTTCCTTCCATTGGTTCACTCCCCAAGCGGCCACAACGGCTGGAGCTACGCTGATCTGAAGCTAAGAGCCAGGTGCTTCCTCCCAGTCTCCCATGTGGGTGCAGGGGTCCAAGGAACTGGGCCATCCTCCACTGCCCTCCTGGGCCACAGCAGAGAGCTAGACTGGAAGAGGAACAACCAGGACCAGAACCCGGTGCCCATATGGGATGCCGGTGCTGCAGGCAGAAGATTAACCTAGTGCACCACGGCGCCGGCTCCCAGAGTTTATATTTTCAAAACACAACTTTTAGTTTCACTGATTTTTCTCCATTGTTTTTGCCATCTGAATTTCATTCATTTCTGCACTGATCTTTGTTATATTCTTTCTTCTGCCACTTTTGGGCTTAACATTTTCTTCTTTTTCTACTTTGTTGAGATGTAAAATTAGGCTATTTAACTTGAGATCCTTTTTTCTTTGATTCTGTTTATCAGTATAAGCTTCTACCTTAAACCTTCTTTTGCTGAATCCCATAAATTTTGGTACGTTGTGCTTCCATTTTCATTTGTCTCAAGATTTTTAAAAAATTTTCTCTTTCCATTGTTCAGGATTATGTTATTTGATTACCATATTTTTTAGAGATTTATTTTATTTGTTTGAAAGATAGAGTTACAGAGAGAGGTAGAGACAGAGAGAGAGAGATCCTCCATCCACTGGTTCACTCCCCAGATGGCTGCAATGGCCGGATCCACGCGGATCCAAAGTGAGGAGCAAGGAGCTTCTTATTTTTCCCATTTTTATCCTGCTACTGGTTTTTAGTTTCATACCACAAAGTTTAGAAAAGATACTTGATATCAATTTCAGTTGTTTTTAAATGGTTCACACTTGTTTTGTGGCATAATATATACTTGCTCCTGGGGTATGTTCCATGAACACTTGAAAAGAATGTGTGTTCTGCTGCTGTTGGTTAGATTTTTTTATATATCTGTTAGATCCACTTGGCCTATAGTATAGTTAAAATCTGATATTTCCTTATTGAATTTTCTGTCTGGATAATCTATCCATTTTTGAAAGTAGGACATTGAAATCCTCTACTGTTATTGTATTGCTATCAATTTCTCTTTTCAATTCCATCAATATTTGCTTTATATATATTTGGTGCTCTGAAATTATGTGTGTATATATTCATAATTGTTATGTTTTCTTAATTGACCCTTTTATTAATATTGCTAGTTATTACAACATTAATAATTAATATTGATTTGTCCCTTTATTAAAAGGAACTTTCTTTGTCTTGTGATAATTCCTGACCTAGAATATATTGTATTGAAGTATAGTTTTGATTTTCATTTGCGTGTGTTAGCTCTCTTTTCACTTTCAAACTTAAGTATTTCCTTAATATTATACTTTATGGGTGGACCTGGTGCTTAGGCCTGTAGATGTGGGTCTGGATCCTCTACCTGCAGAGCTCGCCTGCTGCTAAGGTCTACTAGCATAGGCATGGCCACTGGAGCTTGAGTCAGCACAGGTTGGCCTGTTTCCTGGATCTACAGGAACTGGCCATAAATCTGGGGGTACAGGGACTGGTTCCTGAGACTACAGGGACCAGCCTATTACTGGAGTTCTTGGTGGTGATCCTGGTTGTGAGCTCTGATAGACAGCTGGGTGCTCATCCCACTTTGCTTCCACTTGTACCTAATTGAGGGAGTATAGGCACAGGTATTGTGAAACTTTCTACCCTCATCAGTGTGTCTTTTCTTGTTTATGTGCTCCATTGAGGTGATATGATGACATTCTTGGATTCCTTAGCTTGTAGAGATCATTTTGTGTCTGGACAGCTATTCACATTGATATTTCTGGAACAGGGCTTGTGCTAGAGTCTCCTATTCCATATTTTTGCTGATGTAATGCAACTCATGGAAAGTTTTTGATATGTCTAGATGTATTTTTGTTTGTTTTTTAGCATTTGTGACATTTCTCCAATCTGTAATGATGCATTTTCATCAGTTTTTGAAGATTATCAGCCACCAACTTTTAAATATTCTTTTTGTCCTATTAACTTTCTTTCTTAGGATTCCAATTATATATGCGCTATACATTTTTTTTACCATATTTTCTATTTGCATTATAGTTTTGTAACATATAGTGTCTATTATTTCTCTGTGTTTCATTTTGAATATTTCCCTTCTATTCAAATTATAGTTCATAATCTTTTCTTTAGTTTCATCTAATCTGTTCTTAAAGCTGTCTATTAAGACTTAATTCTAGTTATCATAGTTTTCAATTCTATGATGGTCATTATATTCATTTTATAGTTTACATTTCTCTTCTGAATTATTTCTTCTTATCTTTTAGTTTTTAAATATGATAATAACATTATTTAATGTTTGAGTCTGATAATAATATCTGGATCCTGTATGGGTCTTTGGGTTTTTTTGTTTTTGTCTGCTTTTTTAAATTTTGACAGGTAGAGCTACAGACAGTGAGAGAGAGAGAGAGAGAGAGAGACAGAGAGAAAGGTCTTCCTTCCATTGGTTCACTCCCCAAATGGCCACAACGGCTGGAGCTACGCAGATCTGAAGCCAGGAGCCAGGTGCTTTTTCCCAGTCTCCCATGCGAGTGTAGGGGCCGAAGCACTTGGGATATCCTCCACTGCTTTCCCAGGCCACGGCAGAGAGCTGGACTGGAAGAGGAGCAACCGGGACTAGAATCTGGCACCCATATGGGATGCCAGCGCCGCAGGTGGAGGATTAACCTAGTGCGCCACGCGCCAGCCCCCTGTCTGCTTTTTTTTTTAAAGATTTATATATTCATTTTAAAGGCAAAGATACATAGAAGGAGAGAGAAAGAGAGACAGAGACCTTCCATCCACTGGTTCACTCCCTGAATGGCTGCAACAACCAGAAGTGGGCTAATCCAAAGCCAGGAGCCAGGAGCTTCTTCCAGGTCTCCCACGTAGGTGCAGGAGACCAGGGACTTGAACCATCTTCTACTGTTTTCCCAGGCATGTTAGCAAGGATCTGGATCAGAAATGGAGCAGCCAGGACTCAAACTAGTGCCAACATGGGATGCCAGTGCTACAGGCAGAGGCTTAACCTTCTACCCCACTGCATTGGTCCCTGTTTGTCTGCTTTTTACTTTAGATTTTGGGCATCCATTTTTATCTCTTGGGTATTGGTTTAGTTTTTAATGAATCCTGGACATGATATATTTAAAAATGTGAAATATTATCCTCCTTAAAAATGGCTTCCTTTTAAATCTGGAAGGTTGTTGGTACTGGACAGATGACTTTAATCCTGTCATGAACTGAGTTGCCTGCAAGTGACCTTTATTCCATACTAACAATGATAAGTTTCTAGGGTGTAGGCTTTAGTCACAACTAAAAGTTTAGTGTGTTGATTAAGGCCTCTCCATCTTAGTATATCCTCTAAACTCCTATTTCTTACCTCAAGTCCAATAAGACTTTCCAGAAGTTCTATACAGTTTCTCCACTACTGCTTAAAAATTGGCAAATGCCTCAAAAGAAAAATTGCATTAATGTGAGGTTTATCTAGGAGCTGTATCTATCTCTGGCATCTTGACCCTTTAAGTCTATGCAAATTTTGTAAGGTTTTTGATGTCCTCAATCAAGCATTTTAAAAGATTTTCTGGATTTTCTGATTGTTGGAGTTTTGGTCTGTAATACATCTGTCTACTATTACTGAAAATGGAAATTTCTTACCATTACATTGGCTTTTTCTCACTTTGATATGCCAACAATCTTTCTTGTTTTATTTTCTGATATGTTCTTTTCCTTTGCATTTGACTTGTCTTCCTTATTCAGATCTATTTTATTGCAGATTTTGCTTTAGTGTCAGGGCTGTTATTTTTCAGTCTCGCTCTTTTAGTAAATTCATTTGTGCAGATAAGTCTTAAATATATTTCTATGAAGCATGTTCTGAGTTTCAACATTCTATATTTCTACCCACCACTCTCTCAAGTAGTCTGTTAAGAGTGGGGGCAATGAGTTGAAGTCACATCATGATTTCAGAACTTAGCACCTGTGTCTCTTTGGTCACAATATTTAATCTCTTTATATCTTGGGTTCTGCATCCAAAATATGGAAATGATATGAATAGGATTATTTTGAGTATTGAATAAGATCATATATATAAAAATTCTTGACATATGCCTGGCACAAGGTAAGTACTTAAAAACGTTAGCTATTATTATTCTGAATATCCATTGTAAGTGAAGTATAGAGGTAGATATTAACAATTCAAAAATATGGTATCTATCTTTAGTATAATACCTCCCATTTTCTACTGGAGGTATTTCTATTAACATGTCTCAGTAATTCCTAAACTAAATATGTCAAAACTGAAGTCTGTGCTTTCTTGACACAAAGTCAATCATTCCTGATATTTTCAGTGGTGCTTCCATATATGTAGCTCTCTAAGATAACAAACAGAATAATTTTACACTTCCTCCAGTCCTCTGCCATGTCTGTCACAATCTCTAGTCAATTACTTTTCCTCTAATGTTTCTACCTCTCTCTCTTTCTTCCTCTGACACCTTTATTATAGCACTACTCCTTTCTCACTCCATGCATCGGAGCCTTAACTAGCTATTTTTACTCTTCCAGGCTTTTGCCCATTGGCTTTTGTATCCTACACTCCAGCACAAGCATTTTCTTATTATAACACAATTTTATCACCTATTCTCCTGCTTGGATTTATATAATTTCTTTGTAATACCAACGATACCAATTCCTAGCTTCTTATATGGATGTGTAAAGTACCATAAAATCCTAACCACTTACCCCCTTCATTCCTATCTCACCAAGATTTGTTCCTATAAATGAAAAGAAAAGTCTGAAGATAATAATCAAAAGCTAATCTTAACATTCTTGGCATCCACATTTACTATTCTTCCATAGAAATAACCCATTCTCCTTAAAGAAATACTTGATTCCTTGGCTAGAGAAAGAAAAGTACAAGGCACAACAGAAATATAATGAGAATATTACATAAGGAAATGTTTTTAAAAAATATTTGTCATGAGAACACAGGATTTAACCTGGAGGAGCTTCCAATAGCCAATCCTGCACCAACTTGATCAAGAAAATAAATAATAACAATATTGGATTTAATTTATCAAATAAAATACATGGCCATGGTAATTACTTATTTACATGAATAATCAAATAAATCAATACAGGAATAAAAGCTGTTAATCTTCACAATAGGATTCCAAGTAATAAATTTAGATGAATAGAGTGAAAGAATTGCCATTAGGCAAACGCCATGGTAATAAATGTTTCAGACAGGATATACCACAGGATGCCAACACCTACAGACAATGATTTGAAGTTAAACAGGATTTTTATACTCTTAGAGTACCTTCCCCAAACGCTATCAACTACAGAGGTAAAGATAATTTTACAGTGGAGAAACCTGACAAGAACCAAGAACCAAGACATATCAACATCATGAACTCTGAGATACAATGCATTGAGAAAGACACAAACATAATTTTAAAAATATTCTTTCCCAAAATGAAAAACCTCATTCCAGCCACAGGAATCTATTAATCTAATGCAAATTGGAAGAAATTTTGCAAAATAACTGATCGGTATCCCTAAAAAAGAAAGATAAGTGGGAAGTGGGGTTCAATATCTTGGTGTGGCATTGTGAGGCAACTGGAATCCTATATTGGAATAAGTTTTGATCTTGGCTAATATGCATTCAGTTCAGCTTCAGGCTAATGTGCCTGGGAAGGCAGTGGAAGATGGCCCACATATTTAGGCCCCCTGTCACTCATGTCGGAGTCCAGGCCAGAGTTCCTGGTTCCTGTTTTTGCCTGGGCCTAGACCTGGCTGATGCAGTCATTTGGAGCATGAGCAAGTGAATGAAAGATATCTCTCTGTTGTTTTCACTCTCCCCTCTCTTTCTCTCTGTTTCATACTCTCTTGGTTACTCTGCCTTTCAAATAAATAGATAAATAGATAATTTTTTTTTAAAAAAGGAAGAGTAAAGACTATAAAGCCAGAACTGATCAACAGAGACTAAAGAATAATTGCAGCTAAATCCTATGTGGAATTCTGGACAAGGTTAATAAGGTTAATAACACTGTGCTGCTGTTAATTTATGATTCTTGATCATCACAATATGATTTCATAAGATGTTCACATGGAGGTTAACTCTTCTTGCTACTTTTGCAACTTGCTTATAAGTCTAACATGAGTTAGAAATAAGAAGTTAAAATATAAAAAAAAAATTGTTGTACTTCCAAATGATGCTTTACTTTCATGTCTTTACTTGATTCTCCAAGAATGTGTTCATCTTGCTGTGGTTTATCTCTCTGAAACCACTGTCCATTTTCCTTTATTGTCTCTGACACAGTATACATAATGACTGGTATGCCAGCTTTGGTGTCAGAATGACATGAGCTTAGATCCTGAACTAGCCTATCATTAGCTGGTTACATTAGCTGGGTCACAGTTGGTATATTATACTAGTCTTTGATTTTCTCACCATTGAAATGGGGGCACTATAATATTTTGTTAAATGATTGTATTGAAGGTTAAGTAAGATACTTCTCGTGCAGTGCTAAACAGGGACTTGTACTTAGTAGATGCCCAACACTTATGATTTTTAGGGCAAATGTCATTTTGTTTAGAACTTATCTCTGACTAATCTGAAAAAAAATTCTTACTCCATGCTCTGTATATACCAATTCAATTCATATATTTAAATTTTTATTTGATATCTAATAAGCTGATCTAAGTTTAGATAATTCTCAATTAAATTATAAAATCATTTGATGCAGAACGACTCTTCTATTCCTTTTATAGTGCTGCAACTGCCTCATTCAGTATTCTGCACACAACACATGATGAATGTTCACTGAGTGATTATAAAGTTAGCAACACTGAATTCTTTCAGCTTTCTAATGAGAAGACATTTTCATATAATGATAATATTTAGTACACTAAAAATGCTACAACTTTGCATGCTGGCAAAATATACAAATATTACATTCATTTCTATGTTTTAAATTAAAATTTCCATAATAATAAAGTTATATGATAGGTAAATGTCTAAAAACTCTAAACCATCAAAAGAGCATGCCATCATATGACAGTTTGAAACATGGGTGACACAACAGTACTTCATCAGAATTCAATACAACGCCTTCAGTCTAAGTAACTTCATTCTTTCGTATTCACTGTAGAATGGTCATTGTAACCAACCAAAAAAATGCATGTGATTTTTAAAATCAAATATTTACAGAAAAAAACTCTAAGAAATATGTCAATTTCATACTTTAATTTTTGGAAGGAAGATCTTCTAACTAGAAATAAAAGTGTGGTGGGATTGAATAATGACTATTCTTAGAACTGTAGGGAAATCAGAAGAGGGCTCAGATGATATTGAGAAACCCATAGTGCTTTGACTAAGAGGGTAGTGTTTGGCTTCAGCTGCATGAACTTCCCTCCTTAGTCCATGACTAAGTGGGCTGGCTGAATAAAACCTTAGGTAGATGTGATTTTGTTTCTTCATTCATCTGCATCTGTTTATTTATCGCTGACAAGGGAATAATAATAGTGTCAGCATAGTCAGGTTTTGGTGAGCATTACATAAAATACTATGTGTGAAGTTTAGAGTGTCATGTACTATGTAACTGCACAGTAAATGTTAGCTTTTTTAAGTAGAGAAAGATCTCTTTCTACCTTCCCGTCCTAGAATCTTTGAGGCTAAGAGGAAACTTACTGAATTTTATGGTCAACTCAGTTATTTTCAAAGAGGAAGAAACAGAAGAACATTGATTTGCTCAAGGCAGCAAAGCTATTATATATTGAAAATGGCTGGTTCATGGGGAGAAAAAGGAAATCCTTAAAGAAATTCACCCATTGGAATGAATAGGCAAACTGTCATCCTTACTAAAATGAACTCTGCCTCCTCCTCAAATAGAAGCCCTTACTGAAATGAATTCAATCTCTATACTTCCATTTGATTGCTGTTATAAAAATGTATCTTGATTATACAAGTGTTTGAAGAAAAGCATTGGGTCTTTACTGAACCATTATTGTTTAATAAGAATCCATTTCAACCAAGACAGATGGCTAAATGTAGAAATAATCCAAATGTCCATTGACAGAAGAATGGACAAAGTGTGGTATATTTATGTAATGGAATACAATACAAACATGATAAAAATAAAACATACCTACATGAAACAAAATGAGTTCAATTTAGCTATGATTTTACATAAAAATAACAGGTCCTGGTATATTACACACAACATTTTAAAAGTTGAAAATAACTAAAATAAGAGAATATATATTTTTAGACATGATACAATGATGTAAATGGAAACAAGGCTAATATTGGGCATACAATTTGGAATGGTTATTTTGGGGAGTCAGGAAGAAGAATGGAATAACACTAATGAAAAAATGTAAATATTTCTAGTGTTTTAGTTTCCATGAGGTAGGTGATTTTCTGGTAGTTTCATATATTACTGAAACAAACAATGACAAGGTCCTGTGCAAATCGATAATAAGGGAATATTATAAACAAAGATATTTTAAGTGCAATGATTGTGTGTGTGTGTATCCTGCATTATACTCTCTATCTCCTCATATTGGGAAGTTAAGATACACATATCACATGCTGAATCATCCTCAAAAGATTGTTAAGAACTTCCTTCTTCACAGAAGAATGGTTAACACTCAGTGAGAACAGCTTGGTTTAAGACACATTTTGCTTCTATTTCTGGAAAAAAAAGGAAATGTAGCGAATGAGCTCTTATGAATAAACAGAGAGGCTCTCCCTAAAGTTCAGGGATGCAGCAGAAATCTGGGTTCTTGGCTCCTTGGCTATATTTTGGTGTTCTATTTCCCGGGTAAATCACACCCAGCATTTCTGTGCTAGAGGAGGCCAACAGTTTTATTATCTATCCTCCCATTTTATAGATAAACATACTAAGATAAAATATTCTGCCTGAATTCCCTTGTCAATACTTGCAATGAGAGGGTTAGAGAGATTCATCAGACCTTGGAGCAACCTTCTCTGGCCCACTAAGTATTTCTTTATTTATTTCTCTTACTATTGTCTTCTTTTTTGTCTCCAAAATGGTGGATGAATGGATAGGATATATCCTGAGATGGTGAAGAAAGTTTAGATAGAAAAGGAGAGAGTGTGACAACTTTGATGACAACAGCGACAATAACCAGAACCTGTTGAATGCTTATTGTGTTCCAGGCACAGTTCTACTTTGTGCCTGGCATATTCTTTGTGCTTGGAATATATGGCATCATTTAATTCTCAGAACAAGGATTAAAAGTCTAATACTAAGAATTACTTCATCACAAACAGAAATATTATCTTGTTTTCTTCTTTGTTTGCCACCATACTGTATACACAGCAAGCAACAAAAGTCAATATTCGTTAAAAAAGCCATATAGTACATGAGGGTATAAAAGATGGTGTGTAGCATGAGTAAAATCCTTTGTCTACAAAATAATTTTGATAACTGAACTTCTGGGTGGGAATGTTTACTTCATCTGGTTTTTGGCAGGCCTTTAAGGTATCTCTAATTCTTATTTGCTGCACCCCTCTGCTTCTTGGATTTCTTCTAAGTTGATAGGGAATTTGTCAGCCATACATTTCAACAATCCATCTCCCCAGAAGAACAGGTTTGAAGGATGATGGCTTTTCTTCCTGTGATGCAACAACTCTGACTGCAGTATGTGAGACTGTGACTCAAATACTAAGAATGAGTGGCTAGACCATTATGCAGCATAATTAGTATTGGCTTCTAAAGCACAATGGTGCAATTTCCTTCATGTGTCTTTTGACAATCCATGTTGAACATATAGTGAAGCTGTTGCTAGTGGAGTTTATTAGAATGCTCATGTCATTATCCTGACCTCACTATATATGACATAATGAGCCTTATCTTTATGACTTTTGTGCTCCTAATCCTTGCCTACAAACACACCAAGAGACCTAAGAGAGGATACGTCTAGGCCTTAGGGTTTTTACATGACTCTAGAGAATGTGCTGAGCCACACTAAAATGGAGGCTGTGATCGATGTGAAGATTCTAAAACAAATCACACAGCTTCCTGCTAACCCTTGTCCCATGGC
Source organism: Lepus europaeus (assembly GCF_033115175.1). Taxonomy (NCBI): domain Eukaryota; kingdom Metazoa; phylum Chordata; class Mammalia; order Lagomorpha; family Leporidae; genus Lepus; species Lepus europaeus. The sequence continues at coordinate 51,603,037 of NC_084843.1, forward strand.
ATATTTTAATAAATAAAATCAGGTTGAAATGTAAGCAAGTCTTGAAGAATTCAAAAGGTCAAAAACCAGGAGGGCAAGGGGTATAGAAGGAGAGAATGGGCTGACTTTTTTTGTGGGAAGTGGTACAGTGAGTCCCATTAATTAGCTGTATGACTGTGGGTAAGTTAAATCCCTGAGCCTCTGTTCAGTAAGGATAATATTTGTATTTTCCTCATATAATTTCACATAATCCCTAAAATAATTTTGTGTGGTAAATTGCCTAGGATGCTATGTGGCATATGTCATACAACCAATAATTATTAGACATTATTGTAAAAGAGAAGAATGACATATCCCCTAGATGGCTTTTGTGAAGAATAATGTGTACGATGTACCTACGATAATGCCTGGTTAAGCCATCAACAATATGCAGATTGTCTTCCAACGTTTAAGTCAATCTGTCTTCCTAATATGCTTGTTGCTTCCTCTTACAAAACATTGACTTCATCCTTCCCTAGTTTTGCAGAAGAATAAATGATAGCTTATAAAGTTGCAGTGTCATGCATAAACTATGCAGAAGAGGAAGAATTTGAACTCAAGTGTGCAGAGCCCTGAAACAGGCAATATTTCCATATTACCTCTTTAAAGATCTTACTGTTGAGCTAACCTGACGTTGAATTACATGTTTCTGGCTGCTCATTACCTTAAATGATTCATTCAGGTTCACTTCATTGTTGTCCATTAATGGAGTCCCCTCAGAACAGTACCAGATTGGAAAGCAACTGCACACCAAGAAGCCAGAAAAGTGGAAGCCATGTAAAGAATTTTTTAAGACTGCAGTTTGTTTAACGAAGAACTTTCCAGAGATGCAGCAGCAGCAATCTATCAACTCCTTGCAGTGTCATCAATCACAGAAGCACAGGAAAAAAAAGCAAGCTGGACCCAGTACCCATCCTTGTAAATTATTTTTCAGGAAATCCTGCAGGCTTGGTTTTTTACCAGGAAACAATTACAGTTTAATATAGAGGACCACAGAATTCACATGGAACCGATTTCTATTTCTTTCTGTTCTGCTTACACAAAGGAAATGCAATTTTTCATAAAACAGCAGAGAAATACACAAGCACTGAACTAATATAGTGGCGCCTGTCACTTACAACTGAAGGATTGTGTCATTTCTCATTGCCAGTCCTGACAGCACCTCAAATAAAGAGGCGTCTTAGCAAATTATGTTCTTGATATCGCTTACCAAAATGCGACAGCTCCATTTTAAATATTAAAGTGACAATGCAAGGACCTGAAGCTACATATAAAGAAAGTTTACCATTGCTCAACTGATGGTTCATTATACTGTTCATGCCGTTATCTTAATCTCATATTTTTTGTGTCTGTAAATGTGCAAAATTTAAAAAACTGTAGGTAATTTTGTATTTTATATGAATCCAGGGACAGAGATTGTTCAGTTATCATTGCTTTGATATTAAATAGCTTGAACCTGTACAATGACTTTTGAGCATGCTAGTGGGGTAGCTTTGTTGCAAAAATGTGGTTTGTTAATTGTTAAAGTGATAAATGGAAGAAAACTGGAATTTACATTGAAGCAAGCCTTGTTGAAGGCTTATATGATAAGGATAAAGAAAATGTTTTATATTTATGTGCAGGTTCAGAGGAATGATTGTCTAGAGCTGTTCAAATCTGTGACTTTGCAGCTGTAATCAAAACCAGCGGGAGAGTTTCTGACTTATATCCCTGGCAGAGAACTCACAGAATACATAATACATACCCAGAAGAGTTAAGAGAATTTCAATAGTTTCTTAGGTAACAATTTTCATTCTCTGCTCTTAAGATGTTTGAAAAATGAAAGGCTGTAACCCAAATCAAGCATTAATTAAACATCCGTCTCTACTTTTAAATGAGCTTTTTAATACCAACGTGCTCATGAATCTAATGCTCCCTGAAACGAGGGATGCATACAACTTCCTAGAATGATGACATCAGTGGGCAGATTTTTTCCATAGCAGTTAGTCATTTAACATTGAGCTGCAGCATCTTGGATGCATGGTTGCCAGGACTACCATCAGTAGAAAGAATAAATTGGGCTTGTGCAATCATCCTTGGAAATGTGGAATCTCCTTTTTTTAAAAAAAAAAAGATTAATTTATTATTTGAAAGCAGTTACAGAGAGGCAGAGGCAGAGGCAGAGAGAGAGAGAGAGAGAGAGAGAGAGAGATTTCTTCTATCCGCTGGTTCACTCCCCAAATGGCCGCAACGGCCTGAGCTGGACTGATCCCAAGCCAAGAGAGAGTAGCTTCTTCTGGGTCTCCCATGTGGATGCAGGGGCCCAAGGTTTTGGGCCATCTTCCACTGCTTTCCCAGGCCATAGCAGAGAACTGGGTCAGGAGTGAAGCAGCCAGGTCTCAAACAGGTGCCCATATAGGATGTCGGCATTGCCACCACTGGCTTTACCCACTATACCACAGTACCAGCCCCTGTGGCATCTTTTTTATTGTCACTCTTAAGAGATATTGCATTGGATTCAAGGCCAACTGGGAGTCCATCATTTTACAGTTTTGGGTTCATTTCCTCTGTAGATTGGGAGTTATTTGCATTCCATTCTCCAGAGGGCAGTTCCCTACATAGACTTCATAGAAAATGGAGAAGGCAGTGCATTTTCTGAGTTCATAGCTCTGCTCACCTGGACTTGGTGAAGCTGAATGATCTCCATTTCTTTAGATGTCATGAATCACAGTGATAACCCAAGCATGGGTTGCAAAACACTTAGTAGCATTGCACCCTGGGAGAATTTATTTCTCTGGGTCACAGTTTCCTCATCTGTAATGATGAGTCATATCATGCCACAACATATCTTAAAATGTTGTTTTGCAAGCACTCAATTTAGCTATTAATACTTTGGAGCAGAGCTATCTGAGTCATTGAGGATGCAACTCCTGACTTCTGAGTCTGTCTCAGAAAAAGGAAGTGGATGCAGCCTAAGCCATTTCAAGAGAAAGAGTGAGGGCCGGCGCTGTGGTTCACTTGGTTAATCCTCTGCCTGCAGCATCGGCATCCCATGTGGGCGCCTGTTCTAGTCTCAGTTGCTCCTCTTCCAGTCCAGCTCTCTGCTGTGGCCCAGGAGGGCAGTGAGGATGGCCCAAATGTTTGGGCCCCTGCACCCACATGGGAGACCTGGAGGAGGCTCCTGGCTTCGGACCGGTGCAGCTCCAGCCATTGTGGCCATTTGGGGAGTGAACCAACACAAGGAAGACCTTCCTCTCTCTCTCTCTCTCTCTCTCTCTCTCTCTCTCTCTCTCTTTCACTGTCTATAACTCTACCTGTCAAATAAAAAAAAAAAAAAAGAGAGAAAGCGTGAAATGCAGTGAGAAAATGTTGCTACTTAGTGTTAATAAATTCCTACAGCAGTGCCAACAGTTAGATACTGTTTTTTAACCCCATTTTATAGTTATGAAATGTTGGTTAGTGGTAGAGTTTGAGCCCTGTTTGTCATCAGATCTTATGTTAGTCTGCTGCAATGTTTCGCTCGGAGGTTAGGATTGGGAGTTGCAGTAATCCCACTCATACCACTAACTCGCTTTGTATCTTTGTGACCTTGACTAAATATTTCATGTCTCTGTAACTCCGCTTTTCTTTTAGTAGAGTTGCATGAACTCTATGGCTTTTTCCAGTTCTGACAATGTAAGATTCTATGAAATCTTTACTTAGTATATACTGAATCGATCTTCTGTATAAAAAGATAATTAAAAATGAAAAAAAACTTAGTTTTAAATTGGAAATTGCATAGAAAATTAATCAATTTTTTAAAAAATATCATGGCCAGTGCCGCGGCTCAATAGGCTAATCCTCCACCTTGTGGTGCTGGCACACCGGGTTCTAGTCCCGGTTGGGGCACCGGATTCTGTCCCGGTTGCCCCTCTTCCAGGCCAGCTCTCTGCTGTGGCCCGGGAGTGCAGTGGAGGATGGCCCAAGTGCTTGGGCCCCACACCCCATGGGAGACCAGAAGTACCTGGCTCCTGCCTTCTGATCAGCGCGGTGCGCCGGCCGTAGCCCACCAGCCGCGGCGGCCATTGGAGGATGAACCAATGGCAAAGGAAGACCTTTCTCTCTGTCTCTCTCTCTCTGTCCACTCTGCCTGTCAAAAAAAAAATACAAAAAATATCATCTAGGATCTCTGTCATTAATGTGCTGTACATTGTGATTTAATGCTATAACTAGAACTCCAACAGTATTTTTCACTTTATGTTGCTATGTGGGTGCAAACTGTTGAAATCTTTACTTAATATATACTAAACTGATCTTCTGTATATAAAGAGAATTGAAAATGAATCTTGATGTGAATGGAAGGGGAGAGGGAGTGGGAAAGGGGAGGGTTGCGGGTAGGAGGGAAGTTATGGGGGGGGGAAAGCCATTGTAATCCATGAGCTGTACTTTGGAAATTTATATTCATTAAATAAAAGTTTAAAATAAATAAATAAATAAAAAGATTCAATAAGGAGAAAATAGTTGGATGGAGTGAGGGATGGGGTAAGAAAGGGAAAGACAGACGAAGTAAGGTGGGGTGTGGAGAGGAGGAGGGTTGGAGAAAGGGAGAGATGGAGAGACATACACACACACACACACACACATATATATATATGTATATATATAATTATAGTTGAACACATTGATATCTTTGTAGCTTAGAAAGAACTCAAAACATTTTCACATATATCATTACAATCATTCTTGTACAATATGTCTATATGTCATCACTGTCATTTTATAGATGAGAAAACTTCACTATAGAAAGATTGTACTTGCCAAAGTCACAGAGCTAAGCCATAGAATCTAACAGTTGTACTGCTAGTATTTAATAGCAACCTCTGGAATAGGCTAAAAAGTCACTTCTGAAAACTTCTATTGCTTAATAATGCAAATAGAAATGTACTTCATGTTATTCAATCAAAGAGTTATTTGAAAGATATAAATCAAATGTCTTTAAATCAAATACTATTTGTCACTGGCAACTTTTTAATTTCTGTTTGATCTTCAATGGATGATATCTCCTTTAGATTTTTTTCCTGCTTTATTTCTATATTTCATCTCTAACCTTTATCTAGTCATTCAATGCAAAAAAAAATTCATATTTAATGGACCCTATAGTGATTTCACTAAATCAGTGACTATATGGTGATAATGAGATTCCTTAATTCTACAATATCTCTCTGTTCCAAAGTTTCTCTATCAATTGGAGATAACAATCTCCAACTGAACTTCCTTGATACAATATTAAAAATTAAATGAAATATCTGGGACAAAGCTTGGACCAGAGCAAAATACATAGGAACCATCATTTCTTTTATAAATCTAAAGTTTTTGTTTAAAATTTTCTTATAAGGATATCTTAAGGAAGAGATTTTGATTAACTTAAAAATGCTAAAAGGACATGAAAAATCTTTTCCCTTTAAAATCCCAATTGTAAAATAAATCAGACTCATCACTTTATTCTTCTCTCATTCTCTCTCTTAATTTTCCTGTTCCAGAGGAATTATCCTTTGTGTAGTTTCTTGATGGCAACCAAATTTGTTTCTCAAATGGAGCATTGGTTGTTGCGGTTCTGCTGGAGGGCTCCAAAAGATGGGAATGCTGTTTGTTTGCTTTATGGATCCCTGTAAAAATTCAGCTTCTCTCAGCCATACGTCTCTCTGATTACTGCTTAGCACTATATATTTTGACAAAGAGAAAAATAGTCTTGATTGTTAATACCAAAACGTTTTAAGAGTTTAGTCTCAACTGCAGCATATGGATATATTTAAAGGCTAAAATCCTTTACACAGTTTGTGTCAAGATTTTAATTTCATTTACTAAATCATTAAGCATGCATTTGGAAGAGAATATTCTTGTTGAAAAAGAACAATCCCTTGGGATATGTATCCTATACACACATACATATAAGTCTATGTTTATGAATATTTAACTTATGTATACATGCATATGTGTGTATGTGATGAACTCTATAGTGCTTAGCAAAGGAACTTTCTAAAACTGACTCTGTTAAAACAATCATATCTCACAAGCCTCAGACAGCTCTAGTGTGCTATATTTTTAACCTCTGGAGAATATAGAGTTGTGGTTTACTCATGATAACCAGAGATGGTGGAAAAGTTAACTACTTGGCAGTGGATCACATTTCTGTAATAATCCAATACACATTGTCCATTGATTTGTTTCAGATTTGGCATGAAATTAAGCAGTAAATATAGATACTACTTTTGTTGTCTGACAGCAGGTTTGATCGTGAACTTCATTCAGCTAGGACATTTTCTTTCTTTGCAACTGATTTCAAAAGGGAGTCAGAAGCCCATTTGCAAAAACTTCAACCTCTAAATTTATGAAATTTTGATCTAAATCCAAATCTTTTGGCATTTAGTTCATTGGCCCTTGGCAAAAAATTCCTGTTTTCAAAAAAGAAACAAGTCATAAGAGAACTTTATTAAAAAAGGCTCAACCAGCTGTTTAAAAGGCTATTTTGATGATGTCAGTGCACGCGAATAAAAAACACATGGATTTAAATTCCCTTAAATTATACAAGCCTTTAAAAATTAAAGGAACTATGCTGGGAAAATGTGTTTTAGGTTTATTAACTTAAGAATCAGTCTTCCATGGTTTCTAAACAGCCTTGTATTGGGAGGACACTACAGTTATTTGTTAAACATAAAGGCAAGTGAGAACACGGTTCAGTAAGAGCCAAGAGTCTCATGTTTACAAACCCAAATGGGAGTGGGTTCCTAACAGCCAGCATGAAAGCTCATAAAAATCACCTCTTCCTCCTCCCCAATAATACAGTAGTAACAGAGAGAATGAGTGCTACACTTTCAAGTTGCAACCATAGTTTCCTGTGCAAATGTTTATTTTCCTATCATGTAGACAAAAGCCCTGTTATTTAGAGAGCTGTTGGTTGTACACTAATTATTGAAATAGAGTTGCCAACCTAAAGGTTCTCTTTGTCTTCTGAAAATCATGGGCTCATTCTTCTGAAACTGAAAGAGTTTTAGCTACCATAAATTGAGCAGGAAGACAGTATAAACAACTTTACTTTTCAATTCTTAAGGCAACATGACACCTCTTTGCAGAAGAAGATGTGGTGAAGGTTTGACAAATGAGTACATTCAAACATAGACTCTATAACAAAAGCATTTGGAAAGTATGATTGATGCCCCAAAACAATTCTTTCTTGTTCTTAATTTGGTGAAAAATAAAAATGTGTATCTTCACCTGCTAGTTACGAGGTCTCCCAGCCATTTCTTTCATGACAATGTGATATGATGCTGGGACTCTGAGCCCTGAAATAGCAGACAGAAATAAACAAGTCACATCTACCTCAGTGACATCCTGATACATTTTTTTGAATGTCTATAAAGCTCTAGATTCTACTTCCTTAGTCTGGGGAGATATAACCCTTCTTTCTTGAGGGAATTATGGCAATAGTAACCCATATTCTCTACTCTACAGATGTTTACAAGTCCAATGAGGAGGAGTATGGCTTTTACTACTGTTGCTTCTCATAAGTACAATGTGTTATACTCTAATTTACAAGTAAATATTTATACTTATATAAAATAGATGCTTAAGGAACTACTCTTATTATTTTGTATGTCATTTGCAACTCTGCTATGAGGTAACTATTTATTGCCATGGGCTGATGAGATAAAAAAATCAGAGAGGAAATAGGATCTGCTAGAAACCACAAAAACTGTTAGAGTACGGCAAAAATAGGAATAAAAGTAATATCTGTCTAATTCCAAAGTGCATACTCTTCAAATTAAAAATATCCACCAAGGCAGCCAAAATTAAGAATACCGACAAAAATATGCATGAGTATACAAGCCTTCCATACCTGACTTCTGGGAATTGAAACTGGTACAACCACTTTTGAGAACTGGTTAGAGGTTTCAAGTAAAGCTGAATATCTTCACACCTCCTGTCCCTATAATTCCACTCCTACATATAGCAATAGAAATGCATACATAGACATATCAGAAGACATGTGCAACAATGTTCAACTATTTATAATTGTCCCAAACTAGAAACATCAAAAATGTGTTATATTCAAACAATATAATCTGTTACACTTTAAGAATCAAGAAACTTAAACTATAATCAACCACATGGCTAAATCTAATATACATAAAATTGAATGGCAGAAGCTGGATAAAAGAAAGTACATTCTATAGGAGTTAATTTTGTCTATTTTAAAATTTTATATAAATCATCTTATTATAGATAATGTGATAATAGCTAACCTTGGAGAAGAGGTATAGACTGGGAGGTAACATGAATTGTGCTTCTGGCATAACTAAAAATGGTTTTTGAAAATATATGATTTCTGTATTTTACTATGCAGAGTATTGTTACAATATTTACTTTAAGTTACCCATATTTTAGAGAAGTTTCAGGTTGACAGGAAAATTGATAAGTTACAGAGATATTTCATATATCCCTACACTCCTGCATGCAGAACCTCTACCCTTATCAATAATATCCACTAGAATAATTCACTTGTCACAACTAATGGACCCACACTGACACATCATTATCTCACAAAGTCCATAGTTTACATTAGCATTCATTCTTGGTGTTACACACTCTATAGGTTTGGACAAACGTATAATAACACGTATCCCCCATTGAGGTATCATGCATAGTGGTTTTACTGCCCTTTGTTGCTCTACCTGTTCATCTTGCCTTCATTCATAACCCCTGGCAACCACTGATATTTTCCCTGTCTCCATGTTTTTTTCCATGTATTTATTTATTGAAAAGGCAGACACACACGAACACACACACACACACAAATGTCTCATCTTGTTCATTTTCCAAATGCCTGCAACAGCTAAGGCTGAGCGAAGCCAAAACCAGGAGATGGGAACTCAGTCCAGGATTACCTCCAGGCAGACAGATATTAGGTGACCTATATGCCAATGAAGCAAGAAGGGAAAGAAAACAGAGCTTTCTTTCCAATGAGCTAGCATCACTCACAGAAGAATACAGCTTTGATCATTAACATGTGAAAATACTTCCCTGGTATGACCCTGCAAAAATTCTGGTAATTTCTGTATTTACTCTTGTTGTTCTTGCTTCACTATCCTAGCCTGTCTTTGTGCTCAAGAAAGCACATGCATCTGGTCAGCAATTCAAGTGCTTACTCTCAAAAAATTTCAATCTCCACGCCTAATAAAAATTTTCCCAGCAAGGATAGGCCGCTCTTGATACATTCTAGACCTGTTGTCTTATTTCTTTGCAGCAGTGCTGAACATGTGGCCACAGCCCAATCTGCATGGTTTATATGCACACCCAAGTTTAATTTGGAATCACAAGACCCCAGGGCCCCTGTTGCTAAATAACCTGGGACTTCCATCTGTAGCACAGCATATGTTAGTCTGTTGCAAAGTAAAACTGGGCAAGAAATCCAAGTCTAATTATAAATATACAGTCAGAATGTCAGATAAACTTCTTCCAAGTAAATTATTACTTTAGGACATGATGAACTTTGGCTTACTAAGGCATCTTTTCCATAGCGCCCTCTGCCTATAAGTACTCACTGTGAGACTTTGCCAACTGAATATTAACTTAAGGAGTAATGGAGCCTTTCACAAATATTTATGCTCTATCTAGAAAGAATATTTTGTCTAGATTCTGTGAATTGTATAGAGCCAGGTGAATGAAGGCAAAGTTTAAGCACATTTAATATTTGGTTGTATCATGATTATGAAGTGCTCTATGGAAGGATTTCTCAAACTGTAGCCTTCAGTTTATAAGTAGGTGATGGAATCAATTTAGAAGGTCCATCACTAGCACTTTTAAAGACTGAAACATACTTAATTAGAAAATTTTAGAGTAAAGTGCGTGTATTAATTCTCGGTATTATTTAGAACAATATTTTTGTTTGTGTTGTTTAATTTGTGTATATGTATGTATGTGAGCAGGATATACAAGGTGTTTCTTATTGGATGACAGTTTTTAAAAGTTTGGAAAATGTTGCTCAAAGTGCATTATAGGCTGATGTAATGTTATAATGGCCATGACCATATCATTGCAGTAGCTCTTTCATATAACATATCTAACTCTGTGCCTGGCAGTGGTAGGCACAGAAAATGAAATAGTGAATAGTGGATGAGATCAAGGAGATCTCCACCTCCATGGACTGTGCATTGAAGAGGGAAGTATGTGTTAAAAAATGAATGGCACAATTAATTACTTGTACAACTACAGTGATCTCAGGCAGCAAAAAGGAAACAAATGTAGAGATTAAGAGAGTGAATGATAGAAAAATCTGACAGAAGTCATTCCAGGGTATCAGCAAACCCTTAGCAAAGTGATAGTTGAGCTGATATCCACAGGATGAATCAGAATAAACTAAGTTCTGTCTCAGAAATTGTAACTATAACTCAAATATTTTAATTAACCCATTGATTCTCCCAGTTTATTCCTTGACACCTCAACATAATTCATGCCTCACAAGGACTCCAGAAAAGCCCCCTCCTGATCAAGTGTTAGTGATCTGTTTTCAAAACTTCCTTTGCACAGTCCCTCGTTCTCTATTCACACAGACTGATTCCTGCTTTGTACTGCTCAATGGCAGATAAAGGCCTGTAAAGATGCTTTCCAGTGATGCTCTGAGAGAAGTAAGAAAAAGTGTTGTAACTGATACAAGGGACAGCTTCTGAACCACTGAGTGGTCGTTGTGTGTTGACCACTGTGCCCCCAGCTCACTGCCTCTCTGAGCAGCCTCCATGATCATAGGAAGAAGGCAGCGTGTTAACACTCACTTTGCCTCTCAGAAGATTCATTGTAACTCCACTCCACAAATTCATTTGCTTATTTATCCAAATTGGATACTGAAATGGGGAAAATTCAATGTAACAGATTTCTTCTTGGGATGACCACTGCATTTGTTTATAGAAATGCTTTGAAACCACTTCTTAGGATAGTACTGGGTGGTGGGGGGAGTGGTGGAAAGATGCCAGTCCGCTACAAGACACATAGCTACCTTTCGAAGAAGGGTGGGCACTCACTTGTGAGCTAATGTGTCTTTCTGAAGAACAACATGTTTTCTGTCCATCATCCAAAATGTGATTTCAAGGATAACTATTGGAGTTGTACATCCCAGCACCAGAGAGAATGTCACCTTTCTATAATGTTTGCAAAATGTATTGTTAAGGAAACCAGGAAGAACTGCAATAATGAACCAGATCAGTCCACTAGACCAGTGATCTTCATATTTGGATCAGAGAGTACAAATGAACTCTAACCTGCAATGATGCAGTGTTCTACTCATCTCCTGAAGAAGAAGAAAACTAAAGTGAATGCGATGCAGTTCTGTTAAAAAAAATAACCTGCCTATTGTGCTCCTCATTCATCTGGAGGAGAATCAAATTTGGTACGAAATTTTCATTCTTGAAGTTTTTAACACTTTCAGGCAAAAAGAACTCTGCAGAGAATTTTAAAAGGGATTTTACTAATTTTTTACTATTGGGAACATGATGCCTCTTGCTTCCCTTCCCACCTTTTCCAAACACTGGAGTGAGATCTGCATAGCTCACTGATATTCCTGAGTGAGTGATTTTTTTGTGTGAAAACAAAATGTTGAGTTTTGTGTTTCAGTGGGTACATCATGAAAACAGACACAATCCCATTAAAAGATGGAAGAAAAACTTTGGTTTATACCAAAAACTGTAGAATATTTTATATTCTTCTATAGCAATGTCAAGATAGAGATTTTATTTGTTTCGTGTTTTACTGACAAGAAACAATGATAATAATAGTGTAAGCCAGCTAGTCTATGTCAAGAGTCAGCAATTTTTTGTTGTTTTTGTTGTTAAGGGCTGGGTAGTAAATATTTTAGCTGTGGGGACCAGATAGTGTGTTTTGGAACTACTGAACTCTGCCATTTAGTACAAATGCAGCCATAAATGGATGTGGGTATGTTCCAATAAAACTTTATTTATAAAACAGGAGTTGAGCTGGATTTGACCTGCAATCCTGATTTTGCCAATCCCAGGTGTATATAAGGAGAAATTTTGAGGGAGAAAGATCTGCCTATACCAATCTTAGGCTTTTCGATTACTGTTTCTTTACAAAGCAATTATGGTGATTTTTTTTCGGTGGTTTCTAAAGACTATAGGGACATTGTATATTCTTTCTTTAATCCCTTCAGCAAATAAAAGCTTCAGAGTGATTTTCAAAACCACTGTGCTTTTTTTCTTTTTTGACAGTTGTGCTGATGTTACTGTTTTAAAAATAATCAATGTTTTCCCTCAGAAGAAAAACTGTACATCTGATTGCCATGTGTTATTAGAAAAGAAATCAAATGTCCTGTGACTGGAGAGTTACACTCTGAAACAGATCTAATCAGGGAGCTGCCTGTGTTTCAGGAGGACAATGTTGGCATTCAGCACCCCTCATTCCAGTGAGTCCAAAAATGTGTCAGTCAGAGACCTATGTGTCCTATAATGTTTCTAAATTCAAACTTGCTTTCCAGTTAGTAGAGGCATCACTTTAAAGTGCCAAGGAGAACGATCAAAAAGGAAGCAAATTTTATGTATTCCTGGAGGTTGGAGAGATCTTGGAGATCACTGGAGCCATGCATCCACTATGAGCCTTCCACACCCATACCCTGCCCTCACACCTCTGGTGATAGAAGCTTCTTTTTGTCCTGGGTTAGCTTGTTGTCCTGATTGACTTATCACTCAAGATGTTTTTGAGGTATTCTGACAATGTTAGTCTTCCTTTAAATTTTTTTCCTGCGATCCCAGGCAATATCTCACGCCTCACGAACAAGATAAGTGAGGATAGCTACTTGTTCTTGTGATTATTTCTCTATCAGGGCTACACAACAATGATTCTTTGCTAAGTTTCCATATAACGGAGTTGAGAAGAAGCATTTCCAACTCAGATGCAACCGAGGTGGGACACTTAATGTGAACAAGTGAAAACATGTTGAATGAGATTGAAGTGAACCAGAGAGGGGACATGCCCAGCCAAGAAGCAAACGCCACACAGCATCCACCAGTTATTGCTCTGTGAAGAAGTGGGTTAGGACTTTAGATGATATTTTTCAAAGAACCTGAAATTCAATATTTCTATTAGAAATTTCTCACTTTTTAAATGTTAGCAACCATTTTTTAAAAAAATGCTTAGACGTTCTGAAAGCAAAACAAAACACATCTGTGGGCCAGATTTGGCTTCTGGGAGGCTAGTTTGAGACCTTAAGTTTCAAGTCATCTTACAGTCCTGGCTGCCATATTTTGTACACATTCCAATTTAGTCAGTTGTAACTTAAGAAACATTAACCATTGGAAGAGAGAATGTCTTAATTGAAAGGGAAACAGAGGAATGGTAACTTCAACACAGTTGAGCTCCGACAATCAACTTTGCTGTATAATCAAAATTTAGGTCACAAGTAACATAAGGCTAAATTTTAACTTTTTAAACATTGTAAACTCTGAAAGTATAGAGTATATGTTAACATGTGTTAACAGTCAATGTGATAGGTCAAAAAGAAAGCATATTGCTCTTGTCTGAAAGAGGTCTCCTAAAAATGGGAATAAAGCACTACAGGAATATAATATAAAGCCATTACCAGACCATATGTTTGTGATATAACATGAGGCATTTTCTTGCCAGGATATCACATAACCATGGCAAACTGCCACTACACTCTCTCTGCCATAAAAGAAAGAGATTCAACAGACATTCTTGGGATAAATTACATTAATGTTTTATTATAAGTATTTAATTTGTAAAATATATTCCTGGCAGTACCACTTACCAGAATAAATAATTACATCACTGGAGTGAGAAGATATTGTTTTGTCATTCTGAAGTCTGCCCTTTCCATGACACATTTTTGACCGAATTCAGAAAGACATATCTGGACTACATTTTTGTTACGTGATTGTACCCTTATTGTATGTTCTGATTTCTAAGCCAGTTTGCCCTTTTCCCCTTATTTCCTGAAAAATCTGTTAGGAACTTAATTGAAAGAATGGAATGAACACTAAGCTGCAGCTGGACAGCCCCTGGTGTTAAGGTTAATCCACCAGCACCCTATCTAATTGCTGACCTCTTTCCTCATGGAAAGGGTGGTCTCGGATGATCTGCAAATTCATCTCCACCAGAACACTTTCTTTGTCCAAAGCTGGCAGCTCATAAAGAGTGGGGGAAAGCAGAGTAGCTTTGTGGAATATTCTATATGGTTGCTTCTAATCCATTTGTTTCAAAATTTTCTCTTCTTTACAATTCAAATTAGTATTGCAAAAAATACTGGGAAGGGAGCTCTGATGATTTTAAGACACATTATTCAATTAAAAATCTGGACGTATCTTCTATGTTCATATTAAGAAGCTGTTTCAAAACAATATTGAAATATTTTGTTGTAGAGATGGACTGATTTTAGAAGTAAGAGTATTGTGTTAGTATAATTCTTATAAAAATGCCAAGTAGTGTTATATTTCCCCTCCGCTGATAGAAATTAAGAGTTAGACATGCATAGCCTTAAATTACCTCCTTTTCTAGTCAGACAGTAATTAAAGCAATGACAAATGCATACAGTTACAATATACAGTCTGTTAGTGAAAATCTAGAATTAATAGCATTGAATCTGATACTTAGAAGGAACTCATCTTGTTTTATGTTAACTCCTAATGATTTTTAAATCAATCAAGACAACTAAACAAAATCCATACAATTTAGGAAGCCAGACAGTTGTGTTCATATTCACTTTACTACTACAATAAGCCTGCTCACTTCATAGAGTTGCCCTTTCTCAGAATGTTTCTCAGATGCAAAATGTAGAATACAGTCCTTGAAAGCTCACATTTTGTTTTCCAATTTATGTATTAAATTAATAAACTATTCATTGTAGCACAGTTGTTTTACAGACTTTGATATTTAAAGAAATTGCATTAAATTGTAGTTTATGACTTCTATCTCTGTGAATAGACCTTCCAATTTTCTTAATCTCTGACTCTGAAACCCTTCTCATGCTGTTTAAGAAAAAGTTACTATCTTGAGGGAAAGTCTTTTGAAAATATTGTAAAGTCTAGGCCACCTTAACACACAGTTTACAAGGATCAGTAGCAGCTTGCCCACATGCTTCTCTGTGTTTAGGACTCCTGTTATTCTAAAGTGCCTGATATAGAATAAGCCATGACATTTGCTGTCTTATGTGCTATTGCCAACACACGACTTGTAAACACTAGCAGATTTTCTGATCCAAACCACAATGTCATTGGAAAAGACTTCCAAGTTGATGACTCTACAGGATCATAGATAAAAATGTATATCATACATGTTAATCAAATAGTATATATGCAAATATTCATAGATATATTTTATATATGTATTAATAAAATAAAACTTTTACTCTGTAAAAGAATCTGTTAGGAGGATAAAAAAGGCAAGTAATTGAGTGGGAGAGATATTTGTAAATCACAATCTGATAGAGAGTTGAGATATAAACTATGAAAGGGACACTCAAAACTCCAAACAGTAAAAAATAAAAAAAAAATTAGAAAATTGGCAAAAGACTTGGAGACATATTTCACCAAAAAAGATGTACAGCTGCGTGACAGCAAAGCTCATAGAATAATGTTCAGTAGCACTAGCCATTAGGGAAATGCAAATTAATTCCATAGTGAGATATCACTGTGTACCTATTAGAACAGCTGACATAAAAAAAAGGACTGATTGCTGCTGAAGAGGCTGCAAAACTGGATCTCTCATATGTTGTTCTTGGGGATGTAGGATCACACAGCACTCTGGGAAATTCTTTTGCATTTTCATGAAGAAAATAACTGGGGCTGGTGTTGTGCAGCTTGTTAGGCTGTCGTCTGCAATACCGGCATCCATGGAGGTGATGGTTTGAGTCACAGCTGCTCCACTTTCGAATCAACTCCCTGCTAATGTGTCTGGGAAGACAGTGGAAGATGACCCAAATCCTTAGACCCCTGAACCCATGTAGGAGACCTGAATGGAATTTCAGGGCCCTGGTTTCAGTCTGGCCATTGCAGCCATTTGGAGAATGAACCAGTGGATAAAAGATTTCTCTCTCTCTCTCTCTCTCTCTCTCTCTCTCTCTCTCTCTCTTTTCTCTGTCTCTCTAACTGTGCCTTTAAAATAAATAAATAAATTTTTACAAAAAGAAAATAACTGTACACTTGCCATATGATACACCAGTTAGCTCTTCTGAGCACATTTTGGAGAAATAAGAACTTAGGTCCACATGAAAATATGTACAGAAATGTTCATAGCGTTTATTTGTAATAGCTGCAAACTCCAAACAAGAAACATGTCCTTCATTAGGTGAGTGATTGAACAAACCTCTGGAATATCCAGAACATGGACTCCTGCTTAGCCATTAAAGGGAACACAATGACTTGGGTGGATCTTGAGGGCATTATTCTCAATCAAAAGAGCCACTGGAAAAAGGCCTCATCCTACAAGATTCTCTTTACACACATAATATCTGTAAAATGATAAATTATAAAGATGGATAACAGATTAGTGTTTGCTAGGGATTAGAAATAAGGCAGTGGAGGTGGATGTGACTTTGAAGGGACAGAATGAAGGAAATGGGTATGGTGCTGTATCTTGATTGTCATGGTTGCACAGTCTATACATATGGTAAATTAGCATGACGTGATGCATACACTTTGTACCAAAGTCAAGTTCCTGGTTTTGGCATTGTACTAGAGTTATTAAAATAAATTTAGCAGAGGAAGTGGGGAGAAGGGCATCAATTATCTCTCTATGTTTTTGAAACTTAAAAAGTAAAAATACTTTTAAGATTTATTTATTTGAAAGGCATAGTTAAGAGAGAGAGACTGAGAGGGAGAGAGATCTTTCATCCACTGTCTTACTCCCCAGATGGTTACAATGGCCAGGTCTGGGCAAGGTTGGAGCCAGGAGCTTCATCTAGGTCTCTCACATGAGTGGCAGGGGAGAAAACTCTCAGGCCATTATCAGGGAGCTAGATGGGAAGTGGAGCAGCGGGGACATGAACCAATGCCAAATGAGATGCTGGCATCACAGGTGGTGGCTTTACCTTCTAAGCCACAACACCAGCCTCTAAAATTACTTTGTAAAGTATTGGAGAGTAAGTGAAATTGTAAGTCTGCGAATTAATTATCTTAACAAGGTAAAAACTTGTCTTAATAAATTAGTACCCTTATATACATGTTAAAAGCCCAATATTTGGTATTAGATAGACTTGAATCTCCATTCTTTTATTTAAAAGACACAAGTCTTCGAAACTTATTCATTGCCTCCAAGTCTCAATTTTCTTTCGTATTAAAAATAATTTTGGAAATCATCATAGTGTCTACCTTGTAGTATTTTTGCAAAGATTAGATGAAGAAAAAAACACATATATTGCTTTTAGCAGGGTATCTGACATCTAAATATAACTCAATGATAACTGGTATTTTCTCCCCCTCAGACTTTCATAGAGATCTGTACTGTTGTTTATTGGTTTTATTTATATATTTGAGACACACACATGGAGAGATAGAGACAGACAGTGTGAGTGCTTCCATTCAGTGGTTCACTTTCCAGATTTCCACAGTGGTTAGGCCTGGTCTTGGCCTGGAGCTTGGAGCCAGGAACACAATTCAGGTTTCATACATGGATGGCAAGATCCAAATTACTTGACCCATCACCTGTTCCCTCCCAAGATCTGTATAAGCAGGAAGCTGGAATCAGGATCCAGATGTGGATTTTGAACCTAGAAACTTGGATATGGGATGTGGGCATCCTTACTAATGTGTTAACCATAGGCCAAGTGCCCACCCTTGTTGGTTTATTTAAGTTGATGTATACTTTTTTTTAAACTTTTATTTAATGAATATAAATTTCCAGTGTACAGCTCATGGATTGCAGTGGCTTTCCCCCCGCCATAACTTCCCTCCCACCTGCAACCCTCCCCTCTCCTGCTCCCTCTGCCCTTCCATTCACATCAAGATTCATTTTCAATTATCTTTATATACAGAAGATCAATTTAGCATATATTAAGTAAAGCTTTCAACAGTTTGCACCCACACAGATATACAAAGTGTAAAATACTGTTTGAGTACCAGTTAAAGCATTAAATCACAATGTACAGCACATTTAGGACAGAGATCCTACATGAGGAGTAAGTGCATAGTGACTCCTGTTGTTGACTTAACAAATTGACACTCTTGTTTATGGCGTCAGTAATCACCCTAGCCTCTTGTCATAAGTTGCCAAGGCTATGGAGGCCTTTTGAGTTCCTTCCAGCTAGATGAGAAGCATTTTAAGCTCAAAATCTGAATCACATGCTTGGTGTCATTAACAAGGTAAATTGTTAATACATACATACAAAAGCATAATCTTCACTGTACAATCCAATTGTCACTTATCAATGTCCTTTGGAACTTACACCTCACCAGCATTCGACATAATTGACTGCTTCCCCAATTTAAATCCCTTTTATCCTTTTTCATAAATCTTTTTCTCTTGCTTTGTCTTTTACCTTTCTGTAGAGTTCTACTTGATCTCCTTTGCTTACCTCTACAACCTTTAAATATTAGGACTCCTCTGTATACTATCCAAAGTTTGTTTCTTTGTTTTCTCTTTTAACTGAAAGCTTCTTTCCTAGATGATCTCATTAGTTGCCAAAATGGCAATTTTTATCTCTGTTCTAGTAACAATCATATTCATGTCTCCAGTTCGTATCTTGCTTCTGAGTCCCAGACCACAGAAATTTCTACTAGGATGTCTTTAAGTCACTTTGAAATCAGCGTGTCTGAAACTGAATGTGTGTCAGTCAGGCTTCTGGCTGGAAATTTTAATGAAGGAAGATTCATTGCAAAATGGAAAATTATGCAAAAAATATATTTTAGTGAAGGATCTGTTTGACAAATTGTGGACAAGGTGTAGAAAATAAACAAGAGTTGGTGCATTACTGTAGGCCTAGTAACAACAAAAAGCAATTAGCACTCCTGGGCCGGAAGGACATAGGGAGGAAGTGATTATGGGAGAGGGATTTTGAGGGGAGAGAGGGAGAGGGAGAGAGAGAGACATAGAGTTGGAGAAACAGAGAGACAGAGAAAGAGATTTGTCTGATCAACGATCAATATTGCTACAAAGCCAATCTGAGAAATTCTGCAGGAAGACACCCAGTATAAAAAAAATCCTGTCTCATGTTCTCTTCTTTCTTCTACCCTTTTTCTGAACCCAGGTTAAAGTGAGAGGACAAAGGAGCCTGTTGGTGTAAGACATAAAGTTTAGTCTCTTAGGGCAGTGTAGGGTGGTAAAAGGAGAAGATGAAATTGGGAAGAAGTAAATGAAGCCATCTGACACAGAAACCATGAAGCATAAACCAACTCCTTCTCTAGTATTTGCTAACTCAGCAAATGTCATCACCACTCATATGAATCCTAAGGCCAAAATCCTCAGAATTATCTTTGATTTCTATTTTCTGTCTACTTCTTCCTCCACTCCAATAACTGAAATACAAATTAAATATCCTTCAAATTTGACCAGCTTTCTCCATCCTACTGCTACTTCTTTGCTGTGAGCTCCCATAATATGTCTCTCTGGACTGCCAGAATGACCATTTCCCTGCATGCCTTGTCCAGTCTTACATGTCCCTCTTCCATTCTCCATAGGCAGTCCATGTAGTCATGGTATTCAGAATAAAGACCAGCAAGGAAGTCCATGTTCTAATTCCTGAAATTTGAGAATATGTTAGTTTACAGGACCAAAGGAACTATATATATGTAGTTGAATAAAGAACCTTGAGATGCAAAATTATATTGAAATACTTGAGTGGATCCAATCTAATATTAGATCCTTCCATTTGAGTAACCCCTGTGCCTTTTTGTAGTCAGATGGAAATGTGAGTACAAAAGAATCCTCAGAGAGATGCAATGATTTTGGCTTTGAAGATGGAGAAAAAGGGTCTAGAGCCAAGGAATGCACATGGCCTTTGAAACTTAAAAGAGCAAGCAAAGAAACAGCCTTGTGCTTATTATCTCCAGAAAGGGACCCAGTCCTACTATTACATTGGTTTTGACCTAAGTGCTAGCCATTGCAGTATGTTCATGCAGTGCAATGTAAGGAAATAAATTATTATTGCTTTAAACTATGCTTGCATAATTTATTACAGCAGCAATAGCAAACTAATAGAGTAATCTTGCGAAATTTCAAGTTTGAACATATCACTCCACTTCCTTACAACATTCAAATGCTTGCCATTGAACTGATAAAATTTAAAATCCTTATCCTGAATCTGACACAATTTGCTTGTGCCTCCCTCTTCACCTCAAAGAAGACATTCTGCTCCTCAGAGAGCATATGCCATCGTGCAGTTCCTCTGAACATTCTTACGCCTCATCAAGATGATTTCTGCACAGGGTTCTTGCACTCACTGAAATATTTAGCCAGAATACTCTATCCAATGTCTCTCACTTCTAATAGATGTATTAGTTTTATTTATTGCTATGTACCAAATTACCCCAAATTTAGCAAAATATAATAATGTATCTCAATTTATAATTTATAAATAATTTATAATAATGTAATCTCAATTTATGAGGTTCAGGAATCCAGGCCAGCTGCAGTCAAGTTTTCAGCAGTATAGATTTTCATCTAGACAATAGAGAACAGAGAAGAGTCTCCTTCCACACTCCTAGAAGTACAATTTGGGTCATGGCAATTATGTAACTGAGATCTCTGTTTTCTTGCTAACTCTTGTCTGGGGATTGCTTTAGACAATTAAAAGCTACTCTTGGATCATTGCCAAATGGTCACCTAACAAGTTTTCTTAGAGCAGGGCAGCTTACTGTTTTGAGTCCAATAGGATAGTCTTACTGACTTTTGTCTACTATGACAATATCCCACACACTGGTAACAGCTGTTCCTATCCTACTATCTTTGCTGTGTCATATTTCCTAACCGTGGGAAGAGCTCTCCCAACATACTTCATGATCACGGGTCTTTTCCCTACCTAAGTGTGTGTGTATCTATGTTGGGGAGGGGTGGAGAGATAATACAGGGTGCACACAGTAGGAGGTGATAAAATCTTGGGAAGAGTCATTTTAGAATTATGTTTACCACGTGGCTATTACTTAGGCCTCCAAATCTCAGCTTACAAATAACTTTCTCAAGGCAGATTCTCACAATGACCCTCTCTCCAACTTGTTTGCCTTCAGATTGTAAAATCAGTCTCACATGTATCAGAAATCTTCCTCAGTATCCAGACTTCCTAATAATTTCTAGAATCTAAGCTATTAAAAGATGTAGACAGAATAAAGCAAGGTCAGTGATATCTCATGAACCTTCCAGGAACTATCTTCCTGCATCAAACATTGACTTCTAAACTTAGAATATTAGATGTGAATATACATATGAGGTTTTATTTAAGTTATGAAATATCTTTAATTTTTGCCCCTGCAGAGGTACACATTTTCTGGGTATCCATGACTCATAAATCCATAGGACGTAGGTTTGTTTACAATAAGCAACCCTAAACCCATGATATTCTGCTAAGAAGATTCTGTAGATTAGTAGTCTCTTGCTAGCAAATACCACTTGCCTATTTGTTTGGAGGTTTTGTTATCATGTTTAAAGGAGACTAAACCATTAGTGGGATCACTTACCAAAATTTTCCCCCCTCGTAAGTCCCCCATGCTAATTGGAGGAAAAGTAAATCATAGGTTGTGTTTTAGTGTCCCAGTACTGCTATAATAAATTACTATAAGGTGGAATGATTAAAACAATAGAAATTTATTCTCTTATGGTTCTAGAGATCAGAAGTCTAAAACCAAGGTATCAGCAGGACCACACCCCCTCTGGAGGCTGTAGCTAGAGGAGAAATCTTTCTCTCTCTTTTTTTTTCCTCATGTAATTTGCTGGTTACTGTCAGTTCTCCCTGGCTTGTGGCCACCTCAGTCCAGTGTCTATCTCCATAGTAACACTGACTATTCCTTTTTCCTGCCTCCACTCTTTGGTCTGTCTGTCTCTCTCTCTCATTAGATTTAGGGTTCACCTAGTAATCCAAAATGGGCTTTCTTTCCCAAGATTCTTAATGACACTGGAAAGATCCTTTTTCCAAATAAAGTACCATTCACAGATTAAGATATGAATGTAACTTTTGGAGCCCTTATCCAACTGTTTGCCCTGCTCACCCTGGTTCACCCTGCCACATACTCCCAGAACCCTGTAATTCTATTTAATTACAGTGGTAATTACTTGTTCAATATCTGTCCTGATCCACTGGAGCACAACCTCCCCACAGGTAGAAACTCTTGTCAGTCTTTTTCAAACTCTATTCACAGCACCCAACATGATGATTTGCATATATTAGGCACTGAATAAATGGATTTTTCCATGAAACAAACTGGATTATAGTTTTCCCTCCTTCTTTGATGGGAGAAAGAGCCTAACTCACTGGTAATAAAACTTCTTCTTCCTACTAATTGTGAACTTGTCATTTCTCAAGATGTCTCATTAAAAAGTATTCACATTCTAAATTTAAATGAAAATGTTTATCTTTAAATTCATTGATTTAACTTAAGAACTTAATCCAATCTATATGTATAGATAGAGGTTGACTTATCGATAGTGTAACTCCTTTGCTATAACCCTTAGCATATAAATATGGCACAAGACATTACATCTATTTATGTTTGGATTGTATAATTCTTCCTTACAGTAGAATATTTTATATTTTCAAGTTTGAACTCTGTCTCCCTGCATGCTGTGTCTTATAAAATGTAGAATACAGAAGTGGTATTCAGTGAATAGCAAACAACCACAATGATGATTGTAATGCATACCGTAATATTGTTACAAGAAATATAATTATGTGAACAGACAATTTACAGAAGAGAAGGGACCTTAGAGCCCTTGTGTTGGCAATCTGTCCTCTCTCTTAATCAGGGATAATAATAATAAAAATATGCCCCCTCCCATCTGCAGTCAGCTTGTCAACATAGCAATATTTATAGAATGCTGTATATAACAATGGCATGTCCATGCAGATGGATTAAGATCGAGGAGCAGCTGCAGATGGCTGTTCATTAACTGAGAGAAGAAAATGAATCTGAACAAAGGCACTTATAGAACCCCTAATTTATTAGTGCTGTAATAGGGAAGAGGAACTCTCTGGAATGGTAACTAAATGATGCCAGTTACAAAGATAATTATAAAAACAACATACACATTCAGTACAACATATAAAGGGATATTTTATTGCCTGTAAGGTTTGTAGAATCACAAGGTCAATAGATATCAGACTCAACATCTAATCTTTCATGTTTATTAATTACATTTAAACAAAGCACTTGCCATCTCTCTATAGACTGAAGTTAAATTAGCATTCTGTCCCAAGAACTTCCTCAATTCATTCAGAGAAAGGTTACAGTTTATTTTATTTCTTGATAACTTATATAACCCCCCACAAATACACATATCCTTTCTCTGAAATACTTATTGATTATAGTCCTCCTAATTACAAGTAAGATGAAGTGATTTGTGTTATATTTCCAACAAAACGTCTCACATGAAGATGTTCCTCAACTAGTTTCTTTTTTTTTAAACTTTTATTTAATGAATATAAATTTCCAAAGTACAGCTTATGGGTTACAATGGCTTCCCCCCTCCCATAACTTCCCTCCCACCCACAACCCTCCCCTTTCCCGTCAACTAGTTTCTTCCCTCCATGCCATAGCTACCACCTGACCAGTAATGTGGCTTGCTTTCTGATTTTTTGTTTCTCGTTCTTCAAAACAGTCCATGAGTATCTGACAATATATCATTTGTAGGGATCCATGTTAGTGATTTCTGATGTGGGAGATGCTGCATTGAACCAGAAACATAACAAAAATGTTCACAGTACTTGCTGTATAACTCTATATATTAAATTCTGGAAAAGATAAATCTAGTCTATGGTGATAGAGAATGAATCAGAAGTTGCCTGGAGTGAGGTGTGGGGAGATTCTCTGGGAAAGGGTGATGGAATGGTTTGCTACTTTGGTTATGGCATTTGCTCCATTTATCAGAACTCATTCAAGTATTCACTGAAGATGAGTTTCTTTATAGCGTGTAAATTACAACTAAGTAAGTTGGTTTAGAATTGCTTCAATCAAAATGTTTGAGAATATTACATACTACATTCTTTTAGAAATTCATAATTAAGCAATTAAACTCTTTCAATGTATTAATGGCAATAGAGTCATTCTTTTAATGATTTTTTTAAAAAATCTTGTGGTATAGAAATGATTAATGGTTTATTTCCACATTCTCTGAATCTGTTTTATTTCTAATTCTCTCATTTGTAAAATGAAATCCCATTAACACACTTGAATTATCAATTTATTAGCTATATGAACATGGGTAGGTCACAAATTATTTATAACCCAGTTTCTTCACCTGAAAAATGAGGTATTCGTCCCTGTTATATATATGTAATAAGGACAAAATGAACTAATGTTAGTATCGCATATAGAACAATCACTGTGACAAAGTAAGGGTTATTCTAGTGTTAGCTTCTTTTGGAACACAATTTCAAAAATGGAAAGTTCTCCTTCAATCATTCATTCAAGCAGAAAGAGTCAAGATAAAATAAGGAAAAGATGAGCATCACTTTATAAAAATTATATGCCGGAGGCCGGCACTGTGGCACAGCGGGTAAAGCCCTGCCTTGGAGCACTGGCATCCCATATGGGCACTGGTTCTAGTCCCAGCTGCTCTTCTTCTGATCTAGCTCTCTACTATGGCCTGGGATAACAGTACAAGATGGCCCAAGTCTTTGGGCCCCTGCACCTGTGTGGGAGACCTGGAAGAAGCTCCTGGCTCTTGGCCTCAGATTGGCACAGCTCCAGCTGTTGCAGCCGTCTGTGGAATGAACCAGCGGATAGAAGATTTCTCTCTCTCTGACTCTACCTCTCTCTGTAACTCTTTCAAATAAATAAAATAAAAATCTTAAAAAGATTATATGCCTAACATTATTTATATAAAATGTAGAGTGCATATAACATTAGGATTTACAATGTTTTCTCTGAACTTTGACCTCACTGTGACAGATGCCAGGAAACAAAGCTAACAAGGTGAAGAAAACTAGTAAGAACCAGCGATTCTTCCCGAAATATATTTGGTGGTATTTGTATAATCAAGATAGTTATTATTATTCAAAATCATTGTTTCAGGGTATTTTCATTTGAGGGAGGCCATAGTTATAAAGTTTCTTGTGCAACTGCTTAACAATTCTGTTATAATGAAATCTTGTCCTCATAGCATTTTTAAGAATATTTATTTATTTATTTATTTATTTGAAAGGCAGAGTAACAGAAAGAGAGAAAGAGAGACAGACAGACAGACCGACCGACTGACCGACCGACCAGATCTGGGCCAAAGCTAGAAGCAGGGAAATCCATCCTGGTCTTCCACAAGTGCTTCTGCTGCCTTCCTATGAGCATTAGTAGGAAGTTGATTAGAAGGAGAGCACCCAAGACTCAAACTAGCACTCCAATATGGAATTCTAGCATTAAAAGAGGTGGGTTAGCCCAGTGTACTATCCTGTCAGTCCCTGGTCATCTTAACTTTAACCACCAGGTACTGAAAACATGTTCCCATAGTCCTTTACAGTTTGTATGTACCCATCAATTAACTACTGAAATGCAACCAGCAAGGATATTGAATATAGGTAATAGAAGAAACTGAATAAACACAAAAATGTTTGGTCAGTAATACACTGATAAAAAGCTATTGCCATATCTAAGTTATATTATGAACTGGGGTGTTTAGTGGGTTGAAATATTTGCTTTCATCCGCATTTCAATTGATATAAAGGTTGGATGAACTCTTAACAATTCAATCACCCATTAATTAGTTTGAAAAGAAATTGTTTAGGAAGAGTCTGTCCCAGGGCTGGCACTGTGGTTCAGTGGGATAAGCCACTGCCTGCAGTACCGGCATCCCCTAAGATCACCCGTCCAAGAGCCAGTTGCTCCACTTCTGATCCAGCTCCCTGCTAATGTCCTTGGGAAAGAGTGAAAGAAGACCCTAGTTCTTGGGCTCCTGTATCTAGATGAGGCTCCTTGTTCCTGAATTTAACCTAGCCCAGCCCTGGCCCATGGGACCATTTGGAGAGGGAAACAGTGGATAGATCTCTCTCTACTCTCTCTTCTTTTTCTACCTCTCCCTCTCTCTTTGTAACTCTGCCTTTCAAATATGTAAATCTTTTTTTTCCTAAAGATTTTATTTATTTATTTGGGAGGTGGAGTTACAGACAGAGAGAAGGAAAGGGAGAGAGAAAGGTCTGCCATCTGCTGGTTCACTCCCCAAAGGGTCATGACAGCAGGAGCTGGGTCAATCCGAAGCTAGGAGCCAGGAACCAGCAGCTTCTTCTGGGTCTCCCACAGAGGTGCAGGGCCCAAGCACTAGGGCCATATTCTACTGCTTCCCCAGTCCATGAGCAGAGTGGGGTTGGAAGAGGAGCAGCCATGACATGAGCACAGCATAAACAAGTGCCCAATATGTGCCATCCCATTAAAAAACAAACAAACAAACAAAACAAAACAAAAAAAAAACTTGTAAAAAATAAGAAAAGTATGATCCCTGCTACTTTTCTAGAATGTGGGCTTTCCATGGGGCAATTAACTGCTGCAGTCAATAACTACCCCAGCAACAGTATTTTCAGAAAGTTTATTTTCAGACCTTCCATTCTCCCGCTCTACAGCATCCACTACTTGTCTTTTGATAACACATTAAATGGAAACTACCCAACTAATTTTCTTCCTTTTAAGGTCTCTTGTACAATCCAAGGGAGAAGATCCTAGGTATTTTTCACAAAAAATTCCTCTGTATCTCAAAGAGGGCCTGGAACATTGTAAGGAATCAACAAGTGTTGAAAGAGAGAGAGTGGAAGAGGGGGAAAGACACAAAAGGGGTGAGAGAGAGAGAGAGAGAAGAAACTGGGAAGGAAGGGAGGCAGGAAGGGAGAGAGGGAGAAATGGAGGGAAGGGGAGAAAGGGTTGGGGAAAATGAGCATATCTTCAATCAGTTTGAGTTGTGAGGTTCTTCTGAACATGACAAACCTTGTGTTTCTTTTAATTAGTCTCAGAATTTTCTGGCTTCCTTCCAATTATGATGTATATACAGGAATCATGAAAGGGAACTTGATTTATTGGGCCTACGGGCCAGCATGAATAAGCCACACCTGCAGAGAAGGCTCTTGCACAGAACATTCCCTTCGCTCTTATGGGAACAAAGCCATACTTATTTCTGTTCCTTTTTAATGTCACCCCATGTGAAAACTGCAAGACATTTATTTATCTTCAGGATCCCTTGTAATTTAATCCTAGCGGTTGTGAGGTTGTGATCCACAGACAGTTCAGCTTGGGGATTCTGATTTGAAAATGCCACTAGTACTGAGGCTGTCACAGATCACAAGAAACAGTAGCATAACAGAGAAGAGAAATGAATAGCACAATTCTAGGATAACTCTCATAAGAATAAAAGTCAAGGGTGCTAAATTTCAGCAAAAGATGAGCCTACTTCTTGACCTCTTCCAATGACTAGTTGTATTTCAGTGCCCACATCATAAATATTTTCCTTTGCTTTCCACTCCATTCTCATGATTCACCCCTTATTTTATATTCTCATCAGTTTGTGGCTGATGCTTGCCTTCCAACTCTTCCTGTCCTCATATATCTTTCTAGAAATATCACTATTCACATCCCTCTTCTGCTGATTTGTTCCAAGTACTTCAGTTTGTCTTCCCTATAAATCCCAACAGGCTCAGGGGTGTGTTCATGACATAACAGGCATATCAAATATTTGGGATTGAACCAATGAAGTCCTTCAGCTTCAAACTTATATCTTGCCAAGGAGAAATAGAGTTTTCACAAGCTTTTAGTCCAGTTTTATTTCTCCTTACATTTGGATCCTGTCCTTATGTAGCTTTCCAAATGCCAAATTAATCTCCCTGGTTTTTCTTGTACATCAATGTTTCTCCTATGCCTACCATCTACCCAGTTACCAATACCCTAACCAGATATTGGGTTTCCCCACTCATTCATTATCTCGAACTCAGAACTTAAATATTCCTAGTCTTCTCATTAATTTATGCCCCAGAAATAGTCTTGACCTCGGTGCTTTTGTAAACATCCTGGTTTCTTCCAGAAATCAGAATGTCATAAGTAGATAAGCAAAAGCACATAAGGAAATGGAGTTGATCCAGCTCTGTTCATGTTGTGTGCATGTACATTCAGAGTTAACCTACACGGTGCTGACTCTTACTCTCCTGGTTTGACTCTGCTCCAAACTTTGATCTCCATTTGATTTCCTAGCTTCTACCTTGTCTTTTCTGCCTTTACCACCCAAGACTGCAGAATCCCCTCCTACTCACGGCCAGCATCACTATAATTCCTTTTTACTCTAGAGCCAACAAAATTCAGCAGCTTAACACAATGATTTAGATTATATATGTTTCTAACTGGCACTTTTGTGTTCCCTGTAACCTAAAAATAATGGGAATCTTTTCTGTTGGGTAGAAAATTTGAATTAATGGATTGAATCTTCTCCTTTAAATGCCCTTCAGCATTTCTGCTAGTCATAGTACACAGCAAAAGCCTAAGTACTCAATTTGCCAAAGTGTATGCAGTCATTGATTTGGCTTAACCAATGTTTATGTTTGTGGCTTAACCAATGTTTATGTTTGTGATTTATATAAAATTAATGAGATTAATTATATGAAATTAAAAGTAGGCTCCCAAAGTATAAATAATTTGAGAAAATTTTATGATCATACTGTGGTATCTTAAAAACTTGGGTATATGATATGATAAAATAAAATGTCAAATAGCTGGCTAATATTTCTATTTACAATATTTGATATTATATAAATTTGTCTATATTGCTACAAATGCTTATTGTTTGTGTTCATGAATATCTAGCAAATATAAATATACATCCACCCAAACAAACATACTGTTTCATTCACAGAACCATTACTCAGGCCATGATTCTTTCTGCTAGTAAACATTTATAATCTTTACAATTCACTTTATAAATGAGAGCAATAATATTTTCTACATCACCCTAGTTCTTGTTCCTTTTACCTCCTTGTGCTTTTCAGTTTTTGAAGTATAAAATCTGTATGTTTCAGATTAAAACAAAAATCACTTTATTATTATCTGTTAACAATGAGAATTAATTTTAGAAAAAGGCTAAGACAGGAGTTCCTTTGGAAATGTGCCTTGGAGTTTCCAGAAATGTCTGGTAACTCCACTAAATATCCTGTTATGTATTTATCAAATAACACATCTGTTTATATCAAGCTTTATAATAACTCACTCTCATGCATTAGGCAGACATATGGATTGTTTAATGACATTGGCATGTCTTATGTCTCCAGAGTAGCTCACTGCCATGGCATCCACACACTATAAAGAAATTACAGATGCATTTTTTGAAGATGGAATACATTTTGGAATGACAGCCTGGCTCATCTCCATGAAGCTTTTTCAAAGCACCTTGTTTAAATTTTTCTGTAAAATACTAATTTACAAAGATTCTTGAGCTTGTTTTATTTACTGGAAATTTAGTAGCCCTGGTAACTTATTCTGATAATCTAGGATATACTCACTATGCTATTTACTGCTTTTCCAACCCAATAATCTGGGGAAACATTTATAATAACAGTTTTTCTTAATCCCCTGCTGAACTGATAAAGGTGATTTTCTGAAACCAGGAAAAAAGAGACATTCCAAGTAATCACTGATGATAACAATTTCCGGACAGGCTTCAGACATCTAAAAATAGGAGGGCATTGGTTCCTGCATCCACAAAAAGAATCTGATGTCAGCAGTGTCAGGAAATGCAGCCTAACTGGAGTGAAAACACCCCATGGGGTTATATAACTCACTGGAGTCATTGTCAGGTTCTGCATGTAAATTGTATAAAACTCCCAACAATATAATCCTCAGGATATGGGGATGATTGGCAGGCTGCAAAGCTTTTTCTTTAGACTCAAACAGTTCTTTGATACAAACAATATTTTTCATTTCAAAGGTAATTGTTGGTAGCCAATAGGCACTGATAGTCCCATGTGGGTAGCACAATAAGTACATTGCCTTTCAAAAAAACAGTATTGCTTTTCATGTGATAGAGACCATTTGTGCAATTGAAAACCCATTCAGAAAGCACACTGATAGACAGACCCTTTAAAATTCCAAGATGTAAATTATTGAAGTACACTATCAGACAGGCTCCCATACAAAAGCTTCTTGGAAAATAAATTAATGTATATATTCAGCCATCATTGTATTTACTTTTTGGCAGTAATTCTTTTTCTTTTATTTTCCAATACACTTAGCGATAAAACTCAGCTGTGTCTCAGCTGAAACAAAGGCAAGCCACAGCCCTAAATTTCAGTTTTCATCATTGTCCCAATTACTGTCCTATTTTTTTTTTCTTCCCAGAAATTTGTAAATAATCTAAGGGCTCTGAGATGAGGAATGATCAGCTGGCGTATCCCTGGCCAAAAATGTCCAGGAAAGCAGATTTTCAAGTAAATCTTGAAAATTGTGCCAAATCTCTCAGAATGAATTTGTTTTGCATCAAATAGCAGTTCAATTTTTCTTTTTCATTTTATTTCTACTAACTTTTCTGGGATGGAGAGCAAGCCACTAAGCAAGATCTTCAGACTGTAAAATATTTGTACTTATTGACAGAGCCAAAGAAAACATATAATAAGAAACTGTAACAAAATGAGTGATTACAAAACAGAAAGCTAAGAATAAAGGATTCTGCATTACCATTTATTAAGAGATTAACTACAGTCCTACTGAGAAATCATAGTTCTAAGAGAATTTCATACTCAAAACTCTGAATGATCAGTTGTCTGAAAGAAAATCAATTCTTACATCACATTAAGAACAATCTTTAAAGAATCTCTATAAAATTATTGACAGTCATGCAATTAAAATAATAAACGTTCAATGAAAATCTTGAGCCATTATTTAATCAATTCTTATAAAATGAAAAGCTTATTTAACTGAGTCTTGCTACTAAGAAAAATTAGGTCATAATAAAAACTGGTGTTGGAATTAAGAGATTCAATTCATTTTTTCTCTGCATTGAGTCACTGTATGACCTTTAACAGGTTGCTACATGTCTATGTTTCCTTTTTACATTTGTGACAATAAGAGTCCTAAATCAAGAAATATGCCAGGGGGCCCAGAGCTGTGGCATAGTAGGTGGGGGCCACTCCTTGTAGTGCTGGTATTCCCATATGGGCACCAGTTCCAGTCCTGGCTACCCCACTTCCAATTCAGCTCTCTGCTATGGCCTGGGAAAGCAGTAAGAGATGGCCAAAGTCCTTGGGTCCCTGCACCCACGTGGGAGACCCGGACGAAGCTCCTGGCTACTGGCTTCAGATCCGAACAACTCCAGCCATTGTGGCCAATTGGGGAGTGAATCAGTGGATAGAAGACTTCTCTCTCTCTACCTCTCCTTCTCTTTCTGTGTAACTCTGACTTTCAAATAAATTAATAAATCTTTTTTAAAAAAGAGAGAGAGATGCCAGAAGTATTGAAGATACCATTTTCCTAAGAGCATCTACACCTATTAAGAAACATATATCCCTGTACTAACATTAAGAATCCATATTTCAAATGAATACTTCTACTTATTTATGTACAAGGGAGGCTATGTGTTCTGTAATACAAACATACAAATTTCAAATATTATTTTTTTATGATTGTATTGAGGGTCTTTCAGCTTTCCCAGGACAATTTTTAACTAATCTGGAGCCTCAACTGTATTTGTTGTAAAATTATCATAGTAATCAAATAATCTCCTAGAAAATATTGGCTAAGCTTCAGAATCCTTGTTAATGACAACAGTATAATAATGTCTTATGCATGCATACCACTTTGCACTTTGTAAACTAATTGGCATAACACTATCTTGGTTAGTAAAGGATTCTGTATTAAGGATGCTGGCTCACCTGTTATGATCTCAGGCCTTCTGAGCTGGAGAATGGGTGGAGGGATAGAGTCTGCCACCTAGAGATGGAAAAGGTCAACGACTTTGTGTCATAACCCAAACTGTGAGGCTCACCAACGTAATCATCTTCATTGGCTAGGGCATCACACATTTGGTTATAGCAAGGAATGTGCATTCCAGTGATCATGGCAGTTAAGATTACTAAAATGAGCAAAGTGAAACTGGTGTTGGAGAGGCACAGAAATTTGTGGAAGGATGTGCCAAATACTGCTTGTTCTGATTATTGTCATGAGAGAATTCAAGCTCAGTGGTAAGTGCTGCAAAATTATAAAGGAGGGGCAGGTACTGTGGCGCAGTGGTAAAGCTCTGACCTGCAGTGCTGGCATCCAATAAGGGTGCTGGTTCAAGTCCCAGCTGCTCCACTTCACTCTGTCTTTCAAATAAATAAAATAAATCTTAAAAAATTTTAAAGGCAAAATAGGAAATATGTACACACACATGTAGAACATTCAACTTTTAAAAATAGTAATCCTTTAAAATATTTTGAGGGGGCTAGTGCTCTGGCATAGTAAGTAAAACTGCTGCCTGTGATACTAGCATACTACCTGGGTTCTGGTTTGTGTCCTGTAGGAATTTCACTTATAATTACAATTACAAGTGTAGTGTTGAAATGCCTAAATAGCATAGAGCCTTGACTTTTGCTCAAAAGCAGCAGCTTCTATCATTACAAGCACCGCCACAAATACAGCACTTAGCATTTTTTTTAAAGATTCATCCATTTATTTGAAAGGCAAAGATACAGAGACAAGGAGAGAAAGAGATAGAATGAGGTCTCCCATCCACTGGTTCACTCCCCAAACCACTGCAACAGCTAGGGCTGGGCCAGGCTGAAGCCAGGAGCCAGGAGCTTCCTCCTGGCCTCCCACGTAGGAGGCAGGGGCCGAAATATTTTGGGCCATCTTCTGCTGCTTTCCCAGGCACATTAGCAGGGAGTTGGATCAGAAATAGAGCAGCTGGGATTCTAACAGGGCCCATCTGAGAAGCCAGTGCCAAAGGTGGTCACTTTACCCACTACACACCACAGCACTGCCAGCCCCATTTCAAAACTTTCCACATTGTTGTTAGGACAAAAGAAGCAAAATCCACTCAAACACAACTGCCTTATACATTAGTTATTCCTTTTTTCCATCTCATTAAAATCTGAAATATGCATACTGTACTCAGGTGTATTCAAAAGAAGTGGTCCTTTATTTTCTATAACTGTTCCCATCTCACTCTGAGACATCCATTCCTGCTACAGAATGAAAGACAAGGAATACTTTAAAAGTTGTCAATAATGTTTTAAGCCCTGCTAGTTTAAAATCATATCTTTTTGAACCATCTGGTTTCAGAGATTATCAAGGAAATTCAAAGTTCTCTTCCTATCAACTCTTCTTCTTTTCCTTCCACTCCCCAAGTCAGCTTCTGGTTTAAAATGTTCTTTTCTGTCCTGATGGTGTAAGTGGAACCCAGGGATCCTCACTTTTTTCTGCATCTCCATTGACCTGTCTCATCATACTTCTCTCATCACTCCCTCGCACAAATACATGCACACTCACCTATCTGAGTGTTTCTGCTTTTTTCACCTGGCAGGTTGTTTGCTCTCTGAACAGGACAGCATATTACCTTCTGACTTGTTTTCCTCCCTTCTCCACCTCCATTTTTCTTTCTATAACTGACAGGGACTTATATTCCATTCCTTCTTATTGTTGTATGAGGTATTATTACCCTTCTTGCTTTTTCAAAAAATATTTTTTTGGTTTTTTTATAGACAGTTTTGTGTCCATTGCAAAATTTAAATAAAGGTACAGGGCCCATGCTGTGGCGTAGTGAGTAATGCATCCCAAATGGGTGCTGGTTCAAGTCCTAGGTGTTCCACTTCTGATCCAGCTCTCCTCAATGGCCTGGGAGGGCAGTGGAAGATGGCCCAATTCCTTGGGCTGCTATACCTGCATGAGAGACCCAGAGGAAGCTCCTGGCTCTTGGTTTCAAATCAGTGCAGCTCTGGACGCTGTGGCCATCTGGGAGTGGACCAGCAAATGGAAGACCTCTCTCTCTGTCTCTGCCTCTCTGTAACTCTGCCTTTCAAATGAAATAAATAAATCTTTTTTAAAAATAAAGGTACAGAGAATCACTGCAGAGCAAATAAATATTGAGCACCTTGAGGAAGTACAACAAGCAAAGAAAAAATGGTCAAATTTATCTATTTCAATTCAGTGACCTATCTTGCCAAGTGAGTGGAAAATTTAAAAACTGAAAATATAGATATTAAGAACAATTAAGAAAAGTTAGAAATAAGTGTACATGTAAATGTTTAGAAATAACCAAATGGTTTTTGGATGTAAACTGGGTATATTAAATTGTGAAGGAAGAGAAAATGATTTAAAGTATATACCAAATGTAAATGGAATTCTAAAGAATTTGTTGGAAGGAGCAGTACAAGAATTGATAAAATGTAAAGTATGATCTATTCTATTGTCTCAGGATATAAATAGTGCTAACGTCATCCATTGATAAATTCTGAGTACTCATAATAATGTTTTCAATGTAATGGAAATTCAATAAGTAATTGTTTAATACCTTTTTTTAAGATTTATTTATTTGAAAGGCAGAGTTAGAGAGAAAGAGAGAGGGAGAGACAAATAGAGAGAGGTCTTGCATCTGCTGCTTCACTCCAAAGATAACCCTAATGGCCAGAGCTGGACTAGAAGCATCTTCCAGATCTCCCACATGGGTGCAGGGGCCCAAGGACTTGCGCCATCTTCCTCTGCTTTCCCAGGTGAATTAACAGGGAGCTGGATCAGAAGTGGAGCAGCCAGAACTCAAACCAGTGCCCACTTGGGACGCTAGTGTCGCAGGCAATCTTTACCCACTGTGCCACAACACCAACTTTTTTTTTAAAAAGTTTTTACAATTATGAATAAAGCTGATACAAACATCTGAATGTAAGTTTTTGTGTAGACATATGTTTTCAACTCCAGTGGGTAAATATGAACGTGTAATTGCTGGATTGTGTAAGACTATATTTAATCTTACAACAAACCACCAAGCATCTTCCATATTGGCTGCACCACTTTATGTCCCCAGTGTCTATGAATGAAATTGCCTGTTGTTCCACACCCTTTCCAAAAGATATTCACACTGTTATGGATTTTAGCTTTTCTAATAGATATATAGCAATATCTTGTTGATGTTTTCATTTGTATTTCCCTGATAACATATGATGTGGAGCAAACTTTCTTATACTTAGTTACCATGTATATATCTTCATTGGAAAGTTGTCTGTTGAAGTCTTTGACTTCTATTTTACTAATTTTTTTGGTTTTCTAATTGTTGAGTTATAAAAATTATTTGTATGTTTTGGATAGCTATATTTTTATCAGATATATCTTTTATAGATATTTTCTCTGTGGCTTGTCTTTTTTGTTCTCTTGATAGTGTTTTTAGCAGAGCAAAAATTTTTCTCGTTTCTTGGACAAGAGAAGGAGAAGGGCTATTGATCAGTATAATTTAGGGGGAAATGAAACAAATTTAATATTTTTAATATCAAATTGTATTCATCTCTGATCTGATAGCAGTAGTAATTATGTAGTTAAATTAATTGTGGTTATCTTACATTCTTTTTGCTTTAGAAATTCTTGTACTGTAAGTAAAATCACATGGAAATTTAAAAACTTGGAAAAATAAAAATATCTGGGAAATTTTCAGTTGGGTTCTCATGCCTCAAACTCAATGTTCTCTAAATTGTTTGTTCTTTCCATGGCATCATTCATGATGACTCCTTCAGTGCGCTGTAGGTAAAACGTTACAAAAGCTTCTACTATAACCATTTGAGTTCACTAAAGCTTCAGTCCCCAGTGCTGTATTTTAGCTTCTGTTTTGTTTAAGGCTTAAAGCCACAAACCCATTCTTCCATCATTCTCTGACCAGGCCTGCAGCCTCAAATCCCTTTTGCTTTGAGTTTGGAAGGTAAATGGGATAGCACCAAAAAAGGG
Source organism: Lepus europaeus (assembly GCF_033115175.1). Classification (NCBI taxonomy): domain Eukaryota; kingdom Metazoa; phylum Chordata; class Mammalia; order Lagomorpha; family Leporidae; genus Lepus; species Lepus europaeus. The sequence continues at coordinate 51,639,081 of NC_084843.1, forward strand.
TGGTATCCAGAAGGCAAGGAACTACAAAAAGAACTGATAGTAATGTCAAAAATACTAAAGACTCCAGCTAAAACAATGAAAGAATGTGTTTTTAGTGACCTTAGTGAGAGAATTTATAGCACAGTGGTAGCACTTGAAGTCCTAGATAAATAGCTAATAGTTCCAAGTTTTTGTGTTGCTCTCTACTTTGGAGCACTCATTAGAATTGTAATTCATTTTGTAGATAATGGATTGAAACTTGTTTTCCTCAAAACTATAAGCTCCATGAATGTACAGACTATATATTTTATATAATATTTCCGTGACTTGTATTCTTAGCACTAGACATGATTCCTGGCACATAGAAGATGTTCAATACCTAATTCTGGAGTGAATACAAATTAAGTTTAGAAGCACACACCTTTATATATTATGTGTGAGAGAGAAAATTCCAGGAGATGTCACTCCTGGCCCCATCATTATTTATCTTTGTATATGTGGGCATGCTATTTAATTCTTCTGACCCTCATTTCTCCCTTTTAATGAAGTGATTGGATTTGCTGATAATCTTTCCAGCATAAGTGACTTTTTCTCTTTTTTTTTTCTTTAGCAAAATTCAGCCTTGTATTTCCTTAGTGATGTTTTAATCTTTATAGTCACACATTTTATTCACAACTGTAGAACATTTATTATCTGAAATTTTACTTGATAGCATGAACATGCTTGTAGCTATATGAATATTTGCCTTCATTTCTTCATCTCATCTGTTTCTAAGGATTCTAACTCCGCTCATTTCTCTTTAAACTTTTGGTTCTCAGACTTATTTCATGGTTATTTGATATCTACTTCTATTCCCCCCCTCAAAATAAGAGAGAGAAGGAAAAAATGAAAAATAGAGTTAGGTAACATACTTTGGTCAACATTATGACCCTTCTATAAAACTCTTTTCCAGTAGTGAAGATCTTCCTCTAGGAAACACAGTATCATTTTTCGTTTTCAAATTTAATTTTCATTTATACCTTATTAAGAGATTGTTTACACTAAATGGCTCTTTGTTGAACCTCTGCCCGGATTTTGCTTGTGTATGTGAACTTGGATTTATAACACAGTTTCCTTAAAACATGAGCCCGCCTTTAATTTTGATTTCTTTAAAATGATAATAAAATTGAAAAACATTAATTATGCAATAGATACATAATTTTATTTCAGAGAGATATAACTCATAATGATTAATAATGAGAGCACAAATCTTTCTTGATTGCATCAGGTATTCTGTGCTGTACTTTTTAATGGGTTTTTAGCTATAAAATGAATTTAATATCCAAAAGGAACCAAAATGAAGGAGATGTCGAGTAGAATAAGTTTAATATGCAACCCAGTTCTCTGGTATCCAATATTATGCTATACATGAAATCAAACTCTATAGGATACAAAGAGAAGATTCCAAATCTTATTACAAATCAGGCAATTAGGTGGAAAATAATTTAAGGGTAATGAAACTTGAGATATTATTAATCATTGAGGTGAGATGAATCAAATAAGTTTGAGTTTATGTTTAAAACTTTAATTCTTCAGTAAAGAAATTAGGAAGAGATCTGGAGAAGATAGAAGAAGAGGTTTATCAAGGGAAGAAGTGATCCGTTTCTTATGATAGTCCCATAAGTCTTAATTCATTTTCCACATTTTCCTGCTGCAGAGCAGTGTTTTCCATTGTAAAACTGTCCTACAGTTCCTGCCAATAAAAAGCACCTATATTTTATTGTCTGTTGAATCAAGACTGATATATGGTAAGTAATTTACAGAAAGTTACATTGAGGACTGTCCCCAGGAGGGATGCTATCATTTCATGCAAAAATAAGTCATGAATAAGATGGCCTCTCAGAAATGAGAAATGTTACTCTTTCACTGGCCAACTCTAGTCCTTCTATAGTCAGAAACTAAATTTGGTGGGCTCAAATACGGAAGGTTGCTATTACAGCTCCATTTCTAGGCCTAAGGAGTTATTTCTTTTTATTTTATGTATTAAGAAGATGTTGCAACATTTAAACTTTTTATTTGATATTTTTGCCTGCATCAAAGAATTGAAAATATGACATGTTGAAATAAAACTACCACCACAGGGAATCTTCCGCTGCCACACAGACTTTTATTCATGGAATAGTAAGAATTCTTCTTCTTCTAAAATATAGTGATAAATGCATTTTGGCAAAGTGAAAATTGAATGTAAAATACCATGATGAATTATAAATACAGGCATATTTCATTCTTTCATCTTAATACTTTGCATTAAATATGAGTGTTGTATTTCTTTCAAGTGACTGAGTTAATTTTATCTGAGAAAATAATAAAATGATCATTCACTTCAGAAAGGCCTTTTGGAAAAGTTTACACTCATTTCCTTTTTTCTTTTGCATACATATATAACCTACTCTTAAAGAGCCAAGAAAATGCTTTACACATCTCATGAAGTATATCAAGTGGAAAAGAACTTAAAGGTAGAGTAAATATTGACATAAAATAGTGACTTACCATATTACCTAGTGGAGAGAAATTAAATTAGGTTTTTGATAGATGAATCAACACAACCCAACAGTAAGTGAAGTCAGAGTTGATCTTTGAGACTTGAACTCCAGAGTTGACTTCGGAAATTTTAATGAGACTGCAGTGGAAAACACGGTGAGAAGTAGTTTACAAATCACCTATGTCTATTTGAATTAAGTGTATGTGTGTGTATGTGCGTGCGTATGCCCCCATGTACAGATATAAAGAATAAGGGGGGGAGGGAGAGGAGAAACTAGAGTCTATCAGTTGTAACTTAAATGCAACTGATAATTAACTATAATAATGAAATACAAAGTTAAAGGCAATAAAACTGCAAACATGGCATCAATACACTATATTAGATATTCAGAAAAGAGTCAGAAAACTGGTTTCACCTTTGTCATTGAGTAAAATTTCACCATGCAGAAGAATATGTGAATTCCATGAGGAGAACCAAACCTGCTCATCCTAGTAGGAGTTACCAAGCTTTCATATTTCCCACAAACAGAATGGTTATTTGTGACTGGAAACAGAATTTATGACACTTGTTATTCAGTCAGTTCATAGGATATATAAATCTCTATTTATATAACTATAAATATATCCTCTGAGTTTGTTGTGACACAGAAACTCAGAGGATACATTCTTGAAAGAAAGGTTGGGCATTTGGTCTGCTGATTAAGATGCCAGCATCCCATATTGGCATGCTAGTTACAGTACCTGCTTCAGCTCCCAATTCCAGCTTCCTGCTAATACAGACACTGGGAGGAAGTAGTGCTGGCTTAAGTAATTGAGTGCCTGCTACCCACCGGGGAGACTTGGATTCAGTACCCAACTCTTGGGTCCCAATTCTGCCCCCCTTGTCTGCTGCAGGCATTTGGGGAGTGAATGAATAGTTGAGAGTGTGCACTCTCACTCTCTCTCTCTTCTCTTCTATCTTTCTGCTTTTCAGTCTGTCAGATAAAATCTTTTTTAATGATTGAAAGAAAGTTTTAAGTAAAAATCATTGGTCAAAATATTCATATGCTTAAGAATATTTAACTAGTTATACTCAAGGAAGGTTTCAAGAAATACATTAAAGTCTTTGAGATGCATAATTAGATATTTAATTTGAGACATATCTCTTTTTTTAAATATAAACACTAATGCTATAAACTTTCTTCTTAATACCCCAAATCAGTAGGAGGTAAGAAATAATACAGATCAGAGCAGAAATAAATTAAATTGAAACTAAAAAAATAAAAAATCAACAAAAAAAGTTAGTTTTTTGATAAAGTATTCTCTAGCCAGACTAACAAAGAAAAATAAACAAAATTAGACATAAAAAGGAGACATTACAACCAACACCACTGAAATACAAAAAAGGACCATAAGAAACTACTACAAAAAACTGGATGCCAATAAACTGGAAAACCACAAAGAAGTGGGTAAATTCCTGGACTCATAAAAACTACCAAGATCAAATCAAAGAAATATAGTCAATCTAAACAGACCCATAGCAAGTCATGAGATTGAAACAGTAATCAGAAGTCTTCCATCAAGGAAAAGTCCTTATATCTTTACTGTTGAATTCTACAAATATTCAAGGAGGAACCAACTCTAGTACTTTTCAGACTATTCCAAAGTATTGAACAGGATGGAATCTTCCAGCCATTTTTAGGAAGGTGGCATTACTTTAATACCGGAACTAAACACATACACTACAAGAAAACTACAAACCTTTATCCTTAATGAATACAGAGGTGAAGATTTTCAACAAAATGCTAGCAAACCAAATCCAAAACCACATAAAAAAGATCACACATCATGATAAGTGGGATTTATCCCAGAAATGTAAGTGTGGTTCCACATTTGCAAATCAATAAATCACATAAATAGAATGAAGAACAAAAATCATATGGTCATCTCAATACACGCAGAGAAACTTTTCACAAGATTCAACACCACTCCATAATAAAAATCCCTCCACAAATTAGAAATAGAGGAACATACCTCACAGTTATAAAGGCTATATATGGGCCGGCGCCACGGCTCACTAGGCTAATCCTCCGCCTGTGGCGCCGGCACCCTAGGTTCTAGTCCTGGTCGGGGCGCTGGATCCTGTCCCGGTTGCCCCTCTTCCAGTCCAGCTCTCTGCTGTGGCCTGGGATTGCAGTGGAGGATGGCCCAGGTCCTTGGGCCCTGCACCCACATGGGAGACCAGAAGGAAGCACCTGGCTCCTGCCTTCAGATTGGCACAGCGCCAGCCGAGGCGGCCATTTGTGGGTTGAACCAACAAAAGGAAGACCTTTCTCTCTTTCTCTCACTCTCTCACTGTCTAACTCTGCCTGTCAAAAATAAATAAAAAAAAAAAAAATAAAGGCTATGTATGACAAACCAACAATCAATATCATACTGAATGGGAAAAGCTGAAAGCATTTCCCCTCAGATCTGGAACAACACAAGGATGTCCACTTTCACCACACTTACTCAGTATAGCACCGCAAATTTTAACAAGCACAATTAGGGAAGAGAAAGAAATAAAGAGCATTATTATTGGAAAAGAGGAAGTCAAATCATTGATGTTTGGAGATGATATGATGTTGTACATGGAAAACCATAAACTGTCCACTGAAAAGTTGTTAGAGTTGGTAAACCAATTCAGTAGTTTCAGGTTAGAAAACAAACATACAAAAAACAGTAGCTTTCTTTCTTTCTTTTTTTTTTTTTTTTTTTTTTTTTGACAGGCAGAGTGGACAGTGAGAGAGAGAGAGACAGAGAGAAAGGTCTTCCTTTGCCGTTGGTTCATTCTCCAATGGCCGCCACAGCTGGCGTGTTGCGGCCGGCGCAGTGCGCTGATCCGAAGTCAGGAGCCAGGTGCTTCTCCTAGTCTCCCATGCGGTGCAGGGCCCAATGACCTGGGCCATCCTCCACTGCACTCCCGGGCCATAGCAGAGAGCTGGCCTGGAAGAGGAGCAACTAGGACAGAATCCGGTGGCCCGACCAGGACTAGAACCCGGGGTGCCAGCGCCGCAGGTGGAAGATTAGCCTATTGAGCCTCAGCGCCGGCCCAGTAGCTTTCTTATACACTCATGATGAACTCACTGAAAGCGAAATCAAGAAGAAAATACCATTCACAGTAACCATATATATATATATATATATATATAAAATTTAGCCAAAGAATAAATTTAGCCAAAAAAGTGAAAGATTTCTACAATGAAAACTATTAAACATTGATGAAAGAAATCATAAAGGAAACAAAATATGAAAACATATTTTGTGCTCATGAGTTGGAAGAATCAATATCATTAAAATGTCTATATTACCTGAAACAATCTATAGACCCTATGCAATCCCTATCAAAATGCTAATGACATTCTTCACAGAATTTAAAAAAATTCTAAAATTCATATGAAATCACAAAAGACCCAGAATAGCCAAGGCAATTCTAAGAAAGAAAAGTGAACCTGGAGATATCAGCATACTACAAAGCTATAGAAATTCAAACAGCATGGTATTGGCATAAGAACTGACACATAGATCAATGGAACAGAACAAAGAACTCAGAAATTAATCCAAGTACTTAAAGCCAAATGGATTTTTGACAGAAGTACTCAGACTATACATCAGAGAAAGGATAACTGCTTCAACAAATGGTGCTTGGAAAACTGAATGTATTTATGTAGCAGAATGAAATTAGATCCATACTTCTCAACATATACAAAATAAACTCAAGATGGATCAAATACCTAAATGGGACCAATGCACAGGATTGGACAAGGGCTGAGGCTGATGTGCCACAAATTCAACTCAGGCGTTGAATGTAGAAATCTCAAGTAATTGAATTCTTGTTGCTGTTTCCTAGGCCTGAGGTCTGCAGTAGCAGAAAGCTGGAGCTGGAAATTGGGCTTAGGTATTCTCATAGGTTACATAGGCATCTTACCTGATATCTTAAGCACTAGCTAAATATCTGCCTCTGTTAGTTGAATTTGTCCCAAATGTGCAGGTAAATGTATAATGCCAAGTGAGAAACTTGACTAGTTTCACAGAGTGAAGAATCTCACAGAAATACTATCAAGAGTTAGAAAGTATTATATTTTCCAAGGAATAAACTCCCAAAAACTCACAGTGCCTAACATCCACTAAACCCCACTATTTCCTCAAAAGTAACCAAAATTTTGCCTTCTACCATCATAGATTAGCTTTGTATGTTTTAAAATTTGATATATTTAAAATAAAACTATGTATTTTCTTGTGTATCTTGAGATTGATTTGTTGCATGTGAATATAAGTGTTCATTGTTATTACAACCCACATTTGATTGCATCAATATATCACAATTATTTAGCCTTTATATTATTCATGCCATTTTCATTTTGCCCAGTTTTCAAATATTAATAATACTACTATGAGCATTCTTCTGCAATAATTTTTAGATGTCTGTCAGAGACGGAAATTGTATAATTCATAGATAATGCCAGCCTTCAAAATGATTTCAGCAGTATGTGAAATTGTCATTGTTCTGCATTCTTACCAATACTTAACATTATTAGGGTCTTTTTTTGTAGTTTTAGCTTTTAGTGATAGATAATAAAGTGTTATTAAGATTTTTGTTTGCATTTTCCTGATGGTTATTAAAGTTGAGCTCTTTTCTTATATAATTAATGGCTTATTCAACTGAAGTTCCTATCTAAATATCTTCAGTTTCTATTGGATTGTCTGTTTTTTTCTTTTATTTATTTGTAGGAATTTTCATATATTATATATGTGAACCCTCACTGAAATGATATCTGTTGGAAATATATTCTTCCACTTGATTTTAACTCATATTATATCTATTTGATAAATAGAAAGTTTATTTTAATTTGTAGTTTACATGATTATGGCTATCTTGTCTTTGGAAATACCTTCCCAACCTAAGGTCATGAGGCATTCTTATGTTTTCTTCTAGAACTTCTTTGCTTTACTTTTCACATTAAGATCTTCAATCTACTTGGAAATTATTTTTGTGCATGTTGTGTTCTAAGGATGATATTCTTTTTTCCCTACATGTTTATCAAATGGACTCAGCAATATTTATAAAAAAAAACCATGTTTTACCCAGCATTCTTCAGGGTGTGCATGTGACAAAAAAAATTTTCTAAACTGATGGAATTTTGTTTGGATCCAATCAAGATTACCTAACTTTTTACGAGAGTGAGTATTCTAATTTATGAGCATTATATGTAATTATTTGTTTAGATATTCTTTAATTTTTCTAAATTTTCCATGTACAGATATTTTATATATTTAATTAAGCTGGCAAGAATGATTCTCATTTACTCTTCACCCAGTTTGTCAGTTGCTGGTATAACCTCCCCCTACACACACATACATGTATCTTCTTCAGTGCATATATATTTTGTCTTTCAGCAATGTCAACTTCGATTACTTGTTTAAGTTGGCATTCACTAGATTTTTTTCACTTCAGTTATAAATTACTTCTCTTTACTATTTATTCATCTTTTAGCTAATAATTAAATTATACTTGAAGAATAAATATGAGGAGCATTCCAAAAGTTAATGGAAAATGAATATTATGGGGCCAGTTTTGTGGCATAGCAGGTGAAGCTACTGACTATGACACTCAAATCCCTCAGGGGCACCAGTTGGTGTCCCAGTTGCTCTACTTCCCACCCAACTCCCTGCTAATGGCCTGGGAAAATGCAGCAGAAGATGGCCCATGTGTTTGCGCCCCTGTAACCTATGTGGGAGCTCCTGACTTTGGTCTGGTCCAGCCCCAGCAGCCATCTGGGGAGCGAATCAGAGGATGAAAGATTCTCTCCCTCTGTCTGTCTGTCTGTCTCTCTCTCTCTCTCTCTCTGCCTCTCCCTCTCTCTCTCTCTGCAATTCTGACTTTCAAAATAAATACATCTTCTTTTTAAAAAAATCATATTATGAGAAACTTGAACTTGTACTGACTTGGTACAATATATATGAACATAATCTAATTTGAGGCATGTAGAAGGATAAAAAATCAGTTTGAAAAGAGGCTCCACTGTTTTAGGAGTCTTTCTCTGTAGGGTATCTCACATCCACAAAGAATGAGGAGCATGGACAAAGAAGACTGTATAAAACAGGAGTAATTTATTGAAAGAACTGGGAAAGCAAAAGTGAAAGAAAAAGCTCCCAGCAGCACTGAGAGGGCTCTCTGCAGAAGGGAGCATTGACAGCTGATTGTCCATGGGTTTTTATTGGCTGTAAAAAGGGAAGTTCACATGATTGGTCCACAAGAGGTACAGTTGTGACAGGTTAATTGGATAAAAGTTCCGATCAAGACTCAATAGAGATAACAGAAAAACACATGAAACTTTCCATAAGATGCACAAAGGTCGCATTACTTACGTTAGTTACAACAGCACAAGAAAACCTTGATTACGAGGACTAGCACAGATGCTGATAGCTTGACTTTTCTCATTTCCTCTAAGACTCATTCCAGATGATGAGGGAGGGACCCCTGGTCCCTGTATACCTAGCCTGGAATCTACCACTATCAGAGCAACATGATTTCTGCTAAAATTGAGGCAAAAGTATACATCAAACATATGCCAAAATCTGGGTGAAACAGTTGTGAAACCACTGATAATTACAAGTTTATGGGGACACTATCCCAAAGAAAACAGCAGTTTGCATTGTTTTTAGAAGGGATAAGACAATGTTGAATATGTAGCCTATACAGCAGCAGACCTTCTACATAAATTTGTGAGGAAAGTTAACCTTGTTCATGTCCTTACTGAAGAGAAGCAATGATAAGCAACAGAAATAATAGCCAATGCTACAGACATCTCAATTGGTTCAGGGTACACAAATTACTTATTTATTTATTTATTTTTATTTGAAAGGCAGTGAGATGGGTGCATGTGTGTGTGTGTGTGTGTGTGAAGACTCTATCTGTTGCTGATTCATTCCCCAAATGCATGCAACAAGCAAAGCAGTCCAGATCAAAGCCAGGAGCCAGAAACACAATCTACATTTCTCTTGTGAGTGGTAGAGGCCCAAGTACTAGAGCCATAACCTGCTGCCTCCCAGGGTGCTTATTAATAGGAAGCTAGAATCAGTCAGTATTGGAGCCAGGGCTCTAACCAAGGTAGTCTAATGTGGGATAGAGGGGTCCCAAGAGGCATCCTAATGTCTAGGCTAAACACTCAGCCTCAGCTTACACAATTCTTACTGAAAAATTAAACATGTGCAACCTTCATGAAAATTCTGAAGCATTTCTTTACACAACTGTAAGGAGATGAAACATGGGCTTTCCATACAATCCTGAAGACAGTACAACCAAAGCAATGGCTATCAAAAAGTAGAAGTGGTCCAGTGAAAGCAAAAGTGTCCTGGTCAATAGCAAAGGTCATGGGAATAGGTTTCTGGTATGTCCAAGGCATTTTGCTTGTTTATTTTTTGGAGGTCAAAGAACAATAATATCTCTTTATCATGAAAGTGTTGCGAGAAAGTTAGCTAAAGCTTCATTAGAAAAATTCAGACAAGCTTCACCAGAGACTCCTCCACCAGGACATTTTCCGCACTCACTCCTACCATTAAACAAAGGAAGCCTTGTGAGATTTTGCTGGGAAATCATTGACATCTAGCTTACAGTTCTGATCTGACTCCTTCTGACTTCTTTTTATTTCTTAATCTTAAAAATCTCTAATGGGCATATACTTTACTTCAGTTAATAAGATAAAAATACTGTGTTGGTGAAATTCACAGGACCCTCAGTTCTTTAGAGATGGCCTAAGTGGCTACTAGCATCACTTTCAAAAGTGTCTTAAACTTGATGGAACTTAGGTTGCAAAATAAAACTTACAATCCATAAAATGTACTTTGGAAATTTATATCTACTAAATAAAAGTTTTAAAAAAATAAAACTTACAGTCTTTATCTTTTAATTCCACTTTAATCTCATCTTCATGAACTTTTTGAAGTTATATTGTACCCTTTTCAAATGTTCATCCAACAGTTTAAACATTCATTTACAATTTTTTTAAATTGTCATCATCATCCTAAACAGAAGAGCTTTCCTTTTCCTTTTCTTATTTACTATCAGCCTGGATTCATGATTTTCATTTTTTCAGTGATAATGACTATCATTATTCATTTTTAATAAAGGCTAAGTTTACCACCAATGAAGAGTCTTCAACATGATTTTGAAAATTTTTGATATGTCCTCTTTATTTTTTTGTGCGTTTATTTGCTTTTTGACAGAACATGATATTCTGGGATCATCTTTTACTGTAATGCTTCAGAATTATTCAAAGAGTCCTATTTCTTTTTGATTTGCTGGATTCACTTTTTCATTCTAACATTTATCATATGTTCTTTTAAGTTAGAATTTTCATGACATCTGCAAATAGTGGTGATTTTCTTTCTTTCCAATATTTGTATTATCCATTTTTCCTGTATTCTGGCATAACACACATAGTTAACACAAAGTTAATACACATAACAGCAGAAAGTTAAATTTAAAAAATGATAATGGGTACCCTGGTTTCATATCTGATTTGGGTGTGAGAGCTTTCAACATTTCATCATTAAGGATGATGTTTGCACTACATGTTTTTATAAATATCTTTTAAGATTAAGAAAGTTTCCTTCTTTTCCTGATAATGAAGTATTAGTGTACAATTGCTGCTGTAACAAAATTGCTACAAATTTAGTAGCCTGCAGTTTATTTATTATCTTTCAGTTATGGAGGTCAAAAGTACAAATGAGTCATCGAGGCCATATTCCTTTGGGAGACTTCAGAGTAAAACATGTTTCCTTACCTCTTCCAGTATCTAAAAGCAACTCAGGGATCTTGGCTGCTGTTCCTGCATCATTACAACCTCTGCTTTTGCTCATCCTTCTCTGACACTGACCATCCTACTTCCTTCCTATAAGGACCCTTGTTATTACGTTGTCCAAAAATGGGCAATCTACATGAAATCTAAATTAATCACATTTACAAAGTCTCTTTCACCATGGAAGGAACTATAGGCATAGGTTCGTGGGATTAAGTCATGTATCTCATTCATAAAGGAGCATTATTTAACCTGTCACAGAAAATAAATGTTATGAAATTTTCTGCATCTGTTGAGATCATCTTTATTCTATATATGTGCTGACTTCATTTTTAATGTTGTTATGTTAAATTGCCTTGCATCCCTGGGATATTGTTTCTTTGCGATGTGCTATGCCCTGCACATTTTGCAAAATTTAGATTGTTGCTAGCAACATGCAGTCCGGACATATCTTGATGAAGTTATTGTAAGTTGAAAATATTGTTGTCTAAAATTCACTTAATATACATAACCTACTGAGTCTCATAACTTGGCCTAGTCAACTCAAACATGTACAATAACACTTATATTAACCTAAAATTGGGCAAAATTATCTGATATGAAGACTATTTTATTAAATACCTGTATTCAAAAAATCTCCAGCAACACAGTACACTGTAGAGTATTGGATGTTCTCCCTCATGATGGCAGAGCCAACTGGACGCTTTGGTTGGTGCCCAGCAACTTGAGGCAATGTCTTAAGAAAGTGTTATACTGTGTGTGACTAGCATGGGATAGGATCAAAATTCAAAGTAGTTTCTAATGAACCTGAATTGTTTTCAAACCATCATAAAATTAAAATATAGTACCGTATGTCAAGGATTGTCTGTATTTTGTTCAGTGCTTTTACATCTATCCTCATAAGTAAATTGGCCTGTAATTTTCTCTTATTTGATGCCCTCAATGTTTTTTTTTTTTTTTAAATCAGTAAATTTAGCCTCAGGTAATGAGTTGAAAAATGGTTTTCTTTTTTCTGTTCTCATTAAAGTTTCTTCTTTTGTCTTTATTATTTCTTTTCATGTATTTTCTATGGATTTAATTTACTGTTTTTTTCTAACTTCTTGAGATAAGTGCTTAGCTCATGGCTATTCAATTTTTCTTTTCTGAATCAGATAGTTAACGCTAGAAATGTCTCTCTGGCATGCTTTACTGCAGCAAATACATTTTGATAAGTAGTCTTCTCATTATTATCATTAATTCAAAATACATTAATAACGTTTGCTTTGGTTCCTTTTTTCTTTGACCTGCAGTTTCAAAACTGTCTCGTTCAGAACACGTTAAAAGAATACAGAATACCATACAAGAATATGTGCACACATGCACACCTACATACATACATACAGATGCTCTCTAGGAGTATGTTGATCCAGATTACTAGTCTGCCTCCATCAGCAGCAGCTCACCCTACGGCTGTGTGTAGGTTGTTATCCCATATGTATGGATACATACACAATGTGTGATATTTTATGTTTTCAATATATCTAACCTACTGTATCATTCTATCCCTCTTGTGCTTCTAAGTTTTTGATATTTATTAATATAGATACATGTAGACCTAGCTCGTTTGTTTAAACTTCTGTGTATTCCATTATTTTATATTAATAAGAACTACAATATGCTTACCTACTTTCCTTATAGAAGCTTTTTATATTACTTTTATAGTTATTGCTGTTGTAGACAGTGCTACAGTTCATATGTATAGATATCATTATATGCATTTTAATATTATTTAGATAATATGCCTAAGGGAAGAATTGTTGCATCATTAGATGTGTATTTAAATTGTATTGGCTATTTCTCATTGATAAGCAATGCATTTGTAGTTGCACCAATTAACTTGCCCACTAAAGTGGGAAATTTGTCATTTTATGATTTTCTTTCTGCTTTTATAAATATTTGATATTGTCAGATTTTTAAAATTTTACCAACACTGTGTGTGTGCAAAATGGTTCCTCATTTTTCTCTTGGCCTTAATTGGATATTTTTTCTTGGAATAGTAGTTTTTCTCCTACGTGAATCACCTGCTCATGTTATTTCTACTATTTTATTAAGGAACTTTAGATTGTTGTCCATAATATTTTTTTTTACTTGTTAGCTTTTTGCAAGTTGGAAAAAATACACCTTGCAAATGCTGCAGTTCTGGAATATTCTGTGTTTTGTTGGAATAGGGAAAGTCTAAAAGGGGGAACAACAATTAGCTAATAAATTAAATGTCTTTATTAGCTACCAATTTATTGCAGTGTTATTTTAATGAAAATATTGTATTTTCTAAAAATATTTATATTTCATCCAAGTTTTCATTGTTATAATATTCCCATCTTAAAATGGATACAGATCTGTAGTTATGTCACATTAGTTCACAATATTTTGAATTTTTTTCACTTTTGTTGATTATTCTAGTTGGAATGTATCTTATTAGTGTATTAAATAACCATACTTAGTTTGGCAGGTCTTTCGTTCCTTTGATTCATTTTGCCCTAATTTCTGATCTTAATTTTGAATATTCTCTTTCCTAATTAATGATTAGCATGTTCTTTGTTACTTTGCTAGCTTCTGGGTTCAAAATCTAAATTCATTTATTTCCAAATATTCTTGCTTTAACAAAGATATTTGAATCTATATTTATTCTAATTAAAACCTCAATTATATATATATATATATTCATTTTTTATTATTCACTACGTTGGTTATTGTCTAACTCTAAATATTTTAATTTCTGTATGTAATTTATAGATGCCTTTCTAAGATTCCAACTTTCTAATATGACTAATCAATTTGTTATTGGACTATTAATTTAATTTTATTTTAATCAGAAATGCAGATAGAGTATAACATATGAGCTCCATAAGAAAATGTTTCCTGTGCATTTAAAATGAAGCTGTATTTTCTATTTCACTGATGCGAATAAGTCCGGTTCTCTTCTCTACTTCTGTGTTTGTGAGTGGGTTATCCAAAACTTCAGTTCCTGAGTTTCTGACAGAGTTGAACACAACTATACCATCACAATTGTTAGTTTGTGAAATATAACTACTTTCTGCTGAGTTTTATTTCATAAAGGTAAACGCTACATTTTTAGTTTTATACAAACTTGTGATTTTTACATTTTTCTTGTGAATTATTCTTTTTTAAAGTTATCCTCTGTTTAGTTCAGTTCTTCTTAACTTAAATTGCTTTGTCTCATATTAATAATTTTTGGTCAGCTTTCTTTTGATTGGTGTTTATATAATACCTTTCTCCATTTCTATATTTTCAATTTTTCTTAGATTTTTATGACATTCTAAATATATGAAATAGTAAATTGTTTTTGCAGTCAATAAATAGTTATATTTAGTGATATTTTTATCAGTTTTTGAGTTTACTTCTCTGATTGGTGACAAACTTTAATTTTTTTTTAAGCGTAGTATTTCCAGCATACATTCTTAGTGTTTTTATGCATGAAGATAACTTCATTTGTATTTCACTTTTATAATTTAAAACTGTGTAAGATTCTAGATCACAGGTGTTGTCTTCAAAACTTAAATAAGTTACACTTTTGTCTTCTGGATTTTTCATTACTAAAGAGAATTTCCTGATCATTAGTGTCATTTTCTATGGATAATATTTTCTATCTCCAGGCTTTAAGATTTGTTTTAATATTTCTACCGTGTTTAGTTCTGATTTGATTTATGTTTATCTTACATACCACTCAGAATTGAAAATTTACTTTTTAAAAAATCGTTCCACACTTTAAGAAACTTCTATTATGTCTGTTCAGATGCTGTTTCTTCACATTTCTTCCTTTCTCTCATCCAGGAGCCACTCAAATCGATCCTCCATTTTTTTTTTTTTATATTACTATCTCTTTATTGCTTTTTATTTTATAAAAATAAATCAAATTATAACACTAGTCTTTGGGTTGGCATGATGGTTAGTTTAAGGCTAGTGTTAGATGTAGCATTAAAGCTAGCATCAGGGCTGGGGTCATGGCTCAATAGGCTAATCCTCCACCTGCGATGCCGCTACCCCGGGTTCTAGTCCTGGTCTGGGCGCCGGATTCTGTCCAAGTTGCCTCTCTTCCAGGCCAGCTCTCTGCTATGGCCTGGGAGTGCAATGGAGGATGGCCCAAGTGCTTGGGCCCTGCACCCACATGGGAGACCAGGAGAAGCACCAGGCTCCTGGCTTCGGATCAGCGCGGTGCACCAGCCATGGTGGCCATTGGAGGGTGAAACAACGGTAAAGGAAGACCTTTCTCTCTGTCTCTCTCCCTCTCACTGTCCACTCTGCCTGTTAAAAAAAAAAAAAAAAAAAAAAAAAAAAAAAAAAAAGCATCAGGATTATGGTCAAGTTAACGCTGAAGGCTAGTTTGTTTTAGGGTTAGGCCTAAGCAAAAAGGATTAGTGTTAGGATGAGATTTAAAATTAGTTTAAGATTAGGGTTAGATTGAGTTCTATGGTAAATTTTAAAGTTAGAGCCAGAGTTAGGACTATGGTTAGAGCTAGTGTGATAGTTAAAGTTAGGACTATGGATAGGTTTTAGGCCAGGGTTAGGGTTAGGGTTAAGGCAGGGTTAGGTTTAGATTTTCGTATTAGTGTTAGGGTTAGAGTTGGGGCTCAGATGAGGATTAAGTTTAGTGCTTGAGTTATTAAGATACTCCATATTACTTTTTTTTTTCATTTTCAATTATCTTTATATACAGAAGATTGATTTACTATATAAAAGTAAGGATTTCATCAGTTTGCACCCACACAGAAGATAAAGTATAAAATACTGTTTTAGTACTAGTTATAGCATTAATTCACATTAGACAAAGTATTGAGGACAGAGATCCCACATGAGGAGTAAGTACACAATGACTCCTGTTGTTGACTTAACAATTTGACACTCTTGTTTAGGGCATCAGTATTCTCCCTAGGCTCTAGTCATGAGTTGCCAAGGATATGGAAGCCTTTTGAGTTAACCGACTTTGATCTTATTCCGACAGGGTCATAGTCAAAGTGGAAGTTCTCTCCTCCCTTCAGAGAAAGGTACCTCCTTCTTTGATGACCCTGTTCTTTCCACTGGGATCTCACTCGCAGAGATCATTCATTTAGGTTTTTTTTTTTTTTCCAGAGTGTCAGCTTTCCATGCCTAAAATACTCTCATGGCCTCTTCAGCCAGATCCAAATGCCTTAAGGGCTGATTCTGAGGCCAGAGTGCACTTTAGGACATCTACCATTCTATGAGTCTGCTGTGTATCCCGCTTCCCATGTTGGATCGTTCTCTCCCTTTTTTATTCTATCAGTTAGTATTAGCAGACACTAGTTTTGTTTGTGTGACCCCCTTGACTCTTAGACCTATTAGTGTGATCAATTGTGAACTGAAATTGATCACTTGGACTAGTGAAATGGCATTGGTACATGCAACCTTGATGGGATTGAATTGGAATCCCCTGGCATATTTCTAATTCCACGATTTGGGGCAAGTCAGCTTGAGCATGTCCCAAATTGTACATCTCCTTCCTCTCTTATTCCCACTCTTATATTTAACAGGGATCACTTTTCACTTAAATTTAAACACCTAAGAGTAGTTGTGTGTTAATTACAGAGCTCAACCTATAGTATTAATTAGAACAAAAAAATACTAAAAAGGATAATGTATTAAATTGTACATCAACAATCAATACAAGGGCTGATCAAGTCACTGTTTCTCATGGTGTCCAATTCACTTCAATAGGTTTCCTTTTTGGTGCTCGGTTAGTTGTCATTGATCAGGGAGAACATATGATATTAGTCCCTTTGGGAATGGCTTAATTCACTCAGCATGATGTTTTCCAGATTCTATAGAGTACATGCCCCATAATTTCTTTATCCAGTCTACTGTTGATGGGCATTTGAGTTGATTCCAGGTCTTAGCTATTGTGAATTAAGCTGCAATAAACATTAAGGTACAGATAGCTCTTTTATTTGACAAATTAATTTCCTTTGGGTAAATTCCAAGGAGTGGGATGGCTGGGTTGTATGGTAGGGTTATATTCAGGTTTCTGAGGAATCTCCAGACTGAATTCCATAGTGGCTTTACCAGTTTGCATTCCCACCAACAGTGGGCTAATGTCCCTTTTTCTCCACATCCTTGCCAGCATCTGTTGTTCGTAGATTTCTGAATGTGAGCCATTCTAACCAGGGTGAGGTGAAACCTCATTGTGGTTTTGATTTGCATTTCCCTGATTGCTAGTGATCTTGAATATTTTTTCATGTGTCTGTTGGCCATTTGGATTTCCTCTTTTTGAAAAATGTCTATTGAGATCATTGGCCCATCTCTTAAGTGGGTTCTTTGTTTTGTTGTTGTGGATTTTCTTGATTTCTTTGTAGGTCCTGGTTATTAACCCTTTATTTGTTGCATAGTTTGCAAATATTTTTCGCATTCTGTCGGTTGCCTCTTCACTTTTCTGACTGTTTATTTTGAAGTACATAAACTTCTCAATTTGATGCATTCCCAATAGTTAATTTTGGCTTTGACTGCCAGTGCTTCCAGGGTCTTTTCCAAGAGGTCTTCGCCAGTGCCAATATCTTGCAGGGTTTCTCCAATGTTCTCTAATAATTTGATGGTGTTGGGTCATAGATTTAAGTCTTTAACCCATGTTGAGAGGATTTTTGTGTAAGGTGAAAGGTAGGGGTCTTACTCTATGCTTCTGCACATGGAAATCCAATTTTCCCAGTACCATTTATTGAATAGACTGTCCTTACTCCAGGGATTGATTTTGGATCCTTGATCAAATATAAGTTGGCTGTAGATGTTTGGATTGATTTCTGGTGTTTCTATTCTGTTCCATTGGTCTATCCATCTGTTTCTGTACCAGTACCATACTGATTTGATAACAACTGCCCTGTAGTTTATCCTGAAATCTGGTATTGTGATGCTTCCAGCTTTGTTTTTGTTGTACAAGATTGCTTTAGCTGTTCGAGGTCTCCTATGTATCCTTATGAATTTCAGCATCATTTTTTCCAGATATGAGAAGAATGTTTTTGGTATTTTGATTGGTATCACATTGAATCTATAAATTGCTTTTGGGAGAATGGACATTTTGATGATATTGATTCTTCCAATGCATGAGCATGGAAGATTTCTCCATTTTTTGGTATCCTCTTCTATTTCTTTCTTTAAGAATTTGTAATTCTCATCATAGAGGTCTTTGACGTCCTTAGTTATTCTATTCCAAGGTATTTGATTGTTTTTGTAGCTATTAGAAGTTCTTTCTCAGCCATGGCATTGCCTGTGTATACAAAGGCTGTTGATTTTTGTGCATTGATTTTATATCCTGCTACTTGCCAAACTCTTCGATGGGTTCCAATAATCTCTTAGAAGGGTTCTTTGGATCCCCTAAATAAAGAATCATATCATCTGCAAAGAGGGATAGTTTGACTTCTTCCTTCCCAATTTGTATCCCTTTAATTTCTTTTTCTTGCCTAATAGCTCTGGCTAAAACTTCCAGAACTATATTGAATAGCAATGGTGAGAGTGGGCATCCCTGTCTCGTACCAGATCTCAGTGGAAATGCTTCCAACTTTTCCCCATTCAATAGGATGCTGGCCATGGGTTTTTCACAAATTGCTTTGATTGTATTGAGGAATGTTCCTTCCATACCCAATTTGCTTAAAGTTTTCATCATGAAAGAGTGTTGAATTGTATCGAATGCTTTCTCTGCATCTATTGTGAGAATCATATGGTTTTTCTTCTGCAGTTTGTTAATGTGGTGTATCACATTGATTGTTTTGCAAACATTGAACCATCCCTGCATACCACGGATAAATCCCACTTGGTCTGGGTGGATGATTTTTCTGATATGTTGTTGTATTCTACTGGCAAGAATTTTATTGAGTATTTTTGCATCTATGTTCATCAGGGATATTGGTCTGTAATTTTCTTTCAATGCTGCATCTTTTTCCAGCTTAGCATTTAAGGTGATGCTTGTTTCACAGAAAGAATTTGGGAGGATTCCCTCTTTTTCAATTGTTCTGAGTAGTTTGAGAAGAATTGGAGTTAGTTCTTCTTTAAATGTCTGGTAGAATTCAGCAGTGAATCCATCTGGCCCTGGGCTTTTCTTTGTTGGGAGGGCCTTTATTACTGTTTCAATTTTAGTCTCAGTCCTGGTCTGTTTAGGTTTTCTATGTCTTCCTGGCTCAATTTAGGTAGGTTGCATGTGTTCAGGAATCTATCAATTTCTGATAGATTTCCCTGTTTGCTGGCATACAAGTCCTTGTAGTAATTTCTGATGATTTTTTTTTTAATTTCTGTGGCGTCTGTTGTTACATTTCCCTTTTCATCTCTGATCCTATTGATTTGGGTCTTTCCTCTTATTTTTTTTTTAGTTAGTTGGGCCAATGGGGTGTCAATTTTGTTTATTTTTTCAAAAAACCAGCTCCTCGTTTGGCTGATTTTTTGTAATGTTTCTTTGGATTCAATCCTGTTGATTTCTTCTTTGATTTTAATTATTTCTCTTCTCCTACTGGGTTTGGGTTTGGTTTGCTGCAGATTTTCTAGATCCTTGAGATGACTTGAAAGCTCATCTATTTGGTGCCTTTCCAATTTCTTGATGTAGGCACCTATTGATATAAACTTTCCTCTTAACACTGCTTTTGTTGTATCCCATAGGTTTTGGTATGTTGTGCTGTTATCCTCATTTACTTCCAGAAAATTTTTGATTTCTCTTTTGATTTCTTCTATGACCCATTGTTCATTCAGGAACATATTGTTCAATCTCCATGTGTTTGCACGTGCTCTGGGGATTCCTGAGTTGCTAATTCCAATTTCATTCCTTTGTGGTCTGAGAAGCTGCATTGTATGATTCTAATTCTTTTGAATTTGCTGAGACTTGCTTTATGGCCTAGTATGTGGTCAATCCTAGAGAAAGTTCCATGTACTGCTGAGAAGAATGTAAAGTCCTTAGATGTAGGATGAAATGTTCTGTAGATATCTGTTAGATCCATTTGGGCTATAGTGTTGTTTAAATATACTGTATCTTTGTTGATCTTCTGTCCGGTTGAGCTGTCAATTTCTGAGAGTGGAGTATTGAAGTCCCACAGTACTATTGTATAGGAGTCTAAGTCTCCCTTTAAGTCCCTTAACAAGTCTTTTAAATAAGCTGGTGCCCTGTAATTAGGTGTATATACATTGATAATCGTTATATCTTCCTGTTGAATGGATCCCTTAATCATTAAATAGTGCCCCTCTTTGTCTCTCCTAACAGTTTTTGTGTTGAAGTTTATTTTGTCTGATATATAGATGGCTACGCCAGCTCTTTTTTCATTTCTGTTGGCATAGTATATCTTTTTCCAGCCTTTCACTTTCAGTCTGTGTGCATCTTTGTTGGAAAGATGTGTTTCTTGTAAGCAGCAAATAGATAGGTTTTGTTCCTTAACCCAATCGGCCAATCTGTGCCTTTTAACTGGACAGTTCAGGTCATTAACATTCAATATGACTATTGATAAGTAGTAACTTTGCCCTGACATTTGCCAAAGATATTTACTAATATATGGTTTGAGATTCCTGTGATCTTTTGCTGTGAGGATTCCTTCCTCTACCTTCTTTTCGTATTGATGACTGAGTTTCTGTGTTTCTGTGTGTAACACATCTTTAAGCATCTTTTGCAGGGCTGGACAAGTGGTGACAAATTCTTTCAATTTCTGTTTGCTATGAAAGGTCTTTATTTCACCTTCATTCATAAATGAGAGCTTTGCAGGATATAATATTCTGGGCTGGCAGTTTTTCTCTCTTAGCACCTGGGCTATGTCTCGCCATTCCCTTCTAGCCTGTAGGGTTTCTGATGAGAAGTCAGCTGTGAGTCTAATTGGAGATCCTCTGACGGTAATCTGACGTTTCTCTCTTGCATATTTTAGAAACTTTTCTTTATGTTTCACTGTGGTGAGTTTGATTACGACGTGTCGTGGTGAGGATCTCTTTTGGTCATGTTTATTAGGGGTTCTATGAGCTTTCTGTACTAAGATGTCTCTGTCCTTCTCCAAACCTGGGAAGTTCTCTGCTAGTATCTCACTGATAAGGTCTTCTAATCCTTCCTCTCTCTCCATGCTTTCAGGAACTCCTAGAACTCGAATGTTGGGTTTTTTAATAGTATCCTGTAGATTCCCAACAATATTTTCTAGATTTCTAATTTCCTCTTTTCTTTGGTTTGACTGTATTCTTTCCTGTGCTCTGTCTTCTAAGTCTGATATTCTCTCTTCTGCTTCACTGACTCTGTTTTTAAGGCTCTCTAATGTGTTTGTCATTTGATCTATTGAGGTCTTAATTTCATTTTGATTTCTCTTCACTATCACACTTTGCTGTTCTACTAGTTTCTGCGTTTCATTTTGATTCCTCTTTAAGATTTCATTTTCAGAGATTTTCTATTCTGTCCAGTAAGGATTTCCATTAAATGTTCTTATCATAAATTTTTTGAAATCCGTATCTTGCATTTCTTCCTTATCATCATCTTCATGATGTTGACTTGGGGCGTCTTGTTCATTTGGGGGTGTCATAATGTCTTCCTTGTTCTTGTTTCCTCAGTTTCTGTGTTTGTTGCTTGGCTTTGTGGAGATATTCTTTGGATTCTTCTTCCCTCGCTGTGGTGTTTTTTCTTGTTATACTCTGACTGTATTAAGTGGACTGTCTGCTTTTGATGGAGCCTTAGAGGCTTGAGATGGGTGTAGCCAAAGAGCTCTGTTTGGTTCCTCAGGGTTAAGGGTGTGCCAAAAGTGACACTCCCAGGTTAGGCATGGTAAATCTCTCTTTCTTTCTTTCTTTCTTTCTTTTTTTTTTTTTTTTTGATTCAGAAGGGAAGTAATTCCACACAGCTGAGCTGAATTTAAGGTAGTCAGCTTCCAATCTCTGGCTCCTGTGGGTATAACATTTGCCTGCTCTTCCCCAAGGACCACACAGGGAATCTGTGCTGCCCTCAGTGTGGGCTCAAATTCTCCTGCAGTCTCCCACTGGGTTGCCAAGTTTACTGAATTGTAGCATCTCTGGAGAATACTCATGTGAACTCAGTGAGTTCTCTCACCCATCATCTCTTTTTTCACAGTCTCAGTTTATTAGCACCACACATTTAGTAGGTCCTAATCTCCTGTTATTTCACCCCCCCCCCAGAGTCAGGTTTTTCTGCTTGGCTGAGGACAGGTGCTGCCCTGAGGTCGCGCCACTTTTACATATGTCCAAAATGGCACCTGCTCTTTGTCTTGCTTGCCTTTGAGAAGTGAGCAGAGAGAGAGAAACTCGTGTCCATACCGGTCACTTTTTTTTCTCTCTCTCTCTTCTAGTTAGCCTGGTGAACTTTCCCCCATGGGCTTCAAGCCTCGTTCCCTCTAGGCTCATCCTTCCGCTTTCCTGCCGATGTCTCAGGCTATTGAGATTTGACTCACCTCGCATTCCAGCGCCGCCACTGGTGTCCCTAGCCGTGGGCTCCCACGCCCTCCATGCAGGTCCACCATGAATCACTAGTTCCGGAAGAGTGTCCTCTGCTGTTTCTTCCTCAACTCTTCCTTGAACCTGCAGTATCTCCATTTTTATTAAACTGTCTCTTCCCGGACTATCAGTGTGCTCCCTTCCTATTCCGCCATCTTGCTGCTCTAATCCATATTTCTTAACTTCTTTCAGTTGTCCTTTATAAATTTACTTTGCCCTTTGTGCTTTTATCTATGTTAATTAGCAGTATAATTCTCTAATCCATGAATTACCTCTTATTCTGCAATTCTTTTGCCTAATATTTGTTTTTTTTTTTATTTCAATAACTATTTTTTCATGAGTTTGTGGTTTAGTCTCTCTCATCTCCCCTGGGGCTTGTTTCATCTATGTACATTCTTGTTTTTTAGATTCTTGGTCTGCCTACACACAAATGGTTCTTTCATTTGTGGTTGTGTTATTGTCTTCCCATATCCCTATAATACCCTAGTTAGGCATTAAGTCAGCAATAGTTGTTTTGATTTCTCCAATTTTGTTTTTTCTTGAGCAGGAGAATCCCGCTCTGACCACTGTTTTCAGATAATAATTCTAGTTTTGGTTCCCATTTTACTTGGAATTCCTTTACAGCAGTAGCTGCTAAAGCCTGGATCTGGACACATGGATTCAGTCTTATTCACCATTTTTCTTCTCTGTTGTATTTATCTGTTATGCCTCCAGTTAGGGTTGTAGCTAATGCTTTTGTCTGCTAACTAAGAATTCTCTGGTAACAATCAGATGATTTGAAATGGAAGTAGGAAAACTTTATTGACACAGTTCTGCAACTGGAATTATCAAATTTAGAATGATATTCATGATCTCAAATTATATCTATCAAATTGCATTTGTTGTAACCATACAAAATGAATAAATGTTTTGAACACTGTAGATTACAAGATTTGGATTTGATATCTTTCAGTAAGAAGTTCCAAAATATTGGAATACTTTTGAATATGAATATATTTTATTAAAGAACTTCTATGATCAGATAAGTTTCATAATTCTAATTAAATGAAGATAATCATGTTTATTTAGAGCTGGGAATTTCAGAACCTTAAATGTGCTAGTGGTTGAGATTCTTACTGGGAGAGCCACGCAAGGGCTGACCTTGAAGATTTACTCACGTTTTTTTCAAGTGATATTTTATTGAGAATTAGGGTTCTGTGAAACAGTTGCTTAAAATTTACTGTGTTTTCTAGAATGTGCTTTCCCAAAAATGAGCTTTCTAGAAAATGTGCTTTCTAGAAGAGAATGTGTAGATACACCTACAGCTGTTTGTCAAATTCATTTTGCTGATGCTGATCTCATCATCGTGTGAACCCAAAGAACAACAATATCAGAAAAACAACATAGCATATCACTCCATTATTTAACCCATAAGCAACCTACTCTACCCACCCCTGTATTAAAGATAAAAGGAATCCTGGGTGGAGCCTATCACATATTGTGGTTAGGACCCTTAGGCATAGAATGAAAGAAGTCAGCCAGCTAGGAACAGCTTCATGGAGTGATGTTAATGGGCCCTGAAGTGCTAGCTTCTGTTTTTATGGATGGTTACTCTAACCAGTTAATTAGGTTAGATGAACTCTGTTTCTTAAAAAGGAGCATATGTCATTGTCTATTTTTATCCAACATAATGATTAACCTGGACTATAAAGTGTTCAAATAGTATAGGTCAGCAATCTCAGTAATTACGGGATTTGAGGAGAAATAAAAATGCACCAGAACCAAAAAAAATATGTATCAGTGAGTATATTTTTAGTCACAGAATCAGATCCACATCATGAGAAGCACTAATGAGGCACAATTTATGAATTACATACATATATATATATATATATATGTTTAGGTATCCATGGTAAGCTTGATTTGTAATATTACTTAAATTAATATTTTTACATTCAGCATCTTTCTTACAAGCTTTTTATCTGGATTATGTCTTGCAATTCTACAATGTACTTTCTTGAGTTTGAAATTGTTTCTGAGAAACCTTTGGTAAATATTTCCATTGTTTGTCTTGCATTTCTGCAGCGTACTTTCTTGAGCCTGAAATTGTTTCTGAGAAACCTTTAGTAAATATTCTCATTGTTTGCCATGAAGGGAGCCCTTTGAACAGAGAGATGTTGCAATGCAAGCGAGACTGAGGTTCTTAATTCCTTCTTTAGAGAAGCTTCCCCTCTGGCAATTTCTCAGACACAAGAACCAAGTAACATCATAATTACAAAAATTTTTAAAGCTGTTATAAGAGACCCACAGGTCATTGATTTAATATTTATGCTTTTGGGTTATAATCTCTAATAATCATTTGAAAGATGTTTGTAGCATATATCATTATTTCTGATGACTTTTAAATACAACAAGCAAAATTCTAGTTAATTAATTTTCATAATATTTATTTTCTTGCCCTTTGCATCATTTCTCCCCAGGCATCCAGAAGCCATAAAAGAAGAAAGTGCTGCAGTTGTATAAAGTCATTTATTTAATTCTTAGCTATTTAACTTACTTGTCCCACCCCAAAATGATTTGGTTGGCTTAGAGAAGAATGGCTCCCTAGGAAGAGCAGAATTAAGTTTAGATATCAGACCTCCCACATGATTTGACTCCAATTTATCCTTCCACTTGCAACTCATAAATTCCTGCTTTGAAATTTATATTCCAACAGTACACAATCCCAGGCAATGGGCTAATCATTCTTTTTTTTTTTTTTTTTTTTTTGTACTGTTCTCTCTAACAGGGATGATCTTTCTTCCTCCCTACAGTCTTCTTGTCTCATGGTCTGGGGAACTACTTGTCCTCTAAAACTTGTCAAGGAAAGCTTTGCTAACCCTTTCAGGTTAACAAATTTCTTTTTTTAAGGGGAGAGGGACACTCTCATCATATCCCATGCAAAGACATACCTTTGAAATTTCAATAATGTATGATGTTTTTGTGGGTTCTTATCTCTGCTCAAAAAATGGAGTTTCATCTTATTTTTGTGTCTCTGGTGTATGTCATAGAGCCTGGCACACAACAGGCACTCAATTAATGTTTATTGGGCTCATCTTATGCATTCAATTATTTTGGGGTATTTAATGTAAACTCCACTACAGTAATAATCAAAGAATAAAGCTCTGAATATGGTCTGAAGGACTACAGATAGAAGTGTCTGAAGTCTCTAATGTGGCCTAATTGCTGACTCTCTTGTATCAGAGACATTGAAATGTTCCATATATATGAATTTATCATAGATAATGCAGGATTAAAAATCCTGAATAGGATTTAAAAATTGGCTCTATTTAGGTTCTTTTGTGTGAAAACTGGATTGCCCTCATGTTTCCCTGGTATATTCCAATACTTAAGATCTGCTGGAAATAATGTGTTCAGTTTGCATATATTTTCAAAGTATATCCTTCTGTGCAATCTCTTTGGCTTACAGGTTGATTGGGAAGGTGGACAAGCTAAGAGATAAGTAAAATTCTAAATATGGTGGTAGAAAAAGAGCAATGACAAATTTATCATTTGCTGTGAGTTGGAACTATGCCAGTTTTCAGCTTTCTCATGTAAACCCTGTGAAGGCAGGGGCTGATTTTTTCCTTTAATTAATTAAATTTATTTATCAGGGACTGATTTAGTTTGTATTAGCCTTTATTAGTCTGTACTTAGTAGCATAAAAGTAATGCTTAATAAATGTTCTACTATTGATCTACTCATTCACAATTCATGCATAAAATTATAATTTGTTAACTGTTAACATAGTGATTTCTGTAGTTACTTTATGACTCAGAAGTGCCAAATGTTTCTAATAAATGTATGTATGATGTGAAATGTTTTGCTCTTGATAATCTTTGTTGAAAGATAAAAGATATGTTGACTCAAATTAATTACAGAATGCCGAAAAGGTCAATCAGGGCTTTAAAATTTGTCTTGATTCTCTTCCAAACACTTTGATCTTAAAGTATTATATCATTTGTAAACTCCTAATCCCACTAGCTAAAAAAAAAAAATCGATCTTCTGACAGCCCTAAATGGTATGTTCCTCTGGAGGGGAAAGGGGATACAGGGTAAGGCAGAGGCAAGAATATAAACTGGATTCTCAGTCGGGAGCTCTCTTCAGACTTGCATATGCAAATTATTTCTTGAATTTTCTGCTTATATGTCTAGTAGTTGTTTGAAATTTACTGTATCTAAAATTAAATTCTTAATTTCTCCCACTCAGATAACTTTGTACTTGTCATCTTTTTCATTCCATTAATGGCAGCACCATCTTTTGATATGGCCCAATCTTCCATTTCTTCTCACCTCATCTTCTCTCAAACTCATCCTTTTTTTTTTTTTTTTTTTTTGACAGGCAGAGTGGATAGTGAGAGAGGGAGACAGAGAGAAAGGTCTTCCTTTGCCGTTGGTTCACCCTCCAATGGCCGCTGTGGCCGGTGCATCATGCTGATCCGAAGCCAGGAGCCAGGTGCTTCTCCTGGTCTCCCATGGGGTGCAGGGCCCAAGGACTTGGGCCATCCTCCACTGTCTTCCCGGGCCATAGCAGAGAGCTGGCCTGGAAGAGGGGCAACCGGGATAGAATCCGGTGCCCCAACCGGGACTAGAACCCGGTGTGCCGGCGCCTTAAGGCGGAGGATTAGCCTGTTAAGCCACTGCGCCGGCCTCAAACTCATCTTAAACTACCAACAAACCCTACAGCTCCTATGTATCTTAAATGAAATCTGGAATCTCTTTCTTCCTCATTAGTCACCATTCTTATCCAAGTCATGACTATCTATCACTTGGACCCTGCAGTGGCTTTTTAACCAGGTTCCTTGCATCACTCTTCCCCTGTGCTGTCTGTTCTTAAAACAGCATCCAGTGTTTTTAATTCTACTGAAAAACTTCCCATTGCTTCCCATCTCAGCTATAATAAAAGGAAAAAAAAATCTTTATCATACCAGCCACTAAATAATCTATACTCTTACTCTGACATTCTTTTCCTGGTCTTTGTTACTCAAGCATAATATGGTCCATGTCTTCTTCACAATTTTTGTACTTCCATTCTCTATTCACTGTTTTCCAAATGCTCTTTTGTCTCACTCCCTTATTTTCATGCCTCACATGCCATTGCCTTATTGAAGCTTTCTCACCTTTATCTACCAAAACAGCACCCCATTCCTCCACCAATCCCTGTCAACCTTATACTGCTTTTTTCCCTTTCCTTTATTATCTGTCATAAAATATATGTACTTGGCTTTTAAGTTTTACTTTCTGTTTCCCTCTCCTAGAACATGAATTCCATTTGGAAATGACTTTGTTTTGTTCAGTGCTGTAGTCAGTGCTGTAGTTTGCTGGTGTCAGGCATATACTGGATGCCCAGTAAACATTTGTTGACCAAAATAATTAACTTGTAAATGATTAGAAACAAAGCATATCATTATCATCAACTGCCCTCACAATATGCCCATGCAGGAAAGCAATTCAGGAATTGCTGGTCCTTCAAACTGAGACTTTGAAGAGGGTCTTAGAGTTCTCATAACTACAAGTAATAAAAACACATGGTCTACAGAATCATTAGAAAGACCTCCAGCCCTAAGATACAGGTATCTCACAGAACTCAATGTATGATGGTCAGCCAAGTCCCAGGTGGGGTCTGAATGGGGGCTGTGGGATGGAGAAGCTGACAAAATGATGCTGTTCTTACTTCTGGATAACTTAACAACACATTAAGATTTTGTTTTCCTTCCCTTTATTTTCTCTTTTCTGCTTTCCTAAACATTAATTAATCCCTGGAAATTAACATTTTCCCCTGCTTCATCCACAAGGAAGAATGAAGCTTTTCAGCCGGACTGTGGCTCAATAGGCTAATCCTCCGCCTGCAGCGCCGGGTTCTAGTCCCGGTCGGGGCGCCGGATTCTGTCCCGGTTGCCCCTCTTCCAGGCCAGCTCTCTGTTGTGGCCAGGGAATGCAGTGGAGGATGGCCCAAGTGCTTGGGCCCTGCACCCGCATGGGAGACCAGGAGAAGCACCTGGCTTCTGGCTCGGATCAGCTTAGTGCGCTGGCCGCAGTGCGCCGGCCGCGGCAGCCATTGGGGGTGAACCAACGGACAAGGAAGACCTTACTCTCTGTCTCTCTCTCTCTCACTGTCCACTCTGCCTGTCAAACAATAAATAAAAAATTTTTTAAAAAAGAATGGAGCTTTTCACTGCTTACCTTTTATTAATTCCATCTGGGTGAAAATTTGAGAGTAAGGTCCAATTAGATATGGATCAGATATGAGCTAACAAGACAGGCATTGCTTTTAAGAGAGGTGGGGATCATTTTGAGTTTGTCAGATAGCCACCAAAGCTGACTAGTACAAACAAGAAAAGAAGTTTGCCCAAAGTAAAGACAAAGGCAGTCTTGAACCGGGATCTTCTGTTCCAAACGCTGAGCATGAACTTCCCAATATATACTCTTTGGTGAGGTGACTTGTGCCTTCTTCTGTCCCTTTGCTTACCATGAGAAAGACAAAATAAGATAAAGGGGCTTAAGGGAGAAAAAAAAATGTAGACTATAAGGTTTAGGCCCACAGGATTCTGAGAACCTGAGCTACCATGCTGCTGGGAAGATGGCTGAGAGGCCAGAAAGGGTTCTCAGACTGGTGATATATAGCACCAGTGCTGGAGCCTGAGCCACGAGCAGTATGTGCTTCCTTTGTGGTTCCAGAGTGTGTCCAGTGAAGCATCAAGGATATGGGTCTGACATAATCTACCCCTCGTGAGCATATGCCTACTCTGTAAAATATTTATTTCATCAAATTTAATTCAATTCAATTCTTTTCTGAAAAAGAAGTGGAGGCATCTCAGTGCTGCTATTGCTTTACAAAAAATGTAATTTACTTCACTTGCTGCTCACAGTTAATTTAGCCCCATTGTGTCCTTGCCCCAAGTTCATGGAAATATGACTTCACTCGGGAAGAATCCATGTAAAGATTGTACATTATACTTTAATGTCAGAAAGGTGGATGAGTTGATATCATATAATGGAGAGTGTATCACCCTTTTACTCAGAAATGTAATAGCAGAAACAGTCTTGACTGTGGAAACTGCCATAACTACTCTGATGCTCATTTTTTATTGATGATGGATAAAAATTCTCATAATACTGTAGCATAATAACTTGCTGGGATATAGCTTCAGGCTTCCCCTAGGGCAGACTTTATTTATGCTTTCTCACTTTCACTATTTGTAATGATAATGATGATAATAATAAAAATAATAATAATATTAGTACTTTCAGAATTACAACAGGAACTCTTTTCACATGGGCCTATTGTCTGAATCTTCTTAAGGATGTAAGAAAAGCCATGATAATCCTAAGCATTGTTCTGGTTGCTGATAGACCTGTGCTAGGAGTTTAGAACAGAAAGTGAAATCTGCCCACTGTGAGTTTTGCTGGTTTTGCAAAGATTATCGTAAGCTTTTTAAAAAAATTATTAATTTATAAAGTGCCCTGAGCCTACATTATATAAGCAACTGAGCAGGCTGAGAAAATAAATTGCATAAGTCATATTAAATTATTAGCACAAACCACAGTGACCCTACCATAGCTTGGTATAGTCCTTTCAGGACAGTAGGCAGAATCAGAATTGTTTCAAAAAAGGACAGTAAAAAAGTAAATTTGCCAAAGATTTATAAAGAGAGTGTCAAAGAGCGATTAATGAAAATTTTGCAGAATTTGGGAAAAAAAGTGAGGACAGTATATAAAATTCTTGATAATTTGATGACTTTGGAAGTATTCATCAGAGAAGCAAATTAAAACCAACAGGAAAAAGAGCAGCTCACTAATAGTAGTCATGCTTTCCTAGAATTGAGCCCACAACTTCCCCTAGTCTTAGGAAACTCATCACTGGATTTATTGCAACTGTTTGAATGCTGTTAAGGATGTTGTTTGATTCACTATGTGCAGTGGGGCTTTTTGAAGCCCAGGGGGAAAAATACCTGTCTCATCTTATTTTCTTTTGTTTTATTTTATTTTATTTTATTTATTTTTTGCCAGGCAGAGCTAGTGAGAGAGAGAGAGACAGAGAGAGAGAGTTATAGACAGAGAGAGACAGAGAGAAACCTGTCTCATCTTAATATCAAGCAGGGGTTCTGCTTCTGAATAATGGTCTCTAGTACATGTCTCACTGACCAGGTTTCCCTTTCATATTGGCTGGGAAAGAGCTAAATTCTAATTTATAGACCTTTTATAGTGGCAAATCTAGATCTCACAGTAAATGTTTTTCCCATCATTTCTGAATTCGCTTTATGTTCGGATACCATGGTTTATTAAGTTTGGTTAGCTCTATACATCTGCATTCAGCCGCCTCCCTTAAGTAATTTTGGGAAAGAATGTGGGGGCTAGGGAGAAGAGAGAAAAAGGAAGGACTTGAAATTCATAAATTTAGACATATACATATTTTTCTATGGCAAATTATAAAATCTAATTCTGTATTTATAAGGCTAAATAAATTTCCTAATACCAGTTTTAATTTATGTATGTTCATCAGTACATCCCTACTAATAGTTTAATCTGTGTTTCTATTTGTTTACCTCTAAAATGTTGGTAATAGCAGATACCTTTAAGGATTGTTTAGAGAATTAAAGAGAATCTCTATGAAGCACAAGTCTTAACCTTCTTGTCCTTAAGTGTTCTCATCTTTAAAATGGGTACACAATAATACCTATGTCAGGTGCAGGTTATAAAGATTAAACAGGCAGGCATATGTAGGATAATTAGGAAAAATCCCAGCACTGATTAAATATAGTTTTGATTATTTCTTAAACTCTTATTTTACAAAAGTTTTTAAGATGATCTTAAATCAATATCCTCAAAATAAATGTTGGAAACTTTTCTTCAAACTAAATGCTTTATAATCTTCTTGAATGGACTTAAAATGACAATTTTTTAAAATTACATGGTCTGTCATTGCCTCCACAGTTCTCTGTTAATATTAATCCTAAATGCTATAAGATTAGCCACCATAGGGTCTAGCGTTGTGGCATATTGGTTTAAGCTATTGCCTGTGACACTGCCATCCCCTATGGGCACCAGTTCTAGTCTTACCTGCTCCACTTCCAACTTCCTGTTTGTGTGCCTGGGAAAGCAGCAGAAAACCAATGGCCTAAGTGTTTAGGCCCCTGCTACCTACAAGTACTCCTTTTTTGAGGTCTACGATTTTCTTTCATAAAAGCTGAAGCTGAAACCAAGGCTCCTTCTGCAAGAACCATGGCTTATTCTCTCTTTCTCTGCTGTCCTTTCATTCTCAATGAATGATGATAGCTCCTGCATCAGACAATACATCCTTGCTTAGATCAAAAGCAGAAGAGGATAAAACACATCTGAGCCAGACTCCTTTGCCAGGAAAACAGTGGTTGTCCTAGAAGTTCCACTTTTTAACCTTGTGTTTACAGCTCTTTAATGAAATGAAGTCATGTCTTTTCCTTCCCACCACCTCACTATTTAGTTAGTGGACACAGGGCCTGGGAGATGTATGAAGAGCGCCTCCTGGGCCACTACATCTTGAACATGACCAGGGTTCTGATAGAATGAAAGAAGAGAATGTGATCAGTAGGTGGGCAATTGAAATTGTCTTCCTGAAATACTGCATTTTAAAATATGTATTTATAAAATCTATTTATTTGAAAAGCAGACACACACATACACACACACTGAAAGAAAGAGAGAGAGAGGCAGACAGACTCAACTCCCACAACAGGGCCAGGCCAGGGCCAAAGCTGAGAGGCAGGAGCTTAGTCCATGTCACCCATATGAGTGGCAGGAGCCCAACTGCTTGAGCCATCAATGCTGCCTCCCAGGGTATGCATTATCAGGAAGCTGGAGTCAGGAGCTAGAGCCAGGAATAGCACCTATGCACTCTGTTGAGGGACACAAACATCTAAACCAGCATCTTAATAGCTAGGCTAAACACCAGCCCCTACATATTATTTAATTTAAAAAATAAAGATTTATAAATGTGGACTGGGAGAATACATACCAAATTTATGCAACTGTATGTCACTAGGTAGGGAGAAAGTAAAATACAATTTAATAGGAATACAAAGAAGGCTTTCATTTAATCTATATTATATTTATGTAGTCATATGAAAAAATATCTGAAGTAAATGTTTCAAAATTAATGTTTTTATAGTTAGATGCTCTCTACTGTAATGTTTCAAAATCTTTGAAGGCATTTTGTTAATCTTCAAAATACTGGGGCAAGTAGAAAGTATTCTTGTACCTTGGGAAAAACAGAGACATTAAAGTATCTACCCAAATAATGAGAGAAGGGAGGACCAAGATGACAATTCCGGAGAGCTGCATTCCCGCTGGTCACTAGGCTGGACTATTCTTGAAAGTTACAGCTTCCAAATCCATATTGCATATAGAGCCACCCAGGTGCATTCTTTGAAACAATTAAACTGGGATTTCAACAGAACTATGGGGAAAAATTTTAAGTATTCATGATTCATCTCGTTCTCACTGAAAGTCAGCATAAAAGCTCGCATGTGCAATGTTTCCAAATAGCTGACTGTCCTAACATTTTCTTTCATAAGAGATAGGTCATGCAGGATACTCACACAAGAGGCGCTTTTATGTGAAACATTTTATCCCCCTTCCCATCCAAAAAAGAAAAAGTATAATGAATTATTTTCCAAAGCTGATGGTTTCGAGAATTCATTTTCATGAAAGTCAAAGTCACCCCCACACAGTAATGAATTCTTTTTGGAAATGATTCAGACTTTCCAAGGTTACCAATTGAGGTTTCACAGAAAGAACTCTATCAGTCAGACAAGAGATAGCCATGAGAAGTTGAGGGACAAAAGCTAGGGCAGCAGAAGACAGGATGAGCTGACTCCACCAGGGCTGGGCATCTAATGAGTACCCAGGATCTTGTTTTCTTGCCAAAATAAATACAGACAGAGTCACTTTAGAATAGGTTTTAAATTATGCAAATGAACATGTCTGAGACAGAATAAAAAGGAGAATCTACTGTTTTAGTTTCACTTTAATCTAATGCAGACTCATATTCCTGTGGCCTACAATGCTTGTATTCAAATAGAAGAGCTAGCGAGGGAAGTGAAGGAAAGGGCACGAGTTTCTGTCTAATGGAAACTAAAACCTAGAACCTCACATGTCCCCTACCACTGTGTCTTTCTTTTATTTTCTTAATTGTCTTAGAAAATGTGGTAAGGAGAAAAAATGAGTTTTATTTTTCCAGCTCTATTAAATATAGAAAAGGAGACAATCAAAAGAAAATGCTCTAACATAATTAATCCCAGTTCCACAGAAACGACAGCGAGAGTTTTCTTTGTATAAATGTGCACAATATTATTTTTCTCATTTGCAATGACTGTTAGAATAGTTCTGAGGGTAGAAGCTGCAGGGATTAATCAATTAAATAAAGTTGTCATTTAATCCTAGTTGTCTCATGCTGATAGATGTAGTTGTAACCTTGTGCAGGTGTATTTAGACCCACTTCTAGAGACAGCAGACGGTTTTGCTGGTCAAAGACAAGTTTGAATAATTACAGAGCAATGTGAAAAATAAATCCATCCAAACTTTTAAGTTGGTTTATGTTCACTATGCTCACCAGTAGAAGACAAGCATTTCATTATGCTTTCTACCTCTGGCGTCAAACCTTTGGTTTGAGTTCCTTAGACCCCAGACATGTCCCTTACACATGTCTTTGCATTATTTTTCTAATACCAACCTCCATAGTGGTCATGAGCGTTGAGATTAAGATGTGAGAGTAGTGTGTAAACTCTAAAATGTTGAGCAAGTATGATAATTTCAAGGATATTAGAGATTTTATGTGTTATTAGCAGAAAATTAAAAATTATTATTTTTATTTGTATTTTGTTTTTGTGTACAGGTCATGTTAGCCTGCAATTTGCCATTCACTAGGACTTCCATAGCTCTTCTCTCAGCTTCCATTTCTTCAGCTTCAAAGAGGTAAGGAAAACCAACATCTTTTCAAGCTCAGACAGAATATGTGGCTCAAATTACAATGAAGAACAGTGTATTCTATGGAAAAAATTTATGCAGACAATATCTAAAAAGAAGTCAATATGATGACACTAAGTGAAATAGCATTTGTGATGGACTCGAAGCTAAAAAATAAAAGTTAGAATAGTTGATGTTTGCTTTGGCTTCTCCCTAAGTTAGAGAAATGAAATCTGTTTTCTCTGGAAGATTCTGATGAAAGTAGGATTTTTATTAAGTTTTAGAAAAGTCTTAAGGCAAGGATGAATTCTCTGATAGTTGCTCAAATATTTCCTGAATATTATCCCTTTCAAGGGGCTGGTGCTTTGATGAATGTGTCTGTCACCCTAAGAGATGCCATGTAAGGTATAATAAATAAAACAGAGCCTGGATATTTGGTCTTCTATGGATAACACAGAACAAAAAAGTTCAAGAGTGAGCTTATTTTGATTTTGAATTTTACATTTGTGCAAGGAGGTGTACAATTTTAAAAGACAGATTACTGAGCTGCTATAGATCACCATTTCTCAGGTAGTGTAGAGGCATGTGTGTGTAGCAGAAGCAGAGATGCCTGCGAGTTAAATCAAGTCTGATTCAATAGTTCTGAAGTAGAAGGAAGGTGGGTCCAGGCTTGTCAGCCATTACCTTGCCTGCTGTTGACTCCCAAGCCAAGGATAAACAGGACTGAATAAACATTGTTTGTTGTTAAGCGCTTCAGTAGCACACAGCTTAATGAACTGCTTCACAAGAGAAAAATGGTTGACATTGACTCTTTGAAATGACAGACATGTTCCCCAAATAAGACTTTTTATAAGGCTTTGATGCCATGTATTACTTAAATATACTTTAAAACTTTTTTTGAAAAATACTTGTAAAGAGATAATGTAAGATTATAATCTCTAAAAATGTATTCCTTCTGAGATTATCTTGCTGTAATTGAGATGGCTAAAATGTGATAGCCCCAAATGTTACTTTTTGTCCAGATTCTTTCTTTTTAGTCAGTAAAAATAAATCTCCCTGTGCTCCCTCACATGTGACAAACAAGCATCTTCAGCCCTGGACTCCTCCCAGGAATGTACTTTAGATTATTCTGAAGGTCTGTGTGAGGCTTTTAAGTCTTGCATGGGCTTTCACATGAATGGTGCCTTACCACTTTGAGACTAGAAATATGGCTGAGTTCAGACAGAAGCCTCTCCAGAAGAGCTGCGTCCTTTGAAAAGAAGATAACAGATTATAGCCACAATCATTATAGGTCCAAGATGAGCTCTTGCCATGTTTAGGAGACCCTACGGTGGCCATCCTATTGTGATCAAGCACCATCAACCTACAAAAGTGTGTTTTCAGAAAACAAACAACTTTATTTCTTTTAAATCATCCCTCTACAATCTCTTTCTTTTTTGCATCCTCTCTTATTTTTCAAAGAGCATGTTGGGGACAAGGCTAGGGACTTCAAGATCTACACAAAACCCACAGAGAAGCAAAATGAGCCCTTCACAGGCATGAAGATAGGTGGCAGAGGATAAAGTTTATAGAGGTTATAGCAACATTTTTTTTTAAAGCCACTGATATAAATTTCCTCAAAAGCAATGGCAATGTCTTATTCATTTGTGTATCCCTCATATGGCTGGCAGTGGTTTATCTATGGTAGGTATTAAAAGATATTTGCTGATGCTATTGATCATTCACGGAGCAAAAAATATGCCATGTGTACCTTGCGAGTCTCCATGGGGCCTAGAAAGATGAATAGAGTGAGGCCTCA
The DNA here is from genome assembly GCF_033115175.1 of Lepus europaeus. Lineage (NCBI taxonomy): Eukaryota > Metazoa > Chordata > Mammalia > Lagomorpha > Leporidae > Lepus > Lepus europaeus. The sequence goes on from NC_084843.1 coordinate 51,675,603, forward strand.
TTTCCAGAGTTTACCACAGAGACTTATTTTACTCCAGGCTTCAAATCCACAAAAGGCCAATTTTTTTTTTTTTAATTTCTACAAGTGAGGTTATATAAGCATTCTTAGAGGTCATATTGACAAGACTGACAACTAGAGTTGTTTAAAATACATCTTTAAATTAAGCATAACTTTTGCAACTTTTTGGTTTTTTTTTTTACTCTTCAAAAATAAGCCAATATACTATTCTATTTATCCCTGTATATTATCCCATCTGTCAATAATCTCTCTTTCTACCTGTAACTAAATATTTATAAAATGATGATGAGCATTATAGTAAAGTGGGATTTCATGTAATTTCTTCTTTTTCTTATACTTTTCTGTATGTTTGAAATCATTACATTGAATATATATGGCTTACATTATCAAGAAAAGCATAAAACTATAATCATTATATGTAACAAGATATGTAATTAAACAAATGTGTAAATGAGAAGAGTCAATCAAAGATGGCTCTTTTTATCTGAGCTGAGATAACTGGAAGATGATGGTTCTATTTAAAGAAATTGAGGGGGTCACAAAGAGTAACAAATTTGGCAAAGGAGATGTTTTTGATTCAGTTGAGGACCTGTTGAATTGAAAGTGCATAAGGGCATTCTACATGGGAATATGGAAAAGAAACTTGAAAGGAAGCAGGTGATAAACAGTAAGGAGATGTTGATGAGAGTGGAGTCACAAGGGGACAGATTAGCCCTAATTGACAAGATATGAATTGTATACTTAGAGATGAAGAAGTAAGAAGACCCGTGAATATAGAAAGAGATGACAATGAGAAAATATAAGAAATAGGAGCTGATGGTTCTCACATAATCACAGGACTGGAAGAGGCCACAAAGCAAAGGCAGATGGTTAGGAAAGATGTTGGCAAGGAAACCTCATGGTATTTGATACTTTATTCTTCTACATTCTGATGGAGCAGTAGGTAGGTATGACATTCTCAAAGAACAGTCAACATCGGGGATTTCTCAAGAAATGATAATAAATGAACATAGTAGAGTATAAACGTAAAATGTAGTGTGGCTTTAGTTTTATAAGTGTGTTATAAGCATAAACATAAAAGAACAAATGCACTCAAGAATAGTTTTTGATCAGTTCTGTGTGCTAGCCACTGGGCACAAAAATGAGACAGACACCCTTGACTTTTACATTTTCATTATAGGTAAAATAAGCAGTGATAAATTAAAATATCAAGTAAAATAATTCCAACTGGTGATAAGTGTGAGGAAGAAAATAAGGATCAATGCAGTGAGGATTATTGGGGAAAGGAAAGTGCAAGAACCAACCTGAGGATCTTGTATTTAAGATGATATCTACACAAGAAGGAAATGTGGGCTAGTATATGAGGGGTATGAGGACCCCACCACTAGAGGAAGCACCAGCAAATGTGAAATCACACAACCAGAAAAAATTTGATGAATCCTGGAAATAAATGAAATTTCAGTGTTTCGGGGATTCCAGAGTTACTGTAACAGAATATAGACATGACCTATGCCCTCAGACTTCTCATAGCCTGATGGGAGAGGCAGACAGACAAATCCTCACAGTATATTATGATAAGCACTGGGATAAAGACAAGGATGAGGTTCTATAAATACACAGTAAAGAGAAGAGCCACTTATTTCTAGAACCAGTGGAACATGATATTGGAGATAAAGCATTTTGTTGGAATTTTTGCCAGAATGTGGTAAGCATTGACTAGGAAATGTTGCTAGAAGCAGCAATCTTTCTAGGAATCTGAGGAACACCTCACTAAGGCAATGAACATAGAAGCTGTTGGAGTAGTAAGTACAGTAGTCATTCTTTTCCATGGGGGGTATGGTCTAAGATCCCCCAGTGGATGCCTGAAACTGCAAGGAATACCAAACTCCATATATACTATGTTTTCCCAACACATATATATCTATGATAAACTCACTTTCTACTTAAAGAAAGACCTTTCTGGCCTCTGTGTCATATCCAAATGGTCAGCATCACTACTCTGTTGCTTTAGTGCCATTGTTAAGCAAAATAAGGGTAACATGCATAAGCATTAGGATACTGCTACAGTCATCTGATAACTGAGACAGTTTCTAAGGGACTAATGGGTGAATGGTACAGATAACTTGGACAAAGGGATAATTCATGCCCCAGGCCAGACAGAGCAGGATGACTTGAGATTTTGTCACAGAACAAAGAACAGCAAGCTACACTTTAGCATAATGTAGCACTGCCTGTGTTGCTGGCATCCCATGTGACGCTGGTTCATGTCCCAGCTACTCCACTTCCAATCCGGCTCCATGCTAATGGCCTGGGAGCAGAGAACATGGCCCAAGTGCCTGGGCCCCTGCCATTCATGTGGGAGACCGAGATGAAGCCCCTGGCTTTTGATTTCAGCCTGGCATTGTTCTGTCCATTGTGGTAATGTGGGGAGTGAACCAGCAGGTGGAATATTCTCTCTCTCTCTCTCTCTCCCTCTCTCTCCCTCTCTCCCTCTTTCCCTCTCCCTCTCTCTCTGTCTCCCTCTCCCTCTCCCTCTTTCTGTAACTCTTTCAAAATAAATAAAAATATCTTGAAAAATAAAATTTATGAATTGTCTACTTCTGGAATTTTCAATTTAAAATTTGGGATCACGTTGACTGCAGATAACTGAAGCTGCAGAAGTTGAAACTACGGATGGGGAGCAGTATTATACTGGAGAAACTGAATGTTTAACTAAACTTGAGGAGAAAAGGAGAAAACCTCTAAGACCATACCATTGACCTTCTCCTTCACGCTCTAGTTAAGGTCCATGATAAGTGATCAATTTCAACGCTCTACATCTCCATTGTCTTACCTAATTTCTTTTTTGGCTTTGGTGCATCAAAGAGAAACTTAGAAATCAAGGACCAAGGGCTGGAGGATGTCTCTGCTGTCAGATCTAGGTGTTTACACTCACTCTAGATGTTTACACTCACTCTTCCATAGTTCCCTTTTGGTAGAATAATATGATGCTGTATTTTTTTCTCTGTACTCATCAACTCTAGGTGGGAAAGTTGGGCCATTGATGAGAGAAGAGGAGTAGGCAAGTAGACAAGAAATAATTAATGGAGTTGTGGCAATAGTAAGCATTGCTGAAAAAACAAATAATGCCTGTAAGCACATGGTGATATAAAGAAGAATGACAAATTTAGAAACACATGAGTAGTTTATTGGGGGGGTGGCGCGCAGAGGAGCTGTGTGTGTATGTGTGTGTGTGCGTGCACATACACAAATGTGTGTTTGAGTGAAGGACTGTAATGATGGGAAACAAAGTTGAACAGTTGGGTTAAAGCCAATTTGTGAAAGATTGTGGAACTTTAGGCTTGATTTGTTGACAGTGAGACATCAAAGTGATTTAAATGGAAGAAATACATCATCAAATGTGGACTTTATTATTATTAAGGGGAATTAAACCAAGAAATTGGAAGACCAGTTGGAAAAGGATGTTATGATCACTGAGGCAAAACAAGTTGCAACTCTAAATTAAGATAGTAGCACTTAAAACAGAGACAGCAGGATAAAGACTGAAAGGAAGTAGAACCAGTGTAACTGAGAGGAGTTAGAAATAACTTGGGAAGGAAGTATAGGAAAGAAGCAGCAAAGATATATCTGGTTTGTATATGGGCACCTGAATGGGTACAGATGCTAACAGCCATGAAAAGGAGCCCAGGAGAGGGAGTAGATTAGAAATTGGGTGTGGACTGATAGGCCTAAGAATCAAAGGAATCACACAAACAAGATTAATGTCTGCTAATACTAACTGATAAAAAAAAAAAAAAAGGGGAGAGAAGGATCCAACATGGGAAGCAGGATACACAGCAGACTCATAGAATGACAGATGTCCTAAATAGCACTCTGGCCTCAGAATCAGCCCTTAAGGCATTTGGATCTGGCTGAAGAGCCTATGAGAGTATTTTAGGTATGGAAAGCCAAGACACGGTGGGGGAAAAAAAAAAGATGAAGAAGAAGAAGAAGACCTAAATGAAGGATCTCAGCGAGTGTGATCCCAGTGGAAAGAACGGGGCCATCAAAGTAGGAGGTAACTTTCTCTGAAGGGAGGAGAGAACTTCCACTTTGACTATGGCCCTGTTGGAATAGGATCGAAGTCGGCGAACCCTAAAGGCTTCCATAGCCTCAGCAACTCATGGCTAGAGCCTAGGGAGATTACTGATGCCATAAACAAGAGTGTTAAATTGTTAAATCAACATCAGGAGTCACTGTGTACTTGTGTCCCATGTGGGACCTGTCCTTAATAGGTTGTCAAAGGTGAAGTAATGATATAGCTAGTACTGAAACAGTATTTTTACACTTTGTGGTTTTGTGTGGGTGCAAACTGATGAAATCTTTACTTAGTATATACTAAAGCGATCTTCTGTATATAAAGATAATTGAAAATGAAAAAAAAAAACAAAACCTTGGTTTTAAATTGGAAATTACATAGAAAAATAACCAATCTTTTTTTTTTTAAAAAATATCTTGTAGAATCTCGGTCATTAATGTGATGTACACTGTTATTTAATGCTATAACTAGTACTCCAACAGTATTTTTTCACTTTGTGCTGCTATGGGAGGACAAACTGTTGAAATCTATATATATATATACTAAACTGATTTTCTATATATAAAGAGAATTGAAAATGAATCTTGATGGGAATGGAAGGGGAGAGCGGGAAAGGGGGGGAGGGTTGCGGGTGGGGGGGGGAGTTGTGGAGGGGGAAGCCTTTGTAATCCATGAGCTGTACTTTGGAAATTTATATTCACTAAAAAAAAAAAAAGAAAGAAATTGGGTGTGGAAAGTATGTATTCTATTTGAAGGATCTCCAAAAATTAATGGAAAATGAGTGTTATGAAAAAGCTATGCATGGATTTCAAAATCCTTTTGACCAAAATAAATTTATATTTTAATTCTATTTTCTATGACCTTTTTGAAGTAACCTTACATTATTGAGTCTGTAATACAAGCAGATGATGAAGGGAGACTCAGATCCAGGCATGGAGTCCAGGAAAGTGGTTGGGGTTTGAAACACCAATAAAAGTCTGTGATTGTAAGAATTAGTTTAAACTAAGGGAGCTGATGAAATAATTACAGCTTTTGACCCAGCTGTTAGCTGTCACTCAGGTCATATGGGAACTGTTGAATAGAGAAGAACATTTTTTTGCCAGAAGGTACAAACAATCCCCAAGATCCCAGGACTGTAACCATTTGAATTCTCCAACTATGCATTTGGCAGAAGCTGAACACCAGCATCCACAGAGAAAACATATTTTAAAACATAGATCCGATTTTCCATGTCCAGGATTCTTAGCTTGTATACAAAGACTGTATGATATTTGACATATGGTTGGTTTAGGATTTTTTTTTTTTGTTTTCCTCAATAATTTGACCAGATTTGCATTTTATCCATTGATGCCTTATCACAGTCAATTGCAAATTTAGTAACTATTTGACAGAACCAAAAAAAAAAAAAAAAGAAGCTTACTTATATGCATTAGATGGACTGTTAACAAGAGCTTGGAAAAAAAGATTCAGATTATTTCTGAAGTTCTCTTTTTCGGGGTTGCTTCAGTACTCAGTCTCTCCTGAACAAGCCAGCTGGACTGAGCGAGTCCAAGTAAAATCATTGTATTGTTTTGGTGGCTCCATAAATATCAGGGAATGCAGAAGTGTCAATTGGCAGTTGCAAAGTAGTCTCCATGGTACTCATCAAGAAAGGTCCAGTGAATCCATTTGATCAGTATGATTTCTCTGTACTCTCTTTGATCTATTTATTATTTCATTTCCCAAGTATTATACACTTCATAAGGCAAGCAGATTTTGATGTGGCTTAATCCTTGATTTATCTAAAGCTTTTAAAGGTCATCCTTAATTATAATATCAGAGTTATCTTTACTTTCTAGGGTGAAAAATAAGCGATTTACTTCGCTTACAAAATTATATCAAAACATCTTTACATGCCAGTAGGCTCATGTGGTTTATAAGGTGGTTAAATTTCTTTGGATTTATAATTACCTTTTAATTAAGAAAAGTAATGGGCAATTTTAAAATCCAATGCTATGAAAAGCATTTTTAAAATCCATGCTATGAAAAGCATGGACATTAAAAAAAGGGTAGATGTTCATGGTCATCAGAAATTTGAGCATCATTTCGTATGTATTAGCCACTTGCCAATGTATAGAAAACATTTATAAAAGTTTTAATAAAATTTATAAAAATTTAATAAAATATATTTACAAAATACATTACAAAAGTAATATATTAACTTGTATAGCATCCTTACTTTCATCTAACAAGACATCTAAGACATCATTGACTATCAACATTTATGGATCTATTTCATTCTTTTTGCAAACTACATGATTTACTATGGAAATTTCATTATTCAACCATGAACGTATTGAGAACTAGTATGCTGCTCTAATAAATAATACTGAACTGAACAGCCTTACATACACATTTATGCACACATACACCTGTAGGATATATTCTAATAAGTCGAGATGCTTTGTCAGATAATATTTTAACTCCAGCTGATATTGCCAAATGGTCTTCCATAGCAGTTACCAGTTCATACCCACACTAGCCATAGATTTGAATGCCTACTTCCCTCTAATATAGCATTCTTTTAAAAAAAACAAAAACAAAAACAAAAAAACAGAAACTAGAGTTTTTGCCAACCCAATAAGTGAAAAATGGTTACCTTGTACTTTAGTCTGCATTTAAAAAATGATATTTCATTGTGGTTTATTTGCATTTTAATTCCGTTTGTAGTGATTCAAACATTTATGTGTTTTGCCCTTTTTCATATTTAAAAAACTATTGTATATTAAGAAAGCCAATGCTTTGTTATATTTGGTGCAGACATATTTACCCAGTTTGCTTAACTTTTGAATTCACTTATGATATTTTTACTATGCCAAAATTTTTAAATTTGCAAGCCAAAATTTATGAATCTTCAATGCTTTCTGGTTTTGTGTCTTGCTCAAAAAGCATTCTTAACACTGCAGTTATAAAAGCAGAGTTCTTAAGTTTATATTTTATTTTAAATATTTAATTATTTGAACCATCTGGAAAAGTATTTTGGATGTAAAGATTGAGGCAGGGATCAAATTTAATATTTTCCCAAACCTAACTCATTTATAATAGTCTACTCTTACAATATGATTTATCATAAATCAGAATCCCACATGCAGTTCAGTCTACTTACTAACCTTATTCTTTAAAATGTTCTAACCTGGCCGGCGCTGCAGCTCACTTGGCTAGTCCTCTGCCTGCGGCGCCAGCACCCTGGGTTCTAGTCCCGGTTGGGGCGCTGGATTCTGTCGCAGTTGCTCCTCTTCCAGTCCAGCTCTCTGCTGTGGCCCTGGAGGGCAGTGGAGGATGGCCCAGGTGCTTGGGCCCTGCACCCGCATGGGAGACCAAGAGGAGGCACCTGGCTCCTGGCTTCTGATTTGCGCAGCGCCGGCCGTGGCGGCCATTTGGGGGGTGAACCAATGGAAAGGAAGACCTTTCTCTCTGTCTGTCTCTCTCTCTTGCTCACTAACTCTGCCTGTCAAAAAAAAAAAAAAAAAAAAAAGGTTTTAACCTTCCTATCCATGTGCCAGAATCAAATTATTTTGGTTATTGTAACTGAGTAATACATTTAAATATATTGAAAACCCTTTCTTTCTGTTTCCTTTTAATATTCTCCAGTTATTCTTTTGTTGATGTTATCATGAAATCTTTGGAATTAGTTTGCATTGTTAATAAAAATTTAACTATTATTTACACCATTATGAAGCTTTATTAAATTTATAGATCAGTTTGGGGGAAATTCACACTTTTGAAAATGTCAACACTTTTGACCATTCAACAGAATATATATTTCCATGTTAAATTATTCACTATGATACTCAATATCATCTGAAAGATTTCTTCACATAGATCTTATACACATTTATTTCTATGTATTTTGTGGTTTTAGTTCATATGGTAAGGCTATCTCTTCCTTAAAAATCATTGTAAGTGATGTTTGTATACAGAAAACTATTGATTCTCGTATATTTCAGGATATTGTAAACAGTTTTCTTAGGTTTCAATATACTCTTCTTGAGTGTTCAAGACTCTATCTCTTATAAATCAATGATAATTTTAGCTCCTCCTTCCCAATATCTATACCTCTCCTTTATCTCATAAGATGGCACTGGCTCCTTTTTTTCCAGAAAAGAAAACAATAACAACGTATTCATGATGTGTTTTCCCATTGAGGAATGTTAGACTATTTATCTGTCAATCACTTATTTTTTGGCTTCTGGGTTTCATGTCTTGCTCCTGATGATTTTTCCCATCCTCCCCGTGTGAAAGACACATTCCATATTTTCTTTGAATATTTATAGTTTTCATTTTACATGTAGATCTTTAATTCATCTGGAATTTATTTCTATATATTGCAAAAGATAAAAATCTAACTTTATTTTTTCCAGATGAATTGCAAAATTTTCCAACATCATTTACAAAATTGGTCAGCTTTTCCTCACTAGTTTGAAATGCCACTTTAATCATATTCTAGATAAATCAGTTATATTTCTTAAACCAGAGCTTAAAAACCATGAAGGAAATGAATTACAGAAGAGAACAAAGGCATGAAATGCTGGCAAAAAAACAGACATTAAGATAAAGTTGTGCACACACTATTTAATGCATATAATAAAATGCATAGGTCATTCATAGTAAAATAGTATAGTATAAAGACTTCAGAGAAAATATTCTTATACTGTATTCTAGTAAAAAAAAAAGATTCAGAAGATATATACCCATAAATATAAGGCTGTAGCAGTTAAGTATTTAAACATTGTTTAAAGTTACTCCCTTCATAGAGAAAGTTATTTGAAGACTCAAAGCTGTAAACATCCTCCAGCTGCCTAGTTCAGCTCCCAATCAGATATTTCTGAGAGCGGATCAGAATGTCTACTAAGTAAAAAGCAAAGTCTGACATTAGAAAAAAATGCCAGTCTTTGTTTCTTGTAATCCAAGGCTTTTTTCACTTGCATCTCTGAAACTCTGCAGTATATTTCAACATCTCTCTCAAACTAGAGTTAAGATGAACAGAGTCCTGGATTTTGCAATTCTTTCTCTCTTTTAAGAGCAGAGTTGGTTAAGAGTCATCAAGACTAAATGCCAAAGATGGTAAGAGTCAGTGTTCAACTCTGAGGCCTGGTGGAAATGCTGCAGTTTGTGCAAATACAACACATGTCTTCCCAGAGATTCTGAAAGTTTCTATTACACAATGAGTTATTAATATCACAATAATGAATCCTGCTATTCTTGGCCATATCAACCGAAGATTAGAAAAAATGTTATTGACCAAGTCAAAATTTTATTTTTTGTCATCACTTCAAGCTTAAATAAAAATTGACACAATAATCAAGTAAAAGGTGAGTTTTCTAATCTTATTGTCTGTAATTCATCCAGCAAATGGTCATGAGATGCATTTCGGCACAGTATTATTATAACATGTACACTGTGTTTTCTTACATAAAGAATGTGTTTTTAGGAAGGACATTTAAGCTTCAATAATGAAATTAAATAATAACTATCAATCACAGCAACAGCACCCATGACCACAAGTATGTCACTTCCATCAGCAGTCGGGAACTGGCATGTAGTGTGGCAGAGGCGTGCGGGCTGCATCACATTATACAGATGATATGAGTCAGTCAGCTTATTACAAATGAAAGGCAAATAATCCCAGGATGTCACCATATGGAAAGTAACTGATGTTCTGGCCACTTTAAAGCAAACATTTGGATGTTTTAAAACATTACAATGTTTAGCAGTCTACAATAAAAACATACATTTAATTGAATAAATTTTTAAGTTTCCATTAGGGATACAATCTGAACTTATGGCTTTTTTGTAAATACAGTAAACTAATATGGATTTTTTTTTTTGCACTATAAAAACAGCCAGTCTACGGGAGTGGGAGTACTGGCAGTTAGGTTAACAAATGCTTCACTTAGCAGATTTTCCTGGAAAACGCTGCAGAACGTGTGTCTATTTTTGCTGCCATTAATTGCCAAGACAGTCAGTCCTGAGTGCTCTTTGACTTCCTGGCACTCTAAATAAAACTAGACTTTGGACAGGCTTTCTATTTCCCAGGCCTTTAGCAGGAGTGTTAATTACAAAATACTTTATTTAAACACAAGAAACTCATCCACGAAGCCAAGCCAAGTCTCAGATTTGAAAGCATTTAAAAATATCCTTGTAACAGCCGTATTACTTTATACTCGATCTATTTTTAGAGGCTCAGTGTTTGTTTTGCTGGAAGAAAAAAATTAAAACATGACAAGTATGCCATGAGCAAATCTGCAATAATAAGCAGCACATACATGTTGTGGGAGAAAATATTCAACATGAAACAGTCAGCATAAAAACAGATTCTGCTAAGGACTTTTTATAAATAGCAGTTATTATTTTTGCTTTCAATTGCTAAGCATTTTAAATAGCATGCCCTTAAAAGTTGTCAAGTTTTTTACTTCATATAAATATAATTCACTGATCTTGACTTGCATAAAATTATTATGGAAAAGTATTAATGTATTCTTTCATGTGTAATTTTACAATTATTGTATCACTAAACCTAGAACCACAAGGAAGAAAAGAAAATAACTAGAAAATATCCATTGCACTGCATAGGAAATATAATTTGTGTATAAAACGTTTTATTGAACGTTTTGAATGGATATCATGTCACACAGATCTATAGATAAAATTGTCCCAATTGGTTGTCATTAGGTTACACCCAATTAAGGGCCTACGCTACCTTAAATGATCTGAGCATACTCACAGAGGAAGAAATACGTGTGTTTTGAAGCCTAAAAGAACAGTTTTGGAATTGTTTGTCTCCTATAATTATTGCTATACATCCATGTGAAGTTTTACACAATACCTTTCAAAGCAAAAATCACTTTAAAAGTTTCTCAATCACTTCCATCGGAAAAGGATAGAGGTGTGTAATGGATATACATGGCTCTCCCAGTGCTGGGAACTGAAGTCGTCATGCAAGGAGACGAAGTGGATTGCCTTGATTGCCACGATAGGAGGGCTGTTGGCTGTAGGCGGGGTGGTTGCGGTCATCCGTGGTCATATTCCCTGAGACCAAAGGCCATCTCCAGTGGTGGCAGGTGAGAGGAGCTGCAGTTATGGCTGTTGCTGCTGGCAAACACCAGAAACCATGGTAACATTGACAGGGGCCTGAGCCCCTTTATTCGCTGCTTCTAACTTCTCAGCATCGGCTCATAGGATTCAACTTGGCAGTACAGAAAATGGTAAAATGGAATTCAGAAAAACACCGACGAACTCTGCAAATCACGTCTTTGCTTGTTTTTTACCAGTATTTCCTGTCTTTCCACCAATGGATACATGATTGAAATGGCTTGCTGTGAACTTTGTAGCACCCAAGCCAAAAGCAAGAAAGTTCCTAGAAGAGCACATGTGCCATGCCAGAAAACCACATCAACCCAGAAAAAAAGATTTTCCTGGGAAGGCCTTCCCGGGGATGAATGGGACTTTATCTGGTATGATAGCTGGGCAGAGATTTGTCACTGCTTACAGCCCACAGTGAGGTAATTTTCAAGGCACTTTTCCCTTCATTTGTTCTGCATTCACTAAATGTACATTTTTGATGTTAGAGCACATTGCAGAAAAGATCAGAATAGATAGTCTGACAATGGAGCCAAAGTTCAAAGCGTCTGCATTTGCAGGTCACAGCTGTGACAGTTGTCTGCACTAAATCTTTCCAGGGCATATCACTATAACCTTGTCCATGGCTTTTCAAACAGTTCACTACAAGCAAATCATTTTAGTTGTTCAACAACTATAACATCTGATACCATCTCACACAAAGTTGTAGTAAAAGTCACTAATCAAAGCGCCTTCCAGTTGAAAAAAGAAAATTTCTGAGCTTTGATTGAACATCGCCTTTTCATGTTGTTCCTTTGAGAATCATTATATGCCAAAGAAGGGAGGGGAAAAAACAGAGGGAGAACCTGCCTCTAAGAGGAACCAGAAAGCCACATGTCCCAGTTGCTGTAGTGCTGGCAGTAAATTACTAGGGTGTGGAGTGGGAATCGGAGGCGGCAGGTGAGGCCTGCAAAGCAATAACCAGGTCCTCCTTAGCCTCTCCCTGCCAGACCTCCAGGGAGGGCCCACTCTCAGAGTGCTGACCTTGGCACACAGGCTCTCCTTTGGAGCTTTTTGAATGACTTCGCAAGGAAGCACGTGCTCCCAAAGCCAGCACCACCAAGCGGTAGAGATGCAGCACCACCACGAGGAAATTCTTGGCAGCAAAGAAGACCAGCATCTGGTTGGTCACATTGAAGCAGGTCATCAGGATGAGGCGCAAGATTAGGAAGGGACCATCTTGGATAAAGACGCTGATTCCAATGTTCCACAGGTCTGCACTGTACTGGCAGAAGAACAGGCTGGGAAATCCCCGGGCTAGCACTGATGAGGAGCACACGACATTCTGCACTGGAAATGCAAGACAGACCGGTTAACCTCTCTCTCTGTCACACAGAAATCCGAGACAGAATGAAATGGGGGTGGAAGTTAAACTGGGTTGATGCTAGTAAATGACTGAAAATGATTCTGTAATTTCATTCTATCCATGTAAAATATTTCAGATTGTCTGCTAGCTCTCACTGTGGGGACAGCACGGTTGAGTAAATTAGAGAGGACAAAGAAAGGTGCTGTGTGCGTTCTTGCAGTCCACAGTGTAGGGAGGCAGTACTCAGTGCCTCAAATCAGGGAGCCTGGCAGCCTCATTTTCTAGCAGTGAGATGCTAGCCAAATTCCTTAACCATCCTGGGCCTCAATTTTCTTCTTTTGAAAACTGTGATAACAATGATATCTGGGAGGACTGAGAAGCCTAAATACTTAGTGGTACATTTTGTTTCAAATAGAACAACATGTGTGTCCTTTCTCTAGTTTCTCATTCTATCTTTTGCTTGGAATAATGAATGACTTGTTTTGACTATTAACTTTGGGAGATGGACCAAACTATAGGTAGCCCAGATCATTCTAGATCTACCCTTTAAAATCTACCTATAGCCTAGTTGACTCACAGGCATACAGGGGACTTCGAAAAGTTCATGGAAAATGGAATTAAAAGATGAGTTTATGTTAGTGTCCAAAAAATGAAATCCATGAATAATTTTTTCATAATACACATTTCCACAACCTTTTTGAAGAACTCTTGGATGTGTAATTTTTCTGTGGAAATTCAAGTCTTATATTCAAATTCAAACTTGATTCATGTCAAATATATTTTTTTAGTGGGGGTACAAGCCCATATAAATGCCTTGTTATTTGTATTTGTCTTAACTCCTTACTGCTTTTGTTTCACAGTTTACAAGAAAGACTGGATATAATTACTGATTTTTCTCATTGAACAAAAGGAGGTCCAATCAACAGATGAAACTTTTTGTTTTAATTTCTAAAATGTAAATTTAATTCAAGGTCGAGGGCAGAAAATAATCCTTTTACAATAATGAAGCTGTCCGTTTAGAGTTTCAAAACAAAGGATGCCTTCATCCACTGAAGTCTGCAAGTGTTATGAAGCTGCTTTGATATGAATGTTCATAATGCACTGTTTGTTGGAAAATACAATAGTGATTTAGTCAGAGGGTAACATTTGGTCTTTGTTTTTCAAACAGCTGTATAACATTATCACCCCCTGAAAGTGTACAAAATTTCTTTCTTAAATAAAAATTTTCTTAGCGAGGCTATAAACCACAAGATATGGGAGGGTGAGAATGGGCATAATAAATAACAAAAGAAAAAATGACATAAGATCAGTAATATTCTTTCCTATGAAGTTAGGGTCAGGAAGTATTTGCCAAAGGACCTCCTGAGGGTATTGCTTGATATTTAGACTGATGGCACCCAATATTCAGTAGATTCTATCTGACCAGTGAATACAGTGTACCCTCTAAGGCATACTATGAAAAAAAAATGTGTGTGTGTGTGTATGTATGTGATTAGAAAACATCTGTTTCCTTCTATTCTGGTGACAATTTTGCTTCAAAAACCATATGATGAAGTCAAGGATGGGATCAGATCTCAGAGCTTATCAAAGCATGCAAAGATAAATATCCTTGTCCAAAGGACTAATTCTAATTCTGAGGCCATCAAATAGGGTGTCATAAAAAATAAGCCAGATGAAGGAACATGTAATTAGGGCATTCTATAATTTCTTCAGAGTAAAATGGCATTCAGGAGAATTCCCAAATCAAAATTCCAAGGTTTCAAGAAGCTTTCCATGCTGTAAAAATTTCCTGTATCTCTGTTGTCCAATATGGCAGCCACATGTGATAGTTGAGCACTTGACATGTGGCTAGTGTGAGTGAGTAATTGAGCTTTTATTTGATTTAGCTTTAATTAATTAAAATTTACAGAGTCACATGTAGCTAGTGGGAAACATATTGGACAATGCAGCTCTAGATTACAATTAGTAAGAAATGGAAAATAGTTTACTTCTTGGAAAATCCTAGGGATTTATGACTTTATTAAATTAAAAACAAATTCCAATTGCCACCACTGAGGAAAATTTTAGTTTTCCACTTTTGACACTGAAACTATTCTTACTCTTACTGAGGTTCTAATACATGAGTTTGACAGAGGAATGAAAGTGACCCCTTAAAAATATCAGCACCAGCTACCTGCTAAGCACTTTACATCTTCAGTCATCACAAGAGCCTTCAAGCCACTACTGTGATAATCATTTCCATTTCATGGAGTGAAACCTGAGGTATAGATAAAGTTTCTAGTTTCAGAAGGATTTACAAATCATGTGATGGAACATCTGTTTGACGTGAATATAAAGTTGTGTGATAATGCACTCAACTATCTTCATCTCATCATACACGAGAATAGACCTACACATGGCACTCCTAAATTTCTATGTAATTTTTCTCTAAGCTAAGCTAGAACACCGGTGAATCAAAATGATAATCCTTTCAATCACCTAGTTAGCAACAGAACATTCTATAATCAAGAGTTGTAATTTTCTGTTCCTTTACAGGAACATCAAGACAAAGACACCTACCTGCCAGGTCAAGTGGAAACTGCAGCATGCTCCAAGTCCATAAAATTAGAATGGCATAGACTAGTGCAGGGTTACTTCTAAAATGCAGAAAAAATTAATAATACAAAGAATGATCACATACAGAAGAAAGAAATCTCAACACATATCTCTATATCTTTGAATAGATCACATATCTTTGAGTATATCACTAATAAACTTCATGCAAGTGGCTACAATATCTGATTTATAAATTCATGAAAAAATCCATGCATGATCATAATGGAATAATGAAAAAAAAGTGGAAAGGAAAACATCTAAAGCTTCATACCTAACGTAGCACCAATGATGGCAAAGCTTCTTGGTTTCATATTGCTCTTTAGTTTTACAAAACCATGGAGATGTTAAGTGAAAGAAATGCTAGGAAAAATACTAAGGTATCAACATGGATTGCAGAGTAATTTCAATAAGGTTCAGAGGGAAAATTTGATAATTATTCTCTAACATCCCAAGACTTTAAATGAAGAGACATCTCAAAAGGGCTAGATGATGTTCACAAATTAAAACTTGGCATGTTAAAGAAAATCATGCTGATGTACAATAAAGTGGAGGATTGACATCAGACACTAGCCTAGTAGGCTAGCAATAGGTCTGTTTCATTCAACAGTGGATCCGAAGTACCTAGAACAGTGCCTAGCACCTAGTTGGCACTCAATATATATTTGTAAATGAAATGGTTAAATGTACAAAACAAGAGCCTTTCCTTGGGCAAATATATAAATGTTTTAGACCTAACAGAATGGACTCAAAGACTGACATCAGAAAGAACAGAGGTAATAGAAATGTAAAATATATTTTAAAAGTATCAAAGTCATATAAATTCTTATCAAAAACACAGAGAAAGTTATCCATTTGAGACCAGTGGTGTTAACAGATTTGATTTCCATCTTCTGACGAGAGGGAGTTTCAGATTGGAGAGGCCTAGAAAAGTATCAGGGAAGAATAATGGAAACTAAATGAAATGAGGTGATTTTCAGGGATATCTTTAAATGCTTCAAATGTTGAAACCAGGAAAAATTAAATCTCAAAACTCAAAGAATTTGTAAATGCGATTTCTAAGCCATCATTATCTATCTTGGTGGTTAATGGTGGACACAGGTGGATGACAGGAAAATGAAGTCTCAACTTTCAAAATGAAGCAGAAAGATTTCTTAAAGTACAAAAATACATTATTATTAATCCCTTGTTAGATGATATAAGTGATTCTTTAAAAGGTTTCTGAGGGTCCTTATGGAAGAACACAGTAATTACTAAGCATCAGCACAGCTTCTCTAAGAACAATTGTACCCAACTCAGCTCATTTCCTCTTTTTTATATAATAGACTTAGGATTACCAAGCAGGAAATGCCATATAAATTGATAAGACATTTGTATGTAAACAAGGCTTCTAAGAAAAATCTCCCATAGTGACCCTCTTAACAAAATTAAGAAATGCTCCGGATGTGAGTGTTGTCAGGTGAATTCCTAACTGAAAATAATTCCCCAAAGGGAGCTCTGTACTGGGCTATTGCAGGCTCCACTTTGATTTAATGGGCAATGGTGATGAGAAACTTCTCATGTGCGCATGTGACATGGAGCTTCAGTAGACTCAATCAGGAATGTGAAGGATGTAACAGGACAACCTAGTGGATAGAAAAGGATCAAAGAGATAGCTTTGCACAACCACAGCCATGAAAAAGGCTCAGAGATTTTCCCTTACTATTATCTAATTATGAGTCCACAGTGTGACATGATTCATGATTTTCCAAATTCAAATGGAATCACAGGTCACTTTACAAGAAATGTAAAATTCTAGAATTTTAAGAAGAGGTGCCTTGGAAATGCACACTTCTCTCTCTTTATGATGTCTATACAGAGAAGATTCCAATAAGTGATTGAATTTTAAAATAATGTTACCTATAGTTTCTGGTCTAAGACTTACACATTACGTAGTTTTCTAAATATTTAAATCTATGAGCACATGTAATCCTCATACCAACTCAAAAAACAGATGCAAATATTAGTTGAGCAAATTTGCCCATACTAATATGGTTATTTGTTTTAGGAATAGAAATCAAAACTAGAGAGCTTGTTTCAGTGTCACCCTTTCAATCATTACACTGTACTATTTTCATTAAATAAATGGAATATTTTAGCCTTCTATAATATTCAGAACATAAGCAAAATACTGTGTGTTGTGTTTTATGTTTTAGGAAGAACATTTATAAAGTTATTTGTATTAAAAGGAGATATCTGCAGGGGCTGGCACTGTGGCGTCGTGGGTAAAGCTACCGCCTGCAGTGCCAGTATCCCGTATGGGCACTGGTTCAAGACCTGGCTTCTCCACTTCTGATCCAGCTCTCTGCTATGGCCTGAGAAAGCAGTAGAAGATAGCCCAAATCCCTGAGCCCCTGCACCCATGTGGGAAACCCGGAAGAAGCTCCTGGCTCCTGGCTTCGGATCCACGCAGCTCCAGCCATTGTGGCCAATTGGGGAGTGAATGAGTGGATGGAAAATCTCTCTGAGCTCTCTCTCTCTCTCTCTCTCTCTCTCTGCCTCTTCCTCTCTATAACTCTGCCTTTCAAATAAATAAGTAAATCCCTAAAAAAAAAAAAAAAAAAAAAAAGGAGATGTTGGGGGCAGTTGTTTGGTACAACAATTAAGATGCAGCTTG
Organism: Lepus europaeus; assembly: GCF_033115175.1. Lineage (NCBI taxonomy): Eukaryota > Metazoa > Chordata > Mammalia > Lagomorpha > Leporidae > Lepus > Lepus europaeus. The sequence continues at coordinate 51,693,411 of NC_084843.1, forward strand.
GGAAGTCCACATTCCACTTTGGAGTTCCTAGGTTCAAGTCCCAGCTTCTTCTTCTTTTTTTTTTTCCCTAATATTTATTTATTTATTTGAAAGGTAGAGTTACAGAGAGACAGAGGCAGAGAGAAAGAGAGAGAGTCTTCATCCACTGGTTCACTCCCCAGATGGCCACAACAGCAGGATCTGGGCCAAAGCTAGGAGTCAGGAACTTCTTTCAGGTTTCTCACATGAGTGCAGGGCCCCAAGGCCTTGGGCCATCTTCTTCTGCTTTCCCAGGCCATAGCAGAGACAAGCTTCACTTCTAAGTTTAGCCTCCTGCTAACATTTATCCTGGGAAGGCAGTAGGTGATGGCTTAAGTGTTTGGGTCTCCATCACCCATACGGGAGACTTGAATTTCTGCCTCCTAGCTTCTGCCTTGTCAATCCAGGCTGTGTGGGCATCTGAGGAGTGAATCAGTAAATGGAATCTCTCTATCTACTTATCTCTGTCTTTCCAAGAAATAAAAAATAAATAAATAATTTTTTTAAGGAGAGACTGTGGCTACAGAGGGGTAAGCCACCAATTGGGACACACATATCCCATATCAGAGAGCCTGCAACAAGTCCTGGCTACTCTGCTTCCAATCCACTTTCCTGATAATAAACCTGGGGGCAGTAGGTCATGGCTCAAGTGCTTCAGTCTCTGCCATCAACATGGAGATCCAATGGAGTTCCTGGCTCCTGGCTTCTGCCTGCCCCAGCCCCAGGTATTATAGGTATTTGGGAAGTCAATCAACAGATAGAGGATCATTCTGTCTCTTTTTCTCTCCTTCTCTGTCTCTCTCTTTCAAATAAACACAATTTTTTAAAAAGCTGGGTGGGATTGTTTTTTTTCATTTCCAATTATCTTTATATACAGAAGATCAATTCAGTATATAATTAGTAAAGATCTCATCAGTTTGTACCCACACGGAAACACAAAGTGTAAAAATACTGTTTCAGTACTTGTTATAGCATCACTTCACATTAGACAACACATTAAGGACAGATCCCACATGGGGTGTAAGTACACAGTGACTCCTGTTGCTGACATAACAATTTGACACTCCTGTTCATGGCGTCAGTAATCTCCCTAGGTTCTAGTCATGAGTTGTCAGGGCTATGGAAGCCTTTAGAGTTCGCTGACTTTGATCTTATTCCGATAGGGTCATAGTCAAAGTGGAAGTTCTCTCCTCCCTTCGGAGAAAGGTACCTCCTTCTTTGATGGCCCCGTTCTTTCCACTGGGATCTCACTCACAGAGATCTTTCATTTAGGTCTTTTTTTTTTTCCATGGTATTTTTCCTGGTGTTAAATTGGAAATGGCATAGAAGATTAATTAATTTTAAAAAAATATTAAGTAGGATCTCTGTCTTTAATGTGCTGTACACTGTTATTTAATGCTATAACTAGTACTCCAACAGTATTTTTTCACTTTGTGTTGCTATATGGGGCAAACTGTTGAAATCTTTACCTAATATATACTAAACTGATCTTCAATATATAAAGAGAATTGAAAATGAATCTTGATGTGAATGGAAGGGGAGAGGGAGCGGGAAAGGGGAGGGTTGCGGGTGGGAGGGAAGTTATGGGAGGGGGGAAGCCATTGTAACCCATAAGCTGTACTTTGGAAATTTATATTCATTAAATAAAAGTTTAATAAGTGAAAAAAAAATCAATTGGCAATCTACAAAAAGAGTTAAAGATTTTAAAAGCTATTATTAAAATTGCTATATTGGTCAAAAAAAAAAAAAGCTGGGTGGGAGAAAGAGAGACTAGAATGGGAAGGGAACTCATAGCTGTGTCATATGTGCAATAAGTAAGGAAACTGAAAACTACAGAAGATAATACAGAAGCTTTACTTTGTGTGTTTAAATAAATATAATGTGAAAGAGAAATTAAACTTATATCTTGTAACTTCAGAGTACTAAAAAGAATTTAGCTGCACCTGTAAGAATCCAAATTTCATCGCAATGAATAAAAGTACTTTCTAATAATATTATTACAAAAGAGACTAATTTGTCACTTGGGTTAATGTGTTCTTTAGTAGTGGAATTTTTCAGTCTATAGAACAACTTCTTGAGAATATTTTAGAGAGGATTTTTCAGTGGACGCCAAATAGATCTTCCACAAGATGGTAATTTTGATGTTTCCTCTAATCCCACATTGCAATAATTCAACTAAATACTCATGTACAGTTTGTCTGCAAGGCACTAGAAAGCAGTGGTAAAGTGTGAGCTTTGGTGTCAAGTCACCAGAATTCGCACCTTCATCAGAATCATAGGATGGGGCTTTAATTTCATCTTGATAATGTGCTAGCTATATGGATCTTAACAAGTATTTTTTTTCTTTCTTTTTTTTTTCTTTTTCTTTTTCTTTTTTTTTTACGGGCAGAGTGGACAGTGAGAGAGAGAGACAGAGAGAAAGGTCTTCCTTTGCTGTTGGTTCACCCTCCAATGGCTGCCGTGGCTGGTGCACTGCGGCCAGCGCACCGCGCTGATCCGAAGCCAGGAGCCAGGTGCCTCTCCTGGTCTCCCATGGGGTGCAGGGCCCAAGCACTTGGGCCATCCTCCACTGCACTCCCGGGCCACAGCAGAGAGCTGGCCTGGAAAAGGGGCAACCAGGACAGAATCCGGCACCCCGACCAGGACTAGAACCAGGTGTGCCGGCGCCGCAAGGCGGAGGATTAGCCTGTTGAGCCATGGCACCGGCCCTTAACAAGTATTTTAACATCTGTATGCTTTAATTTTCTCATCTGCATTTGAGAATGTGAAAAATAATAGTCATTGGATTTATGTAATTTTATTAAATATCATATTGATATATAGTAAACATATGAAGCTCTTAGAATAGCATCTAACTCAGGCTAAGTTGGTAGGTCACTGCAAGTTAGTTTATATTACATGTAAACTTGAGACTTTCTTAATTCCTTTTGCCTGATACTCTTACTTTTAAAATAGTGATAATGATAGTGTCTTCCTCATAGTGTTAAATTGAACACTAAATAACTTATGAAACTAAAATCCTTAGAAGACTTCTTGGCACATAAAAAGTGACAAATAAACATTACCTAATATTTGCTTCTTTTATTAATATTTTTGTCAATATATTTCTTAAAATCTTTGGTGTTAATTTCATCATTATACAAAATAGGAATCCATTTTAGCCTAACTCTACCACTAATTAAACCCAATGCTCACTGTATAATAATGAATGTGTGCTTTTGCATATGCATATATTTTCTGTGCACAAAGAAATGATAGAATAGTATGAATGTTAAGAAATGCATTTGTAAAACACATGTAATAGTGAATGTATCAAAAATAACTTCGAGAAAATAAGTCAGCAAAACTTTTATGCAATCAGATATATTTATTAGATGAGAGAGCAAAAATAGGAAGACTAAATGCTGGCAAGTGAATAAATCACTGTGTTTGAATGACAAAAACCTCAAGATTTGCAAAGAAATTCTGAGGTGGGTTTATCCATCACTGTCTCATATGTGACATCTGCCTCCATAAATGTCAACTGAGAAACATGTAAGCAGAGAATGGACTTATAAAGGGAGAAAGGGCCTTGAAAAATATAATTATTGATGTATATCACTTCTCTACTTGGAAGACGAGGAGGATAGAAGACAAGAATTTGGTGATTCAATACACCCATCCTAGTGGGTGAAAATTAGGAAGAATAGGTCACATTTTGACAATTTTATAACTGTTTCCTTCAGAAGTGGAAATATTCCTATAGATAAGAGAAAATCAATGAGTAGAATTCATCTACCTTTCCAAAAAATGACAAACACTTTTAGAGAAAAGAAAGCAAGGTGTCACTCTGTGCCAGCAGAAAAGTTTCATCAAGAAATATGAAAAGAAAGAAGAAAGAAACAGGGTAAACAAAGGAAGATGTATGTGGTCAGATATAATGAAATAACAGTAATGCTATGAGAAAACGATCAATGTTCAAAAAAGGACTGCATGGAGTAATCTTCAAAAGTATAAATGGCCTGTGGACCCTTCCTAGTATTGATATTGAATTCCGTACTTGTGAAAATGTTGGAAAGTGTAGCAAAATGAGAAGTTCAGTAAATTCTCTCCCCAATAAACAAATATAACACCAGGAAAATTGCCCAGAATAACCATTCCAGTATCTGAAAATCATCCAAAGACAAACAATAAATTAGTAACAATTGGCTGGCGCCACCATAGCTCATAGGCTAATCCTCTGCTTGCGGCGCCGGCACACCAGGTTCTAGTCCCGGTCGGGGGCCGGATTCTGTCCCAGTTGCCCCTCTTACAGTCCAGCTCTCTGCTATGGCCCGGGAGTGCAGTGGAGGATGGCCCAAGTGCTTGGGCCCTGCACCCGCATGGGAGACCAGGAGAAGCACCTAGCTCCTGGCTTTGGATCAGTGCGGTGCGCCGGCCGTAGCGCACCGGCCACAGCGGCCATTGGGGGAGGTGAACCAACGGACAAGGAAGACCTTACTCTCTGTCTCTCTCTCTCTCACTGTCCACTCTGCCTGTCAAAACAAAAATTAGTAACAATTATTCATGAAAACATGGAAGAACTTCAGGTAGGAACAGTGGGAATCTGCAGCATTTGCCCATGTCCATTGTCATATCCTCGGAATGGCTACATTAAGGACAACTTACACTGAGTGGAATTAAACAAGGAGAGCAGAATTTATTCAAGACTATTCCAATAAGAGATAGATCATTCCATTATGGGAGAGAGATTGAATAGTCTAGAACTTCTTAACTCTGCTGAAGTGAAAGGTGGGAGAGTTTTTAAGCACTGGGGTGAGAGTAACCTAATGTAAAAGTGCTGGAGTAGAAGTTCATCAGCATGATTAGGCCTTTTTTGTTTGCTAATAGAGACTTATGGAAGTTGGGCTCTCCCTTTTTCTACCCTCCCCATCCACCACCCCCAACCATGTACACAGACTGGTGAGTAGGGACTCTACCTCCGTAAGACATTTAGTCCATTCTTTACATTTATTCCATTACTTAGTACATTTCAGTGATGGTTTCCAGATCCTTACGGGTAGACATTCTTCCTTGTAAACTGGTAAGAGGTTGGGAGAGGATTTGCATCTCAAGTGAGCAAAGAAAAAATTTATGATTTCAAGTTTTTTAAAGTAAATACTCAGGGAAAAATAAAGTTAGTAAATTCTCTAAGAAAAGTAAAGCCTGCAGTCACAAAAACCTTGTGAAAAGTTTATGCAAGTTGCAAGAACATTAAAACCATGTAGACCAGTCAGAGCAGTGGTTTTACCAGAGAGGAACTGGCCGTGGAAACCAACTGTGGTCAGAAGGTGCTGACTGATGGGAACTGCAGTATGAAATCTCATACTTAGAAGCAAGGTCAATAAAAATAACAAACTTCATTAGAAATGGATGGGAAAATCCATAGCTTCTATTTGAGGTTGCAATCCCTGTTGGGATAAGTGGTGAACTTACTTTAAATTTAATGGAGAGAAATAAGAGAGCTATAGAAGAGCTAGATAAGTTCTCCTGTATGCTTGCCTGACTGAGCAATTGCAGGCATTTACAGGGAAGACCCAAGAGACCCAGTGGCAAATAAAAGTTGAAGTAGACATGAAAACATCCTGAATTTAAAATGTGTTAGGAAGTGGGGCCTTTCCTTCCACAAGCCCTTTCCTTCCATATTAGGTTTGCCTTGTTATGTGGAATAATACTTGAAACTGTGTTTTATTAAAATATATTTTATCTTTCATTGAAATCACCTGTTATGTTTGTTTGCAAACTGGCAACTTTTTTGCTTCTTCTCAGAAATAACAATTTTCAACTATTGTCTTCCTCTTCAAGAAACTGAGAAGCAACACTCTATTTGTGCCACAAAGTTCTCTGTTTTTGATTCTAATAAGAAAACCACTTATGTTTCTCAAATAAATAAATAAAATTTGCTATCCAAAACATAAACAGATCATCAGAGGTTAGAAGTCGTAAGAGCTGTGTTTGAGCATAATCTGACTAAATTACTGGCTGACCACAAACTACATAGATATGACTGTAACATGCCACGCTAAAAGTAAAACTAAGAATTAAAAACAAACAAAAAATGAGACCTCAGTAGATTCAAGGAAAGAAACCTGACCTAGTGATGATGGTGGTGGTGGCTGCCTGGGGATAATACATTGTTACAAAATATCACCCAAATGAATGTTTTCCAAAAAGTAAGTGAAATGCAAAAAACAAGGGTTGGGTGACTATCCTTGGGGAAGGGAGGCAGTCAGTAGAAACTGATCCTAAGGGCCCCAGATATTGTATTCAGCAGAAACAGACATCAAAACAACCATTATAATCACTTTCAAAGAAAGAAAGAAAGAAAGCCATGTTTCATAAATTGAGGCAAATCTAAAGCAATAGCTCAACAAATAAGTAAGGGCAGAGAAACTCTGAAAAGGATTAAACAGAATTTCTGTAGCTGAAATGTAAAAATGGGAGTGCAGAGTTCACTACATGGACTTACTACTTCATGCTACCTCTAGAATTGAGATAGCAGAAGAAAGAATCAGGGACCTTGAAAATAGATCAATGGAAATGATCTAATCTGAAGGACAGAGAGTAAATACGATTGAAGAATAATTACTAGAATCTAAAAGACCTATGAAATGTGACCATGTTGTTAATAAGAGTTCCAGATGGAGGAAGAGAAAAAAGAGCAGAAAAAATATTTAGAAATACAGTGGCTGGAAAATTTGAGGGAAAATTATTTACAAATGCAGGAAGGCAAGCAAAAAAAAAAAAAAAAACCCTAAAAGAACTTAAAAGAACTGGCAACAAAGAGATCTATGCTTAGTTCTATCACAGCCAAATTACTGGAAGACAAAGAAAAAAAGAAGTCCTTGAAGATTGTTGCAGAAAATTGATTCATGATGTACAGGATAACAACAAAATAAGTAATGGCTGACATCTGATCAGAAACAATGAGGGCCAAAAGACAGTTGAACAGTATACATATAAGGTGCAAAGGAAATACTGTCTATATACCAAACTATCCTTCAAATATAAAAGCAAAACAAACACATTTCCAGGTAAAGAAAGGGAGAATTTGTTGCTAGCAAATTTGCTTTAGAAGAAATATCAGGTGTTTTGTTTTCTTCCACAAGGGCCATACTAATTTTTCTGCATTTTCCCAATTTTAGTGAATGTGCACCTGAAGCAAGCATGAAAAATTAGGTTTTTAATGAAGTCTTTGAGGCTATTTATTTTAATACGTGGGAAGACATACTTATGTGGGGATACTTCAAAAAGTTTGTGGAAATTAAAAGATAAGTTTATTTTTGTGGGAAAAAACTTTTGAATGCCATGCATATGTATATAATAATAATAGCAAAAAGGAGGGGGAGGAAATGGAGCTATAAGCAATGGAAGGAATGGAAAAGTGGAGCCATGAGCAAATAGAGCATTATTGTTATGCTTTCCTGGAGTTAGGTTAGTATTAATATGAAATCAAGTGCAACGACTGAAATTGTACATTGTAGTCTATGGATTAACCAGGAATAATAGACCTTATATGGAAATAGTATCTTTGTAGATATGACTAGCATTCTTAACAAGAAAAGGGAAATTTGGAGACAGAGACAGACACGTTGAGAAAAAAGATAGAAATTAGAGTGATAATGTCTGTAAACCAAAGGATTCCAAGGATTGCCAGATGGCACTAGAAGCTAGGAGGGAAGCATAGAGTAGATTCTTCCTCAGAGCCTCCAGTGAAAACCAAAACCCCAATTTTGGATTCTACTCTCTGGAGCCATGGATAGGAACAAATTTCTGTTGTTTGACACCATGATATTTTTGGCACTTTGTTATGATAGCCCTGGGAAGCTAATAATACAAGCAAATTAAAAGACAAAGATTTAATTAACTAAAGAAGAAATGCAAGACACCAATATATGGTGTTTGTAAGGGAAAACATTTAGATACAAAGATGCAAACAGTCTGATGTAAAAGAATGGAAGAAGTATAATCCCATGCCCATAATAAGAAAGCTAGAGTGTGTATATGCTTATGAGACAAAATAGATTACCATACAATAGTATTAGTGGAGAAAAAAAGTGAAATTTTATGAAGAAAATGGTTGCTACATCAAAAGTACATTAAAAAACTTTGATGTGTAGGCATGGGTGTTTAGCCTAGCATTTGGGGCACCAATTGGGATGCTTTGGTCCCATACTGGAATGACTTAGTTCAATGTCCATCTCTGATTCCTGACTCCAGTTTTCTGCTGATGTGGACCCTGATGGCTAGTATTGATGGCTCAAGTGGTTGGGTTCTGTTCACCCACATGGGAGACCTGGCTGTCAGCTTCAGCCTGGCCCTGCCAAAACATTGTGGGAATTTGAAGTGTGAACCAGTGGATGAAGGTTCTCTCCTTCTATCTGTTGCTATCAGTATGCCTCTCAAAAATAAATGTTTACACACCTAAAAACAGAGCCCAAAATACATAAAGCAAAAACGACCTAGAATGTTTAAAAGAACAATAGACATTTCAACAACGAGAGTTAAACATTTCAAGATCCTGCTCTTGATAATTGATAGAATAAGTAGACAAAATCAGGTTATTGAAGATTTGAACAACACTATCACCAACTTTCTAATGTTTATAGAACATTCCATCCAACAGCAAGTAAATACACATTTATCTCAAGCACACATGGAATATTCTAAGGATAGGCTATATGCTAGACAGTAAAATGAGTCTCAGTGTTGAAAAGCCGAAACAAGTTAAGCTATAGTCTCAGATTTTAATATTATAAAATAGAAAATAACAACACACAAAATACCTAGGAATTTTATTGTATGTGTGGAAATTAAACAATTTCCCTGAATACCCCATGAGTTAAGGAAAAAATCACCAGAAAAATTGAAGATTACTTTTAACTATATTAGATAAGAAGAAAACATACCAAAATTTATGGGACGATAGTAAAGCAGTGTTTGGAAGGAAATTTGTAGCTCTGGATGCCCACATTAGAAAAGAAGAAAAGTCTAAAATCCATTACATATGCTTTCATATTCAACCAGAAAAAGAAGGAAATAATTAAATCCAAAGAAAGCATGAAGAAAGAAAAAATAAACATCAGAGAAAAAAACCAATGAAGTGGAAAACAGTGTAACAATAGAGTACAATCAATGAAACTAAAAACTTAGTTATTCTTAAAGAGCAATAAAGCCAATAAACCTTACCAAACCAAACTAACCAACCAACCTCCCTTCCTCCTGGGAAAAGACAAAGGTAAAAATACAAATTGTCAAGTTCAAGAAAGTAGAAGAAAGCATCAACACCACCATAGCAATTAACATAGTTAATAAGTAAACATAATGGAAAATTTCATGACAAAAATTAGACAACCTAGATGAAATGGAAAAATTTCTAGAAAGGAAAATATAATCAAAATTGACTCAAGAAGTAATAGGATTTCTAAATAGAATCATAAGAGGTACTGATATTGAATTGATAATTAAAAAATAATCTTACCACAAAGTCTTGACCCAAGTGATTCCTTACGTGAAGTCTATAAAATATTTGAAGAAGAAATAATCTCAATGCTAAAAGAAACTCCTTTAGAAAACAAGGAAAAAAGGGGATGATTCCTGAGGTATTTCATGAATACATTATCACTATGAAACCAAAGCCAGGAAAAGATATCATTAGAAAGGATCAACATGCCTCATAAGCATAGATATAAAAATGATTAATGTAAGCAGACTGAATCCAGAAACATGTATAACATATTATAAATTATAGCCAAGTAAAATTTACCCCAGGACACCAAAGTTTGCTTAATATCTGAAAATAACTTAAATTGTTGCTTTAATAGGATAAAGGACAATTAATACATAAGTATCTCAATAAAAACAGCAAATGAATTTTTACAGATTCAACACTCATCGAAAAAAAATCTCTAAACAGATAATTTCCTCAACTGAAAAAGGACAGCTGTTGCAAAACCTGCAGCTAACATCATCCTTAATGAACATAGAATGTTTATTGCTTGAGACTACAATGTTAATTCTCATTACTTCTATTTGACATTGAAAATAGTTCTAGCCAGTGCAATAAGACAAGAAAAGTAAATTTAAGGCATGCATGTTAGAAAGAATTTAATGCATTATTTGTTAACAAATTGTATTATCCTGTATGTTGAAAATGCTAAAGGATAGAGCAAATAAGACAGTTTAGCATGATCACTTGGCACAGAACCATACACAAGTGACTTGTGTTTCTAATGTAGCAATATTAAAATAAAGTTACAAAAATAATTATGTTAGTAAGAACATCAAGGTGACTCAAACACTTAGGAAAAATTAGGAAAAGTGGTGCAATCCTATATACTAAAAATTATAAAACATTGCTGAGTTAAGTAATGGACTTTCCAAGGGATGGGAGTATCTGTCTTGTGGGCTGTTTAAGACCCATGAAATAATTTGGTCTGACTGCCAAGGTAACCACAGGTAGGACTTGAAATTCAAGAAATACATAGCAAGCTGATTTTTAAGTTGATAATTTTGTATGGCCTGCAAATGATGTTATAAATATCCAAATGGCCCTTGGCAGAAAAAAGGTTCCTCACCCGATGGCTATTTCATGTTCACAAAAATGAAAACTTAAAAGTTTAAAGACAACAGTTCTTGACAAATTGATCCTTAGATTCATTCAGTTGCTATTAGACCACAACAAGGTTTTCTTTAGAACTCAACAAGATAATTATATCAATTATGTGGAGATGCAAAGGGCCTAGAATGTCTAAAACATTTTAAAAAGTTGAAGGACTTATAGTACCCAATTTCCAACTTAATAAAATTATTATAATGTATTATATAAAGAACAATGGAATGTGATAGACCTAGATAAAATCCCTTACATCTGTGATCAATTGATTACAGACAAAGATGTTAAAATAATTTAATAGTGAAAGTCTTCAACAATTAGTCACACTGGGACACTGAATAGTGCTGAGGCAACGTCAAATTAAAAAATAAAGTTGAAAGCTTACCTCAAAATTAAGTCAAAATAGTTAATAGAAATTATTGTAAGGGCTAAAAACTTCCATAATAAAACAGAAGAGAAGATATTTTAAATATGTAGTTAGCAGTTTCTTAGATATGACAACAAACAGCATGATATGCTTAATTAACAATTGGTTTGGGTTTTATCAAAACTTTTAAGATGAGTTCTTCAGAAGAGTACATGTAAAAATGGACAACAGGGACCAATACTGTGACATAGTGGGTAAAGCCACCATTTGTGATGCTGGTTTCCCATATTGGCACTGGTTTGAGCCCTGGCTGCTCTACTTCCCAACCAACTCCCTGCTAATGCACCATGGGAAAAGATGGCCTTAGTGCTGGGGCCTCTGCACTCATGTGGGAGGCCTGGAAGAAGCTCCTGGCTTCAGGCTGGCCCCACCCTAACCATTGCAGCCATCTGGGTAGTGAACCAGTAGATGGAAGGTTTGTCTCTGATCTCCTTCTGTCTCTAACTATGACATTCAAATAAATCAATAACCCTGTAAAAATGGACAATAAGCTGTAAATAGAAAGAAAATATATCTATCAGATATATACAATTACATATCTGATAAAGGCCTATACCTGGAATACATAAATAACTCTCATACAGCTCAACAATAAGATTTTAAAAATATGCAAAAAATTGAACAGGCATTTCATTGAAGAAGACATATGCACATGAAAAGATATTCAACAACAGACTATTAGAGAAATGCAAATTAAAGACACACTGAGATATCACTATATGACCACTAGAGTAACTATAATCAAAAAGACTGTGATACTACTATATGACCACTAGAATAGCTATAATCATATGGACTGAACAAAAAGAGGGGCAGGTGTTGATGAGAACATGGAGAAAACAGAACTCACATATGTTGATTGTGGGAGTATAAAATGGTACAGCTACTTTAAAAAAAGGCATCCTATTAAAAAGTTAAGCATGTACTTAGAATAAAGCTAGCCTTTCCATTGCTAGATATCTACAAAAAATAAATGAAAAATTATACATGAGTGTTCATAGCAACATCATTTTTAATAGCAAAAAAAAAAGCTGGACATAATGTACACATGCACCTACTACTGAATAGACAAACAATATGGAGAAACATATTCAGTGGAACATAAAGGTATTTCAAAAACTTCATGAAAAGTAGAACTAAAAAATAATATGCATCTGCCATGAACATTTGGAAAACCCCTTATATAATTCAGTAATTAAAAAGAAGCTAGACATTAAATAACATGGGGGAAGTCCAAAAGGATTATGTGAAGTAAAAAACACCAGATAATAGAGACCACCTATTTTATAATACCATTTACATGAGATTTCTAGAAGAGGAAACTCTACAAAATAAATAGTATGTGCATCTCAACATTGCCTAGAGTTGGTGGTGGGAGTGAAAATCATCTGGAAAAAGTCACAAGGAATCCTTCTGGAGTCGTGGGAATGTTTTAACCATGGATGGTTGTACAAATCTATAATTTGCTAAATATCATGGAACTGTAGAATTACAATAGTTGAACATTATGATGTTTTAAACCATAACTAAATAAAGCTGTTAGGCAAAAAATTGCAACACCAAGAGGTTTACAAGTCTATGTAAACTCATAAAAATTAGGCAGATGAACTTCATGTGGGCCAACGGAATGGAATTGGTTTAAATTGTTTAAAACAGACTTTGACATTAGCGAGATTACAGCAAAGAGATTTAAAAATCATTGCAATGTAGACTCTTTTGCAGATTTTCTCCTAAAAAAGTCAGCCCCAAACATGGAATATAATAAAAGAAAAATCAAAATGTCATTGATAATAGGAAAACTACAATAACAGGCAAACTACAATGAGGGACTTTCTGCTATAACAGGTAAATATCCTTTACTTCTGTATAAACTATATTCTTCCTGATTGTCCTTTTGAGCTCAAAGGGAAAGGTTTAAGGATCTCCTTTGAAAAATCAAACATTTGTAGTGCCAATTATTGAAGAAGAGTTGTGACCTAAAACAGGAAATCATCATTTAGAAGATGGCTTTCAGAAGAGAGAAAACTAGAGACTCTTTCTATGTCTTCACCTTGAGGGAAGGCAGTAGTAGTTGCATCATGGAGGCAATGGAGTGGAACAGAGATTACAGAAGGCCACTGACACAATGCAGAAGCATTAAAAATAAAATATCATTAAAAATAAATTTTATTAAAAATAAAAATGACTGAATCTGATAAAATGAAAACTGAAAACAAATCTTAAACACATAAACTAGGATATCTCCTTGATATCTAGGAGTATTGGTGACAGGACCCTAGAACATACCAAAGTCTGCAAATACTCATGTCCCCTGTATAAAATATGGTAGCATTTACATATAATATCTGTGTTTCCTCCCATATACTTTAAAATCTTCTGTATATTACTTATGATCCTTAACACAATGGAAGTGCTACATACATACACCATGTTGTTTAAGAAAAAAAAAATCCTCTGTATATTTCATACAGATGAAATTTTTGTTTTCAAGTATTTTCAAACTGCAGTTGGTTCAGTCTGCCCATGGATATGCAGGGCTAGCTGTAGTTTATTTGACTCAATTTAAACATTAATATTCTTGGAGTGTGACACAGGTTGAAAGAACTTTTAAATGTTTTTGTGAAGCATTCAGAATAATTTGTAGGTAACAGAATAAATTAGGTGTATTTAAGCTGTCTTGAAACATCAAGTGCTTCCTAAATTCTTGATAAATTGAAATAGTCCCTATTGGGACAGGACTGTGTGTCCCTTTGCACAACAGTTCCTCATCATTTTCTCCCCATTTACTGCATAGAACAGTGCCTGGCACATATGTCTATCCAATAGTTGGTGAGTAAAAGAATACCTTACAATTTTCAAAGTGTGTATTGGTGTGTAGTTTTTATTGCTGTGTATTGGTGTGTAGCTTTTATTGGTGTGAATTGGTGTGTAGTTTTTATTGGGGTAGTGGCTGGGCAAACTACAATTTCATTCATTTACTTATTTAATATTTATCATTTATTGGCAAACACAGTCTGTAAATTATTCCCTTAGTTCTACCTGTAAATAGGACTATTAACAGCCCATTAAGATAGCTGCAGTTGGCATTTCTTACATTTGTATGACTGGTCCCACAAAACGTAACACTGTCCAATACCTCTTTTATTATCCTCTGTTCTCTTCCATTTCCTTAGGTGTTTAGCATACATTAGTTATCTTTATATTATCATGTCTCTGTTACTGCAGATATTTAATGCTTTCATGAGCTCTGTCAGGATTTCTTCATGTTTTTCTTGTAACCACATTACATTCTATGTGTCTTAAATATTTGAAAAACATTCTATACATGAAGAATGTAAATCACTGATCATATGTAAAGTATTACAACTACAAAACTAAAATTAACAGTTTGAAGACAGCTGATTTAGATTGAGTTATTTTTGAAAAAATCTGTCAACTTAATAAGCTAAAAGTAAAATTAGTATAAATGAAATAGAAACTAATCTTGTAAAGATAGCCCTTGGTTATAAATATCATTTGTGCTGTAATTGAGATATTTATGTTAATCAGTAAATTAGTGTATTTTGCTCAGCTTTTTTTATTTGCTTGAGAAACACAGCATAAAGTAAACTGTAGCATTAAAAGCCAGTCTCATTCCAATTTGTTTTTATAGCATAGTGCAGAACAACCCAAGCTTAAAGTACATTCAGGCACTGAGACTTAAATCCCTAATGGTAAGAAAGTGGTTCTATAAACAGATGTGATCATGGATTCTGAGTTTATTTGCTTGTGGCAAAAATAAAAGTACCAACTCAATAAGTTTTAATTTATAGGTATCTACACCAGAAAGCCTTTGGGCACTTGGAACAAAACTGGCTGAAAATGAAATTTAGTAAAATAAAACTTCATCTACCCCATTCTCCATTCCCACCAGGGAATGCACATTTCCCAACTGTAGAGGGGAGAGCTTTCTCCACATCTCCTGCAGTCTCTCTCTTGAAATTGTAGCCATGTGATGGTCTAGAAAAGAACTGTGTGATTTACTGTGTTCCTGACACTTTGGAATGTGAAAGAGGGGCTGGGGATGGTCATTCCACTCTAGAAGGTTTTCAGATGACCTTGGTGCCACCTGATCTGTGGTCATACAAATGTGCAGAGACTTTCTCTCATCTCCCACTGGGAATATCATATGCCTCTTTCTATAGCAGAAACTGCCTTCATGTATAGATTTAAATATAAACTGTGTTGGTTTCTACAACATACCTAATCAGCAGCAAAATCTATGATTCTAACAATGGAGTATCATATATTGAAAATCCTCCCAGGCCAGCTAAGTAATGAAAGTCAACAGAGTGCCTTCCCCTAGGAGGTTCACACCTCCCTTAGGATGTACCCCATGTGAAGAGATAGATAGGTCTGGGCCTCTTAAACTTACAAGGCCTACAGCCCAACAGATTATTATCAAGCCCCTTCTGTCAGGTTCTATTTGCCTCTCAATCAGAAAACTTAATTGTAGCTTAGACAGCACCTTTCTTAGCTCCTCTAATAATGACTCTGTCCTTTGTTCTAGACCCTGTCTAGTGCACTTGGGCCTCATTCCTTTGTAATCATAACCTCTACTCTACCACCAATGGCTCTACTCCCAACCTGTGTGTACTGATGGTCCTCTTCCCCACTTAATGCTGTATAATTGTTCAGACCCGGTTAATGCCACTCTTAGGATCATTGGTTACTATCCTCACTCTGTCTTTTATGACCTTGTCTAAATATGATCAGAGTCGGCGAACTTGGAAGGCTTCCATAGCCTTGGCAACTCATGATGAGAGCCTAGGGTGGTTACTGGTGCCATAAACTAGAGTGACAATTTGTTGGGTCAACAACAGGAGTCACTGTGCACTTGCTCCTCATGTAGGATCTCTGTCCTTACTGTGCTGTTCATTGTGACTTAATGCTATAACTAGTTCTCAAACAGTATGTTTCACTTTGTGTTTCTATGTGGGTGCAAACTGTTGAAATCTTTACTTAATATATACTAAATTGATCTTCTATATATAAAGAGAATTGAAAATGAATCTTGATGTGAATAGAAGGGGAGAGGGAGTGGGAGGGGGGAGGGTTGTTGGTGGGAGGGAAGTTATGGGAGGGAGAAGCCATTGTAATCCATAAGCTGTACATTGGAAATTTATATTCATTAAGTAAAAGTTAAAAATAAAACCTCCTCTAAAAAACAAACAAAACAAAACAAACAAAAAATCCTATTCATTCAGAACATAAATAACAAAACAAAGAGATAGATGCATGGTCCTGTCTACCGTAAGAAATCTTTTCATTAGAGGGCCTGCTTACCTCACACTTTGTATTTCCAAGGTCTCACTTGTGAATTCCAGAATGTCAGCAGCTGTCCCCACAAACATAAGGAGAAGCTGTGAGAGTTGGTCTCGAGTGATCTCTCCCCCAATGGGTAGTAGCCATCTTCCAATTATTAGCAGTAGTAGGAATGTCTGATGGAGTCCCAAAGTCCAAACTTTCTCACATACTGCAGATAAGTTATTTACAAAAACTCGGGCCTGTTTAACAGAAATGTCACACACATAGAAGGATTATCAGCTACAATCTTGGAGAGAAATGCCCGCTTTACCATGGCTCTCCATCAAGATTTTGCTTTTGTAGACAATCCTTCATAGGACTTATTCTTCACTTAAAGAAAGTAACGCTCCTTTCAGCCAAACACTCTGAAAAAGAATATCCAATGTGGTTCTTAAGATGGGGCTTCCCTGTAACTAACAAGTGATTTAAGCCTTACAGTTGCTAGTGGTATTGCACTATGTAATATTTAAAATCCAATTTTGCAATGCTTTGAAGACTGTTTCCCATTTTATTTATTGTACACTATAACAAAGTATAATATAGCAAAATTTTATAAGGTCCACATTAAAATCACAAAAATCTTATATTTTGATTTTATAGATTTTAAATATGAATTCAATCATCTGGTGATGTTTTTGTCACTGTACAAAGCTTCCTTTTTGTTCATTATTGCCTTAGAAATCTATTGTAGTCAACCAGGAATATAAAAAATAACAATGTTATCCATTACATAAATGCAAAGAAACAGAATTACTATAAGGTTATTATTTTACTCAGGATATTAAAATCTATTATTCAATAATCCTTAAATTAGCAAGCAAGTTTTAATCTACCAGTATTCTTGTACTTTGAGAAAAATTTATATTCCACTCATGTCTGGATGAAATCTCTTGCTCAATTTCCTTCTAAATAAATTTCATGTAATATTGATGCTATAGAGATGGTCTAAAGACTACCAGAACTTAGATCTAGAATGGATAAGATAGTGATTCTAATTTATTTATGCAAGTTATTTAACTCTGTTTCTTTAAAATCTGTTTACCTCTATTGATCACTTGCCAATATTAAATGTACAAGTAAAGGGAGGAAAAGAACAAGCAGATGCTAACTTGATTGAAACTATGCATAAAAATCAATAATATTTCATTTACACCATTCTTTATATTATAAAACAGCACATGTATCCAGTGTAATTCAGGAATCATACTGGTAGAGAAAATATGAAGCATATTAGTAGGATAAAATATTAATATTTTTAATGATCAGATGAAAACTGAGAGGCAGAGAGGCTAAGCAGTTTTCCCAGAGTGATATAAATTGTTCTTGTAGATTGAATCATTGTATTAAACCTCACAGAATCAGTAGTCTATCATATTGTGGAAAGTATGATGGACAGAGGCAGTTCAATGGGTAAACGATATTATTGTCCACAGATGGTGCTGGAATACCTAGATACTCATATGCAAAATTATGAACCTGCACATAGACCTGACACCCTTCACAAATGTTAGCTCAAAATTGATCTCAGATATAACTTTAAAATACAAAACTATAAACGTGTTAAAAATAATATGGGAAAAAACCTATAGGGCCTCATGTATGGTGATGACATTTTAGATGCAATACCAAAAGCACCATTCTTGAAAGAAAGAATTAACAGCTGGTATTCATTAAAATTAAAAAAAAAATTCTTGTTGGTAAAAGACAACATCAAAAGAACAAAATATATGCCACAGACGGGAATAAAATATTTGTAAAATATATACCTCATAAAATATTCAAAGAACCCCTAAAATTCAGTAAGAAAAACAACCTGATGAAAAAAATGTGTCAGAAACCTTAACAGTACCTCACAAAAGAAGATGACAAATAAACATATAAAGCAATATTCTATATATTGTAATCAGAGAGATGCAAATTAAAATAAGAAAGAGATATCACTACACACTTGTTAGATGGCCAGAATCCAGAAAACTGACAATGCCAAATGCAGGGAGGATGTAGAAAGACAGGAACTCTGATTCATTGCTGGTGGGAATTGCAAAAAGGTATAGCCGCTTTGCAAGACAGTTTGCCAATTGCTTACAAAACTAAACATGGCCTTAACCATATGATCCAGCAATTGGGCTCCTTAGTTTTTACTCAAAGGAGTTAAAAACTTATATTCACCAAAAACTTGTATAAAAATATTTATAACCACTTTATTCATAATTGCTAAAACTAGAAAGCAATCAAAATGTGTTTCAATAAGTGTGTGGATAAGTAAAAAAAAAAAGACAATGGAATATTATTTATCACTACAAAGAAATGACTGTCTAGCCATGAAAAAAACATACAGGAATATATTATGAAGTGAAAGAAATTAGTCTGAAAGGCTACGTATTCTATGAGTCCAGTGATATGACATTCTGGAAAAGGCCAAAATATGGAGACAATTAAAAAAAACAAAACCACTGGCTGCCAGGAATAGATGTTTGTGGCAATAGAAATACTCCATATGACACTATAATAATAGATACATATCATTACTCATTTGTCTGAACCCATAGTCTCCATAATTCCAAAAATGAGCCCTAGTATAAACTGTAGACTTTGGGTGGTGATGTGTCTATGTAGTTTCATTAATTATAACAAATGTACCACTGTGATGCAGGGTGTTGGTGGAAGAAACTACATATGTGGAAGCAGGGGAATATGAGGTATTTGTACCTTTGTCTCAATTTTGCTGTGAATCAAAACGTCTCTAAAAAATAACATGCTAAAATTTTATATACATATATCAGATTCCAATTGTTTAATTATATCATTTCTTTATGTATTTGTCTCTCTGCATATGCATATTGTCTAATTTCAATGTTCCTAATACTGTAGGAAAAATATATCTATATTTATATAAAATTATGCATGTTAACTATGTTAAATAATACATAAAAATCTTATTTTGTTAATCCCTAAGCCAAACAATTAGCCAATTGACAAATTTCATAGAAAGAATGAGCTGAGAGAGGTGTAGTGTGTTATCCTCATCAGGTCCACCATTAGTTACACCTTTTAATGGTGGTAGGAAAAGCTCTCACCGACTCAATGAGATAATCTGCTCCATTGGTTTGTTCACTGGATACCTCAGTGTAATTGATGTCCTCTTTTCTGCTAGTATTCTGTGACATTTCTTCAGATGGCACACTGCAATACTAGGAATTGGAAAGACAACATATAAAAAAAATCACAATAAGGGACAGTTTAAAACAGCTTCAACCTATCCAACGGATTATGATCATATATGTGTAGTTTATAAAATATACATAAATATTTCTGAAAATCTGAATATGATAGGCTTGAGATAGAAAATCAGTTTTCTATTAAACATGTCTTATGTTTCCATAGACATTTAAAAGATGCATGTGGTAAGAGTCATTGTGAAGAGCTACAGAATTTAAGAATTAATAATTGATTATTTCCTGAACCTTGAAAGAATTATAACAAACCAGCAATCAATGACAACAACAAACATGTAAAATCCTATTCAAAACGTTTATTTTACAAGTTTGTTTCTTACCTAGAAGCCTCTTACCTAAAATACCATTTGTTTAAGTATATAATTCAATTACTTTCAATCTTGCCTATCAAACACCAAAACAAGCAGAAAAATTTGCATGTTCAATGTTATATATATTGTAGTGTCAAGTAGAAAAGTCAGTTTATAAATTTCTGGAAAACTTGACAGTGGACCTCAAAGAAGTGATTTTCTTTTTCTTTCCTGTTTTCTTCATGTTGCAAATGTATTTCTAGAAGTGAACTGTGTATTTTTATCCAGCCAGGTGCTGGAAATGTAAGGTGGAGAAAAACAAGGATGAACATTAGAGAAAAGGAGTGGCACTTGAAAATGTCACTGTAGATAATGCCTATTTTGCAGACTACTTCAAAAAAGGTTAAAGCATTTTTTAAACATCTGTGGTTCCAACATATTTTCAAACACACACACACACACACACACAACACAGCCACCAGCACCACCACTATCATTACCACATGTTCACAATCACACATTTGTTTTTAAAGAGAAATTATTTTTTTAAAAACTAAAGCTGTAAAAAGTGTTTTTCCTTAATTATTTTAGAACTTTTTTGATAATTTTACAAGCTACTTGAAAAAGTAGAAAGAAAGTCTGAAAAGAAGCTATTTTTCTCCATCCAAACAACTAGTGTCATGGGTGAAATGAATAATTAAGAAATATTGCCATGTGCCATATCTCTAGGAGCAAAAATACAGCTGTTTATACAATTTGTGTGTATGTGTATGTGTGCAGCTAAAGTTCCATGAAAAGTTAATGAAAGTAAAACATTAAATCTTTGAACCAAGCCACGAATCCTCATGGCTGGGTCAATATTTGGCTTCTTTCTAAGAACTTAATGATCTGTAGGGCACACTTGAACATTTTGTTTACAGGCCGAGAGCAGTATAATAAAAGTGGAGACCTTGCGGTGTGCATTTGGTGCAGCAGTTAACAGGCTGGTTGGGGTAGTCCCAACCAATATCAGAGTGCCTGGATTCAAGTCCCCACTCTGTTTCTAATTCCAGCTTACTGCTAATGCACAAGCTAGGAGATAATAAGTGATGGCTCAACTAATTGGATCCCTGCCACCCCCATGGGACTTCCTGGCTCCTGGCTTCAATGTGGCTCAGCTCTGACTAATGTAGAGACCTAGCAGTTGCAGGCATTTGGGGTGTGAACCAGCTGATGGAAGATTTCACTTTGTCTCTCATTTTCTCTCTATGTCTTTCTGACTTAAAAAAAAAAAAAAAGTGACCTGGATATGTTTTTTACATCCTTATCTCTAAAAACCTAGAAACACCTTATTATTTTTTAAGACAATCATTGTTTAGTGCAATGTATAACTCTGAAACAAGCATCTTGGTGCCAATATTGTGATAAGGAGACTTATTGGAATGTCTCTCCATTCTTGTTATTCTATTTGTTATGATGGGTGAGATTTTTCCTTTAAGTGTCAACTACATTAGGACTGCAGTAAAGAAGTGATTTGACTCCTAAAACCTAATCTGCAGTGACAATGTTTGCATTCAACATTCAGCATTGTAGAGGTGATTTCATATCCATGATCTGGATCCGAACAGGCTACTTTTTCATGTTTATGTCTTTAAAACTCTTATTGGCTTCAAAAATATTCCTTTGGATCAAGCCTGACTGGAACATTATGAAGCGCAGGACATTTCCATGACTTTAGTTGTGCTGGTTCCTAAAGAGATCGGACTAAGGGCTAAGGTCACAATCGTCATAACTATTTGTTTTTCCAAGCAAGTAGATCCTGCCAGATTCAGGAATGTAGGTACCAAATTGGTCATCTAGGAAAATGTCTTCATGACATAGGTCAGGGTGTTTTCCTATTACAAGTCATAGGTGAATACATTTAGGTTGTAGAGTAAATGGAAAATGTAAACGGAAATTAAATTACTTTTTTCTCATGAAAAATTCAGAAGATTTTAATGCAAACTCCTCTAAAATATACAACACATATCTGAAAAAAGGCAATGTGGCTTAGTGAAAATGGGTGTTCATTAGGTTCTAAGTGTCAGCACTGTTGTTGATTAGCTGTGTGGCCTTAGGAAAATTACTTAACCTTTTTGAGACTCAGGGTCCTCTTTTATAAAATATAAATATGTGCACCATGCCTAACTCATGGAGTTGCTGGGTCTGTAAATGAGAAAGTATAACAGAAAACACTGAAACATGGGAGATGAAAGATAATTACTGTCATAACCAAACTTCCCTAAATGAGTAGACTGACAGACTTACTGTTCCTCTCTTTATCTTGACATTTCTTAATTCTTTGAAGGCAATTCTCATACTTTTTTGTCTTTCATACTGTTTCTACTTCCATCTCTGTTCACTCAGCCCAATTCAATCTCTGGGCATTCATTTTAATTCTCAGTGTCAAATCCATTACTACTAAAGGTTCAATTTCTTTTGTAGTATGGAAATTAGAGAGGTACTGCCTGGGGCTCAAAAATCTTTTTTTATTAAAAAGAGAGCTTTTGGTTGCATGCTATTTGTTGTAATGGGATTTGACCTGTATATCAATTAACTGTGCAATGCGTTTATATTATAAAAGCATTTGGGGAAATGAATTGTTACTGTGGATGATAGCCATGTCATAGAATTGGAGGTGAAGGAAAAAATTGATTCAAATCACCAGCGCTTATTTCCATACTCCTGAAAGAAGTAAGTAGTAAGGAGATTGAAATAGTTCCCTAACTCCTTATGGTACATGGCTTTGAAAAAAGCCATGCTCACTTGAACCAACCAATCTATAGTTACAAAAATACTTTTGCTGTAGACATAGACATAGTCTATGACTTTAATGTATTTAGAAGGAAATTTAAAGAAGAAAAATAATGTCTTCATGCTTATGTTAGTGGGATTTGCTTGTGGATTTCTCCAAAAATATCCCACAAAGCTAAATCCCCCTCTGTGTGCCTAAACTTTGGAGCAAGCATTTTCCAGATAAGGTTATATTTTGGAGATTTAGCCCTGCTACAAAATTACTAACTGTAGCAAAGTAATATGTGCAGAGCTAAATTCTCACAGATCTTGCTTAAAGTGTTTTATGAGTTAAGGTACCAAAACATAAGTACAGTTCATCTGCAGCAGAGAAATGTAACCGGAACCTTGATGTTCAAGCTGGACTCTGGTGGACTTCACCAGCTGGCCTTCTCGGAGTGGTAGAGGAGCATTAACAACAAGATGACGGAGCCCAGACTAGAACATGTTGACTAGAGCTGTCCCTGGAGGATATAGCTCAGTTAAAATTCTCTGGGGCAGACATTTGGCCTAGTGGTTAAAATGCCAATTAAGATACTCACATCAGAGTGCCTGGATATTATACCCAGCTCCTGCTCCAGACTACAGCTTCCTACTGATGCAGACCTAGGGGGCAGCCATGATGACTCAAGAAATTAGTGGCTCCCTGGCTCCAGCGTGAGAGACTTGGACTGAGTTTGTGCCTCCTAGCTTGGGCCCAGTCCTGGCCATTGCAGGCACCAGGGAAGTGAGACAGCAGGGATGGACGCTCTGTCACTAAATCTCTGCCTATCAAATAAGTAAAAATAAAGATTATTTCACTTGAATGTCACAGTGACATAGAAAAAGAAATAGAGAAAAAAAAAAAACCCGATTTACATCTGCTGGTTCACTTTCCAAAAGTCTGCATACCACTGGGACTGGATGAGGCTGAAACCAGGAGTCGGGAATATCATCTGGTCTACCACTTGGTGACAGGGGCACTTGAGCCATCACTCCATTTGCAGGAAGCTGTCAGTAGTGTAGAACAAGGTAGCTGGAACTTGAATTGATAATTTGATATTGGTTGCAGGTGCCCCAATAAGTGTGGCTTTACCACAATACCAGCCTTTAAATATATGTTTTAATTTTAAAAACAAATCTCTATATAAAAAGTGAGAAATCTCATTGGAAACCATTGTTTATTTTATAGGGCAATGTGGTCTGATCCATACAAGCCTGCCTTTCCCTACAGTGGATCTCATGGTCCTCTCCTTTAGCCTTGGTTGAGGGCTTTGCAATAGCATTTGTTTTTCACTGAGAAGCCCATGAAATCCTTGGAAGTGAATCTCCTATAATCTGCAAAGGTGTATTTTTAAGTCAGACTATTTTAAATAATTTAAATAGTCCCTACAATTTTGATTATGTCTACATAGCAGAGTACAGATGAGGGTTTGGTTTTGACTTTGGTTGTGTAGGTCTTAAAAATGTTACTT
Organism: Lepus europaeus; assembly: GCF_033115175.1. Taxonomy (NCBI): domain Eukaryota; kingdom Metazoa; phylum Chordata; class Mammalia; order Lagomorpha; family Leporidae; genus Lepus; species Lepus europaeus. Next base: position 51,717,626 of record NC_084843.1, read on the forward strand.
TCCAGGACACTAGATTATTGAGGCCTGCTATCTTCAGCACAATACAGAAACTCATTGAAACCACAAGGATTAAAACCAAATTCCCACTTCCCCTTATAGCATGGTTTGGGTGAGCAAGTGAGTCTTTTTTTTTTTTTTAAAGTTTTATTTATTTATTTGAAAGGTAGAATTACAGAGAGGCAGAGGCAGAGAAAGAGAGCGATATCTTCCATCCACTGGTTCACTCCCCACATGGCCTCACTGGAGAGAGCTGAGCCAATCTGAAGCCAGGAGCCAGGAGCTTCTTCTGGGTCTCCCACGTGGGTGCAGGGGCCCAAGAACTTGAGCCATCTTCTACTGCTTTCCCAGCCCATAGCAGAGAGCTGGATAAGAAGTGGAGCAGTCTGGTTTTGAATCGGCACCCATATGAGGTCCTACCTCTAGAGGTGGTAGCTTTACCTACTACACCATAGCACTGGCCTCAACGGGAGTGGGTCTTATGAATAAGATCTCTAATACAGGGGGCTGGCATTGTGACACACTGGATTAAGCTGCTGTTTGCAACACCAGCATCCCATACCAGAGTTCAAGTCATTGGAGACCATGATTGAGTTCCTAGCTCCTGACTTTGGCCTGGCCCAGCACTGGCTGTTGCAGCCATTTAGGGAGGGAACCAGTAGATGGAATATATACATATCTTTCTCTCCCTCTCTTCCTGACACTTTCCCTTTTAAATAAATAAGTAAATCTTTTTTTAAAAGAACTGTAATGCAAACTATTAATTAATATGTAGTCTTAAGCATTAAATGTAGTATTCTTTTTGGTTCTTTGACAAGTCATATATTCACTTTGGTTTAATAATGGCTTCTTATTTAATCCTTAATAACTCCAGTTCTTTAGAAAATTGGATTATGGAAATAAATCAGATCATACTGTGCAAGTAGTTTTTTGCTGAATATTCTAATTTCCTACTTTTCAAAATGAAGTACCTGAGTCCCATGATGCACTTCAAGAAGCCACAATGATGGCATGATGCTAATCAGATATAAAAATATGGCTGGTGAAAACCTGTGAAAGAGGGGGAGAAAGATAGTTCAGCTTTAACAGAAACATTTTTAAGAAAAGATACTAACAATTGCACATACCCTGACCACACTGAGTAGAATCTTTTTAATGTAAATGTTTATTTCAGTAGGAAAGAAAAGCATTATGTGATTTCTACCATATGGATTATAGAAAAACAAAGTAACTGTAAAAGGCACTAGCAGCTGTCATTCTCACTGAATTCCTAGTCCAATTAATAGATGTTAATTTTTAACATGGTTTAATGGAACACTGCCAATTAGTTGCAGCCATAACACTGGATATTTTGTTTTTTCATATGTTTTATAAAAAGCCAATAGAGCAATATTAAATCTCCTTGGATTTTTGCAATATTGCCACTTTAGAAATATTGGTTACATTTTTTTAACATTAACCTGGCATTTTGAAAGCTCAAATAATAACATCCTCCTAGAACACAAAAGAAATCAGGTAAAAGAATGAGAAAAGACAAACATCTAGTAGTTTTGTGCAGGTTTGCTAAACATGTGAAGCAAAAATACAAACTTCAACTGAAGGGCTTGGTCCTTTTTAAAAGGCTATCTATGTTCATTGTTTCCTGGTTCAAAATTCAGACTGGAATTGAAAGGCTGGGCTTCTGTAGGCAGAAACGCTCAGGTTAAAACGCTAGTTTTGCCATTGACCTCTCAATGTGTCTCCTAATCCACAGCATTGGGAAAGTCACTGCATCAGTCATTTCAGGTTGCCATACAAAATACTATAGATTTTGTGACTTAAACCACACTCTCATTTTCTCATGGTTCTGGAGACTGGGAGTCCAGATCAGGTGCCCGCATGGTTGGGCTCTGGTGAAGGCCTTCTTCTGGCTGGTAAATGATGCCTTCTCAAAGTATCCTCACGCAGCCCTTCCTTGCTGCGTGTGCAGGAAAAGACTTCTCTTCCTTAAAAGCCCAGCAATGTTATCACACTAGGACTTCACCCTATGACTGGATACAATCTGAATTACCAAATTAATTCCAAATCCTGTCACAGTTGGGGTTAAGGCTCCAATTAGTAAGCTTTTGTTTAATTTAACAAAAATATCCAAGAGGAATAACTTAAGAAGGAAAATGAATGTTTGGAGATTCACAGTCTAAGATTGCATGGTACTGTTTGTACCATGGAGGCTGGTAACAGCAGAGTATGCACAGAGGAACAATCACATGCAAAGACCAGGAGACAGAGGGAGCAGCTGGGCTTAACTCAGCTTAAATAATCAATACTCTTGGCGGCTCAATAGGCTAATCCTCCGCCTTGTGGCGCTGGCACACTGGGTTCTAGTCCCGGTCTGGGCACCGGTTCTGTCCCAGCTGCCCCTCTTCCAGGCCAGCTCTCTGCTGTGGCCAGGGAGTGCAGTGGAGGATGGCCCAAGTACTTGGGCCCTGCACCCCATGGGAGACCAGGAGAAGCACCTGGCTCCTGCCATCGGATCAGCGCGGTGTGCTGGCCGCAGCACGCCGACCATTGGAGGGTGAACCAGCGGCAAAGGAAGACCTTTCTCTCTGTCTCTCTCTCTCACTGTCCACTCTGCCTGTCAAAAAAAAAATAATAATAATCAATACTCTTTGGGAACTACCTTCTAGGGGCAAGCTTCCAATGACCTAAAGCACTCCCACTAGGTCTACCTACCAGATGTCATTACAAGATCAAGCTGTATCCTTAATCTATCAACTATATAGTCATATCCTATTGAAACTGTAATGATGCTTCAGTATATGAATCTGGAATGGGACATCATGGCAGTCACATGACATCATATAGATTTTTATTACATCTTCTATAAAGTAGTTCCTGTCAGAGGTGGGAATTCAATAATAGGTCAACAATTATGCTCTTATGGGAGATTCTCCAATGAAAATGTGTTCTTAAAAATTTGAAATACCATGAAATATTTTTTAAAATTTATTTCTTCAAATTTCACTTTAGATTGAATTCTTGCTTTAACATTTGAATGTCAAAATTGTAAGTCAGTCTGTTTTTATTAAAATACTTTCAGTAAGGTGAGCACTGTGGTATAGCAGGTTATACCACTGCTTGGGATGCCCACATCACATATCAAGGTGTTGATTTTAGTTTAGCTCCTCTGCTTCCAACCCAGCTTCCTGTTAATGTATCCTTGGAGGCAGTAGATGATGGTTCCAGTGTTTAGGCCACTGCCACCTACATGGCAGCCACATTCATTTCAGAAGTGAATCAGCAGACAAAAGACTGCTCTCTCTCTAGCTTGCTCTCTGCCTGCCTTTCAAGTCAAATAAATAAATGAACTTTAAAAAATACTTTCAGTATACATATGTGATAATTTAAAGTAACCTGGGAAATAGAAATGTTAATTGTCCCATAGCAAGCACTATTTGAAATAAAATATGAACAAAATTATGTTATTATAATACAGTGCAGAAAAGTCAACAAACTGAATGAAAAAAGAAAATTTAGAATTTCTAAAATCTATTAACCTTTTCACTAATATCTTCTGTCAACTTCTGGGGAGAGGAAGGGAAAGAGGACAAAAGAAAGAGAGGTCTTTAAAAAACAGAGATGCTCGCCCACCTTTGATTTCCTGCAAAACCCAATTTTGAATCAAACATTGTAAATCATGATATTTTTAAAATTTGACTTGGAAGATGACCAGGCTGTGGAGAAATTCCAGAGGTCTGAGTTCAGCATGCTCTTAGAAAAGAAAAATTAACTCTTTAATCTTTCATATCAAATGAAACATCAAGAGAGATTATTTCCTGTGTGAAATTGAGATGGAAGCAAATTCTAATCTGTGTAACAGTTGGAATATTTCAATTTTTGTTTGTACACTTAAAATCTTGTCTGACCCACAATGTTATTGGCTGCTTTTGAATTAGTTTTGAAGTTAACTCCTCTACAATACTTTAAAAATAATAATCCAGGGAAACAATAGATTGGATGAATATATATTAATGCTTGGAAGAGATTAAAAATAAAATGAACAATACTCTTAACATATGCTATGCCTAAGATTTAGTTCTATAATCAGAAAAAAATATCCATTTCAATGTACAAAGTTACTTCAAAATGTTCATGAAAATGGAAACTAAAAGATAAATTGACTTTGGTATAAAAAAATTTTGAAATCCAGGTATTTTTCTATAATCTACATTTTCCATGAACTTTTCAAGTATTTAATTAGGAGACTGGTTATATAAGAAAGAAAACTAAGAAACATCAAGTTTTAATATTTTCTGTATTACCTAACGTAGAAAACATAAACTCCATAATCTGATATTCAAAACCTCCATTATCTTATCTCTATTCTTTCCCTACTGTATTTTACCATGCTGAACAATTCAGTATGTCAACCTGCTGTGTATTTCAAACAAAACAAAATGTTTAGGAATGCCTTCCTAACTTCAACCTCTTCCTGAGATTCATTTGACACAAAGGAAAAAGGAGATAGGAAGATGAAGTCATATTGATGGCCCAAGAATTCATTTTATATATAAATATATATGAATATATTCTCAGCCTTGCTTAGCTAACCATGAGTCTGTTCTAACAACAACATGCGTGGATAGGCATTTAGCCTAGTGGTTAAGATGCCAGTTGGGATGCCAGTCTCCAGCTCTGGTTCCTGATTCCAGCTTCCTAAAGATGGGGATCCTGGGAAGTAGTGGTATGGCTCAAGTTCCTGGGTTCCTTGCCACCCATGTGAGAACCCTGGACTGAAATTCCTACTCCCAGCTTCAGCTTGGCCAGTCTTGGGCTTTTGGGGTTTTGGGGAGTGAATCAACCAATTGGAGTAAAAGCTTAACTCATTAAAAAAAGAAAAAGAACAACCTGCTCTATATTCTTCCAACTTGGTTAATCTGAGAAGAGAGGTCCTGAAATGGTTTTTGATAAAAAAAAAAAAAACTCCCCAAATAAATGTCCTTCTCTTACATGTCTACGTATCAACACCCAATATTTATATATATATATACATATATATATATATATATATATTTATGAGAGGCAGAATGACAGAGTGTTGCATGCAATGCTGTGTTAGGATGAAACTGGGAACTGAAACTCAGTGGTCTTCCTTGTAGGTGTCAGAACTCAATTATTTGAGCCATCACTGCTGCCTTCCAGAATTTGCATTGACAGAAAGCTAAAGTCAGGGGCAAGCATTTGGCACAGTGATGAACTCACTGCTTGAGATGCTTGAGTTGCCCATATCCCATATTGGAATGCCTGATTTGAATCCCAACTACTACTCTTTTGATTTAGCTTCCTGCAGATGCATCTTGAGAGGCAGCAGATGATGGTCCAAGTACTTGGGTCTTTGTCTCCAACTTAGGAGGCCCAGATGGAGTTCTGGGCTCCTGGCTTCAGCCTGGACCAGCCCTGGCTGTTGTAGGCATTTGTGGAATGAATCAGTGGATGAAATATCTTTCTGTTCCTCCCTCTGTGTCTCTGATCACATAAAATGAAAATAAATGAATGAAATTATATAGATATTTTATGTAACTGTATATGTTAAATATAAGATATATAAAATTATATATGTATATACATGATATATCAATATAAATAAAATACAATTTATGAAAGATATATACATATATGTGTGTATATATGTAAATATATATATATATATTACTTATATATATAAAATGAAGTCAGGAACCAGAACTGTGAATTGAACCTAGATACTCTGATGTGAGACACGGGCATCTTTACCCAAGCCTTAACTCGTAGGCCAGACACTTCCAAGCCCACCCTTATCAGCCACCACCATCACTTGTATTTTAAGTACTCAGCAGGAACTACTCTTAATCTATATTTCTCTTGTGACCCAATGCATGATGTACTGTTTCATAGTTATGTGTATATTGACTTTATATGCCTAAAATAAGCTCCTTGAAGGCATATCATGGGTTTTATATCTCTTTCCACTACATCATCTCTTCTCCCCAGTGGTGTTAGGGTCTTAGGAAATCTTCAATTAATGATTATAATGCAAACCATTAAATGTTTGAATGTCTGAATAATGAATACTGGAAGGACTGAAGAAATGAATAGAGGCTGCTGATATCCACAAGAACCTTTTATTTAAGGAGGTCTTATAGCAAGTATGCTTTTTTATTTTAAGTAATACAAATTTCATACATTTCATGTATGCATATTTAGGAACAAAGTGGGGCTTCCACTCCCTCCTGCCCACATTCCAACCCTTTCCCCCTTCAGATTCCCATTTTTAATTTTGACAGTGATCTATCATCAGTTTCCTTAGTAATCATATAGTTAACCCTACTCTAAGAACAGCAAATAGCTTGAAGAGAAAGAAAACAAAACAAAATAAATCAAAACTAAACCAAAGATTGTGCCTCAATGGAAGAGACATGGGCTATATACAATCATCCATCTCCCAATGTCTATTTTGATTCAATACATTACATTTCAGGTATTCTGTTAATTGCATCGGGTCGGGGAAAACATGTGTTTGTCTTTTTGGGATTGGCTTATTTCACTTAGCATAATGGTTTCCAGTTGTGACCATCTTGTTGCAAAAGACAAGATTTCATTTTTTTTCACAACTGAGTAGTACTCCATAGAATGTATGTGTGCATGATAATTTCTTTATCCAATCAATAGTTGATAGACATCTGGGTTGATTCTGTATCTTAGCTATTGTGAATTGTCCTGCAGTGAACATGGGGGTACAGATAACTCTTTCATATACTGATTTCTTTTGGTTTGGGTAAATTCCCAGAAGTGGAATGGATGGGTCAAATGGTAGGTCTATATTCAATTTCTGAGCTATCTCCATAGTGTCTTCCTCAGTGGTTGCACCAGTTTATATTCCCACCAACAGTGGATCAGAGTAATTTTTTCCCCACATCCTCGCCAGCGATTGTTTTTTATTGATTTCTGTATGCAAGTCATTCTAACTGGAGTGAGGCAAAACCTTGTGGTTTTGATTTGCATTTTCCTGATGGCAAGCAATCCTGAGCATTTTCACAAGTGTCTGTTAGCCATTTGAATTCCCTATCTTGAAAAATGCCTGCTGAAGTCTTTGCCTGTTTCTTTACTGGACTGTTTATTTTGTTGTTGTTGAATTTCTTGAGCTCTTTAAATGCCCATAAACAGTAGACTGGATAAAGAAACTATGGGATATCTACTCTATAAAATACTATGCAGCAGTAAAAAAAAAATGAAATCCGGTCATTTGCAACAAAATGGAGGAATCTGGAAAACATCATGCTGAGTGAAATAAGCCAGTCCCAAATGGACAAATATCATATGTACTCTCTGATTAGTGACAACTGAGCACCTAAATGGAAACCTGTTGAAGTAAAATGGACACTATGAGAAAAAGTGACTTGATCAGCCCTTGTCCTAACTGTCGAGGAACAACTTATTACTTTATCCCTTTTAGTATTTTTTGTTCTACTTAATACCATTGGTTGAACTCTTTAATTAACACACAATTATTCTTAGGTGTTTAAATTTAACTGAAAAGTGATCCCCGTTAAATATAAGAATGGGAATAAGAGAGAGAGATGTACAGTTTGGCACATGCTCAATCGGACTTACCCCTAGTGGTAGAGTTAGGAACATGCCAGGGGATTCCAATTCAATCCCATCAAGGTGGCATGTACCAATGCCATCTCACTAGTCAAAGTGATCAGTTTCAGTTCATAATTGATCATAATGATAGAATTAAGAGTCAAAGGGATCACATAAACAAGACTAGTGTCTGCTAATACTAACTAATAGAATTAAAAAGGAGAGAACAATCCAACATGGGAAGCGGGACTTTAACCCTTTTATCAGTTGTGCAGTTTGCAAATGTTTTCTCCCATTCTGTTGGTTGCCTCTTCATTTGTCAATTTTGGCTTTGATTGCCTGTGCTTCTGTGGTCTTTTCCAAGTTCTTTTCCTATGTCATTATCTTGTATAGTTTCCCTCATGTTCTCTAATAATTTGATGGAATCAGGTCATAAGTTTAGGTCCTTGATCCATCTTGAGTGGATTTTTGTGTATGGTGTAATTTCATACTTCTGCATGTGGAGATCCAGCTTTTCCAGCACCATTTGTTAAAGAGACTGTCTCTGCTCCATGGACTGATTTTAGCTCCTTTATCAAATATAAGTTGGCTGTAGATACACGGATTGCTTTCTGGGGTTTCTGTTCCATTGATCTGTAAGTCTGTTTTGTGCCTTTTGGCTTTTACTGTCCTTTAGTATGTCTTGAAATCAGATACTGTGATGCCTCCAGATTTGTTTTTGTTGTATAACATTGCTTTAGCTATTCAGTGTCTCTTATGTTTCCATATGAATTTGAGCATAGTTTTCTCTAGATCTGTGAATAATGTCATTGGTATTTTAATTGGGATTGCATTGACTCTGTAAATTGCTTTTGAACTGTAAATTTCATACACTTAAAAGATCTGAAGATTGCCTCTTCTTCTCATTCATCTTCACAAATTCACTACATTTCTTGAGATTCAGTGTACTCACATGTAAATAATAACTCATAGGGTAGTTCTGAGAGTTAAATGAGACAATATGTGCCTTGCAACTGACATTGTAAGTGCTTGATAAATTCATTTGCTGCTTTCCCTAAGCCCAACTCTGCAAATTTACTGATGGTTACATATTTGATAGCCTTCCTTGCAAAAGACTCAGAGGATACCATTTTAGAAGATTTTTTTCTTTAAATTGTAATCAGTTATATTTTTAAACCATGATTTTCACAACTAAACCTACTTATGTCTCCTTGAATTGAGGGATGTTTTTCACACTGCTGAAGATATTATAATGCCTAACTTCATAATTGAAGTTAAATCAATGACTGTCATGCTGCTATGGTTTGCATGGGCTGCTACACATCACAACCTACAAAATGATGCATGTTCAGGGCTCTGCCTATCTCTTGGGCTCTTTCCTTTTCCAGTTTGGTCAGTTTCAGTAGAGAAGCTCTGAAATGGCTTGAGAGCTAATGTGTCCCCAAATTAAGATCACTTGCCCCTCTTCCTCACCAAGCTGTTATAGTGTTCTTCCTGTTACGAAAAAAAGCTAACAGCCCTCCTAACTCATCTTTTTTTTTTTTTTTTTTTTTTGACAGGCAGAGTTAGACAGTGAGAGAGAGAGAGAGAGAGAGAAAGATCTTCCTTCCATTGGTTCACCCCCCAAATGGCCACTACGGCTAGTGTGCTGCGCCGATCTGAAGCCAGGAGCCAGGTGCCTCCTCCAGGTCTCCTATGAGGGTGCAGGGGCCCAAGCACCTGAGCCATCCTCTACTGCCCTCCCGGGCCACAGCAGAGAGGTGAACTGGAAGAGGAGCAACCAGGACTAGAACTGGGTGCCCATATGGGATGCCGGCGCTGCAGGCAGAGGATTAACCAAGTGAGCCATGGTGCCGGCCCTTACTCATCTTTCAAATGTATCTTTGTCTCCCTAGAAATACCTCTTTCTTCCACTTTTGACTTGATTGGCTCCTTTTCATAGTTCATGTCAGCTCCATGACACTCCTCCCAAAAAAAACTTTCCTGTCCCTCAAATCTAAATTAGCACTCCCTGTTCACTTTTACTCCATAGATTTTCAGAATTTATAATGATAAAGGTATAGATGTACAAGCACATATATATGAATTTGATATAATTTCATGGTTGTCTCCTAGCAATTCTAAATAAGACAAGCACAGAACTACATATGCCTGCTCATAATTACACCCTTTGCTCCTTCCAGAGTGTCTGGTATTTGTGGGCTTCCCACAAATATTTAGCAATTCAATAAGGGCCTAGTTGATTTACAGCTTCAACTTCCTTGATGCTGGTTCAGGTTTGATAAGAAATCTCATCTTGAAATATCATCATAAATTGATTTTTATTGGAAGTTTTACTGAAGGAAATTCATTTAATATTGTTCTGTCCCTATGAAAGACTTAATATTTCAATGTGACATTATAGCCATTATTTATTATTTTGAGGGTTTGCAATATTCTTGATCATGTATTGCCAATGCAATTCATTTTCAGAACCAAAGAGAATATGAATAAATCAGTCTATTCTCCCCTTTTGCTGTGTAATTAATCAAATTGCATGCCCTTTCTTGGGAGTTACCAAATAATTTCTACTCCGGTCTTTGTCTTAATGCATCAGGAGTAAGTAGATGCCAAGTAGCTTGAATGAAGAAGATTAATACCATAGAGGATAATGGCTATCTCGGAAATAATACCATTTTGTGGATATTGTTTATAAAAACACAATGCAGTAAACTGATTAAAAAAAAAAACTTGTAAATATATGATTAAATGAGTGAGATATGTCCCAGTGAGACATTTGTACAAGTTTGTTAATATCCTGTTACCAATGAGCTACTGGCCCTCAGCAACTCAAATTTATCATAATTCCAGTTAGCACTATCCTGTCAGAATACTGAAGTTACCCCAAAATAATACTTTAATGCCAAGTTACTTTGCATAGTTAATTTTTCTAAATTAAAATCTTTCCTAAAATATTATTTCATTTCAGTTTTGTTTTAGTCTCATAGCCTTAAGCTTACATATTAAATCTCTTTAAAATACACCAATGGTGGAAATATCGCAAAGAACTTTATTTATGTATTGTGAGCAGATTCACTTGTTTATTAAATAAGTATATATAAATAAATATATATAAATTATATTTAGCATGCAGAAAGATATATATATATATTTAGCATGCAGATTATATATTTCTGCATGCTAAACATTTCTCTGAGCTCTTAAAGAGCTATACTCATTGCTTTTTTTCAGCTCATTTCATCCAAAAAATGCATTATTTGTCATACAAAGTTGTCCTTTCAACAAATTATAATGCTTTTCACAACGCGATTATGTCACAACATTTAGCAATTTAGCGCTACAATGGATTTTATTTACTTTAATTCTCCATTGCTCTAGAATTAGGATTTCATATTTTTCTTCCTAAAAATTACATATATTGCTATTTTCTTATTGAACAAGTAATATTTATTTTAAAATATATATGCAATATAGATAAACATATAAAAATTAACCATAATATCACCCTCTACCCTATTTAATTTTTCTCTTTCGGACTTTGATCACCTGTATAAATCTAAAACTGAGTACTATTTAAGTGAAGCAAAATTAATGCTCAAAAATTGTTTCAATGTGAATCAGATTTTATTTGTATTCACTTCTCACTGTTTCCTAATATATAAAAATAGAGTACAATTGTAAGAATAGACCCAAGTTTCAAAATCTCATGTCAAAATACCGTGAGTGTCCTCAATAAAACTTCTGAATCACTTTATAGTAATGGGTTTGTTTTCATGGAAATCAAAAAGTAGGACAAAGTACCCTTTAATGAGCCCCTCATCCTTATCTACCAATTTAACGATTGTCTGCCATCCTTACACGTAGCTTGGACTCCCTAAGTGGACCTTAACATATAAAATTTCCATCTAGATTCTAAGCAAGGGCTCTCTGTTAGTGCACAGGGCTGAAATGTTGGCCAATATCAGAGCCTCAGTATTTCATCTCTCTGTGATCTCTCAAAATGATCTGAATGCCTAGGAAGTCACTGATTGCAATCACCACTCATTTATCTTATTACTACCACCTCTCATCCCAGAGTCCTTTTTGTGTGCCTGACCACTGGCTAGTGAGACCACAACTCTAAGGCCAGAAGTTCATGAGAATTTCCATGCATGTAGGAAATTGAATATAGACTTCTGACAGATGCCAAGTTCAGATGATGGTTTGTTTTCTCAGAGATCTTATGGGACATCATACAAATAACAGCAGAAAGAGATGGGAAAATGTCAAATGGATTGGGAATAACCATTAAAATAGAATCATTCTTTGTATTTCCAATACCCTTGAATGCACACATTTAGGTTTTATAAAGAGAAGATACGTCTGAAGATGAATATTAGAGTTCTTAATTGCAATTTTCATTGTTACCAATTGTTTCCTTTTTAATAAAGTCATATTTCCAAAATATGATATAAACTGTTGACAAAATTAGTACTCTATATACCACACTTAATGTAAAAATTTCCAAGAATATGTCTAGAGCAAATATAAGCATTATTAGAACGGAAGTAACTCACATGCCAACTCTTAAAGTGTGCTTCTCCATGACTAAACTAGTTATAGGTACAAATTATGAATCAATTTTAGGATCTATATATTGTTTGTCTCAAAAAATATATGCTAGGTAGAGAAAATCATGACTTTTTAAAAATGAATTCATTCTCACTGAAACACCTAAGTGCCACCATCAAGACACCCCTTCAACATGCAAAGTCCTCCCTACCCTTTCTTACGACCACCTGCTACTTTAAAGGCCAGGACAGATACCACTTAACTCAGAAAACCTGCCTTATACAAAATTCTATCTAACTGATGGTATCTTGCTTCTTCAGCCTTTCAACTTATGGAAAATAATTTCTTTCTCAGAATATGTTTTTTTAATGTTCTCATATAACTGCATATATTTTATATTCCACAAAAATACCATCATATCATCTAGTGCAAAAAATGATTGTTTAATCATTAAATGAACTAAACTTCCTGTTGACTCCAGGAATTTTGATGTTCTCTGAGATGATAAATGCCTTATGAATGCTACTTATATAATGTTTCAGTTTATTTTATCCTAGATTAGACATGGCTTTTATTTCTGTTCCGTGGAAATGTTAGTTCTTCATTTTTAGACCCAAACTGAAGAATTATCCCTGCTTTTTTTCTTTCTTACAACCTTTTTTACTTTTGCAAGGATGTCTGCTTATGCAAGAGTTTCTGGGCCATGTTCATGGAGGGCATGAACTTTTCTGATTATGCTATAAACAAAACCATCTGCCCCTTAGCAGGTTACCTGCGATTTGCCCACCAATTTTGGGGGGGAAATGACACAACTTTGACACTTTATCCACCAGATAAAATCCTTATCCCTAAAGATCATGAAGTTGTACTGACTACTGGCAAAATCCAATTTGGTTATTGAATGCAGAGCACAACAAACAGGGTGGTGGAGTAGGGAGAGGAATAAACAAAGAACTGATTAGTGAGGTTCAGTCCTGGGAATGGGACTCCTTCTTTAAGTCCAGAACCTTGGCTCCCTCCATTATGATTGAATGAGTGATACCTGCAATGCAAATGCCTAGCTTAGTAAGGAGGAGTGCTCTCCAGATGCTTAAGATTTTTGTTATGATTTATGATTCCCAGTTGTGGCCTTGCATGAATGATTTAGCCTTCTTGTGCATCAGCATCCTTACCCTAAAATGGTGACAATGATAGCAATGAATCCAGGGGGTCACTGTGACCAATTTATATGTGATTTGGGTATAAAGCATTCTTGGGGGATTCTCTATGTTTAATAACTGATAACTGTGCCCGGTTTCAGTATCACCATCAGCTTCGTCATCATCCTCATCACTGTTATTAACAGTCTGGGTAGGACACAGATGCTTTTTCAGGTGAAACAAATTTTATGTATGGGACAAGAGTCTCAATCTGGAAAGTTATAAAGAAAAAGAACACTATAGTGCCAGACCAGGACTAGGAGTAGCACTGATGTTAGAAGATGTTTTGTTTATTAAAAATTATTAATTTTATTATGATAGGTGTATAACATAATGTCAGTTGTATATTATCTGCCTCTCTGAGGTAGGTTAGATAAGATAAAATATAATTTCCCTCCTTAAATAACTATGAGAAGTAGGCTTATATTCAGAGACATCTAACAAAATCAATATCCACCACAGCATTTAAAAGTGCTCATTTATTTATTTTCATTTTATTTGAAAGACAGAGACAGACAGACAGATGGAGTGAGAACTTCCATCTGCTGGTTCACTCCTCACAAATGCCTAAAATAGCCAGGAGTGGGTCTGTCTGAAGTCAGGTGCCCAGAATTCAATTCAGTTCTCCCATATGAGGGGCAGGGATCCAAGTACTTGAGTCATCACCTGCTACTTGCCAGAGTGCCCATTAGCAGGGAGTGAAGAAGCCAGGATTCACCAGGCACTCCCATATTGGGACTGGTTATCCCAAATGGTGACTTAATTGATGTGCCAAACACCTGCCCCTCACCCTAGTATTTCATATTAATAATCCTTATGTCCTTAATATTATTTACGTGTGACTTTCATATAAAGTGGGTGTTTGGTATAGCAGTTAAATCACCACTTGGAAGGCATGAGATCCTGCATTGGAGTCTTTGAGTTCTCGCTCCTCTCTTCCTGCTAATGTGCAGCCTGAGAGGCAGCAAGTAATGGCTCAAAGACTTGGGTTCCTGCCACTCACCTGTCAGATCCAGATGAGTTCCAGGCTCCTGGTTTCTGCTCTTGTTGGCATTTGGGGAGTGAACCAAAAGGTTTCCCTCTCTTCTCTCTCTCTCTCTCTCTCTCTCCCCCCCCCTTTTCTCCCTCCCTCCCGCCTCCCCCACTCTCCCTCTCTCCTCTCCCACCCTCCTTCTCTCCCTCTCTCTCACTCTCCCTCCATCTTTCAATAAATATTTTTTTAGGTACATCTTATAGTACCTACCTTAAAAAACACTTTAAAAAAGAAATGCTGGTTTTATTTAACAACAGAATGTATTCAACTGAGACCTAATTCTCCTGATATTAGTAATTCAGGGAAACTTCTAGAATAGTGAGTCACATGCACATGGGGAGAGTAAAACTTGATGTAAATGCGAATTTTCTATTTTAAAAAAGTTAAACTATTCAGATTTGTTCTACTGCTGCATACATAATGTCACTGGCATGAAAAGGAAAAATGGGTGAAATTTAAAAGTAGGAAAATATTTATACTGACTCATGGAGCTACCCCCACTAATCTGTAGTTTATTTTTCTTCCAGATACAAGAAATTACAAAATATCAGTAGCCTTAATGTTCAGTTCTAAAAGTCTTGGTTGAACACATTCATGGAGAAAGCATTTTTCATCATTCTATTGTTCAGTTTATTGGGGTTCTCATTCTAATTGCAGACGCAATTATTATCTTGGTCTCAAGTCCACTGTGAAATAAGAGAAGAAAATATAACTTCTTGGAAGTAAAGTACAGTACTAGCTTAAGAAGGCTCTTTCTAAACCATGACTTGGTTTACTGAGAAAAGTCATTTGCTGGTAACATTTAATGTGTGCTTCCAAAAGGACATAAATTTAAGTTAAAATGTTGGCTTTGAGCTCAAGGCTTGGAATACAAAATAAACATACCCACAAACATAGAGAATGAATAATATAAAATTCCAGATACTTACTGTTGGCAAGGATGATTATATCCAAAACACAGTGGAAACTATTATTGGAATAACTAAAGAGCTAAGGAGAGAATCCAGGAAAACCGAAGAGTAAGTGTGAATAGAGAGAGAAATAATCTATCTTTTGGGAGAATTCGCAGTGTCCAACTTGGCCATATGGAAGTCAGAGGATCTCCTTCCAAATCCCTCCATCTCATCATCTCTGGAGTCTAAAAAGACTTGATTTTGGGGAAGAGAAGAGTGTTTTTACTTCCCATCTCTTTTTTGATGGAGGAAAGTACATAATATAAATGGCCCCCTTCTCTGGCCTTTCTGTTCTTCGGGAGCACTCTTCTGATGCCTCGTTCCTTCTGTCCTCTACAGCCTCCTCAGCCAGGCCTCTGGCCATACAAATGAACTTCTCTGCACATTTCCTCACTCTATAACCCAGACCACTTAAGTCTTCATAGTTCTGATCACTCATCTGTTAACTTGCTTAATGTTACCTATTGATTCATGTGTTTCTTAATTTACTTCTTTGCTTATTTTCTGAGGCCCTGGGTTAATAGTGTGAGTTTTTTGAAGTCAGAATTATACTTTAATTCACTTCCATATTCGCATTAAATGAACAGTCCCTAACACATACCATCAAAGTTCCATACCTTTTAGTTGAATGCAAAATGATGAGACTCTGTGTCTCCTCGAGAGAAATCTGCTAAAGGTTCCTTAACACTCACCAACTCATTCAAGATGACTCCTACCTAATGTAGCCTTTTCACTCCCCACTCCAAATCAGCGTTTACCCATTTCTCCTGTTGCAGCTCAAATTCTGGATCATTCCCACTCCCCCACTCAGTAAACTGCATCACATCCTTTCTCCTCCAAATTGTTCAAGAGACCAATGGATAAGTGGGAAACTGCGGTCTTCACTTTGCTTTCCCGTAATTGGCATCCCAGTGATCCTGGATGAAATAACCTAAGAGCTCTGTGCCTCAGTTCCTCCTCTAAAAAAACAGAAATAGAAAATAATTACAGCTATTGTCAGGATTAAATGGGATAATCTCAATGGAACACTTGGAGGAGCATGGAACATGGTAAATGCTAAATATCCATAATTGTTCTGAGTCCCACACATTGAAGCATTTACTCAAAAGGCTACTTTTACTTTAAAATTTCTAGTGCGTTTGTTTTCTGTTTCTTCTGTCTGGCATACTATCATGTCTAGCACAGTGTCATGCTTGCTTATTAAGCAATTCAACAAAGACTTCTCTGACTGAGCTTGATAAACTAAAGGGAAAAAGAAAAAAAAAAAGAAAGAAAAATGACCAAATGGGCAACTTATTATCTATTAATTCAAAAACTACATTTTCCTTAAAATTCTCATAAAGAAAAAGCTCAGTACTTAAAACTGTGTACTTTTGCCAGTAAATTCATTTAGATTTTTACTTACTCTCAGATACTGCCTACTCTCAAGTGAACAGGCTTCAAACTTGTCATAATCTTGGTAATTCTTTTATTCCCTAAAGAATATTTTATCACTATTGCACAAACTGCAATATTGTTTTCTATTTGACTTTACTTAAATAGTAATTCACAGATCCATTGAAATCTTGCCCAGATAATAGAAAATAAAATCAAGAATAGTTTAAACTAGGTGATATTACTTTTCATCTTACAGAGATGTAAGTTAATATGCACATGAAATAGATACTGGATTTTTTTTAAAGGAAAAACTCCACTAGCATACATTTATTGAATTTAACAAGGCATGTGTATTGGCTCACTCTCTCTATCCTATAGGATTCCAACAAATTAAACTTCTCTAACTGGCAAGTTAGTAGTGTTGATGTAATGTTGCTTGTCCCTGGACAGCTGAGCTCAGCAACTCTAGTTCCATTTTTCCTTTCCAAAGGAAGGCTCAATAAACATTCCTTAGACAAATGTAATATGTTTGCTACATTTCAAGAAATTTAGTTCATATTTTCCTCTATAGTTCTGTTCATTGTTCCATGAGTTTCTGTGGATTTGGTTTGTTTGGGTAACAGTGTAAATTGTAGTAAAAAGAACAATATTCAAAGTAGCCCAAAGTAGTCCAAAGGAGGTTCATGGGTCTGATATTAAAGGAAAAAAGATTCTTTTCACTCCACATGTATATATTTTATTCCACCATTCAGATATTCTATTTACTCCCTCCTTCCCTCACACCCTCCCTTCTTTCCTTTTTTCCTTCCTCATTCCTTCCTTCTTTCCTTTTCATTATGGGTACATAGTAGCAATAGAAGTGGCTTCTTTTCTTCCAATGTTGCTTCTTTCTCCTCTTCTTCAATTTGTAAACACAGTAATTACTATTGATAAAAATGGCAATTCTTTTACAAGATCACAAAATATCATGGACATAACCTCTTGGCCAATGATTTATAATCTAATACATAAAAATAAATAAAATCTAATGCATTATTTTAATACCAGAAAAATACTTTACAGTATAAATACACCGTAATTGTCAACTAGTCCTTTGATGCATAACCAGATTTTTTCTGATGTTTTCCACCAACAAATTGGAGGTTAAAATTTTTGTTCATGTCTTTTCATATGGGTACTTAGGGCTCCAAGTGGGAATTCCAAAACATTAGACCAAGGAGTTAAAGGTTTATCCATCTGTATTTATATAGATCTATATAGAGATCTTTATGTATTAATATTTCCTTACATAGAGGTAGCATAGATGTTGCCACAATGTTTACCTCATCTCTATTTTATTATATCAGCTTAGGTTTTCTAATGGAAAATTTTTCTTAACATTCAAAAAAACAACAAAACATTATGCCTTGCTTTACTTTGAAAACTTCAACACAGAAATGAAATGTGCCCTAAATCAAACTTCATTTTATTGTTCCCATGTTATTTCGTGGGTAACTCCTAATTTTTTTAGTGGTCCATCCTCTGATCATTTTTTCCCACATTTATGACAGAATACTGTGAGGGCTTTATCCCCCTCACAGATGACCGTATTTGCAGACTTGGTTGTATTTGTGAACATCAGTAGAAGGAAGCATTACATTACATCACATCTCGCTTTAGCATATTTAAAAGGCTCATTTGTTCTTCATATTTTATAGTAAGCCTATTCTGTCAACTTTTTACTTTGCTATTTCAAATATTAGTTAACATACAGAGTCAGCAAGATTCTTCTTCAGTTAGTGTTATAATTTAAATTATACATTATGGCTATGCTCTTCTGAAACAAAGGTGAAAGGAATGTTTTCCTTCTTTATCTGAGCCAATAGTTTACTGGTTAGTCTCTTAAGTAAAATTGCTTGACTTGTGCAGATAAAATGTGTCTGGGTAACACAAGAATAGTTTTTAATAAGAGGAATAACTTAGGACTAGAAAGACCAGCCTTTTTATTCGTTGAACATTAATATATATCCTTTCATACTTTTCCAACACTGTAGGTATAGTTACAGATCAGAAACTGAGGCTGAAAGACAAGTAGGTTGCTCAAAGTCTCATATCAAGTAGGAAAGCTCACATTCAACCCTTTTATAGGAATTTGAGGCTCACACACTACAATATTCCTAGCTCTCTAATTAACTCAACTCACTGATCATCATCCATGTTTATACCATTTTTCTCCTGTTTGTAAGTTATGTGTCAGTCTGAATGGCAGTCAGTGATGTAGGCTTGAAGGTAAAAGTTCCATTGGCTACAGTAAGGCTACACAACTGCAGTGGAATGAGTCTCTCTGGTCTACTGCTGAAGGGGAAGGAGAGTGAGTCCAGGTCCTGCTACATTCATTGGCCTCTCTTCTGAGGTTGGCATTTCTCCCACAAACTTTGATGGTTGGTGGCAGGGCAATTCTACATGGAGCAGTTTTCTGCCTCAGACTTCAATCTCCTGGTAGTGAAGATATTTCTACCCCAGTGCATTAAATCTACCCAGGAAAACCTACATCAATGTTCTACCACCTGGGAAACCAACACACAGTTTTCTCTCTTTTGTTTCTTTAACCTTAAGGCTTAAGGCTTATTTGGAATATATATATATATATACACACATATATATATATATATATATATATATATATATATATATGGAGAGAAAGAGAGAGAGAGAGAGAGATTTCCAAAAAGCACACTGGAAAGTACTTCAGATGTCTCATGCTTAATAAACTGTGGAAAGGGAAGGGAGCCTAGTAACATTCTAATCTATGCAGCATTAAATTTATTCTTAAATAATTTGAGCACTTATAATTCTAGGAGATTTCCAACAGTGTAAATCTCAAGTACAATTCACATCCTGAATAGTGGCAACCCACTGTAGAGGTGGGTTCTTTTCCCTGAACATGATTGGCTAACTATAATTCCACAGTGTGTATAATTCTTAAATTGGCTGATACTATTTTATCCTTTGTCCTTGCATTAGGCATTTTGGATAGTATTGACATGAATGCAAACACAGCTTCACTCTTTTTAAAGGTGAATACAGAGGGAGGCCTCGTTTGTGAAGTTTGGGATGAGCATGAAGGTGTGGGTAGGTGGAGGCTGTGTGTAAATGGCATGAGTATCTTTTTCTTAATTCTGCTACTGTCAATCAGGTGTTTGGGGAAGGAGATAAAGCATAATGCAGGGCCCGTAATTCTTGCACGCTGAGGTTAAGAATGAACCACTACCTGCTGATCCTTAAAGCAGTGTCGCACACAACTAATGGCAAGATCAGCTGGCCATTAGTCTTAGCTCGGAAACCACCAAACCCAACCAAACCCAAGACACCTTTAGTTCCTGAGGTGCCGGAGAACCCTGGAAGCCTGGGGATGGAAGGAAAAGAAACGACTGAAATCCCAGACGCTCCCCGGAGTTGGAAGGAAGAGAAGCGGCTGAACCCGCAAACATGTGGATAGGGACTTCTCTCCCTGGAGGAGGAGGAAGGGCAGTGGGGGGCGGGGTGCATGCAACTCCAGCAGAAACCACTGATGTTCAGCGAAAGGCATTCCTACAACTGCTACAACTGCGCGCACGCACTCAGAGGAACCCTGGCGCACCCACACAACCCAAAGTCAGAAATCAGGACACATGGCAACCTCTTTGTCCCCAGGACCATCCTGTTTTGGGGAGCACTCTCTGCAAAACAGACAAGCGCTTCCTACGTTTGATCTCACCTTCCAAGTTTCCAAACCTGGGACTGGGTGACTCTTGGCTGCGCTCTTGGCTCCAACCCACTCCGGGTTGCCCTGGGACCCAAAGGTGCCCTGGCGTGCCCTAGAAGAGCGGAGGCATCTCGCGCGCCTTCCAAGCGCCTGGTGAGGACAAAGGGGACCCGAATTCCAATAAAGAATCAGCGGGCTGTGGGGTGATGGGCTCTAAGGCTGCTCGCCAGTGCCGCGGGGGACAATACCCAGAGCCCCCGTGCGCTTTCCCTTTCCCGGGGCACTCTCACCATTTGTAGCCTCGGCCACGCTTGAACTTGAGGGTGAGCACAGTCTCCAGAAGAAGCAAGAGGTTGAGCAGCGCAAGCAGCCAGAACCGCGGCTCCTTTTTCACCTCGGTCACTCGCCAGACCCCGACCAGGGAGTGCAGCACGAACAGCAGTCGGGTGCCCAGGGCATTGAGGAGGACCAGCCCCTCCATATCGGCCTGTGAGCACTGCCCACGGATCCCTCCGGAGACACCCGGAGCCCGCCTGAGGGCACGGACGTGACAGCACTGAGACCTGAGGCTTCTGTGGTCCCCCCACAGCCGGCTGCACGCTCTGCCTGGTGGAACAGGAGAGCGCGGCTCGCCCCTCCCCCAAACTTCCTGAGAACTCTTCAAAGAGGGGAGACTCCAACCCCAGCTTTTCTAAACTGCTGGTTTTTCCGGAGAGTCTGAAACCGAGCAGCCCCGGCTCCTGGGCGTTATTCTCTGGCTCTGCCCCTCTCCCTCCCCATGCCAGGGGACAGTCTCCATCCCTGGCCTCTGTCCGCACCCTCGGGCCCAGGAGTTGGAAAGAGGCGGGGCGGGGGGGGGGGGGGGATGGACTGAAGGTCCAGGTGCTGCCAAGCCAGGACAGCGAGAGGGAGCACCCTGGGCCACCTCCTCTTTACTTTTCCTCCACAGCGCTCTCTGGCATTCACTCCCACGCTACACAGGAACACGCTGTCCTGGTGTTTCGAAGCTGGGACGCAGGGAAGCCCAAGAATCTGCAATCCTAGCAGTTTTAGAAACGTGATTACTCCCCCCCACTCCCCCCACCCCCCCACCCCCCCACCCCCGCTAAGGAAAGGCTGGGGCTGTCTTGAATCTCACTTGATGAGTCGTCTTGGTAGTTTTCCCTCTAGGAACCAGGGTTGTTAAAGCAAAGACAAAGACGTCCTTATGCCATCTCCCTACCCCACCTCCACCATTGTTTCTTGGATAAGATATATGGTAGCAAAATAGGCGGGTGGAAGGGACAATGAGAAGGCGCGGAATATAAAGCCAAATATGACATTAGAAGATGAAATTCATGGATCTTGGAACTGCATTCTTGAAACCAGTGACCTAAGAATCGAACTCTTTGCAGAATCCAAGGCAAAGAGAAACCTAAAGTCAAAGTTTTCCAGATCATCTTTGTGATTTTTATGTCCTTGTTTGGAGCCCTAACTCCTGTGCTACTGTTTTCTTTACATTGTTAACTGGACTCAAATTTTTACCAAAATAAATTTATTTTAAAAAGAAACTTTAGAGACCAGCGTTGGAGCGCAGCATCTAATTTAGGCAGGGCTTGGAATGCTCCCATCCTGAGGCCAGTGTGAACCCTGGCTCTTCCTATAAAACTGAGTGTTTTACAGGAAACACTCAGTTTCCTGTAAATGTGTCGAGGAGGCAGAGGATGGGGCATGATGCCTCAGGTCTGGGCTCCTGCTATCCATGTGGGAGACTCTGATGGAGTTACAGGATCCTGGTTCAGCTTGGCTCGGTTCTGGCTGTTACAGGCATTTGCCGAGTAAATCAATGGATGGAAGACCTCTCTAGTGTCTTTGCTCTTGTGCTCCCTCATGCTGCTTTTCAAGTAGATGAAAATAACTTTTCTTTTTTAAAAAAGGCAGAATGTGTAACAACCAAGAAAAGAAACTTTGTATCACTTTTAAACGGATAGCCAGTATACTTGGTTATAAATAGATGGTAATTATAAAAAATTAGGCCAGCGATACGGCTCAATAGGCTAATCCTCCACCTGCGGCGCTGGCACACAGGGTTCTAGTCCCAGTCGGGGCACAGGATTCTGTCCCGGTTGCTCCTCTTCCAGTCCAGCTCTCTGCTGTGGCCCGGGAGTGCAGTGGAGGATGGCCCAAGTGCTTGGGCCCTACACCCGCACGGGAGACCAGGAGAGGCATCAGGCACCTGGCTCCTGGCTCCTGGCTTTGGATCGGCGCAGCGTGCCAGCTGTAGCGGCCATTGGGGGGGTGAGCCAATGAAGGAAGACCTTTCTCTCTGTCTCTCTCTCTCACTGTCTAACTCTACCTGTAAAAAAAGAAAAGAAAAAAGAAATGATAGTCTCTTTACTACCAAGCAAGAGTGTTCTCTTGATCATGTTAGTACTATTGAAAAACACAAAGGGCGTATCTTTCCTAAGCACCATTTAGACTTATTCCTATGTACCGTTTAGACTTAAACACATGTCACATCATTCCTAAAATCCACATGAGAAAACTGAATTACAGAATCAATGTCTGCATTAGGTTAAAAAACAACAACTGCTTAGAAGAAGCTTGGAGTTATTTTCATTACTGAAATCTCAAGAACAATTTTTCCTGTGGGTTTGTATTGTCCCCCAACATCTTAGAGGAAACCCAGCTGTGATTTCCAGGGGCTTCTTACTATAATAAGTTTCAGTGTAGACTAACGGTACAGTGACAACTCACTGTTCAGAGAAGTGGACGAGCAGAGCACTGTAGACGAAGGCAGTGGAGGTAGCAGCATAGTGTGGAGGTCAGGGCTCCGGCACCCACCAGCTGGCTGCTTTGGATTACTGTCTCCACCTCTCAGGAGTGCTGTGGCTTCCATGTCCCAGTTTCTTCATTAGTAAGCTCGGTAATAAACCTATTTATTCCTAGGGTCATTTGTGGGGATCCATAGAGTTAATCCATATAAAGTGCCTGGTAGGTAGTAAGTGTTTAATAGACCTGACATAATTGCCAGGCTCAAGAAAAGTTATCCAGAGAGTTGTTCTTGGATAATCCTAGACAGATAAGACTAGAAGCAGACCATGGGAACATGTTAAAACCTCCTCTAGACACCACAAAACACATTTTAAATTGAACATGTTGGGTTTCAAACTTTTTCAAGGAAGCAGACAAATTCCATCACTATCAGCAGAGCACTTAAGGAAGGCATTAGAAAGTTAAAACATGTTAGAAACGACTTATTGGAAAGGATTTGGGCTTGAAGTGGATGATTTTTGGAAGACCTCTCTAGTAGGCATTACTCTAGCTTGTATGCTATCAAGAAGTGGTATTGGTGTAGGCATTTGCCTAACAAATAAGATGGTGGCTAGGATGTCTATATGCCAAATCAGAGTATCTGGGTTGATATCTGATTCTGGCTCCTGACACTCCAATTGCTTGCTGATGTGGACCCAGGGAGGTAGCAGTGATGGCTCCAGTAATAGTGTTTCTGCCATCTACTAGAAGACCTGGATTGAATTTCTAGCTCCCAGATTCATATCTGGTCCAACCCCAGTCATTGCAAGCATTTGGAAAGTGACTTAGAGGACTAGAGTGCTCTTTATCTCATCTTCTCCCCACCCTCAATCTTAAAAGAAGAGTTGATATTACTTTTATGATTGGGTGTCTTGAAAATCTAATTTAGGCAGGGAATTTTGTTGTGGTTTGTACAATATTCATGTTTGGACTGCATTTAGACATTATTATGGGGTAGTCCTTTTGTGTCCTGATCTATCATGATTTACAGAATGGCCTTGACTAATATTCTATGAAATTTTTATGTTCAAGAAGAGGATACCAAGACTTGGCTGATGGTGCCAGACCAGGTACCTCTGTCAGGGAAGTCTTCTTCTCGGGCCACTAGAGAGAGCTTTCTATGAGAAGGGTATAAACAAAGATGGCAGCTAATCTGACTTCTTCCAAACATGTTGTTTATTGTTAAGATTTAGAAGGTCTATGCATCTGAAAAACAAAACTCATATAATGAAGATTTAGAAGGTATTTCTTTTAAACTTTCTTCTAAGTTCATTTACAAGAACTGGAGCTTGGACAAATAACTTGAGTTAACAGTCCAATAATCTTTTAAAAAGAAGAAAAACCTCATACAATTTTTGAAAAGTCTGTTCTTCTTGGAAAAAAACAATGTCAGCCTCATACATTCCGTTTTTGTGGTACAGCCAGGGGTTACACTAAAGCGGAACTAGTGCAGCCTGTTTTCCCAGGTAGAGGCAACCACTACGCCTCTCTTCCTCTCTTCCCTTCCAAAGGCAAAGTGAACATACTTATCAGGCTCCTCTTTCAATTTGAATTTGACTGTAAGAAATAGACTTTCTCGATCTATCTGGACTAAAAGAAGTTATTGAAAGGAAATTTGTGGCCTAAAAATGGAGATGGAATCCTTCGGGATTAAAGACTGGAGAGGTAATAAGACAGGGAATTTGGGCAACTACAGCTGGAGGCAACAGGATCACAACGTTACAATTTGAAGATCTTTGCACAGTGTTTCTCTGACCCTATTGACTTCCAATCTAATTTCTCTATACTGAGTTCAAAATCTTGAGAAAAGGAATCTGATTGATTTCCTTCTACTGTAGATACCAGGCTATATTGTAGGCTGTATTTTAAACAAGCTGTTTTTTAAAAAGATTTAATTATTTGAAAGAGTTACAGAGAGAAAGGGGGAGAGAGGGAGGGAGGGAGAGGAAGAGGAAGAGGAAGAGAGAGAGAGAGAGCAAGAGCGGACTGCACTTCCATTCACTGGTTCACTCCCCAGGTGGCTGCAATTGCAGCAGTGAGCCAGGTGGAAGGCAGGAGCCAGCAGCTTCTTCCAGTTCTCCTACATGTGTGGCAAGGGCCCAAGTACTTGGGGGCCACCTTCCACTGGTTTCCCAGGCCATGAACATGGAGCTGAATCAGAAGTGGAGCAGCCAGGACTCAAACTGGCACCCATATGGAATGGTGACATGACAGGCAGTGCTTTACCTGCTACACCACAATGCAGGCCCCTGAACAAGCTATTGATTAGTTGTAATCCAGGTGTCAGCCATCACTGCAAAGGCCAATTTCATTTTTGAAAAAAACATTTGTCATTCTCATCTACTGGAAGGCAGAACAATAGAGAGAGAGAGAGAGAAAGAGAGAGAGAGAGAGAAATAAGGAGAGTGAAAAAAAGAAAGAGACCTTGTATTCACAGGTTCACTTCTCAAATTCCTATAATAGCCAGAGTCAGGCCAGGTCAAAGCCAGGAGCACAGAACTCCATCCTGGTCTCCATGTGGGTGGCAGGAATCCAAAATATGTAGCCATCTTCTGCTACCACCCCCCCCCCCCCCCCCGGTGCATTAGCGGGAAGTTGGATTGGAAGCAGAAGTGTTAGGACTCAAATCAACACACTGGCCTGGGATGCAGGCATCACAAGAAGCAGCTTCACTCATTGCACAACTTTACCTCAATCCCTCTTCATCTTTAACATGAAATTCTGGGCAGAGCAGTTTGAGAAAGTGAGGAATGGAGCATATCAGCACACAGGTATATCCAGTACCATCCAGCTGTGGGATACGTACACATCATATACAAACAGTGCCACATATGTCCCTGCCTAGTACAGTCTACATCATTGTGCATACAGTACACACTCACCTATGGCCTTCCAACAGGAATGTAATCCAAAGTCACATAGCATTCAGAGGCCACCAAAGTTTTGTTTGACTCAGAAATCAGAGTCTCCTTATGATTTTCATTCTTCCCTTTGCTCCATTTTTATCCTAATCATACATTACTCATATTTAAGCGTGTGTGTGTGTGTATGTGTGCGGTGGGATGGGGGAGAGGATGTGTAGTATGGTATGGAGAAAAAGCTAAATAGGAAAGTATAAGGCTATTCCCCTTATTTTCTCTAGTGCTCACAATTATACCTTTAAAATATATTTTACATGTCTCCATTTCTTGATTTACTCACTTATAACACTTCACTTCTCAGTTTGAAATTTTGGAAATCTAATACTCCTTCAATACTTTCTTGCCTCCTCACTCCACCTCTGCTACCTAAATTTTATTAATCATATTTTTGTTTTTATTTTTATTGTCAAAGAGAAAGAGAAAACACTGGCTCATGGTTCACTCCCTCAAATGCCTGCAACAGCTGAGGCTGGGCAAGGCCAAAACCAGGAGTCAGACATACAGTCTGGGTCTTCCACATGTGTGACAGAAACCCACGTACTTGAGCCATCACCTGCATCACCTGATGCCTCCCAGGGTATATATTAGCAGGGAGCTGGAACTGAAAGTAGAGCTGGGACTTGAACCCAGGCACTACAGTATGAGATGCAGGAATCCCAAGTGGCATCTTAACCATTATACCAAATACCCACTCCATGTTATTTTCTTTAGCAATATCAATCTATTCTCCAGCTGTAATTAAGCCTACCATGTCTTGTCACTACCACTGCATGTAGAAGTCTGTTTTCAATTGCTATATACAAAATACTTGAGACTGTGCTTTATAAAGAAAAAAGACTTACTTGGCTCACAGTTTTAGAGTGAGAACTACATCAGTCTCTTCCAAGTGCAGCACCCAACTATCCAACCACTTACCTACCTCCTAAAGGTTTCACTATCTTCCACCATCACCAAACTGAAGACCATCACCAGGCTTCCACCACAAGAACCTTTGGGGAACACATTCAAAGCATATCTAAGCCATAGCAATCCTAAATATTAAAAATGACAAATCATATTTCAAATATACAATTGTATAGCTGAGATATAATTTCCTCCTCTGAATTTTGAAGTTTCTCCATTATTGTCCTGACTTCAGTATTGCTAAAAAGTCTGAGGTGCATCTCATTGTATTTTCTATGTATATAAGTACTTTTTTAGTTTCTAGATTTGCAAAATATTTTAATGTATTGTGAAATACTTAATAATGACTCTGTCTAGATATCAGACTTTTTGTCTTCATACACCCTACCCAAAACAGTGGTCTGTGTCATCAAATGTGTCAACACTCCTGTTATTTCTTTAATAATGTCTTTGCCTTCACGGTTTCTGTTTCCCCCTTATGGAATGCCTTCTGTTTTTCCATATCTGTCTTGTTCATTTATGTTCTTGTAGAGTTCCTTAAAGTTACCTTTCATTTGCCTAACTTACTCCTCAGATTATTTCATTTTGTTGTTGATCTTTATTGGTGATTATTTGTTTTGTTAACTTATTTTGTAATAAGCCTTACTTATTGATATATCTTTTTTATAATAGTTTATTCTTATTTGGTAGAAACTAATACCTCTTAAAATCTATTTAAGAATATGACATACAAACAACTTTGTTGGTTGCTCAGTTTATTCAGGATATCCTTCACATTCAGTTTTATAATCTGATGATCCTTCAATACCTATTCATATTTACATAGTAAGAACTGGTGACAGGAAATACTCATATTTGGATTAAGTGTTCTAAAGTGCTGTTTGTCTACTGAATGGGAGCTCTGGCTGTGTTCCTGGATATTCCTATGTTTTTAAGGCTGGTTTTAAGGCCAATTTCCCTATGGGCTGCAATGAGGAGAAGCAAGTAAGGGAGTTGAGTAAGGACGATTCCTCTGAGAGCTGGAGCTAGATTCATCTCACTGAGTCCTTGAAAGAGCTACCTTGACTTCTCTCCTCTACCGTATGCCCAGCTCTGGCTGCTCTGAAGCTCCGAATCTACCTACAGTGACGCTCTGATTCTGACTACATCATTACTAGGATCCTCACCATCCCCATTCCTTTAAAGACTAGCTAGCTCTCCAATTTTAAATTGAGGGCAAATATTATTAGTGATGACTTCCAACCTTTTATACTGTTTTCAGTACAGTTATTGAACAAATTACTTTGAGCATTACTGTTCTTGCGGGTTATGATGTCAGCCTCTTGGGGACTCTCGTAGAAGGAATGGTGCTCATCTCTATGCCTTAGGCTGTTTTCTTCTGCTGTGGTTTCTCCACTGATCCAAGCTTATCTGTAGTCTGTCTTCCTAGAACTCTTCAAAATTCCTGATCTATGTGCTCATAATATGTAGCACTACTTTTATTTCATCCACTGGGATTTAAAAACCTTTTCTGTCATATCAAAGGTGAAGTCTTAATTCCTACTTCACAAATTTAAACAGAAAACTCACATATTTCTTTACTGTGCTTAAATGAGTTGATTAAATAGGAACTGAAACTGCAATTATTTTAAAGCATATATAAGATGGAAGAAGGCAGAGTTTTATTAAAATAGCAATAATAAATAGTCTTCTTTAAAATGTTAAGGTTAGTAGTAATTATCAATATTCAAACACTTCAACAGCTAGCAAGAAAGAGAAATTAAAGTGCACTTAGAGGTTGCATTCTTCAAGTGTTGGCTCTAGCTCTTAAGTGATGTGACTGCTGACAAGTTATTTCATTTCTTTCAAGTTTCAGATTCATATATATATATATGGAATAATAATAATATTAGCATGCCTATTGTTAGAATTGATGTGGCTGATATTTCAAAAAGTGCTTAGAAAAATGTCTGGAATATGGCAGGTTCTCCGTAAATATGTGTTGAATAAATAAGTAAAGATAAACAACAACCCAAACTGAAATGTATCATTCTACAGCTGGTATCAGAGTTAAGTCTTCTCGTACAGCCAACTGCTTGTAAATGATGGGGCAAAAGATAAAGTTAATAAATGCCATTACTGTGAGCTCAGTGCCTTATTCTAGTGTGTGAAGGGAGATCATTGATTAGTGGAAACACTGAATCATTTTGTGTGATGATAAGCAAGTCTAAAATCACTGGTGTTTATTGCACTGAATAGTGTGAGACTCATCTCCCAGGATGGCAGTGATTAAAACTGACTTTGGAATCAGATGGCTCCTGTTACAAGCTTTGTTATTTGTGGCCACTTCAAATTCAAATACTAAAGTTCTACCTTCCCCTGGCACGTTAGAATGCAACTGTATTTGGAGATAATTTAAAGAGTTGATTGAGTTAAAATGAGACCATGTTCTAGTCTATTTGTGGTGGTGCAAAAAAAATACTTGAGACTGGGTAGTTTATAAAGGTGCCAACAGATTTTGTTGTCTAGTGAGTTCTGTAGCCTTTAGAGGGCATGAAGTTGTGTCCTCAAATGACAAAAGGCAGAAGAACAAAAAGAATGAACTCTTTTAGTAAGCTCTCTTTTTTTTTTTTTTTTTTGACAGGCAGTGTTAGACAGTGAGAGAGACAGTCAGAGAGAAAGGTCTTCCTTCCATTGGTTCACTCCCCAAATGGCTGCTACGGCGGCGCTCTGTGCCAATCCGAAGCCAGGAGCCAGGTGCTTCCTCCTGGTCTCCCATGTGGGTGCAGAGCCCAAGGACTTAGGCCATCCTCCACTGCACTCCAGGGCTACGGCAGGGAGCTGGACTGGAAGAGGGGCAACCGGGACAGAATCCGGCGCCCCAGCCGGGACTAGAACCTGGGGTGCTGGCACTGTAGGCAGAGGATTAGCCTAGTGAGCCACAGCACCAGCCTTAGTAAGCTCTTTTATAGGGACACCTTATAATCCCTCATGAAGGAGAAAGCCTCCTGCCTAATCACTTCTCAAAGGTTCCACCTCTTAATAAAGCCACATGGCAATACCTGAATTTTGAAAGGGACACATTGAAACCATAGCAGACACTTAGGGAAAGCCCTAATCTAATCTCACTGGTGTTGTTATAAGACAAAATTTGGAAAATTTGGGGGCTGGCACTGTGGTGTAGAGGGTAAAGCCACTGCCTAAAGTGGCGGCATCCCGTGTGGGCACTGTTTCAGGTCCCAGCTGTTCCACTTCCCATTCACCTCCCTGTTCCTGAGAGATACCAGGCATATGTACACCCAGAGGAAAGGCCATGGAGGACACAGGGAGAAAGCCATTCTAGGCCTAACTACTACATGGAACACAAAGGAGACACAAGGTAATCAATGCTCAAACAAGTGCTGAAGACTGACTTGTGAAATAGGAGGAGGCTGCAGCAAATTAAGCCTGCACATCCCTTCATTCATGTAAATTCACCATCAAGCTTCGTGTGTGGCTTATGCAAATTTTGCTTTGTGAACTTTCTGGAATTTTTTTCTGAATGTTTTCCATCCAGAGGTCATTGAATCCATAGATACAGAACCTCAGGAATACAATCTCTAAAATTTATTTGATTATTTCATTTTACTTGGAAGCATTTTATAACTTAACTTTAAGTTTATAAATTTCAAATAAAAGAACTACTGTGTGATAATCTGAGAATAGTTTTAGAATGGCAGAACCAATTTTCTATCTTCTATGAATATAGTCTGTTTTATTGTTATGTCATTGACAAAATCATTGTATCCCTTCTGAAGGGACCACATAACTGACCTGGTCCAACCATGTCACTTACAAATTGAGGTCTAGAAAAGGCAGGGGACTTTTCTTAAGTTTTGGTAGCTTTAAAGATGTTAAAGAAAAGATAGTTTTTATTACATATAAAATTTTTTGTAAAATATGAATATGTGATTATCTGTACACATACACACATACTTTAGTAGAAATAAGATGCTTTCTTTTCTGGACCTGTAAGGGTTTTTTAGAAAAAAATATTATAAAGTTAATAAATAATAATATGTCTGTTTTTTGAAGCAGGTCTATTTTAGGCATTGAGAATTTAAGGGTAAGCAAGATTTGGTCCTTTACCTTGAATATTACAGCCTGGTATAGGAAGCAAATATCTACATACATAACAGTAGGTCTTAAATATGGGGATAGACACGTACACTTGGAAAGCTGTAAGAGGAGTCACCTAACCCAACTATGGGACAAGGCTTAGGCTCCCTTCTTGGAAGAGTGACCCTTGGAGATGGCTTAAATGATGAGTGAGAAGTCAGTCAAATGGAGAGAAGGGAAAAAGGGATTCAGGCAGGAGAAGGGACATCTTGTTCTGAGAGTGCAGGGAGTAGGGAGGAGGAAGCATGTTGGCTTAGATAAGGCAAGGGTTGGAGGGAGACAGGAAATGACATGTATCAGGCCTGATGACCTCAGTCATCACAGTGAAGTAGGATATGGGGCCTTGTGCTGATAGTGAGGGTTAGGTGTTGGGTGGGAATTTGAGGAAAGAGTTAAAGATTTGGGTTTGTCTCTGAGAAAAAAGAATAAGATACAAACAAAGGTAAATAAAAAGAAATGGAAAATTTGGGGCTAATGTTATTACCAACATACCAGAATATGGGATTTCCTCTAGTTGGCTTAGCTGTCCAAGTGTAAGAGAGTAGAAAGAAAATAAATTGTAACATGCATCCAGGGTTCAGTTTTCTCAGGCAGGATTAGCAGAATTTGAACATCTAAAGGAACCAAGAATGCTGATATCAACTGTTCTGTTATCAGTTATACGTCAAGGATGGGAAGGAAGTCACCAGACTAGAAGGTTATAGAGACAGAAATTTAGTGTCTGTATTAGGATAAGGAGAGGTAAAATCTCTTAAAGAGAAATTTGTTAGAAAAGGATACTAATTCATATGAAAAGCTTCTGAATAGAAGTGGGTGACTGGAATATTGACAGAGGAAGAGGAAATTAAAATCATAGTGCATTGACTTCAAAAAAATGATAACACTTGTTACAAAAGGGTAGAAGCTTAATTGACTGTCATGAGAACACATCCTGAGCTTCTGGAGTTGTTGGGGTGTAGAATTGCAAAACAGTAACAGATGAAAATGCACCAAGGAGATGGGATTAGGAAGTCTTCTGCTTGGTGATCAAGGGTGGCAAAATGTAAACCTCAGTTGGAACAGCTCTCCTCAACTGTGCCTGAGAGAGAAGCTGTTCCGAGGAAGGGCATGGGCTTTGGGAACAGGATGACTAACCTGTGTAACGACAGGCAAGTACGCTAGACTCTGTAGACTTCTCTCTTCTCATTTCTAAGACAAATACTGTGGCACTAAACGGAAGGTAATGTGCTTTACCAGAGTGAGTGGTAGATACATAATATGAGAGCCAGTGGTTTTCATTTTTCAGCTTTGTGGCTGGGACTGGAGGAAGTATTAGCAGCCTGTGCAAGGACCTATGCACCATGTGTAAAGTGCTAATTGGCACCCTGCTGCCATGTGAACAGAGCACCTGGTACGACTAAAGGCTACCAAGAGGCTTGAAATATTAGCAAGTCTAATATTTAAGCCTTCTTTGAAAGATACAAAAAAAGGTAGTATCAACTATTCAGATCACCAGAGCATATACATGTTATAGAAACAGTCCCCCCTTTGGTCTTAATTGTGCCCCAAAGAGCTAATCAGTTATCTGTAGGTAGAGAGGAGGCATGTATTGACCAAAATAAGGAGAAGTGAAAGGAGTTGAATGAAGTAAAGGACAAGAGCAAGCTACAAGGGGAACCTATACAGAGGCAAAGTTGTCAAGTGTACTCAGTGGAATGCCAGGGCCTCAGCTTGGATTGTGTTTATGAGGCAAGGGACTTTTATGAGACCATGGCATCTTTAGTTCTCAATATGCCTAACATGTTGGCTATATTTATAAAATAGAATCATAACTACATCTGGAACTTTTACACTGAAATCAAGGTTGACTTACATGCCAGATTGATTTATATTCCCTGATAAGATGGTAAAGTAAAGATTTATTTTACATTGCATTCTTACAGCTTAGATTATTATTCATACTTTATTTTGCAAATTGGTGGTAACCCAACTGCAGCCAAATCAAGAGTTCACGTGCCAAGTTTTGGTCTGAACCAATTTTGCATCCAATATACACTTGGCTGCAAAAAATAAAGAGATATCATAATAGAAGAGAAAAGAAAGTACTTTATGCAGTCTGGAGGTCAAAAACAGATGTGAGTAGGGCCTCATGGAGTGTGGCTAGTTAACATCTGGTAATCCCTAATGGATTTCACTATCCATTTGTAAGTTTCCCTCAAAGTTTAATATCAACAGCTATTCAGGAACATAGTGACTTGCACAAAGAATAAAATTTATAGATATCAAACACAAAGCCAGAAAATTACTGTGTTCTTGGCATCCATCCTTCCTGGGCAAGGACTCCATATTTTCTTTCTGTTGAAGCTATGTTTAATAAAGCTATGTGATTGGTTAGATTTCGATTGAGCTAAATGTGTTTTGTTTTGTTTCTTTTTTTATGACTCAGTGACAAAAGGAAACATAAAACCTTCTGCACACTTTACTCTGAGAACTCTAGGTTCTTCTGTGTAATTTGAACATTAGTTGAGGAATATTCCCAGAAGGACTAGCCCCTTAGTGTTGGAAGGTGAGAAAGGGGTGATGAGAAAGGTAGACAATGTGGCCTATTTTCTTTTCTTGGCATACGATCTGTCTGATTTCTAGTTCCCTTTCAAACTATTGTTTTTCTTAAAAGGCAACTCCTGTGAACAAGTGCTCATGAAAGTTTACAGAGAAGGGCAGAAATGCCTGTATTTCTGACCACACATGGTTAAAATCCGAAGGACATACTAGAAATGTCGTAATGAAGCTGTTCGGGAAGGAGCTATGATTCCCATGGCTAACTGAAATAATGAATATTGGACATATGTTCTCTATCTCATCTACACATCCATGTTACATTATGTAACTTAACAGTAGTCTAGACATTGTTCTGATAGAACAATCTGGACCAGACAATAATCAGCAACTAATTTAACAATAGCCACCATGTATCAAATTGCATAGCCACTGGCCACCTCTTGAGCATTCTGAAGCCCCTCACTTGCTCAGTGGGAAAGTGCTCCCTTGGTGGATTTCAGCTATCTGCCAAGGCAATAGAAAGGGAGAGTAGCAGCACATGTCTTACTGGTTATCATTCCTGATTTAACTAGAGACATTTGTCCTCAAAAGATCTGTTTCTGGGACCAGCACTGTGGCATAGTAGGGAAAACCTCCACCTGTGGCATCTGCATCCTATACAGGCACCAGTTCATGTCCCAGCAGCTCTTCTTCCAATCCAGCTCTCTGGTTTGGCCTAGGAAAGCAGTAGAAAATGGCCCAAGTTCTTGGGCTCCTGCACCTGGGTGGGAGGCCTGGAAGAAGCTCCTAGCTCTTAGGTTTGAATCAGCCCAGCTCTGGCCTTTGTGGCCATCTGGGGTGGGAACCAGTGCTTGAAAGACCTTTCTCTCTGTCTCTTCCTTTCTCTGTCTGTGACTCTACCTCTCAAATAAATAAAAATTCTTTTAAAAGAGAGCTCTGTTTCTTCTGGTTTGAGAATTCTTAACTCAAGATAAACCCACAGTAGAAAATAAGTGTGTCTATTATTCAGTAATAGTAATAATCTTGAATTAGTCATCTTTGTGCTACTACAATGAAATACCTCAAGCAGCAAAAATTATAAATAGAATAGGTTTATTTAGCTCACAGTTTTGGAGATTCCTACGCAAAGCAGCTGCTTTGACTCAGCTCTGGGAAAGGCATCATGATAAAAGGAAAATGGTAACAATGGTCATGCGGGGGATCACATCTCAAGCCAAAAAAGTAGGGTGCTGGGTTGACCCAGGCTTTATCCTTTTATAACAATCCTCTTGCAAATGGGTCATATAGAACTACCTCCCAAAAGCAATCCCCAATTTCCTACGACCCTCAAACTATGCCCTGACTCTTAAAAACTTCCACCACCTCCCAGTAGTACCACCCTGGAATCAAAGCCTGTAACACATAAGCCTTTGGGGAAGGGAGGGGACAATTTAACCATATCCAAATTGCAGCAAAACTCACCCACATGATGGTACTTTGTAACTTTACAGGAACTTTTACATGTGCCATCTCATGAAATCCTAAATGAATTCCAGGAAGACAGAAAGGGAATATTTTTATCTAAACTTTATAAATGATGAACTAGATTTCACATATGTAAGTGATTCACACTGGGTCATGCTGCTTTATAGTCACTCAAATATTTTATAATCATTCAAGTTTGTAGTCAGAAAACTGTAGGAACTATGGCTAAGATTTTCTGATTCCTAAATTTTGCAACAGTAAACTACAAACATGACTAAATAGGAAAAATTAACAACACACACGATTAAATGATAATAAGTGGGAAATAGCCTCCAAAATGCACGTTGGTATTAGTCAGAGTTCTTAAGAGGAACAGAATCAACAGAATTTTGCAAAACCTTCAGACCTTCTATCCCACTTTGAATCTGAAGGCTGCAAGGCTGCTGCACAACCAAGAAGAACCCATGTTTCAGTTCAAAGGCTGCCAGGCAAAAGAACCAGATGTTTCCGTTCAAAGGCTTCAGGAAGGAAAGTCTCTCCTACCTGGGGGAGGTCAGTTCTTTGTTCTATTTGGGTCTTCAACTGATTGGATGAGGCCCACAACGTTAGGAGATCAGGTTGCTTTGCTCAAAAAACATGTTTAGATGTTCATCTCAACCAAAAACACCCCCACAGAAACACCCAGAGTAATGTTTGACCGAGTACCTAGACATTCTGTGGTGCAGTCAAGTTGACATACAATTAACCTTCATAAATCCCCCTCTTGTTAACTCAGCACTGTAGTCATCTCCTTTCACCGTATGTAATCTCCAAGTGAGAACGATGACTAGGTCACATTTCTGCCACATGATCCCCTTACTCTTCCCTCCTTCCCCTTTCCCACGGGGGAGAGGTCCTGTGATGATACAGTGAAAAGGCAGCCCACAGCAAGCTGGGAAGAGAAGCTTACTAGAAACAAATCCTGCCAGCCCCATGCTCTTGGGATGTTCAACCTCCAGAACTGTGAGAAAATAAATGCCTGTTGTTTAGGCCACCCAATCTGTGGAAACTTGTTATGGCAGCCAGTTCATTCATACAGTGACAGAGGCCCTCCCTGAGGTATCTCTCTATAACATAGGAGAAATGCAATTAAAATATATCAGTCCAATAATTAGCTACATATGTTAACCCTTTCTGTTAAATTTTAGGCTATGCAGAGGCCTACAGTAACTTATTTTTGTAAAATATATCAAAACATATATTTTCATACTATTTTGTGGGCTGCCTTTTATAAAGCTCTCTCTGTCTTAAGGGGAGGTTTCACCACAATACTTCAAGAGCAGCATGGTGAAATAACCAGTCACAGAGAATGGCTGGGAAAGAGAATAGATAATCCATCAATTTTTACTGAGTGCTTCCCACTTGGTGTGCCTTGGAGATATGATGGGGAAAGGTATATGTGGTCCTTAACCCTAGAGTAGTATTCTAGTGAGGGACTTAAATTCTAGGAAGAGGTAGAGTACTGCTTACCCTGAATCTTTAAAGTTCTACAAAATTGAGTTTTAAAGGCTTATTTGGAGATTCTAGCAGAAATCACAGCTACCCATGAAGCCTTATCTGGAAGATGCACTTCCTCAACTGGGAAAGGTGTTCCCTTTGTCATTTATCAACTTTGACTTTTAGCAGATGCCATGGCCTGGTTACCTTATCATGTTGACCAGCTGGGTTGTAGAAGACTTTTTTTCCACTTTGTTTGAAACTAGAGAGATAGATTTCCTTTGGCTGGTTGTTTCACTTCCCAAATGCCTGCAACAACTGGGCAAGGGCCTGGATCCTTAAGTCATCATCCCCTGCCTCCCAGAACGTGCATTACCAGGAAACTGGATCAGAAGCAGAGGATCCGGAACTCAAACCAGGCACTTTGACATGTGATATAGTTGTCACACATCTTAACGGGTGGTTTAGATCTGAGGGGTTAGCAATCAAAGCATGCCTAGAAAATAAATCATACTTACAGAGTGTCTGCTAAGTGCATGTATGTGTGCTTTAATCATACCATACATCCAACTTTTAGAACACTAATTTATTGCAAGACCCATATGTTTGTAAAGAAGTATTTTTCATTCTTTGGGTAACACTTTTCCATTTTTTATAAAAATAGAATGCGGCAAATATTTTTGTTGTTAATGTAACACCTTTATTCTGTAAGCCCTAAAGAAAAGCCAAAGAGTGGTCTGTAGCAGCAGTAAGATGTTTCAATTTTTTACCATACCACATTCATAGACTTTGGAGATGACCTATGAAGCTGTAAATAAAAACTATACAATTTTTCTGTGAAACAATTCCTGAAATATCCAAAGGGTACCATGTTAGATTCACTTAGTAGATTGGTACAGACTTTCCTTGGGGAACATAAGGGAGCCTCCTCATCTTGTCTGAATCAAATGTTGGCACTGCAGAAATAGTGCAGAAACATGGCCACAGAATCCTTTCTTTTTACTGAATAGCATTTGTGGCCTAAACAGTACTGTCTTCAAAAAGTTGTGGAGACTTCACAGCACTGGCCAAAGCTGTTTGGACTGTTCAAATTACCTAATGGAACAAGTAAGCTTTATGCCTTTAAAAATTAGCGCTCTCTCTGTATGTATATTCTTTATTTTCTTTGAAGCCTCTGGTATAGAACTATTCAGCTGATAATGTTTTGTATTGAGCATGAAACTCACTGCAGTTCTTACTGTTTCATATTTCCAAAGCCCCCAATGTAGGAAAAAAAATGGATTTTTAAAACAAGACCCAAATCCCAGAATTTCACCAATGCTGACATTTTTATTTTTTTCCTATAGACCTGTCACTTCTGCTGTTACTGCCTTCTATCCAGTCGGTGCCCTTCCTACAATAACAAAAACAAATTCCCAAAGTTGTATTGTCAAAATAGTGTGACTGGTGAGAGGAAATGGTAGAGGGTGGGCTAATCAGCAGTGGTATTTTTTTTTTTTTTTTGACAGGCAGAGTGGACAGTGAGAGAGAGAGAGACAGAGAGAAAGGTCTTCCTTTTGCCATTGGTTCACCCTCCAGTGGCAGCTGCGGCTGGCGCACCGCGCTGATCCGAAGCCAGGAGCCAGGTGCTTCTCCTGGTCTCCCATGTGGTGGTATTTTTTTATAAGAGATCCATCCCAATTCTGAGGCTGAGGCATTCAAGATATTTTTTACCATTCTCTGAAACTACTAACAGTTGAAGATGTGGTTACAAATGAAAATAAACTGCATGGACTTAGCTAAAACTGTTTTACAGTAAGTTGAACTCTTGGTATGACTGACCACATAAATCCATAGAGTGGAGCAGGAACACGCCACCTGGAAGTTGTCCACACAACCCTTCACTCCCCTGCCTCCCATACATACTCCCAATTCCCACTCAGTCCCCTGCCTTCAAAGAGACAGGGACTGCTAATTCTTCCCTAAGCTCCCAACTCCCATTTTGAACTTCTTAGAGTGGTATGCCTAGCTACGTCCCTGATTTCTATGGGATCCTTCAACCTCAAAGAACTAAATTCCAGCCGTGGGAGGCATGTAGATCAATGAGGGATGAGGTTAAAACCGGAGACAAATGACAGGAGACATGCTGACAAATGGGTTTTGAAGAGAAATCACTTTCCCTTTTGCCCCCTCCTCCACTTCCTCAAAAAATCCAAGCACAGTCCTGCATCAGGGCCTTAGCACTTCCTCTTCCTCGGCTTGAAGCACTTGGCTATGACTCTCTGTCACTTCAGTCAGGGCTCTAATCGAACCTTTATTAGCAAGTGCTCCCCTGACTGAAATAGCAGTTCTCTCACTCTCTAGATGACTTATGTTTCCTCATAATATAATTTCCAATATTTGGTACATTACATAGTTACTTATTTAGTGCCTCCTACAAGAATGTAAATTCCAATAGAGTAAGGACTTTTTTGGTACAGATAGATCTACAGGGCTTAGAATTGTGAACAGTTATTACTGTGGCCTGTTCCCAGCAGGTGAGTATAAAATAAAATTATGAAGTGAAGTATTGCTTTATTGACAGCTGTTTACACTGAGAAAAACTCCTTGTCATCACTAGGTTAAAAAGTCTCTTCCAAATAAAGATGGGAAGGTTGGTTAGAGCGGAGTAGGTGTGAAAAAAAAAGGGAATTCCTGTGAATTGTGGTTAGTGGGGAGGACTGTAGCAACCCAGAAAGAAAGAACCAATAGAGGCTAATAATTATTTGAATGTGTGAAATGAAAACAAAATAACAAAAAATTTATGTTGTATAATGTTGCATTTTTTAACTCATCCTGAAAGGTGAGGAAATAACAGTATGTGTACTGTTTGGAGGAATGATGATAGATTATTACATGTTATCTCCCCTCTACCAGCAGCACCATCATGACCACACACACACACACACACACGATCTCTATTTGCTGCCTTTCTCTGCTGTACTTCATGACCAGGATTGTCCTTCATATGGACTTTGTTGGGTTAAAGTTAAGGCAATGTGAGGTAGTAGCAGGAAGCTGGAGATGAGATACGTAGGATAATTCATTACTTTTGATCCAGCCCTGTCTCATTCCAGTTCTGCCAGTGTCTGTATTGTGAAATTACTGCTTCAGTTAGATGGACCTTGTTCCATGGTTCCAAGCTTCCTCTGGACTGCTTCCTCTTGTACTTTCAGGATTACAGTAGGTCACACATTCCCAATATTGTTACTCCCAGTGCATTTTAGCTGCCCCCCATATTAACTCCTTCGTTTCTGCCCACACCTGATTAACCTTTCAGTTAACCATTTCGATTGTGCCGGCTATCCTATGCTGAGACCCTGCCTGTGACAAGAATCAAGTACATGTTGATCTGTCTGCCAAGTCAACATACACAAAGGCAAGCAGAAATGAGTCTGGAAAGACCATAATGTCTACATTGGAGAAAATAACATTGAAGAGTCTTCAACGTACAGACACAAAAGAGCTATTTTAGCACACCAGGACGTCAGCCATCCCCTCTGCCCATTCAGACTACCATCTTGAATAGCAGAATAGGAATCTTTTTGGGGTCATGGCAGTCCTGAACTACTCCAGACTCATATTCAAGAAGTTTGATATCCAACATTAAAACCTGAACTATTTCTCCTCACAAAAAGTCTGTCAAGGCTAATCACCTTAACTCTCATTCCTGCCCCAACTGTGTACTTTAGTTATAACCAGAAGCTCAGGCTTCCCAGTTATCCATTCTCTCCAGCATCCTTGTGTCTTGCTCTTGTTACACCCTCAGCATATGAGCTGGTATTCCTTCCCTTTCAAACTATTTTACTTTCAAGCAATTTTAGTTTCTTAATCATATATTATTTTTAGTGCATGTTCATAATGAACTATTCAAAAAATGGTTTAATATTTGCTCAAGAAGAGCATAAAATTAATTCTCCTTAGCCGTTTGCTCATAATTATGACAACCACAATGCACTTCATCATTGAACAAGCTCTATGATAAACATTTGGCTTTGGGGACAATGAGCCAAATTATACTGATCAGTTTTTTACTATTTTGGGTTTGCACTGACATGCATGGCCATAAACAGTTAATTAGATCTATAAATACTTCCAGTTAAGTTTAATTAGTTCTCTGTGCAAAACCTCAGGTTGTAATAACTCTGATGATAACTGTGGATAAAAATAAAAATAAAATTACACGGGAAGCTTGTTTTAAAAACTTGACCTAGAATATGTTCTGAGGGAAAAAAAAAAGAAGAATGTAAAAAGAAATTGGATAAAGGAGTGAAAAATCAGAGTGTGAAAAGATTAGTTACTCTGTAAAAAGCCAATATGACTGCTGAAGTATTAAAATCCCTGTAGGAGATTTACAAAGAAGTCTGCCCTGGATTAGAATTTGATATCAAATAACTTAACTGCAGTCATACAATTTCTGTGCCATTTGTAGTTGAGTTAATAGCATATGTTCCTGGAGGATTACAGCCAATGATTAAGGAAATTAGGTTTTGTTTGAATTTAATTTAGTTATATAAAGCTGCTACTATAATTTACAGCTTTGATATTTAATATTTAATAACCCAGATCTTAGAAGAATACTAGATATAGCTGTGTCATTATGTCTTGAAATATTATTCCCATAAGTCATTTATATTTGCTGGCTGATAAGGATGTTCATCAACTAGATGGACGCAGCGTGAGTCCACTGATAAAGCCAAAGCAGTTTTACAGTTTGCTGAGTCCCTTGTACGTTTCCACTTCATTTCCCACACCTGTAACTTACTGAATCATAATTTATCTGGCCAGTCAATTGTCATAATAAAGAAACACTGCTGTCTTGAATTCAGCAGCCAGCTGTGCGAATGACTCAACTATTCCTTTCTCTCACATGCTATGTATCTGAAGCTATTAGTCATTAAAAATCATAGGAATTTCTCTGTAACTATTGCACTCTCAATATTTTTCTTTCTTGTTTATGTTGGTTCTTATTGCATTGACATATTTTCCCTCATCCTTTGACTTTTTTCTCTTTTTGTTCTTTTTTTTTATTTACTTGAGAGGCAGAGATAGATAGATATGGAGAGAGCTCCCATACATCAATTCACTCCCTAAACACCATTAACCACTACAGGAGGCGGGGTGCAAAACTGGGAGTGCAAATTCAATGCAGGTCTCCCCCATGGGTAGCAAGAGCCCAATTACTTGAGCCTTCTCTGCTGCCTTCTGGGGCCTGCACCAGTGGGAAGTTAGAATCAGGAGCCAGAGTTGGGCATTGAAATCAAGTACTCTGATTTGGAATGTGGGCCTAAGCCGCTAAGCCAAATACCTGTCCCCCTTTTCCTTCCTTTTGTGAAGCTCCATAGTCATGGTTCCATTTTTCTTCCCAAATATATTTATATCTTATTGTAGACACTTAAGTTTTCTTTTTCACTGATTTGTAAAAAATATATTCTAAATTTATGATTATATATACTGGCATGCATTTCCCCAAATTTCTACCTTTTTCTCCTTATAGAAGAATATTTATATGACTTAAACTGCTTTTCTCTTTTAGTACTTTGAATTTAAAATCTTTTACTCTTTGTACTGTCTTGTTTTGTTTCATTTGTCCTCACAACTACTGGAAATTCTATCGCTGATATTCTGGCTAGTTTTTTCCCCTCTAATTTGCCTTTATTTCCTAACTTGAACTTCCTTTAAAGAAAGGTCAAGTCAGCCCTTTAGAAAATTTATAAGCTGCAATATCTAGCTTCAATGATTTTAGGGTTTGGGAAGAGAACTTGCTCAAGAATATCTAACACAACATTTACCATTGACGTGTGTGCATGCATGTGTGTGTAATATAGCATATTACTATATAACATATATATATACACACATATATATGTATATATATATATGTATATGTATATATGAGATGTTTAAAGTTGGCCAATACTTAAATATGGAAGCTGAAAAAGCAAAAGTGTGTTTGGAGGGAATGAAGAAATGTATTAGTACATTTCCTTTGTGCTTTATTGCCAATCTTCTAAAAATTTCAACTTTAGAAACATTTTATTTCAAGGGCACAGTGATTAAGTGTATGCTTGGGTGGCAAGGTTCACTTCACTACTTTATAGCTATGTGATTTTGAATTGTTAACTTCTTTATCCTAGTTTTCAAATCTGTAAAATGGAGATAAAGGGGCCTGTTCTGTGGTATAGAAGGTTAAGCTTCCGCCTGCAGTACCAGCATCCCATGTGGGTGCTGGTGTGAGTTCTGGCTGCTCCACTTCTGATCCAGCACTTTGCTATGGCCTGGGAAAGCAATAGAAGATGGCCCAAGGCCTTGGGCCCCTGTAACCACATGGGAGACCCGGCAGAAACTCCTGGCTCCTGGCTTCCATTGGCCCAGCCCCAGCTGTTGCAGCCTTTTGGGGAGTGAACCAGTGGATGGAAGACCTCTCTCTCTATCTCTGCCTCTGCCTCTGCCTCTCTGCAACTCTGCCTTTCTAATAAATAATAAATAAATCTTTAAAAACAAGAATTACAGCCATAGGGATGATGGAAAAATGTAATTTTGAAGTTATCAGGAGGAGAAGAAGAGTGTTAATGATAGATATTCCTGGAAAGAAAATTGCCATTAATAAGAAATAAATCATAAAACCCTGGTCAAATCTGAGGCTATTATAAAACTATTTTGAGTCATTTAAGAATTTTAAATATTCAACTTTTATTTATAAAGATTTAGGATGGGGCATGCATTGTGATACAACAGGTGAAGCTGCTACTTCACACACACACATCCTATGTTGGAGTACCAGTTCACATCTTAGCTACTCTGCTTCCAATCCAGCTCCCTGTTAATGTGCC
The DNA here is from genome assembly GCF_033115175.1 of Lepus europaeus. NCBI lineage: Eukaryota > Metazoa > Chordata > Mammalia > Lagomorpha > Leporidae > Lepus > Lepus europaeus. Next base: position 51,761,145 of record NC_084843.1, read on the forward strand.
TGGGAAGCAGCAGATGATGTCTCAAATACTTCAGTATCTGCCACCCACTTGGGAGACCTGGATGGAGTTCCTAACTCCTGGCTTTAGCCTCACCCAGCTTTAGGGAATGAAATAGCAGGTAAAAGATCTCTCTCTCTCTCCCTCCCTCTCTCTCTCTCTTTCTCTCTCTCTCTCTCTCCTTCTCTGTGTGTGTGTTTGTGTGTATCAAATAAATAAATCTTTAAAATAAATAAATCTTTAAAAAGATTTTGGATAAAGATTAAAATAGTGAGTGAAAGATAAAATATTCAACAATATAAATAAATTTGGAATTACCAATATGTTGGGGGGGGGTCAGAAAATTTGAGTGATTTGAGTGTGTTCCACATTTATGCCATTTAGTATTTCTATTTTCTAGAGATAATAGTATCTACATACTATACCTTTTTAGAAATTTTTGGTGGAAATATTCCACATCTGCATTGTCTGTTATTGTAGTTATTAGCTATAGGTGGCTATAGAGAATTTGAAATGTGCCTGGTGCAACCAAGGAACTGAATCTTACATTTCATTTAATTTTAGTTAAGTTTAAACAGCCACATGGTTTTAATGGTTACCATATTGGGTATCACAGCTCTATATGTGTTCCCATGAGGACCAAATAAATGAAACAACTATATCTTTTGTCTTTAACATCAGAATCATATTCTGATGTTATATATATATATATATATATATATATGGACAATAAAGAGTGTGGTAGGCTAAGCTTTGTAGAAAATACAAAGAAGAATAAAATACATAGCTTCTGCTTTCCAAAACTCAACTTTTTAAGGGAAGTACTTACACAAATAGATATATACAAGCAGTATCCATTTTGTAAGAGTGGCGTAAATAAAGCACTAGGGGGAGGAAAAGGATGCACAATAATTTCTGCTGTGGGGGTGCAAGAAGATTTCATAAGAGGTAGATTTGAGCTGGGACTTGCAGATGAATACAGTGTCTGGGGAGGAACAGAGGGAGAATTAGATTTGTAACAGAGAAAAGAAACAGGGGAGTAACATAAACAAGAAGCAGGAGAATGCAGGACGGATGATAAAACCAGGCCACAGACCAAAACTCTAGGTGAGGTTGAGAGTCCAAAAGCTTTGAATTCCATCTTTATGCACTTAGGTTTAGTGTTCTGTGAGCAGCAGTCATCGAAGCATTTCATAAGTATGGTGGTGTTGGTGTTTGTGACCTCAGTGGTTAGAGACTGGAATGAGTTAGGAGTTTATGTGGGAGTTTGTATCATCAGTCCATGCAAGAAATAATATTGCTTGTGGTACTGAGAGGCAATCTCAAGCACATTTCACAGTACACATGGCAAGTTCTGTCCGTAGACTACAAATGGGCTCCGAGAGAGAATTGTAGATAGCTCCAGGAGGACTAAGGGAGAAGCCGGTTTGAGTGAGGAAGATAATGTGTATATTGAGAGGAAAGAAATGCTCAGAAGATATTTGACCTTTCAAATGCTGGTCAGCTATGTCAAAAAGTGCAGAGAGTTTGAGTGGGGAGAATGGGGAGGGGTTTCTCTGCAAGTTTACTTGTACCTCAAGGAGGATGAAAAGGTTTGGAGAAACCAAGTAAAACAAAGGAATGGAGTAGTTGTGTTTCTAAGAACCACATTATGCTTTCAGTTAATATTGAGCAAAAGATGACCATTTAGTCTTGTGAAGTCCTCTTGTTGATTTGAGCTCATTATTACAGTCTGCTGAGTCATTTTTTTTCATTATTACCACTCATTCTACAGAAAGTTACTCAATTTTTCATGTTGTTCTCTTGTATTTTTGGCCTAAGTTATTTATGATATAGAATAATTGAATAAAAGGAAAAGCTAATTTTCCTGCTAACGGAAGCAGGGTTATAAAAATTGTGTAATGGTGTATTAATGTGGCATCCTATAAAGTATATGCCCATATAACATCCAGGTGATCATTACCAAAGGCTTAGAGCATTAGTTACAGACAGTTGTTAGCTGGTCCTTCTCCCAGAACTGTCCTTGGCCTTGTTCTTGAAGGCAGCTTCTGTCCATTAAGTGGTAGATGTAGCTTCTTTGTTTTTAATTCTGGTCAATTCAGAACAATACTTGCTGAATCCTCTTTTGCAACTTCATCACAGTTCAGTTTCTCCTTTTGCATCCCCACTCTCTTACAAGTGTTATCCCCAGGAGCATTCCCAAATAAACTTCCTGCATGCAAATCTCCATCTCAGCATCTGTTGCCCTGCAGAAACCAACCTAAGATGAATTGCAAATCAGAATCTCTGTGGGTATTTTTTAAGTTAACAAAACCATTTCAGACATCATTTAAAGTATCAGGATCCTTTTTACATTTGAAAAAGATTAATGAGGATGACTTTTTAAAGTTATATTAATTTAATCAGTGCAGCACTGGTGCAATAATAATGAGACAAATGAATAGATGAGAATAGATATCTCAGAAGCGGATCCTACTTTATACAAGAATTTATTGTGTTATCAAGGCCATTGACATCGCAAAATATGATAAAGATTAATGGCATAACAAATCAAACAGGAAAGAAAAGATTATTCAATAAATGGTGCCAGGATTATAAGAGGAAAAAAGAAATTTAACATATGATATAACATATATTGAAGTCCCAAATGGATTTAAAATGTTAGTTCAAATTCACTTAAAATCAAAGACACAAATTTAGACATTAAGGGCATATTCTTCCACATTTCATATTGGTGGAAAAGAGAGCCTTTATACACTGCTGGTGGAAATATAAATTGTTACTTTTTAAAAAAAGATTTATTTATGTATCTGAAAGGCAGAGTTACAGAGAGACATAGGGAGAGAGAGAGAGAGAGAGAGAGAGAGAGAGAGAGAAGTCTCCCATCCACTGGTTCACTCCTCAAATGGCTGCAATGGCCTGAGCTAGGTGGATCCGAAGCAAGAAGCCAGGAGCTTCTTCTGAGTCTCCTCCATGGGTGCAGGGGCCCAAGGACTTGGGCCATCTTCTACTGCTTTCCTAGGCCATAGCAGAGAGCTGGATCGGAAGTGGAGTAGCCAGGTCTCAAACAGGCGCCCATATGGGATGCTGGCACCGCGGGCAGTGGCTTTACCCTCTACAACCATGGCACCAGTCCCAAATTGTTACCTCTTTAGAAGCACAATCTGATATTTACTATGACAGTTTGAAAGGTGTATGGATGTTTGATTACTTAAGGAACAATATGTATGATATCACATACATTATGTATATAATATTATGATTTGTCAAATTTAATATATATATGAATAATTAAGAATAATCTTTATGTATCTATGATAAACTTCACAAAACTTAAGGGATTTTTATCTATGTGTACATTTGTTTACATGTCAAATACATGTGTATAATCATGTAACCATTTCCAAATTAATATATAAAATGTTTTTGACACTATAGAAATTTTCCTGTTTGCCCTATAAAATGATTACAGATGTGTATTTGAATTCAATTGTAAAGAAAAATCACAAGGAAAGATACTTTTTAAATTATCTTTGTCTGCTACTGTGAAGGTACTGGATTGTTGGGAAAATAGAATGGAAGTAGAGGACTACTTATTGGACTGTTGGGGAAGAAATGATGATGATTTGCACTAGAATAGTGGATTGGAAACATAAATAAATAAGAGATTTAAGATATGTTTTGAAAGTTGAGTTCTTGGGGCAGACATTTGTCCTAACAATTAAATTGCTGGTCAAAACATCTGGATCACATAAGAGAATCTATGGATTTGGTTCCCAGCTCCAGCTCCTTAGTACAGCTTCCTGCTGATAGACCCTGGGTGACTGTAGTTGAGTTTTCAGCTCCTGGCTGCAATCCATGTGCATCTTGGGAGTGAACCAGTAGATTAGAGCTCTCTGTGTGTGCCTCTGTCTCTACCTCCATCTCTTCTATCTCTCTCTCTTCTCAAAATAAATTTTAAAAATCAATAAACTTTTCTGATATTTAGGGGCCGGCGCCATGGCTCACTTGGAGAATCCTCCACCTGCAGTGCCGGCATCTCATATGGTCGCCAGGTTCTAGTCCGAGTTGTTCCTCTTCCAGTCCAACTCTCTGCTGTGGCCCAGGAGGGCAGTGGAGGATGGCGCAAGTCCTTGGGCCCCTACACCCACATGGGAGACCAGGAAGAAGCACCTGGCTCCTGGCTTCGGATTGGCGCAGCTCCGGCCGTAGTGGCCATTTGTGGGGTGAACCAATGGAAGGAAGACCTTTCTCTCTGTCTCTCTCTCTCACTGTCTAACACTATCTGTCAAATAAAATTTAAAAAATCAATAAACTTTTCTGATATTTAAAAACAGAAAGTTGCTTAGCTTAATGACTGATGTTAGTAATAGGATGATAAGAGTAAGGGGAAAAGAGATTGTAAATTTATAGAAAACAAAATTTTAGGGGGCCTGCACTGTGGCGCAGCAGGTTAAAGCCCTGGCCTGAAGCGCCAGCATCCCATATGGGCGCTGGTTCCCTCTATGGGCACCAGTTCTAGTCCCGGCTATTCCTCTTCCTATCCACCTCTCTGCTATGGCCTGGGAAAGCAATGGAGGATGGCCCAAGTCCTTGGGCCCCTGCACCCACGTGGGAGACCCAGAAGAAGCCCCTGGTTCCTGGCTTCAGATTGGCCCAGCTCCGGCCATTGCGGCCATCTGGGGAGTGAACCAACAGATGGAAGACCTCTCTCTCTGTCTCTATCTCTCTCTGTAATTCTTTCAAATAAATAAAATAAATCTTTAAAAGAAAAGAAAAAAACACTTTAAAGCATAGGCATCAAACTTCTGGCAATTATCTCTGTTTTGAGTTTGAGTGAAGGTGGAGACAGATTTTCACTTTTTATTTTGTGTGTTCTGAAATTAAATAATGGTAGCAGTAGTAGTGGAGGATGTAGTGATACTATTGGTGTTATAGAACACCCCCAAAACTGGTTGAAGGAATTCTTATAGAACCCCCCAAACTGGAACTGTTCCCCTGATTTGCAGCAAGCCAGCTACTGACACCAGAGTGGTCAAAGAAAGCAGGTTCTTTATTGCAAAGTTCAGGACAAGGAGCTTTGCAGCTGTTCATTTCCAGACTCCCAGAGGGGCTAAGGGTTCAAAGTTTTCAAAGACTGAAGTTGGGGCTGAGAGGTGCGTTCAGCCTGTGCCCAGGTTCTGGTTGAACTGCAGAACTGGTGGCACCCTTTTGATTGGTCAATCTTATCATGCTGTTTAGGGAATTCTGGTGATTGCAAAGTGGGCTCCAGACAGTCTAGGGGCTACATGTAGGGGTATTTACTTTTTTGCCAGAGGCTTGTCCTGGAAATGCAATCCCCTAAGATAAGATCGAACATTAAAATGTTATCTATAGGAGAGATAAGTGACCTCATGAATCTTTTGTTCAGGGACCCTGTAGGGGCAATTTAGTGAGCTGATTTTAGTAAGAGGTTGATTTGTATCATAAAAGCAGAGCAAGGAAACTTTAAGCTAAGGGAAGGAGGCTGAGAGACTATGGGAGACAAGGACTACCATTTGCAGACCTTAGAGGGGCTTGATTTCCGTAGTAGTAGCTTAAAGTTATTAAAGGACCTTGTAGTATCATCTGTGATGTATTACATTTGTAGAAATAAATAGTAAAGAAAATAGTCATTGGTTTTATATCATAAGCTACTTTTTATTCTATAAATGGAAAAATAACACCTAAATTAAGACAAAAAACTAAACTAGAAACAACATTACCATGACAATGAGTTGAAATGATTTCACTTTGAAAAGTTCATACAAGTTATTAATGCTTATAGGAGAGTTTTCATACTAGTCAGCATACTGTAACAGAAGAAATAGAAATATTTCATAGTCAAGACAATCAATAAAATGGAAATATAATCCCTCTTTATCCCTTTCATATCAAGTTAGCAGAGGTTTAGTAAAGGAGGAGAATCTATGTGTGCAGTGGGTGGAGGAAGCAGTGAGATAGGTCATGCCAAGTATTCATGCTTGTGAGTTAAACTGTGGTGGGTCTGGCAGTTTGGTAATACTGTATATGTGTCATCACAATTTCCATATTCTTCAGCTTCTATCTCTGGGACTCTATTCTAAGGAAATGGAACAAATATAATGAGATCTTTATGCCCAAAAGCATTCCGTGTACCCATTATTTATAATACAACATTATAAACAATGTAATATACAATGGTAACTTATTAAGCCAATTATGGTATATCTGTGACTACCATATGATCCTTTAAATTTACTTGGAAAATGCTCATGAAACTATAATTTCAAGTGAAAGTTTGTTTTATGGATTCACCCATCATCCTTGTATGACTTCTCTCTATACAACGATGTATAGCTTAAGTTCTGCCAATGTTAGAAACCAGATTTCACCCGCACTAGCCACTTCCTTTTCTGTGTTGGACAGTCTTTGGCCCATTTATATACCCACATATAAGATCTTGTCTTTCATTTTCTTCAACAACTCCATTTAAAATCACTGCTAGTCACTGTCTTCAGGATATCTGCAAGGGAACTCGTATACATTTTTTTCTGAAGTCAGTGGCTATATTTATGCAACAATGGGCACACTTCAGAAGAAAGAAATTGTTATATATTTTTTTTCTTTTTTTTAACTTTTATTTAATGAATATAAATTTCCAGTGTACAGCTTATGGATTACAATGGCTTCCCCCTCCCATAACTTCCCTCCCATCTGCAACCCTCCCCTCTCCCGCTCCCTCTCCCCTTCCATTCACATCAAGATTCATTTTCAATTCTCTTTATATACAGAAGATCAATTTAGTATACATTAAGTAAAGATTTCAACAGTTTGCACCCACATAGAAACACAAAGTGAAACATACTGTTTGAGTACTAGTTATATCATTAAATCAAAATGTACAGCACATTAAGGACAGAGATTAATGAAATTGTTATATATTAATGTTAGCCGTCACAAAACACGCCGAACACCAGAGTAAGGGAAAGGGTTTATTGGGGAACACCCAACAGACTGGAGTGAAGGGGCGGCGAAGGAAAAGAGAAAGTATAAGAGAGAGAGCCAGAGGAGAGGAGCTAGTGAGGAGAGAAGAGAGATGAGAGGAGCCAAGAGAGGAGAGAACAGAGAGGAGAACCTAGAGAGCACAGGAGGGAAGAGCCAAGAGAGCACGTGTTCAGGAACAGGCCCTTTTAAAACTTCGCCTGAGGGCGGGCAGGAAAGCAGGAGCAGCAGCGAATCCCATTAGGATGGGGTGGAGCCTGGCTCAGGTAGCTGGGCCATGCAGCCACCTGGCTAAAACTGCACCAGTTTCCTAACAGAAATCATGAAGCTGGAAATGTGGGGTAAACTGAAAATCTATTAAAAATAAAAAGAGTGATGCTGTAATGGTAAATTTAGATAGAAGAGAACAGCTCACGTGAAGTTTAACAAAAAGGAAAGCTAAGAATTCATAATTCTCAGTATATTCAATATACTGTGTAATAAGCATTCACAGTCTATTTATTAATGACAATGTTTTAAGGGTGTTTTGCCTTCTCACTAGATGGCACAATGTTTATAATCTAACCTGCAAACTTATTTGCATAGAAGCTGTGAAAGTATTGTACATGTTTTACATCAAAAATGTATTTATAATTATACAGTTGTAGGAGGAATATATATGAAAATATTTCAAAAAGATCATGGAAAATTTATATTATGAAAAACTATTCATGAATTTCACAAACTTTTGTGCCAAAATAAACATCACTTTTTATTAAATTTCTTAAATTCAAGAGTCAGACAGAACTGGTTCCCTCCTCAAATACTCACATTGGTGGGAATGGTCAAAACCCAGGACCTGGGAATTCAATCTAGGATTCCTACATAGATTGGCAGGAACCCAATAACTTGAGTCATCACTGCCTCATAGTGTTTGCATTATCAGGAAGCTAGAATCAAGAGTCACCACCAGAACCAAACCCAGGTATTCTAATGTGAGATATAGGTACCTCAGCCCCTAGGCTAAACATGTACCCCCAAAGTTACCTTTTCATTCTATTTCTTATGAATTTTTGAACTATCCTCATGAGTAGCTTATCTGTTTATTGCTCATATTCAAATCTGGGTTAAGAAATAACCACTCAAAGCAAAACCTAAGATAATAATATTACTGTTAAGTAATGGTGGCAGAGGTTGTAATAGTAGTGATAACAGTAGTAGAAGTAGTATAGTATTAGTGGCTAATGGTAATAATGCTGTGTGGTTCAGCTCTGTGCTTTTTAAATAATCTTACATTATCTTTTCTGTCTTATCAAGTAGCACTGTGAAGCCATTGGAAAATAATTATCATTTAACTAAAGGGGAAACTGAGGCTGAAAGTATTTACCTAACAAGTGATATGCAAATGGTAAACAAATAACAAATGGTACAGCCAATGTTAACAAATGGTAAAGCCAATAGAAAACTATCATTTGATTTCTAGACTAGGTTATTTTTCACTTGTTTTCTATTCAGTTGCATATCCAATTATTCCAAGTCAATATAGACAACTGATTGTCACTCCAAATAGTTGGTCTAGTAATATATTATAATTTTTCAAGGCTGTTTTACTTCTCAATATGAAATATATATATATATATATATATATATATATATGGAGATTATATATATATGGAGAGGCCTAACAGAAATAGTAATTACTAAAGAATCTTCTAATTTTTATTTGTCTCATCTCAATGACTTTGTTCCCAGAATAGGTAAAACTGCAAAGGTATTGAAATAAAATTCAGTGAGTCTTTGGGGTACATTATACTTTCGAAGGAGTTCTGAGTAGGAAATGATCTATCTTAGTGGCTAAAAATGGAAATTGTCTTGCAAAGTCATCTGGTTTCCAAAAATTATTCTAATGAATTCTAAGCTTAATATAAGCTTTCTGTGCATTACCCTCTTATAGTAATTTGTGCTAACAGATGCCATCCCTAAACACTCATACTATTATCTCATGACAATTAATAAGCCTTTAAAATCTGGTTCCTGAGCAACTCACTTTCTGCCAAAGAAACGATAAATCTTCCCTGTAAACTACAATTTCTGCTGAGGCACACACAGCGGGTGGCCATCTTAGAATTGTGAATCTCGGCTTCCATGAAGTCTGCCACTTTATTATTTTTGTGTTGCTATGAATCACTTCTGAACTGTCACTTTCTCTTACTTTTCCTGTCATTTCTAAAGCTTTGCCATAGTCTGGTACTCACTGGCTACTTAACACTTCATTGTTCCTATAGCACCCAACCCTTCTTTTTAATGTTATAGAAATTCATTCCTGTTATCATTACTACCATCTTGTTATTCATCTACCCTGAGATCCTAACTGAGTACCCCCTCTGCTAACACTTGTAATAAGATCCAATGCTTTCCTTGCAAAGGGACCACACCTAGTCATTGAATGATCAGATATTTTATTATTCTCTGAAGTATTTCACTAGCAGTTATATGTGGCTTCTTTTTTCTTTATGCATCAGTAGCCTGTATTTTTCATTTAGATTCTAATCTTATAAAAATAATAGGAAATGATAAATCTGATGTTATTTCTGACTTTCACATCTTGACATTGCATAGTGAGTATTTTAGTGGTACTAAACACCCATGGTATGCATTTAATATGATCAGAAGGATGAAAAAGTGAACTATCAAGAAAGAATACAATGAACTAGAATTCTGAGTGTATAAAAATAGTATCCAGCTTTAAGTTCTTTCAGAAGGAAAACTGTGAGATGAAAAATCATCCCCTCTTTAACTTACTCATATTTAGTGTTCTATGTTTAAGGTATTATATTTTCTTATTAATCTAGCATTTTGGGGAAGGATTCATTATGTACCTAGAACTTTTTAAGTACTTTGCATGCAATAAATATCTCATGCAAATGTTACTTCAATAATTTTAAAGGTATATTATTATGTACATTTTTCTAGGCTAAAAAAGGCTTAGGGAATTTAAATAATCTATCCAAATCAAATAGCTAATAAGAAGCAGGAGCCAAGACTTAAGACGATTTTTCTCTGGATAGAATCCAAAACCTTAGTCAAGTTTGAAAAAAAGTTCTACTAGATTCTGCTAGATTGAATAAATTTACCCTCGACTAAAGTCAATAAAATTCATTTGGAATATATTACCTAAATCATATTTTGGTTATTTCATTTATTAAGCATATCTTAAACACCTGCAGTGTATTGGACACAATGCAGTTATTGACATTAAAATTTCAGCATTCTGGATAGGAGAAAAACTAAACAGAAAGGGAATTATTTCAGATGAATTACAAGGCAGTCAAAGTCACAAATTGTAGGAATTAAGAGCAGACTGACTATGCCTACATATAATGGAAATGATATGAGACTTGTAGCAGATTATTACAAGTTGTGTATTGGTCATAAATGCAATGCATTTTGAAAGTAACACAAAGACATAACATGTAGTAACTGCAAATAACGTTTTCTCTGTATTTAGCTTTGGCTGAGCTTTTATGAGAACAAGCTGTTCCAATGTGACCACATTATAAGTAAGATATGGGAAACTTGGACACAGTCCAGAAGTCTATAATGAAAATAATTAAAAAGTAAGAGAAAAGTAATCCTTGAGGAAAAATTTAAGGATCTGGAGTTATTTGGTTGAAAAAAGTAAAGATGTAGGCAAGGAGAGCCTAATAACCCCTTCAATATACAAGGGCAATTTTTCAGAGGGTGGTTAATAGCTGTTCCCCCCTTCAACTACATAGAGAACAAAAGAAATGTATGTTTCTCAGATGATGGTATGTGATAAAAAGTCCATTCTTTATCCTAAACAAGAGACATCTTACTTCTTCTCTTGAGACTTGTAAGAAGGTAAAAACAAACACTAAAAGATGATTGGAGGACAAAAGTTAGCCTTCTCACACCTTTCCTCGCACACACACAGAGTATTTATCAACCAAAGACATGCATAATTGTGCAACATAAATCATGTCTCTTTCCTGAAAGACTACACAACATGAAGATCTGAAATTCTTTTAGTTGGCCACATATTTTATGGAATTGAATTATTTACCAAAATTATGATTTTAAAAATTAAAATTTTATTTCAGGTAGTAATACAAAATTTTTTCTGTAATAAAAACATCAGAATTTAAATCAGCTCAATGCTTATTTTTAGTGGCCTGGAGGTGTACGTTGCATTCCTATTAAATAGCACATGTGCCCTTCAGTGTTCCTGGGTTTCCTACATTTCCTACTGGATGCACACCTGGCCTATATCACTTGTTCATCTTGCCTAGTTGACTTGTCTCTTCAGATGTTTTATTCTACAACTGCTACCAAAGTTAAGAGGAGCAATGAAAAAGGACTATTCAAGGACTTCGTCAAATCTAGTAAGCTTAAAGTGTTGCCCATTTTATTTAAAGCTGTGCCACCAAGTTTGTGCTAGTATAGTGTCCCTGTTCAACAATGCAGAAGAGGAGACACAAGGAGGAGCTAATCCTCCATGGTCTTCCAAAAGTATTCTGTGAAGCTAGATTTCTATAACTAAGATTGGAACAATGTGTCAGGAGCCTCTTCAAGTCACAAAATGCCAAAATGCCATACAACTGAATCTTCTTGGGGAATCATTTTTATTCGGTGGTGAGTAATTTAAAATATGGTTTTCATAATCAAATTAATATTATACAATGCAGAACTCAAGAACATTTATAAGCTAAGTTACAAAATTTAAAGACATTTGTCATTTATAACAGAGAATCAAAATATGCATACCTCTGCCATTGGTGCGTATTTTGGAGATAAAGTTTGAGGAACATTACTAGACTCCCACCAATTCCAAATCATTGCAAGTTCTATCCCCTGCAGCCTCAATCTCTCCTGAATCTCTTCTCAGAAATCTTATAAGCACAAAAGTGTGTGTCTAATACACAAATAAATCCTAATTAAGGTTATTCATATCAAAATTAAGCAACTCTTCATTTGGAATGCTATTTTTAAAATATTTCCAGTTGGAGCACAATTTCAACACAATGTCTTGGTTAAGGACACATGTCTGGTCTCTCTGCCACTCTATAACTGTATGACCTTGAATCAGTAACTCAGCTTCTGTTCCTTCATAGGTCTTTCATAAAACCACTATGACATGTTAATATGTCAATATTTGTAAAGCATTTAGAATAATACATGGGAAAAAGTAAATGGAACAAATTTTGCTATGTTTTTATTTTTATGCTGACATTTTTTTTCCTTAATGTCAATTTATTTATTTATTTATTTTGGAATATGGTCATACTTGGAAGGAGCTTCATAATGTCATCTTGAGGTGGTAACCTTAAGTGAGATAGATCCATCAACTAATCTGCTAGAGAAATGGCCTTTGTTTTTGCATGATAAGGGAACACAATGCACCAAAAACTGAGAACCATTAATTCTAAATATCTATTTAAATGTATTTTGACATCTCAAAAACTTAAGACAAATGGAAACCCTACCAAATATCACTTATTTCAGAGATGTAGATTTCATGTTGTAGTATTGTTGTGAAAAAATCACACTTCACGTAGAGGAACAGACATTTAATGTGTGCTACTGTATTCAGAGTTATTTAAATAAAAGCAATTATACATATTTAATTATGGATTTTTTACTCTTGCTTTTTGGAGTTTTCTTTGGTCTGAAAGATTTTTAAAAGCTTAAATTCTTTTCCAAATACCATATCTGAAAAATTGTGCACAGCTAGATAACAGAAGTTGATTCTAAGAGTTGGGATCCATAGTTTTGTCTTATTATCCTAGGACTTCATAACTAAAAGGCAGTAAAATAATATAGCAGCCTCAGGTTTTTCTGATTAGCCTTTCCCTGTCATTCCAGACATTTTGCTTTCAGGATTATTTTGAGTCTTAAAAACTATTAAGAATTAGGAAGCCTTTGATTATGTGAATTGTACAATAAATAATTGCATAATTAGACTTTTTAAACTGAGAAAATTTGAATATTTCTACTTTAATGTCAGTAGAAATAATATTAAATAAATGCATGCTAAAGTAAATGAAATACACTATGACAAAGTAATTATATTTTCTGAGGCCAGAAATCATCTTTAGTGGTAAGAGTGACATTGTTTCACATTTTTGCAAGACTTACTAATCTCTGGTTTCAGAGACACAGCTCAGTTCTCTTATTAGCCATTACATTCAATCTGTTGTAATTTATGTTTAGGTTGAAGTCTGTGAACACAATCTGACCCTCATAGATAGGTATTTTGGAATAGGAAGGGTATTATAAGAGCCTTTTAAGACATTTGTGGAAATCCTTATTTGCTATGACACTCAAATCATAGAATAGACAATTTCTTAACTTAAATTGCAATGTAAAATTTGAAACTGTATCAGTGAACTTTTTATACATGTTGTAGTGATACCTAAATATGTGTGTTTTACTTTCAGTGTAATAATAATTTTGTAACACCACACTTTGGTCATTTGGAAAGATTTGACTCATTGAATTATGTCAGCTGGTCAAATCTTGACACAGGGATATACAAATTATATTTATTAGTACTCATCCATCTAACCAGAAGAAGGTATAATAATTGAAATGTTGTCAAACGCATGGTGATGGGTAAACATTTTCCAAAATTCTAGTTTTTGTTTGAAAGCTCAAATGTGTTCATTAAGAATTGAAGTGTCATTTGTTTTCCCTGAAGTAGGAAGCTATCTTGTTATTCATTTGTGAGAATTACTTATGTCAGAATAACCATAGTCTGTGCGTCAGTCACTCTTAAGGTAAGAAATGTGTTCTATGAAAAAAGTGACTACTTAACCTTGTAACTCAGCCACACAAGGACTTTTCTTATGAAAACCATCACATAGAAGAATGTTTTAGTCATAATTTCCATTTTGCAACACAAAATACTTAAAAAACCTAATAAAATCTAAGATGGATTTAATGAAATTAACAATTTGGATTGCTTCATCCAGGGCATCTTTTAAGCAAAACTGTCCTTTTCTTATATTTACCTTGAAAGCATATTAATAGTGAATACTGTCACTCTTGATCATTTGATATTCCTGCCTTGATTTATGCCAAAGTCTTAGGAATTTGACTTACCATTGCCTTTGCATCTTCACTGCATATCAACACAGGAAAGAGTAAAAAAAAAAATCTTACTGTCATTATGAAAACAGTTTTTACCTCTTGGACTTATTTTTTTTAATTTATTTAAGTTATACAAGTTTCATGTATTTCATATATACAGATTTAGGATCATAGTGATACTTATCACCCTATTCTCCCTCTCTCTCTCTCTCTCTCTCTCTCTCTCTCTTTTTTTTTTTTTGACAGGCAGAGTTAGACAGTGAGAGAGAAAGACAGAGAGAAAGGTCTTCCTTTTTCAGTTGGTTCACCCCCCCCCAAAATGGCCACTACAGCTGGTGCTGCGCTGATCCAAAGCCAGGAGCCAGGTGCTTCCTCCTGGTCTCCCATGTGGATGCAGGGCCCAAGGACCTGGGCCATCCTCCACTGCCCTCCTGGGCCACAGCAGAGAGCTGGACTGGAAGAGGAGCAACTGGGACAGATTCCGGCGCCCCAACCAGGACTAGAACCCCAGGTGCAGGCACCGAAGGTGGAGGATTAGCCTATTGAGCTGTAGTGCCAGCCCTCACCCTATTCTCCAACCCATTCTCCAAACCTTCTTCCTCCTCCCTATCCCATTCCCACTCTTAATTTTTACAAAAATCTACTTTGTTTACTTAATTATCATAAAGTTAATGCTTCACTAAGTGAAAGAGTTCAACAAATAGTATAAAGAAAACACCGTTTCTCAGCAGAAGAGACTAGGGCTATAAACACTCATCAAATCTCAAAATGTACATTTCACTCCAACACATTACATTTTAGGTACTCTATTAGTTACCTCAGATCTGTCTTTATGGGACTGGCTCATCTCACTAAGTATAATGGTTTCCAGTTGCATCCATTGTGTTGCAAAAGACAAAATTTCATTCTTTTTACAGCTGAGTAGTGTTCCATATTGTATATATACCATAATTTCTTTACCCAGTCTTTGGTTGATGGACATCTGGGTTGATTCCATATCTTTTTTGTTAAGATTTATTTTATTTATTTGAAAGTCAGAGTTACATAGAGAAAAAAGGAGAGGCAGAGAGAGAGAGGGAGAGAGAGAGAGAGAGAGAGAGAGAAGTCTTCCATCCGCTGGTTCACTCCTTAATTGGCTGCAAGGGCTGAAGCTGCACCAATCCGAAGCCAGGAGCCTGGAGCTTCCTCCAGATCTCCCAAGTAGGTGCATGGTCCCAAGGACTTGGGCTATCCTCTATTGCTATCCCATGCCATAGCAGAGAGCTGGATTGGAAGAGGAGCAGAAAGGACTAGAACCAGTGCCCATATGGAATGCCAGCACTTCAGGCCAGGGCTTTAACCCACTGTGCCACAGTGCTGGCCTCGCCTTTTAGCTTTCTTGAGTGTTCCATTTTTGGTGAACAAGCTTCTCAGCTTGTTGTAATCCCATGTGTCAATTTTGGTTTTGATTGCCTGTGCTTCTGAGGTCTTTCCCAGGAAGTCTTTACCTATGCCAATGTCTTCCAGGTCTCTCCAATATTCTCTAGTAATTTGATGGTATCTGGTCATAGGTTTAAGTCTTTGATCCATTTTGAGTGGATTTTTTGTGTAAGGTGTAAAATATACAGAAGATCAATTCAGTATATAATTAGTAAAGATCTCATCAGTTTGTACCCATGTTGAAACACAAAGTGTAAAAATAATGTTTCAGTACTAGTTATAGCATCACTGCACATTAGACAACACATTAAGGACAGATCCCACATGGGATGTAAGTACACAATGACTTCTGTTGCTGACTTAACAATTTACACTCCTGTTCATGGCGTCAGTAATCTCCCTAGGCTCTAGTCATGAGTTGCCAGGGCTATGGAAGCCTTTAGAGTTCGCTGACTTTGATCTTATTCCGATAGGGTCATAGTCAAAGTGGAAGTTCTCTCCTCCCTTCAGAGAAAGGTACCTCCTTCTTTGATGGCCCCATTCTTTCCACTGGGATCTCACTCACAGAGATCTTTCATTTAGGTATTCTTCTTCTTTTTTTTTTTTTTTTTCTTTTCCATGGTATCTTGGCTTTCCATGCCTACAATACTCTCATGGGCTCTTCAGCCAGATCCAAATGCCTTAAGGGCTGATTCTGAGGCCAGAGTGTTGTTTAGGACATCTGCCATTCTATGAGTCTGCTGTGTATCCCACTTCCCATGTTGGATCTTTCTCTCCCTTTTTGATTCTATCAGTTAGTATTAGCAGACACTTGTCTTGTTTGTGTGATCCCTTTGATTCTTAGACCTATCAGAGCCATCGAATGTGAACTGAAATTGATCACTTGGACTAGTGAGAAGGCATTGGTACATGCAACCTTGTTTGGATTGTATTGGAATCCCCTGGCACATTTCTAACTCCATCATTTGGGGCAAGTCTGATTGTGCATGTCCCAAATTGTACATCTCTTCCCTCTCTTTTTCCACTCTGAAATTTAACAGGGATCACTTTTCAGTTAAAATTTAAACACCTAAGAATAATTGTTGTTAATTACAGAGTTAAACCACTAGTACTAGAACAACAACAACAACAAATACTAAAAAGGATAAAGTATTACATTGTACATCTAGAGTCAGATCATTGTTTCTTATAGTGTCCATTTCACTTAACAGGTTTCCCCTTTGGTGCTCAGTTGTCACCGATCAGGGAAAACAAATGATATTTGTCTCTTTGGGACTGGCTTAATTCACTCAGCATGATGTTTTCCAGATTCCTCCATCTTGTTGCAAATGACTGGGTTTCATTGTTCCTTACTGCTGTATAGTATTCTATGGAGTACATGTCCCATAATTTCTTTATCCAGTCTACTGTTGATGGGCATTTGGGTTGGTTCCAGGTCTTAGCTATTGTGAATTGAGCTGCAATAAACATTAATGTGCAGATGGCTTTTTTATTTGCCAAATTAATTTCCTTTGGGTAAATTCCAAGGAGTGGGATGGCTGGGTTGTATGGTAGGGTTATGTTCAGGTTTCTGAGGAATCTCCAGACTGACTTCCACAGTGGCTTAACCAGTTTGCATTCCCACCAACAGTGGGTTAGTGTCCCTTTTTCCCCACATCCTCTCCAGCATCTATTGTTGGTAGATTTCTGAATGTGAGCCATTCTCACCGGGGTGAGATGGAACCTCATTGTGGTTTTGATTTGCATTTCTCTGATTGCTAGTGATCTTGAACATTTTTTCATGTGTCTGTTGGCCATTTGGATTTCCTCTTTTGAAAAATGTCTATTGAGGTCCTTGGCCCATCTCTTAAGTGGGTTGTTTGTTCTGTTGTTGTGGATTTTCTTGATTTCTTTGTAGATTCTGGTTATCAACCCTTTATCTGTAGTATAGTTTGCAAATATTTTTTCCCATTCTGTCTGTTGCCTCTTCACTTTCCTGACTGTTTCTTTTGAAGTACAGAAACTTCTCAATTTGATGCAATCCCAAATGTTAATTTTGGTTTTGACTGCCTGTGCTCCTGGGGTCTTTTCCAAGAAGTCTTTGCCTGTACCTATATCTTGCAGGGTTTCTCCAATGCTCTCTAATAATTTGATGGTTTTGGGTCGTAGATTTAAGTCTTTAATCCATGTTGAGTGAATTTTTGTGTAAGGTGAAAGGTATGGGTCTTGCTTCAAGCTTCTGCACGTGGAAATCCAATTTTCCCAGCACCATTTATTGAATGTGGGGGTGGCCGGGGACCCGCGGGCGGGCCCCGCTGCACGCTCCACTCTCTCGCTCTGCCGACTGCCAGCGACGGCCAGGTATGGGCCCAACACTCCAGCGCCATCCATTTTCAGGGCTAGTTGATTCGGCAGGTGAATAATTCTTTTTGGAACTATTGTGAATGGGATTGACCTTAACAGTTCCTTCTTAACCATGGCATTGTCTGTGTTCACAAAGGCTATTGATTGTTTCTGTGTTGATTTTATATCCTGCCATTGTACTAAATTCTTTTATGAATTCTGATAGTCTCTCAGCAGAATCTTTTGGATACCCTATATATGGAACCATGTCATCTGCAAAAAGGGATAGTTTGACTTCCTCCTTTCCAATTTGGATCACTTTCATTTCTTTTTCTTGCCTAATGGCTCTGGTTAAAACTTCTAGGACTATATTAAACAGCAAGGTAAGAGTGAGCATCCTCATCTGGTTCTGGATAATATGGGGAATGCTTCCAGCTTGTTTGTCATAAATTGATTTGATTGTATTGAGGAATATCCCTCATATACCCAATTTGCTTAATACTTTAATCTTGAAAGGATGTTGCATTTTATCAAATGCTTTCTCTGCCTCTATTGAGATAACATATGTTTCTTATTCTTCAGTTATACAATGTATCACATTTATTGATTTGTGAATATTGAACCATCCCTGCATACCAGGGCTAAATTCCACTTAGCCTGAGTAAATGATCTTTCTGATGTGTTCTTGGATTCAATTAGCTAGTATTTTGTTGAGGATTTTTGCATTTGTATTCTTCAGTGAAATTGGTCCATAGTCCTCTTAGTTGTATCTTTTTCTGGCTTAGAAATTAAGGTGATGCAAGTTTCATAGAAGGAGTTTGGGAGGATTCTCTCCCTTTCAATTGTTTTAAATAGCTAGAGAAAAATTAGAATTAATTCTTCTTAAAAGTCTGGTAGAATTCAGGAGTGAAGCCATCAGGTCCTGGTATTTTCTTTGTTGTTGTTGTTTTTTGTTTTTTTGTTTTGTTTTGTTTTGTTTTTTTATACAGGCAGAGTGGATAGTGAGAGAGAGAGACAGAGAGAAAGGTCTTCCTTTTTGCTGTTGGTTCACCCTCCAATGGCCGCTGCAGCTGGCACATCGTGCTGATCCGAAGCCAGGAGCCAGGTGCTTCTCCTGGTCTCCCATGCGGGTGCAGGGCCCAAGCACTTGGGCCATCCTCCACTGCCTTCCCAGGCCATAGCAGAGAGCTGGCCTGGAAGAAGGGCAACCGGGATAGAATCCAGTGCCCTAACCGGGACTAGAACCTGGTGTACCGGCACCGCAAGGCGGAGGATTAGCCTGTTAAGCCACGGCACCGGCTTTTGTTGGGTCTTTATTACTGAGTCAGTCTCCATCTTGGTTATTGGTCTGTTTAGATTTTCTGTGCCTTCTTGACTCAATTTTGGTAGATTATATTTTTCAGGAATCTATCCATTTCTTCTAGGTTTCCCAATTTATTGGCATACAGCTCTTTGTAGTAATTCTTGATGATTCTTTTTATTTATGTGGTATCATTTTCATCTCTGATTTTATTGATTTGAGTCTTCTCCCTGTTTTTTTTTGTTTGTTTGTTTTCTGGTTTTTTTTTTTTGTTTGTTTGTTTTGGCTAGTTGGGCCAATGGTGTATCAATTTTGTTTAAGATCTCAGGTTAAACTTCAGACTATAGTTTGAGAACTTCTGACCCTAGACAAAAATAAATTCTCTCTTCTTTGTATTCTTGTGGTATCTGTTGACTTGGCATTGATTTCTTTTTACATCTCTGCTGTCATCATCTTGAATCATCAGTTTCATGTTTTATTATTATCTTTCCATGTGCTTGTGTGGGCTTCCCTAATAGTATAGTGCTTTGCTCCTCAAAATGTAGTCCACTGAGCAATAACATCAGCATCATATAGGGGCTTGTTAAAGATGCATAATTTCAGGTCTAATTCCAGTATTACTGAATCATAACCCATATTTTAACATGATCCTTGGGTGATTTGGATGCCAGAATAAACATGACCTGATATATTTGTCAAATTATCATTTTCTATTTCACTAAATCTATCATTTCCCTATTGCAGAAAATGCCCTAACTACAACACATGAGGTTGGCTGAACTTTTCTTGGCAGAGGGTTACAGGCATAACTAAGACAAGCTATCTGTGTTACACCCATATATGAGAACAGAGTAACTAGTCTTTGGTTGGCACATGTAAACAAGACCTATCAGAGTCCTTTTTCAAAGTAATATGAGGCTGAGAGAGAGAGGAAATGCTTTTTTCTCTAGCATTATTAACAGTAAGAAAATGCACGCAAAAAATTGCTGTTGGCCAACGTTGCTGAAATATCAATCAAAGAATACTGAAAATAGTAAAAGAGTTTTAGTCATGATCCTTGGGCTCTTTCATTTATTTACTCTGCTTGGGTTAAATACTTTTTGCTAGTTAGATCCTACAGTTCTTCATATATAAAATTGAGATAATAATGTCCACCTTACCTAGTATGATAATTCCAAAGATGTCTATGCATCAATCTCTGGAACAGATGGAAAAAGTTACCTGCTGACGTGATCTCTGTATGTTGAGATGCTTCTGCATTATCTGGCTGAGTCCAATCTATAATCACATGAGGCCTTAAAACAAAAAAAAAAATTTTTCAGATGAGAAGTAGAGGAGCGAAAAGTAAAAGGGGGAGTCACAAAAGTTCTAAGCTGGGAAAGGACTTGATCTACCACCACTGACTTTGTGAATGGAGAAAGGATGCTATTAGTGAAGGAATACAGGAAGTCTATGAAAGCTGAGAATAACCCTCAGCCAAAATCAGCAAGGAAATAAAGACCACAGCCCTACAACCTCCTGTAATTGAATTCTGCCAACAATGCGAAAAACTTGGAAGTGAACACAGCCCAGGAACCACCAGAATGGAATGGAGCCCCACAGACACCGTGATTTCAGCCTTCTGAAACTTGGAGCAGAGCCAGCTGATCCAACCTGAGCCCCTACTTTCAACCTACAGAACTTTGAAATAATAAATATATATTTCAAACCACTAAATTCATGGTAATTTGTTATGACAGCAATAGAAAACGAATACATGTGTAATGTGGCATTTTATAAACTAAAATGACAGGCAAATATATGCTCTTATAATTTGATACTATGATCTATCAGAGACTTTAGGTTATGGAATGTACTGAACCAATGTTGTATCTATTATAAGGAAGATCAGAGTGGAAGAAGAAAGAAAATGGTTTTAAACTCATGAATTTAGTTTGCTTTTCAAATGTTTAACTTTGAGGTTGCCTCTTTCCAGATCTCTGGAGAATTGCCCTTTATGCATACAGAGAGGTTTTATTAAAAGTCTAGTCCCTTGTAAAAGCTCTTAATAGCTTTCTTTAAAAAAAAATCCTAACTCTCTTTTCTGTGCTATTCCCCTAAATGCAAGAAAGCACAGAGATACTGAAGAAACACAGGAGACAAAATTAAATCAGGGGCCCTCCTAGCTCCTCCATTATTCAAAGCACTTAGTGGACTATAAATGATTTAAGAGCAATACAGCCAGGCTTCTCAGGGTAAATAATTTGTGTTTTCCTGATTGGTAAGGAGAAGAAAAATTTCATGTTCCCATTAGCAAAGATTCTGATTTACCTTCTGCAAAAATAAGACAGCATCTCTCTTCTTTTCTAGTTTTTTTTTTTTTAATATGGAAGCAAATGAAGCTCTTGTAAAAGAGAGGAGATTACAAGTTTATTACTACTTTTATTGTAAAGTTTTGATATGCCAGCAGGCTACTGGGCACTTCAGAGAATGTAGAGTAAGACCCTGACTACATGATCCATAATGTAAATGAAACCCATCGGAACCTAATATTACTATATGGTTCATACCAAAACTATGATATTTCTCATAACTACACTTGGCATTTACAATAGTTGAGACTCACAACGTGCTTCATAAACACTAATTACTTCTGCTGGGCTTAAATTGCATTCCTCCAAAGTATATAGCATCTGTAGAGAAGGTGAAGAGTCAGCCACAGGGCCGGCACTGTGGCACACTAGGTTAATCCTCCACCTGTGGCGCCAGCATCCCACATGGGCACTGGTTCTAGTCCCAGCTGCTCCTCTTCCAATCCAGCTCTCTGATATGGCCTGGGAAAGTGGTAGAAGATGGCCCAAATGCTTGGACCCCTGCACCCGCATGGGAAATACGGAAGAAGCGACTCCTAGCTTGAGATTGGCTCAGCTCCGGCCGTTGCGGCCATTTGGGGAATGAACCAGCAGATGGAAGACCTTTCTCTCTGTCTTTCCCCCTCACTGTATCTCTGCCTCTCAAATAAATAAATAAAATCTTTAAAAAAAAAAAAAAAAAGATCAGCAGAAGTCTCCTTATGAAGAACCCTGGCAGCTCTACCAGCCAAGAGTTGGATCACTGGAAATGGAACTGCCCTGGAGTCGAAGGACCCCTAGGTCAGAGCCAAGATCTTGCTGGCTCCAAGCTGAAAAGCCCTTCACTCAGCTCAGCTTCCATAGTGACCACTGCTGCTGAGGTGACTGTCAAGTAGGGTCAGTAACATTGCAGGCAGAACTATATATTTCCTGTTGGAGATGCCACCTGCCTTTACCTGGCCAGCTCTCCTCCCAGGCCAGCTAGGTAATGGAAGTCAACAGGGTGCCTTCCCCAAGAGGTTCACATCTCCCTTATGATGTACCCCACCTGCCAGATTATTGTCAAGCCCCTTCTGTCAGTTTCTATTTGCCTCTCAATTGGAGAACTTATTCGTGGCTTAGACAGCACCTTTCTTAGGTCCTCTAATAATGACTCTGTCCTTTGTATCTAGCCCACTTGGGCTTCATTCCTTTGTAACCATAGCCCCTACACTAACATCAATGGCTCTACTCCCAACCTATGTGTATTGATGGTCGTCTCCCCCACTTAATATTGTATGATTGTTCGGAATTTCTCTACAGACAAACCCTGCAACCTGCAAAAGTTAAGTGGCCTTTCTCCTGGTCTTGGTTGGGATCAGCTTTAAACCACATCCATAGAACTGTTCTCACAAGGTTCCAGAGAACCCCCCTCACCTCCTCTCCTCTATGAAATCCTCTCATACCTGGTTAATGCCACTCTTAGGATCATTGGTTACTATTCTAACCCTGACTTTTATACTAAATTGTCTGTTTAAGTGTTTACAGCAGGTGATAATGGAACAAACCAAGGCCTTCAGCAACCAGGCGGTCAACCAAATGCAGCTACAGGAATATACTCAGTTCCCTACCTAGGAGACAGTGGCTTGAGACATAGCCCCATGCCAGCGAAGGGTATCTCATTGCCCTATGTCAGCAGGAAGTAGCTCTAAAGACAGATCATCATCCCTCTACCCCTCTTGGACTTTTGGGGCTAATGTAATCCCATACAACTCCTGCTTTATAAAAAACAAAAGCGGGGAATGTGAGGAAAATGGTGCAGTCTTATCTATGGCATGATCTATACCCTGACACCATCCTAGGCTCTAGCCCCCCCACTGCCATTGCTGGAAGCCAGGTGGCCACATGGCCCAATCGCTGTTGTCAAGCTCCACCCACATCCTAATGGGGTTCGCTGCTCCTGCTTCCCTGCCTGCTCCTGGCAAAGTTTCAAAAGGACCTGTTCCTGAATGCGTGCTCTCTCGCTCTCTCTTCTCTGCACTCTCTGCTCTCCTCTCCTCTCCCCATCTCATCTCTCTTCTCTCTGCTCTCTCTCTTCTCTCTTTGCTAGCTCCTCTCCTCTCTGTCTCTCTCTCTCTCTTACACTCTCCTTCTCTCTCTTTTCCTTCCTCACCCCTTCCCTCTGGCCTGCTGGGTTTTCCCCATTAAACCCTTTCCCTTACTCCGGGAAAAAAAAAAAAAAAGAGTCAACCATAACTTGGTGCTCATTCTTAGCCTGGATGGTAGGATCAACTAATTATAATTGCAATGATACCAACACTTACATTTCCAAAACACTCTTGGAGTATTTATTCATCAAGCATTGCTCCATAACATGAACAAGATAAATATTGTTTTCTTCATTAACATAAGGAAGTGTGACTTCACATGGAATGGTGTTGCTTAGGATTCCTCCATAAGACCCCAACTGGAGAGCAGAGAATTAGACATTTTGTGCATACCGTAGAAGTTCCCAATGCCACATTATGAGAGGAGGTTCAAAGGGGGTGAAACTTAGAAGAGGCCTGCAGTTACTACAGAAAAAATATCGTAGAGTACATCTATAAAAGTGGGAAAAGGATGACAAATTAAAAGTAAAGTTGAAATGCCCCAAGAGATAGTCTTCTACCTAGGGAATTTGGTGGCAATGAATGTTTCCCCAGTTCCTCCAGAATATATACTCCCATAATAAATGGGTTTCAGATGGACATAAAAGCTTCCAGCCCATAGAGCACAGGAGCCAGATGTATGTGACTGGCTCACATAATGTTTTTACTTCTAATAAACATATGAAGGTGCAGACATACTTGTCCACACTCCACTGGATACGAGACAATGCATTTGACACTCCTGTTTATTAATACACAGAGAATATACCACTGAGATTCCTCCTTAGACCCAGAGTCACTGCCACCTCAGGCTATATGACACTTCCTTACTCGGTGGCATCCTTGGAAAAGATAACTGAGTGTGGGTAAAGAGTGTAATCAATTCACTTCTGTCACTGTGGTTTTTCTTTCCATTCTTTGTTGCACTTGCTGTTTTGCTTCCTTTCCAGCCTTGGCCATTCTTTCTGCCTATACATTTGGTCTTCATAAATCCATTTCAGAGCTTTCTTGCTGACTTTTCTCTCTGCTGGGGATGTTCTTATTCCAATGTCTTATCCTCTTTTGATCTACAGAACTGAGTGAGTCTCAAATCTCTCAAATTTTCATTTAATCACTGTCACTTTATCCTTCCTTTGGCCCCTTAGCCTGCTATCTTGAATAAAAGCACTGTCATACTCTGACTGTCAATCTGATAACCGTGATGACTACAAAGTGACTACAAAGTGGGTAGCAACAGAATAATTCATGTCTTGTATGGGATGGAACAGTACTGTTAGAGTTTACCATGCTACTCAGAATGGTGTTATCTATCTATAATTTTAATAGTTGCATACTATTCCACTAACATCTTAATTTATTTAAATCTTTTATTTTTGAAGTGGAAGTTGTTTCTATTGTTTTCTTTTTCTTTTTAAGATTTCTTTATTTATTTGAAAGGCAAAACCAAAGCGGACAGGGAGAGAGATCCTTCATCCATTGGTTCACTCCCCAGATGGCTGCAATGTCCAGGAATGAGACAGATCAGAGCCAGGAGCTTCCTTCAGGTCTCCCACATGAGTAACAGGGGTTCAAGTACTTGGGCAATCCTCTGATGCCTTTCCCAGGCCACAAGCAGGGAGCTGGATTGGAAGTGGAACAGCTGGGACACGAACTAGCACCCATGTGGGATGCCGGCAGGTGGCAGTGTCACCTGCCATGCCATGATGCCAGCCGCCACTCTTTTCTTTTAAACTAGCGTGACTTGAGGATCATGGTGGAGAGGGGATGGAAGAAAAGAGGAAGATATCAGAGTTGAAAAAACAAACTCATCCTGTGTCTCCATAATCAGCGGATGCTCTGGTACAACCCACCTGATTTCTAGTAACTACGTCTCTTTTAAGTCTGGATTCATGCAGCTTCCTTCCCTGATAAAGTATCTTCTTCCTGCTACTCATTTCTCAAGTCTAGTTGTCTGAGGCCCCACATTCTGCTTAAAGATAAGGAGTACAGAACCAAATGCATGAAGTATGTTCTCTATAGAAAGTAAGTTCCTTTCTACCCCATTGACTGAAAGAGAAAACATTAATTTGTGTTTCCTTTACTCCTTGGTTTTATCCAGTGTCTTATCTCTTTGGAAGCTATGCACAAATAGAGTGATTAGGTTGTACCAATTTGGGATGATATATTAATGATACAGATTTGGTATAGCCAACTACATCCACTGAATCTGAAACCTTGAAATCATATTACCTGGAAATGGGTCATATTTCTTGGACAGCACATGTACAGAATGCCCAGTTTACAAAGCAAATTAATGCCCTATTCTTCCCCTATCTCCTCATGTATACTGCGTAGACACAGCCAAAAGAGTATTTTAGGCCTGACCTAAATTCTAGCAGTGGTTTTTGACTGCAACATAGCATGCGAGTAATTGATGAAAGGTTGGTGCTCAACTGTGTATAGACTTTGTTAAGAGATTTTGATCTTACATTGCTAAGACACTGCCACATTCCACAATGCATGCTAAAAATATAGTTCTCTTCTTATAATCATAAAATGTAAGATTGCTAGGTCTATTTCCTAGAGGCAAAGTGTGTTAATCTGCATACCTGAAATGCTATTTCAATATGCATCTTTGAAAAAGCATCTGTAGGTTTTGTCATAAACACCTAGTGTTTAAGGAAACTAAATTAATTACATGGACTTTAATATTGAAAGTACAAAATAGCAGACCTTACCTACGATGCATATTTTATCCACCTTGCTGAAAGAAAAGACAGATGAAAGAAAAATATGTCTTTAAGTATTCATTTAGTAGCATAGATGATTAGGGGCAAATATTTTTGGATGAAAAATGAATGCTAAAGTCAGATATTTTTAAACAAATGAAACAGGAACATTTGTGCCTAAAGTACAAGTGTAATTCCAGAAACTACTGAAACAAATATCACTTAATAAGATATTTCTGGAGGCTCACAAAAATATAATCAATTTTTCAGTTCATAAAATTTCAAAAAATTGAATTTACATTTCCTAAACCAATTAACAAATTCTAATTTACACAGTGTTGATGCTTCTAATTGGCAGCCGTGCATTTTTTATGAGCCTTCTTGTTAATCTCTTATGGTAATCAAACTCAGAAATTTAAAATTCATTGGTGTTCTTGATACATGTAACTAGTTAAAATTCTTAATTAAATTAGGGTGACTAAAAGAAAAGTCATTTTAAAAGTAAAATCATAAAGTGTTATGACTAATGCTGTACAAATTAGCATAAAGTAGATTTGGATAGAATCATTCTGAAGACTTTGCAATTAGGAGCACCTGCTATTAGTGCACTTGTTAAACTTTTATCAATTAATCATTACTCTCTCAAATAGCAAGAAAAATTGAATGTTGTGAATATGAAGAGAGTGATTAATTGCAAGTGGCAAATTGCTGACTGATTCCATTATTACCTGTACTTTAAGAATTTTTAGAAATAAATGTCTATTATCAGGTTTATGAATACATAAATTATACTAATGCATTCAGTATTAGTTGGTTTTCTGTCTTACTTATTTAGTAATAATTGTTTATCAAAGTTATAAAGATGACTTGGGGAAACCAGAGTTCTGTAATAAGATATTATGGTGGCTTCATCAAAAACATTTAATGATTGCATTATTTAATCTTATGCTTTAAATATACACTATCCATTTTTTTAATTTAAAAGGGCATGGGAAGAAGGAACAGTTGTTTTGCTGTGGTATAGAAATCAATTGCTATTTGAAGTACAACTTAAGATTAAACAATATAGCACTATGGCTTCAAAATGTTAATTAATTCTCAATTTGGCCTGCTGTGCTTAAACCTAAGCATTTAGATTGAAAAGGGCACTTTGGTTAAGACTCATTTTATTACAAGTTAAAATTGTGAAAAAAATGATTTATAAATGTGTTTCTAAATCAATGCAGCAATAGCAGAATACCTAAAGTCATTGCTGGAATGTACTTTTCATTATTCCAAGATTCACGCGGGGATCTCTAATGGTCCCTGAAAATCCAGAGATAATCAAGAAATGTGTCTTAAAGTACCATGAAATTGCTACAGCTATTTATCTTAGCTACTCGTAGATAAAGCCATATAACTGTTAGATGGAAAGAGTCTCAAATATAAGAAAGACTTCAGCTATACTTATATTTTAGAAAAACTAAAGGACATGAATCTACGTTAGCAAGAAGTACAGGGACTAATTGGGAGATACAGAATGACGTATAAACCAAATGTTTACAGATTCCAAACTCCATCAAAAAGTGAGGCTTATCAGATGCAGATGCTTTTCTTTCCTTTTGGAAAAAAATTAAATATCCTACATGGCATTGTCTTCCACAGAAATTCTGGGTTCCTAACTGTACTTCATATTTGCTTGACCTTGTGCTAACCTTATAGAGCATGTATGTTCATGACAGCTTGAGCTATAAAAAGGAAGTCACTCATGGTCAACAAAACTGTTCTGGCATGGAAAGAGAGATCTATATTGAAGATTTTTCATGGACATTTGAGCCAGAATATCAGGCAACATTCCTAGCCTCTAAACTCCAGATTCTGTATCACTCTCAAGTTGGCATCTTCATGTATCCAGACATTGCCATGTATCTCCAGGGATATCATCCTCCATTGAGGACCACTAGTCTAGATTGGTCTGAAATTCCACATATTATTTTTTAAAGATGTTTTTTGCTTATTTGAAAGGCAAAGTTATAGAGAGGCAGAGGCAGAGGCAGAGAGAGAGAGAGATCTTCCATCCAGTGGTTCACTCCACAAATGGCTGCAATGGCCAGAGCTGGGCCAATCCGAAGCCAGGAGTCAGGAGCTTCTTCCAGGTCTCCCACATGGGTGCAAGGGCCCAAGGACTTAAGCTGTCTTCTGCTGCTTTCTCAGGCTTATTAGAAGAAAGCTGCATTGGAAGTGGGGCAGCTGGGACTTGAACTGGCACTTATATAGGATGCCAGCACTTCAGGTGACAGCTTTTCCCACTATGCCACAGAATCAGCCCCATTTTGTATATTATTTACATAGTAAATTAGGTAAATTCAGCTCTCTGTAACACTATCTCCTTTCATATATTGGTAACTGTACTGCCTGGATTCCATTTCCAGTTCTGTCACTCATTAACCCTGTGGTTTTGGTTATCATCTCCAAACCTTGAATTTTTCATTGTAAAATGGAGAGCTTAGGTTTCAATTCAAAGGGATTGTTGTAGGGAGTAAATGAAATAATGAATATAAATATATAACATAGTGCTGGCACATAATTAGCCCTCAGGGATAGTTCATTGTTGGTTGTATTATAATTGTTGGTTGTTGGTGGTCCAGTATTATTTCAAAGTGATGAAATCTAAGTTTCTATATATCTTTCTGAGTTGCACTACAGAAAGTCTCAAATGTAAGAGATGATCATAATTTCCATTGGTATAGAACTTTAAATAATCCTATCACAGAGATTATTTTCATTTTTTTCCATCAAAAAAATTTTTTAACCAAATATACCCAACAGCCTATTGAATATTTTGTAGGAGCTTAAAAGAAAAAACATCTAGTTTGGACCGTTGAAGAACATAAAACCTAGTCAGGGAAAATGATCGTCTACACATAAAACTATTAAAGAAAAATAGACTATGCTGTTTCATATATATTCACTAGAGTACAGACTCATTGAGGACAGTGAAAGAGTCTTAGACACATCTTCAACTCCTCCACTGGTACTTTACAAGCAGAAGAAACTCCATAAATACTGTTTGGATGAAGAAATGGAAGGAATGTCAGAATAAAAAATGAAATTTCTTCCAAATTGTCCTTAACTTCCTCAGTGTCCTATTGAAATCAATTCTATATGTTTGTCCTTCAATAAGCACAGTAAAAATACTGCCTAATTTATGACATTTATATAGCCCCCAAATTTATGCAAAGTATTTTAATTTATATTATCATATCTCATGATAATATCAGCCTTACTCTCTTGAGAGCTCAGCAGTTTAATTGCTGTGGCTGTATCCTAGGTCTTGGCCTTAGTGTGTTTCTCAGCCTAGGATGTTCCTCAGTCCTTAAATGAACTTGATCCTATAAGAATATACTTTAATAGCACCAGGTCAATTTTATCATATATATGATTGTTATGGATATAAAATCCTTCAGAATCTGCGTCTGGTGACGCAGAATTACAGAACTAGGTAGGGCCTCAAGAATCAGTTTAGTCTTTTCTTGTTGTCTTATGAGCAGATATAGTCTGAAGTGTGAAGAGAATTTCACAAATTCTCTCTTGGCAAATAGCTGACCACATCAGAAGTAGAAGTTGATTACTCTTTCATTGTCTCATGATATAAATCATTGCAAAAGGAAGACGACTTAAGTCTAACTCAAATTAGTCAGACTTTTTTTGTCTCTGTGAAAGTATTTCAAGTGTAAGACCATATATATTTTTTAGCCCTTCATTTTTAAACCCAGTTATCTAGTGAGCACATGATTTAGTTAGCCAATATGGAAAGAAGTGAAGTAATGTGGCTGACCTCTCTTCACCAGTCGTTTCTTTTGTCCAAACTGAATCCTTTTTTCTTTAATTTCACTTTAACATGTAATATACATTGAGATAATCATCTTAATTTTGAAGAAATTCTGCAGCTATCATTAAGTGAAAATAAATATTATCAAGCACTGTAGTTATCTATCAGGAGCTTTTATTTTCATTTGACTCATTCAATATATTTGGAGACCCAATTAATCATGGAACAAGCTTTATATCCTGGATGTGTGATATAGCTCCTTGTAGTTGTGGACAGTGAGGCTCATACGCCTTTTAGACATAAACATGTAAGAGATGGCCAATAAATATTGAGAATGTTGGTAGCTGCCTGCTAAGACTTTGAAAAACCACTAGCTATAATTTATGCACTTTGTCTAGTGAACCATCTTCATATAATTTGAATGCTTCTAGAATTCTTTTTATAAAATTGCTTTAATAATAAATACATAAAATGAGAGATGAGTAAGTCAACCAGCAGTAATTATATTCAAGGCTGGAATTAAGGACTGTAGTCAATTATGTAATCATTGGTGAACTGTGAAGCAGAAGTTAAAATTTGTTTCAACACTTTCTGAAATCAGGGACATTTACCAGGTCAAGTTTGGATAAAAATAGACTATCATCATCTGTAAGTTTCTAAAGGTCATTTACCATATTTTATCCATTGCTTTATATTCTCATTTTAGCATGCAGTAGACATTAAACAAATTTGTATTAACCCTAACCATCACTGTCTTTAGAACAGTGAATTATTTGCTACTCATTCCTTGAAATCTGGAATGGCAAACTTTCAAGGAATCCTCTGTTTGTCTTACATGAACAACTCGGTTGAACTACTTGGGTTACTTATGTGGTTACTTTGTACTTGCTAAATTTCCTATAAAGTTTCCAGAAGCCAGGTTGGCTGATTGTGCTACATTTGAGCCTTTCTACTTTGTTATATCGAGAAAAATGGCCTATTTGAGTAGAAAATTACAAATCTTAGACTGATTTTACGCTCCAAATCAAGAGAAGTATGATGCTCTCAAAAATGCCTGGCCACTGGGAGCAGTTGTTGCAAGGGTCTCATCAGTATCAACAAACATAAAGGAGATCCTTGTTAGTGCGAAATCCAAGAGGAAATTAGTAAAAAAAAAAAAAAAAAATTGGTGGAGACCCTCTTAATATGCCATAGTCTGTGATAGGTGACTCAGGGAAACAGTTTATAAAAAGTTAGTTTAAGGGACCAGTGCTGTGGCATAATGAGTAAAACCACCACATGCAGTGCCAGCATCCCATATGAGTGCCTGTTTGAGTCCTGACTGTTCCACTTCTGATCCAGTGCTCAGCTATGGCCTGGGAAAGTAGTAGAAGATGACCCCTTCTTGGGCCCCTGAACACAAGGGGAGACCCTTTGGGAGACCCCAAAGAAGGTCCTGGCTCCTGGCTTCAGATAAACACAGCTCTGGCCATGGCGGCCATTTGGGGAATGAACCAGCAAATGGAAGACTTTCTCTTTCTACCTCTGCCTCTCTGTAGCTCTGCCTTTCAAATAAAAAAAAAATCTTAAAAAAAGAAGTTTGTTTAAAAGTTTAACTTATTCACTGTATTTATTTGAGTGGCTTAGAGCCAGAGAAAGAGAAAAAGGTGGTCACAGAACTCCCATCTGTTGGTTCACTCTCCAAATGCTGACAATAGCTGGTGCTGGGCCAGGCCAAATCTGGGAGCCAAGAACTCAATCCAGGTCTCCCACATGGGTGTCAGTGACCCAACTACTAGAATCATCATCGTTTGCCTCACTGGATCTGCATTAGAAGGAAGCTGGAATAGGGAGCAGAGCTGAGACTCAAACCCAGGCACACTGATATGGAATGTGGCATCCCAAACAGCATCTTTACCATTACACCAAATGCCCATATCAGATATCCAAATGTAAGGAAAAGAAAAGATTAATTTTATCATCAATAAACTCACTCTTCTTAGACAAAGGAGATGGCTAGGCCTGGTGTTCTCCAATCCTTTGTCCATATTCCTAAGGTAAAATAAATTAAAGAACTATAGAAGTTGCATTCCCTGAGAAATGATTTAAGCAACCTTTGATGCTTCTGTCCCAATAACACTCATCTCATTCATAAGCTTCTATAATGTCTCCTTGCAATATTGCACTGACATACGGACTTGTTTTCTGCTGAGGAAGCCCTGACATGTGATTTATTCCATGGGTATATACCCAGCCTCAAAAACAAGCACCTTCCCCCAGCCTTTTCCAGAAGGGTCGAAATTTCTTGCTGTTATCCTTTTTTGCTTGACACCACTCCTCTAGATAAAAGTTTCTAGTTATGGCTAACTTACCACTTATAAGAACCAGCCCAATAAACCCTGAATTCAAAAATGGAAACTCCTGCTTAGAAATGTTCTCCATGGACAAAATGAAATTGGCTTGACAGGTCGAATATGAGCTCCCTCTACTAGGAACAGTAGGCTCACAGTTTGGTGCCCTCTATACAGGAATCCAACAGTATCAGTTCTATACATTTTATGGACTCACCGGAAAGTACTTCTTGAAAACTAAGGTTTTGTTCTATAAGGCTGAATTTTATGTTTCTCATAGTTAAGGAACCAGACAAACTAAACTGGATGGTTATTAACACAATTTCTATAAAAGAGACATGACTTTTAAAGTTCCCATCTCTCTAGATTCATGATATTCCATTCTTTATTTGCTGATAAGAATATTTTTGAGCATTTCCTATTCTTTCACTTGATTTGAAAGACTTTCAGGTAGCAAAACAAGTCTAGTAAAATAGGAAGGAACAATCTTAAAGGGATTGTATTTAAGCTACCTCTCATATAATCAGTACATCTTCAATTCAGTCTAAAGGTTTTATCTGGTATGGTTGATGCAAGGTGTTATAAGATATAAATTCCCTGTCTTAGAAAACAGCACCACCTATATGAATTACTTTTAAATTGGTTGCACATTAGAATCACTTTGAGAGCATTAACAAATACTAACGCCCATGCCTTACCCAAGATATCCTTATGTAATTTATGTGGGTCAATGCAATCCCATTAGTATTATTTTTTCCAGTTCCCCAGGTGATTTTAATTGGTGCCCAGAATCATGACACTTATGCTTAGATTTATAATCTGTTTCTGATAATCTTTTAAATGTATTTAGCTTTACAATGTTCTGTTAAGATAATTTTCCCTGAAGGACTGAAGAGTAAGATTGATGATGAACTCCACATTTCCTACCTGAAACCATTGAGGAATGGATTGGCCATCACTTCCCACTGGGCCACTATTTTAGATATAGAAAAATTAACCTAAAAGGGATATTTATCATTAAATGTGCTCATGAACTAAACTTGCTGGTGCTAAATGGTAGATATAAATCCAGAGGAAATATTACCCTTGTCCCTAGATCAAATATTCTCATTTATCATGTATCATGTGAAGACATATTAAGAAATTTTTGCCATAGTTAGTCAGGGAAAAGGTTTATTTCCCCTCTTCTTCTTTTAACAGATTAATGATGACTTAAACTGGGTCTGTTCTTGATCTTATACCATTTCATTTGACGAGGAGGGTCAGGAAGTTGAATGAATCCTGTGCAACACATGAAATAAAAAATGAAGGCTCATTGTGGGTTTTGCAAATTTTAAATCTTCCTATGATAGGGAGTTCTGATTCTGCCAAGATGGAGTAGTTTCATTTCTCCCAGGCTCTGTTCCCCACACACACACACACAAAAAAAAAAAAAACAGAAAGCCCTAAACAACACATCACGCAAGCATAGCAATTCTCAGAATGTGAGGAAGAAAAAATCTGGCTTCAAAGGACCTTATGACTTGAGGACCAATATGTTGGTGAGCTCTCTGGGTCTCCTTGTTGCCTTCCACACATCTCAGAGGGCTCAATGCAGAAACCTACAACCCAGACATGCCATTGTCACTGACCAAAATGCCCCAAAGGAAAGCATGCATATTCCAAACCAAAGGATCATGAACTAAAACCATGTGAAGTCCTACACTACTTTAGCCATACACCAAGGGAAAACAAACATACCTTTTACCCCTGTAGTTTCAGTCATGGAGTAGGAAGTTTATCTTCCACTCCAGTCCTCTGCCCACATGAAAAACAGTCAGCACTCTGATTCCCCACATCTGATTAGTGTTTGAGGAGCTCAGCAGGGAAATGAAGATCCTTTGCCTATTAAAAATAGGCAGTGATTGACTTTCTCCACTAGGGAAGTAACAGTGGAGCCCTGTGGTCAGCTGAGGCTCCATCCCACCTAACATAAACAAGGTTGAACAAGGAAGTGCCAGATGAGGTTAAAAGGTGTTCCAGGTCAACCATACTCCATATATCAGCAAAATTCAGCAGGAAATGAACCTCTATAGGTACCTAGCACCAAGGAAGCGGAAGTAAGTGGTAGAAAGCAAGGTAATTATCTACTTGCCCCCTCCTCTGGTATCAGCAGAACCCAGTGCGGAGCTGAACTTCCACCCCTACTGGCATCAAAAGGGCAGAACGGCTAGTAGGAGCAAGGATCACTGGAACTGCGCTTCTTCTTACCTGGTATTAGAAGGCCCTGTGTGGAGCCAAGCTGCCCTCTGTACCCTGCAGCAAGTAGTGTGAACCTGTTCCCACCTTTGCCAGGAGTGGTAGAGGAGACCCTGCAAGAAGCTGAGCATATACAACCACCCAGACCTTGAGGTGCACCTTAGCAGAAGTATGACCTGCACATGGAGAAAAAAAAATCCTGATTAAATAGGAACCAGAGTGTCATAATGTCATAATATAATATGATTATAATATAATATAATATAATAAAAAATATCTGGGATAAATAGACATTTACTCATTCTATTAAGAACCAGTGGTACCAACATGAGTCAGATGTTGGGACAATCTGATGACTTTAAAGCAGCCATCATAGAAATGTTTCAATGGGCAATCATAAATTCTCTAAAAAAATACATAGAAAATCTCAGCAAAGAATTGCAAATTGTTTGACTTCTAATAATAATTTTAATAACAATCAAATGGAAATCCTAGAAATGGAAAATACAATAACCAAAAAAAGTTCATTGAATATGCACATTAGTAGATTGGGGATGACAGAGTATAGAGTCAGTAAACTTGAAGACATCATTAAAAACTTACCCCATCTGACCAACAGTGAGAAAATAGATGAAAATGAAATAAATAAGACCTCCAGGACCTATGGGACTATAACAAAAGAGTTAATGCTGGTCTGACTGGAACCTTAGAAGAAGGGACTGAGTAGAAGTGGAAAAAGATTCAAAGACATAATGGCCAAAAACTACCCAAATTTGGTGAAAGACATGAACCTGAAGAACCAAGAATCTGAGAAAACTGCAAAAAGATTATACTCAAATACTTCTGTACATCATAATTAAGCTTCTGAAAACTGAATAAAGCAGCCAGAAAGAGGTAACATATTACTTATAAGAAAATACCAATTTTGCATCTAAAACCATGAAGGCCAGAAAAATGGTGACATGGCATTTCACAAATATTAGAAGAAAAGAACTGAACTGCAAATTCTATATCTGTTTTTTAAAAAAAATGCCATTGAAAATGAAGGAGAAATAAAAGACATTTCAGAAAAAGGAAAACTAAAAGAATTTGTTGTTAGCAAATCTACTATTAAAGAATGGCTAAAGAAAATTCTCCAAAAGGGAAGACACTATTAACAAAAGGCTTAGAACTTACAGAAGTAATGGATAAAAGTAAGTATATAAATAATTCTACTTCTCATGAGGTTTTTGTATTTGGCGAAAACAGCGAAAATTGACACCATCTAATGTACTCAATTTTATGTGGAAGAAATATATAAAATAGTTATGTATTTTTTAGATGTGGGAGATAAAGGGATCTAATGGGAGTAAACTCTCTAAACTTCACTCAAAGTAGTAAAGTGTTGGTATCAGCCTACTGTGATAAGTCACATGTGCATGTTGTTATACCTTGACCATCACGACTGAAACTGAAGAATATGTAAATTAAAACATTTTAGAATACTAAAAGTATGCGCAAATATCCCACAGGAACATAAGAGCAAAACAGAGATATATGAAACAGAGCAAATAATCTGAAAACAAATCTTTTGTACTGTTTGCTGTCTTAAAAATGTATCAGGTATCTATATGTGGGTAGCTGCACTTGACAAAAAGATCCAGTCATAAAGAAGATTCTGGGACCAATGTTGTTATGCAGTGGGTTAAGCTACTTACTTGTGCCACCATCCTGTATCTGGAGTTCCACTTCCATTCCTGGTTGCTTAACTTCCAATCCAGCTTCCTGTCAATGCACCTGAGAAGACCGCAGATGATAGCCCAAGTTCTTGGGTCCCTGCCACCCATATGGGATACCACAATGGCTTTTCTGGCTCCTGCCTTCATCCTGGCCAAGGCATGGCTGTTGCAGCCATTAGGGGAGTCAACCAGTGGATAGAAAAATTTCTCTCTGTATCACTCTGCCTTTCAGATAAATAAATCTTTAAGAGAAGAAGAATATGAGACATTATTACCTAGGGAATAAACTCAGTGAGTATACAGAAGACTTATTTAAAGGAAAAGGTTATAATAAGCCCTAATTGTTTTTTCTGCTCTCAGATTATGGCCTTCATTTTGGTCAATTTTTGGTTATTCATATAATTAATATAGTCTGGTCCCATCTGGTTCAATTAGAGTTATGTCTTTAAGAAAATTTTCCAAGGCCGGCGCTTCAGCATGGTGGGGGAAGCAGCCGCCTGCAGTGCCAGCATCCCATATAGGTACCAGTTGGAGTCCCTGCTGTTCCACTTCTGATCCATCTATCTCCTGTGGCCCAAGAAAGCAGTGAAAGATGTCCCGAGTCCTTCGGCCACTGTACCCACGTCGGAGACCCAGAGGAAGCTTGTGGCTCCTAGCTTCATATTGGCACAGCTCTGACCATTGCTGCCAGTTGGGGAGTGAACCAGCAGATGGAAGACCTCTCTCCCTGTCTCTGCCTTTGCCACTCTGTAAATCTGCCTTTCAAATAAATAAATAAATAAAAAACCAAGAAAATTTTCCTTTTACTCTTTTAAAATTATAGGATCATTAGCTTATTTAAAAAGCCACATATATGGAAATGTTTTAAATATCTTTAGTATAAAACAATAAAGTATATGCATAAGTAAATTAAAATATATTAATAAATCAAAAGTTGGGCTTCTGAGGATAACATTGTAATGAGAGAAGAGATATTAAGGCATGTTTGTTTTTCTGACATTGATCCCTACTAAATTTTTAGCATCTGGTAACAAAAAAAAAGATTATTCAAAATAATGAATAATTAGTATTATTTATCATATTTTTCTTCTACTAACTTTGTCTACTTTGTAGACATTTTTAAATAAGCATGCATCAGTTATATACTCAGATAAAAATGCCAGGTTTCTGGGGCCAGCACTGTGGCGCAGCTGTTTAAAGCCCTGGCCTGAAGCACAGACATCCCATATGGGTGCCAGTGCTAGTCCCAGCTGCTTCACTTCCTATCCAGCATATCTGCTATGGCCTGGGAAAGCAGTAGAAGATGGCCCAAGTCCTTGGGTCCCTGTACCCACATGGGAGACCTGGAAGAAGCTCCTGGCTCCTGACTTTGGATCGGCACAGCTCCGGCTTTTGTGGTCATCTGGGGAGTGAACCAGTGAACGGAAGACCTCTCTCTGTCTCTACCTCCCTCTGTAACTCTTTTTTCAAATAAATAAAATAAATTTTAAAAATTCCAAGTTTCTATTATGTAATGTCCATTAGCAACTTTTTAGAATTTCCTCATGTATCTGCTCCTAAAAAAACATACAGTTCTAGGACGTGGGCAAATAATAGATAATAACTCCACAGAGAATACTGAAGGAAAAAATTATTTGAATAATTTTTATGAGGAAAATGTATCATTAAAGCTAGAAATTATTAAAACTACAGAAAATAACACATTCATAGAGGACATTGAAAGGAAATACATATTTAAATTATTTTCATGAGGAGAATATAACATGGAACATAGATAACTGGAGCTCTAAAGAACTAAAACTACAGATAACCTTCATTTATATATATTAATGCAAAAATATCAAATTAAATACCAGCAAAGAAAGTTAAACAGCAACAATAGAATAATATGACCTACCCAAATAACATTTTTTACACTAATTTAATTCAGGACATTAATAGGTTTAAGGAAAGAAAGCATACATTTTTGATGCTTAAGAGGCATTTGAAAATTCAACATCAATTTAAAACTTAAAAAAATCTTTCTGAAGTATTATTCAGTGAATTCATCCTTAAAATAATTATGTCTATGTGTTTCTGAATATCCATTTCTCAACTCAAAAATTAGTATTTTATGGGAAAATATTGCATAAATTCTCACTATGACAAGAATAAGAAAAGGATGTTTATCATTTCCGTTCCATGTATTCTTGTTTTAGAAACATTACCCAATGTAATCATAACATAACTTTGAGAATAATCATTACTAAAAAAGATAAAATATTTCTATATAAATGAATTATGGTAGTATAAATAAAGAGTTTTGAAAACATTAACTCAAACAATATTATTCCCTCAGTTGTCAAGATATAAATTTAATATAAAAATTATTTCAGATATTAAAAATCATTTGGTTTTAAAATACCTAGAAGGAAATATTTCAAAACCACCACTGAAAAAGTGAGAGAAGCCATGGGACCAGTGTTGTGGCACAGTGGGTTAAGCACCACCAGCAGTGCCGTCATCCGATATGGGCACTGGTTCAAGTCCCTGCTGCTCCACTTCCTCTCCAGCTCCCCACTAATGTGCCTGGGAAAGCAGCCAAAGATGGCCCAAGTGCTTGGGCCCCTACCCCAACATGGGAGATAGATGGAGTTCCTGACTCCTGGCTTCAGCCTGGCCCAGTCCTGGCCTTTGTGGCCATTTGAGAGTCAAACGGTGGATGAAAGACTTCTGTTTCTCTCTGTCTCTCTCTCTTCCTCTCTCTTTCTCTCTATAACTCTGCCTTCCAAATAAATAAATAAATTCTCTTTTAAAAAAAAGTGAGAAACCAGAAATAAAATGAACAATCGATATGCAAAACCTATACATAAAAATATTAAAACACTAATGAAAATTAAAAAAAAAACTTGGTTAGACAGATAGCTTATATTATTGGAATGGGTAATTTGATCCATTTGGTTTATATCACTCAATTTAATATACAAAGTATATATTATAAAAAAATGAAATCCCAACTAAAATTCTGACTTTTTCTATGAAGCTAGAACATTTAATTCTCAAAATATACAGCAAATACTTAAGAAAATGCTGGAAAAGTATCTTAAATCATGTTATAATTCACTATAATTAAACAATGTAATGTTAATTCAAGAACAAATAGATTAAGTAAGAGTCTAGAGAGCACAAAATTAGAACAAGTATATGTGGCTTTTTGATATATATAGAGAGATGATGTCTCAAATTGCTGGGAAAAAAGATACTTTTTAATATTTATTTTATTTATTTGAAAGAGTTACATAGTGGGAGAGACATGGAGAGATCCATTGGTCTATTGCATCCATTGGTTTACTCCCCAGGTGGCCACAAATGGCCAGAGCTTAACCAGGAGGAAGCCAGGAGCCAGGAGCTTCATTCAGGTCTCCCATATAGGTGGCAGGAGCTCAAGCACTTCGGCCATATTCTGTTATTTTTCCCAGGCCTTTGGTAGGGAGCTGGATCAGAAGTGGAGCAGCTTGGACACCAACCAGCACCCAAATGTGATGCCGGCATTTCAAGTGGCAGCTTTACACACTATGCCACAATGCTGGCCCCAAAAGATACATTATTAAATAAATGATCATAGGACAATTGGGTAGCTATTTAGAAAAATACACAATTGATTCTGAACTCCTCACTTATTAAACAGCAATAAAAAAATTTATGTATGTCAGACATCTAAATATAAAAAAACAATACTACATGTAAAGATACTTCAAAAATCATGGAAAATTGAATTCATTGATAAGTTTACTTAGGTGCAAAAACATTTTGAAATCCACACATAATTTTTTCACAATATACATTTTCCACAAACTATGTAAAGGTCCTTGATATGCATAGGCAGAGCCAAAACCTAGGAACTCAATCCTGGTCTCCCATGAAGATGGAAGGAAAGCAATTACTGGAGCCATCATG
This sequence comes from Lepus europaeus, assembly GCF_033115175.1. Lineage (NCBI taxonomy): Eukaryota > Metazoa > Chordata > Mammalia > Lagomorpha > Leporidae > Lepus > Lepus europaeus. The sequence continues at coordinate 51,801,471 of NC_084843.1, forward strand.
ACCGCTTCTTCATGTCTGCCTTAGTAGGAAGATGGAAAATGGATCCAGAACTAAAACCCAGGCACCGATGGATGCAGGTGTCCCAAGTGGTATCTTAACCACTAGGACAAATGCTCTCCTACATTCTTTTTAAAAATTCTATGTTCTTTGTATTCGCATGTTAACTTTAGAGTCATTTTGACAAGTTCTTCAGAGACAGTTTCTTCTGCTGAAATTTTAACAGGAAATACATGGAATCTATAAAGAAATTTGGAAAGAATCAATACCTTGACAATATTCAGTCTTCTAGTTCATGGGCATTGATTTTTCTCAAATTGTTTGTTTTATTTAATGTTATTCAAAAGTGTTTCATCATTTTTAATGTATAGGTATTATGCATACTGTTAAATTTGTCTCTGAGCACATTAAGGTTTTTAATACATGGTAATTGTTCACTTCCAGTATCTAGAAACAACTGATTTTGCTCTACTGCTTTGTATCATGGGATGTCTTAGTGTGAGATATCTGACTAGTGAGAATAGGTTTTGTTTTTAGTTTTTTTGTAGAGTCCTTACAAATTTGGACAAGTAAATACTTAATGACACTCAATAAATAAAAATAGTTAACCAAAAAAATACAAGTAGTTTTGTGTCTTCCTTTCTGATATGTATGTTTTATTTCTTTTCCTTGCTTTCGTTTATAGGTTGTGACTTTAAACACAGTGCAAAAATAATTGGAAACAGATATTCTTGCTTTTTTCCTAGTCTTCCTAGGAAATTATACAGTCTTTCATCTTAAGTACTGTTTTAGCTAAAGTTTTCTTCTTTTGCTGAGAATTTTTAGATTGAATAGATCATTCATTTTGCAAAAATACTTTTACTATATATCTATTGAAATGACCATATTTTTCCTCTGTTATGTTCTATATTGAGGGTTACATTCATTGAGTTTGGAATGTTCAACTAACCTTATAATCCACTTGGTCGTCATGTATTAATACCACTTGGTTGTCATGTATTATCTGTTTTTTATATTGCTTGACTTAATTTTTTGAATATTTAGTTAAGGATTTTTGCATCCAGTTTTATGAAGGATACTAGTCTTTAGTTTTATCTTTATAAAGAATGTTTATTCATTTTCATCTACTTGAAAGGTAGAATGAGAGAGAGACAGAGAGACAGAGAGACAGAGAGAGAGAGAGGGAAACATATCTTTCATCTTCTGTCTCATTCCCTAAATGCCCACAATGGCCAGGGATGAGCCAGACCAAACTAAAGCCAGGAACAAGGGACACTATCTGGGTAACAAAAGCCCAATCACTATTTGTCTCCTTTATTTTCTAAAAGAGTTTATGTAGGTTTGGTGTTACTTTTTTCCTTCCATATTCAATAAAATTTTCCTATGAAGCCACCTGGCCCTGAGCTTTTTTTTTTTTTAATTTTATTTAAGATTACGAATTTCAAGTATTTCATACATATGGATTCAGGAACATAGTGATACTTCCCACCCAACCCTTGCTCCCACCAATACTCCAACTATTCTTCCTCATCCCTCTCCTATTCCCACTCTTAATTGTTACAAATATCTATTTTCAGTTAATCTTATAAGATTAACCCTACCGTAAGAAAAGAGTTCAACAAGTGATATGAAGAAAAAAACACTGTTCCTCAACAGTCGAGACAAGGGCTGTAAATAGTCATCAAATCTCAAAATGTCACTTTCACTACTATACATTTTCTATTAGTTACCTCAGATCAAGGAGACATATGGTATCTGTCTTTATGGGACTAGCTTATAATGGTTTCCAGTTGCATCTATTTTGTTGCAAAAGCCAGGATTTCTTTTCTTTTCTTTTCTTTTCTTTTCTTTTCTCTTCTCTTCTCTTCTCTTCTCTTCTCTTCTCTTCTCTTCTCTTCTCTTCTCTTCTCTTCTCCTCTCCTCTCCTCTCTTCTCTTCTCCTCTCCTCTCCTCTCCTCTCCTCTCCTCTCCTCTCCTCTCCTCTCCTCTCCTCTCCTCTCCTCTTTTTTTCTTTTAACCACTGGGTAGTACTCCATAGTGTATATATACCATAATTTCTTTACCCAGTCTTCAGTTGGTGGATGTCTTGGTTGCTTTTGTATCTTAGCTATTATGAATTGAGCTGCGATAAACATAGGGGTTCAGATCACTCTTTCATATGCTGATTTCATTTTGTTTGGATAAATTCCTAGGAGTGGCATAACTGGATCATATGGTAGATCTGTATTCAAACTGCTGAGGTATCTCCATACCGTCTTCTACAATGGCTACATTCCCACCAACAGAGGAATACCTTTTTCCCCATATCCTTGCCAGGATTAATTGTTTGTTGATTTCTGTTTGAAAGCCATTTTAACTGGGGTAAGGTGAAACCTCATGGTGGTTTTGATTTGCATTTCCCTAATGGTTAGTGATCCTGAGCATTTTTTCATGTGTCTGTTGGCTGTTTGAATGTCCTCTTTGAAAAAATGCCTGTTAAGTCTTTTGCCCATTTCTTAACTCAATTGTTTGTTTTGTTGTTGTTGAGTTTCTTGAGTTTTTTATACATTCTGGATGTTGATTTTTTATCAGTTTCATAGTTGGCAAATATTTTGTCCCATTCTGTCAATTTCCTATGCACTTTGCTTTTTCAGTACAATGTAATATCATTTGTCAATTTTGGCTTTGATTGCCTGTGCTTCTGGAGTCTTTCCCAATAAGCCCCTATCTTTACCAATGTCTTGCAAAGTTTCCCTAAAGTTCTCTAGTAATTTGATGGCATCAGGTCATAGATTTTGTTCCTTGATCCATTTTGAATGGATTTTTATGAAAGGTGTAAGGAGGGGTCCTGTTTCATACTTCTGGATGTGGAGATCCAGTTTCTCCAGTACCATTTATTAAAGAGACTGTCCTTACTCCAGGGATTGTTTTTAGCTCCTTTGTCAAAGATAACTTAGCTGTAGATGCATGGAATGCTTTCTGAAATTTCTGTTCTGTTCCATTGGTCTACACGTCTATTTTTTGCCATTACTAGGTTGTTTTGATTACAATTGCCCTGTTGTATGTCTTTTCAAAATCAAAGACAAGGTAGAAAGTTCTAATGAAAATTAATATCATTTCAAGTCATGCCACCTGGATATAACAATATTCTTATATTGTATAACTTTTCAGAATTTTGTTTTTGCATACATACTTATATATGTGGATATGTCAAAAAGTTGATGGAGGGGTTAAGACACACATCCCACATCAGAGTGCCTGGGTCTGATTCCTAACTTCAGCTCCTGAGTCTAGCTTCCTGCTAGTGCAAACCATGGAAAACAACAGCAATTGGGCTCCTGCCAACCCCATGGGAGACCAGGGAGTTTTCCCACTCTTGGTTTCTGCTCAGGCCATTGCAGGCATTTGGAAAATAAATCAATGGATGGGAGTGCTTTTTTTCTCTCTTTCCTCTGTCTCTCTGCTCTTCAAATAAATAGAGTTGGAAAAATCTTTGTGGGAAAAAATAAATTAGAAAATATCTTATTATAGTACAAAAGAAAGATAAAGACATGCACAAAATTTTTGCTAGATATTTTCTTTCCCTCTCCAAAATTAAAAAAAAAAATTTACATGGTCACCAGCAATATACCTTTGACTCTACCACTGTTACCTTTTAAGAGTATGCTGTAAGCTTTTGAACTTTTGCAGCTGAAATAGGTAAAAATTTATACATTAATAAAATTTTAATTTATATTTAACTTAGTGGGATCAAATTAAGCCTCTTTCATATGTAGAAGTCACTTGCATTTCTTTTTCTGGTGAACTGCTACTATCTGCATCACACTTTTGTTATTTTTATAATTTGTTTCTAGTTACTGTTTTTATGCTTGGGATTTTTTACCCTGTGGAAAAACTGTGAGCATTATTCCCAGGGTATTATTTGTCTCTTTCTTTTTTTTTTTTGTGATAGTTTTAGCAGACATTTTTGATCAGCATTTTGAATGTGCATCTTTAATAGAATATCTTGTAAAGGCAAAAAAGACCTGAAACAAAATTTTAAATCTTACTCAAAGTTGGTTAATATATTAAAATTCATGTTTTGTAGCTATTTTATACCTATCAGAGAATGAATTAAATGTACTAATCAATAAGTATAAAATATATAAAATATAAAATATCCACTATAAACACAACATAAAAGACTTTAAGAAAAGTACTATAATGTTAAAATTGAACTAGAAATAATAATGTAGACTCAGTATTTTAATATACTCATATTTATATTTATATATACTTGTCAAATATACACAAAGGGATTTTAAAAGTATCTGAGTATTGAGATTTAAGTGTCAAAAGTTACAATTACTTTGATTGTTTGAGTGTTTGAGTATAAAAGATTTGAATATTAAAAGGCAAAATTAATTGTCAAATATTTAACAAGTAGTCCATTGTGATTCTCAAAGTGAGAAAGGTTAGATTGGAAACATCTAATGCATGGAATAGTCTTATAATTTGTTGTCAATATGGTAAATTTTTGAGAGTGAATGGGAGCTCAATAATGTGCATGCAGAGGAAAAAGACATAATCAGGACTGTCCTAGACAAACTATATATATATATATATATAAAATTATTTTATATAATATCAATATATAAGATTAATATATATGTGTGTATTCATATTCTTACACCAATTCTTTTTTTTTAATTTGAAAGATAGAGTTAGACAGTGAGAGACACAGAGAAAGGTCTTCCTTCCCTTGGTTCACCCCCTTGATGGCCACTATGGTCAGCGCACTGTGCCATTCCAAAGCCAGGAGTCAGGTGCTTTCTCCTGGCTCCCATGTGGGTTCAGGGCCCAAGCACCTGGGCCATCCTCCACTGCCTTCCTGGGCCACAGCAGGGAGCTGGAGTAGAAGAGGAACAACTGGGACTAGGACCCGGTGCCCATATGGGATGCCGGCGCCGCAGGCGGAGGATTAATCAAGTGAGCCATGGCACTGGCCCCACAACAGTTCTTTATTCTGACAGTTGGTAATTGAAAGGAAAGAGATGAGCTAAGTTTTGGAGGCAAAACAACTTTTCTACAAAAAAAGCCTCAGTTAATAAAAAGAAGAAAAATAATAGCATTGCAAAACCATAGTTTTCGGATACTCCAATGAAACAAATAATTCAGGAAAGCATTGTTTATAGAAGTTAAAACAATTAAATGTTTGCTTGAGTGCAGTTGTGAAAGGAAAACAACTTCTATCAGTAGAGAGGTCTGCTGGTCATAATTCAGCCAAGGACGGGGCGAGCATTTGGCCTCAAGGTTAACATGCTGCTGTAAGTAATGGCCACATCCCATATCAGAGAACCTAGCTTCGAGTTCTGGCTCTGCTACAAACTCCAGCTTCCTGCTAATGTGCATCCTGGGAGGCAGCAGATGATGATTCAAGTGGCTGAATCCCTGTCACACACATAGGGCATCCGGATTGAGTTCCTGGCTCCTGGCTTCAACTTGGCCCTGGCTATTGTGGGCATTTGGTGTATGAGGATGAGAGGTCTTTGTTGTCTGTGTGTCTGTCTTTTCCTCTGTCTCTCAAATAAATAAAATAATATTAAAATAATAATAAAAATAAAATAGAGTAATCAAACAGCATCTGTAACATTTGGGGTATACTGACATTGCATCCTTTACAATATGATGCAAAATGCAGTACCAAGCATCACCCATAAAATATTGTTATCCAAAATATTTACTGTTCATCTATCCAAGTTTTCAGACTAGCATTCCAGCTTTCCAGAAGTAGAGGATGAAGAAAAATAGTAAACAGGAAGAAACAACAGCATTCAGATATATTCAAGATGTAGGACAATCTGAGAAAACCTACTTGGTCTTTTTTTTTTTTTAATTTATTTGTATTTAGACAAGGCCATGGTCAAAGTGGAAGTTCTCTCCTCCCTTCAGAGAAAGGTTCCTCCTTCTTTAATGGCCCATTCTTTCTGCTGGGACCTCACTCATAGAGATCTTTCATTTAGGTTTGTTTGTTTGTTTGTTTGTTTTTTGCCACAGTGTCTTGGCTTTCCATGCCTGAAATACTCTCATGGGCTTTTTAGCCAGATCTGAATGCCTTAAGGGCTGATTCTGAGGCCAGAGTGCTCTTTAGGATATCTATCATTCTATGGGTCTGCTGTGTATCCCGATTCCCATGTTGGATCGTTCTCCCATTTTTATTCTATCAGTTAGTATTAACAGACACTAGTCTTGTTTATGTGATCCCTTTGACACTTAATCCTATCTTTATGATCAATTATGAACTGAAACTGATCACTTGGACTAGTTAGATGGCATTGGTACATGCAACCTTGATGGGACTGAATTGGAATCCCCTGGCATGTTTCTAACTCTACCATATAAGATCGGAGTTGGTGAATTCAAGAGGCTTCCATAGCCTTGGCAGCTCATGACAAGAGCCTCGGGTGATTACTGACGTCATTAATAAGAGTGTCAGTTGTTAAATCAACAACAGGAATCACTGTGTACTTACTCCCCATGTAGGATCTCTGTCCTTAATGTGTTGTAATATGTGAATTAATGGTATAACTAGTATTCAAACAGTACTTTATATTTTGTGTTTCTGTGTGGGTGCAAACTGTTGAAATCTTTACTTAGTATATACTAAATTGATCTTCTGTATATAAAGATAATTGAAAATGAATCTCAATGAAGAGTGGGATGGGAGAGGGAGTGGGAGATGGGATGGTTGTGGGTGGGAGGGTGGTTATGTGGGGAAAAAGCTACTGTAATCCAAAAGCTGTACTTTGGAAATTTATATTTATTAAATAAAAGTTAAAAAAAGAAAGTCAATAGAAAAATGGAAATTTCTTTTACACTACCAAACTGTATATATAGTTAGCTCGAACATCCAAATCATTTTTAATAATCTTGCCATTTAAATCTTTTATGATTAATTGATCTGTTTATTTGTTATCCTTCACCACCTGTGAAAAGTTTTGAATATCCATTTGTGCTAATGTGTTTTTATGTTGCTTTTCTCATATTCATTCATATTTTGCTATATCCATTTTCAACAATTCCAGGAAGACTTTAGATATTTTAATAAATAAAGGATAGAATAACTGAAAAAAAGATTTATTTGTATTTATTTGAAAGATTTACATAAAGAGGTAGAGAGAGACAGAACCATCCAGAACCACTATTTTAGATTGGTCTGAAACTCCATATTTTTTATAGATTTTTTTGTTTATTTGAAAAGCAGAGTTAAAAAGAGGCAATAATAGAGGCAGAGAAAATGAGAGATCTTCCATCCCCTGTTTCACGCTCCAGATGGCTCCAACAGCTGGAGTTGAGCCAATCTAAAGCCAAGATCCAAGAGCTTCTTTCAGGTCTCCCAAGTGGGTACAGGAACCCATGGACGTGAGCCATCCCCTGCTGCTTTCCCAGGTGCATTTGCATGGAGCTGGATTGGAAGTGGAGCAACCAGGACTCGAACCAGTGCCCATATGGGATGCTGGTGCTATAGGCCGGGGCTTTAACCCACTGCACCAAAGCTTCCATAGCCTAGGAAGCTCATGTAAAGAGCCTCAGGTGATCACTGACATCATACATAAGAGTGTTAATTGTTAAATTAACAACAGGAATCACTGTACACTAACTTCCCCATGCAGGACTTCTGTCCTCAAAGAGTTGTATTCTGAGAATTAAATCTCAAAGATTTATTTTGTTTTAGTGTATTAAGTGGTAGGTATTCTTATATCTCATAAGTTTTAGTATGCCTAAGTGTCCAACTTCATTGCTGGTTTTCTTACGTGCTTCCTTAAATAATGATAAAACTTGTTCTCAAAGACTTACTGTTTTTTAATGTATTAAGTGGCAGATATTCTTATGTCGCATAAGTTTTAGTAATGCCAAAGTGTCCAGCTCCATTGCTTGTTTTCTTAGGTGCTTCCTTAATTAATGATAAAACTTGTTCTCAAGGACTTGCTTTCTTTTAATGTATTAAGTGGAAGATATTCTTATGCCTCATACATTATAGTTATGTCTAAATGCTCGCAAAAGATGTATCATTCTTGAGTGCTTCTTTAATTAAGTTAAAAAAAAAAAGAAGTGAAATTAACTTGGAGATGCAATGACTTCGAACAACCTTGTCTTGACTGTTGAGGAAGTTTGTTTTTTTTCCATGCAAATTGTTGAACTCTAAGTAAAGAGTATAGAGTTGGCCTTCTGTTTATAAAGTTAATTGAAAATGGATCTTAGTGGAGAATCAGACTGGGAATGGGAGAGTGAAGAGGAAGAGCATGGGAGTATAGATGGGTGTATAGATGGGGGGGGTATGGTGGGAAGAATAACTATATTCCTCAAGCTGTACTTACAAAATGCATGAAATTTGTTTTCCTTGAATAAAAAGTTTCTTTGAAAAAAAAAAAGGTACTAAGGTAATACTAGGGATCCCTGTGGTGATCAAGGTACACGACAAGATACTGTTGTATATTTCATTGCATCAGTGTTAGTATCTAACTATGATTTTGCACCATTCATTTTATAGGTCATTAACACTGGGAGAAACTGATGAAGCACACATATAAACTCTTTGCATTATTTCTTATAACTTCATAATTGTGAATACACAATTATGACAAAATAAAAAGTTTAACTTAAAAGTTAAAAAGTCAATATAACTGAATACATAAATGAATTAAAGGCTGGGGAAACTATTCTAGATTTTAAAATACTACAGATAAAATGGGGAATGTAAATATAGCTATCACCTATTGCTAAATCTTGATGGTGGATATTCTTTTAGTTTAGTTGTCCTGTGTGTTTGAAATTTTTCATTATAAAAACATTGGAAAAATCAAATCAAAAGGTAGCATGTTAATTTTGTCTATTGAATTTTATTCTCATGATTACACAAGTACCTTACAGGACACACTATTTTTAGTGACTTGCTTTATTAATTTACTCGTATTTATAGATGATACAGCAATGGTCATATCTGGAAAAATAAAATATTCATTAAATCCATGGGAATTATTGCTTGATTTATTATACAGAGACGATGGTGGGGTATTTATTTTGGGTGACATAAAAAGGAATAGAAAGGTAAGTAAAATCCTTAAGTCTTCTATTCAGTTTTAATTGTACATAGCATCTGCAGTTCAAGCCTTCTAGTATGTTGAACTGAGAGCACTATAAGAATTATCATATTAGGCATCAACCTTGTTTGCTATTGCAATCTAATAGTTTCTCTAGTTAAGCTTGACCTGTGGTTATTAAAAGAATGCCTGACATCATCTACCCATTTTGCTCCTAAAAAAAATTAAATGATGGTATTTAAAACCAGTTTTTTGGCACAATTTCCTGATATGCAAGTTTTCATTATAGTTCTATTTCTTAAAACTTTGCTATTTATATTTCCCATCAATACTTTCAGGATATATATTTCACTCCAACTATAATGTGAAACTCTGTCTCAGTTATATGTTGTAGATTGTGAAATACTATACAACAAAAATAAATAGAAATAGAACTAGTGTTTGGCTTTACAATAAGAATCATACTGATGGTGATGATTTGAGAAAGGAGAAAGTTTTATCATGGATATGAACTTTAATGGTCTAATGGGACAAGGACTCTGTCCAATATATTTTTCATGAGCTCTTTGAGCATGAGTGAGCTGTGATTTGTAAGGTGAAACAAAATCCTGACCACAGAATAAAGGACACTTAAAATTTCTGACTTAATATCAATGGCTCCACAACAGATATCATCCTCATTAATCAGAAGCCATCAATTTTTTTTAAAGGACCAAATTGTAATTTAGACTCTGACCAGAGTGTCTCTGAAACAACTAGTCAACCCTCCCATTTAAGTTCAACAGAAGGCACAGAAAATACCTAAATGAAGTCATATGACTGCACACCATTAATACCCAATTTCTAAATATATCAACAGGCTCAATCTGACTTGCAGGTTGTAGTTTGCCAACACCTCTCATAGATGACCAGATTATTCATTTAGCGAAAGTCACCTGAAATAGAACTAAATTTGTAAAAGTGCAGAATTGAGGAAGTAAAAATAAATTCTTCAAAGGATATGCAGTTACTTATTGTTTCCAGTTTTGCTTTCTTTATCAACTAATTATTTGTAATTAGATGAAGATACAAAATATCAAAAAGTAGAAGCCAGTGTAGGACAAAGGAATCAACTAAACACAAGTAACTGGTTAGTGGATTCCCGTTGTTTTTACTCCACGCAAACCCGGCAAAGTAAACATGTTCTTCCTCTCAAAAGAGGGAAATTACATTCTTGAGTTTTTATAAAGGTCAATCACCAAGCAACAGAAGTTACTCTATGTTAAGGCCCCACATAGAACGTGAGAAAATAATATGAATGAGATGCTCTGTCCTCTGTGTACAGTATTGAAACAGATTGGTGCATTGTGAAGTGTTTGCTCACATCCGGCAGAGGCCACCTGCCTGATAACTAGATTCTAACACAAAATTCCATGAGGATTACAGGACTGGTGGAACACCCAGCTCAGAGTCTGGTCTAGACCTCTTCAAAAATAATTGTTAAGGACCTATACTGAGGGCCATGTATAATGTTGTTTAAGAGTATAGATTCCGGAGGCAGAAGGTTTGGGTAAGAACCCTGGTTGTATAATATGGGGCAAGTCACTTAATTTCTCTATACCTTAACTTTCCCATCCACAAAATAGGGATAATAATATCAACCTCTTAATATTACTTTGTGTAATAAATGAAAAATATGTATAAAGCACTTGAGTATGTATAAAATGTAAAAATATGTATAAAGCACTGGCTCTTGAGTTCACAAACTCCAACCTTATTTAGACAAGGCCATAATCAAAGTGGAAATTCTCTCCTCCCTTCAGAGAAAGGTACCTCTTTCTTTGATGGCCTGTTCTTTCCGCTGGGATCTCACTCATAGAGATCTTTCATTTAGGTCTTTTTTCTCCACAGTGTCTTGGCTTTCCATGCCTGAGAAACTCTCATGGGCTTATTAGCAGGATCCGAATGCCTTAAGGGCTGATTCTGAAGCCAGATTGCTGTATAGGGCATTTGCATTTTATGAGCCTGCTGTGTATCCCGTTCCCATGTTGGATCATTCTCTCCTTTATAATTCTATCGATTATTATTAGCAGAAACATAAATAAGATACTGGTCTTATTTATGTGATCCCTTTGACACTTAATCCTATCATTATGATCAACTATGAACTTAAACTGATCACTTTAACTAGTAAGATGGCATTGGTACCTGCCAAGGTAATGGGATTTGGAGTCCCATGGCACATTTCTAGCTCTACCATTAGGGGTAAGTCCAAGTGAGCATGTGCCAAACTGTACATCTCCAACCTCTCTTATTCCCACTCTTATTTTTCACAGGGATCAATTTTCAGTTGAATTTGAACACCTAAGAAGAATTGTGTGTTAATTAAAGAGTTCAACCAATGGTATTAAGTAGAAAAAGAAAATACTTGGAAGAGTAAAATAGTAAGCTGTTCCTCAAAAGTCAGGACAAGGGCTGATCAAGTCATTGTTTTTCATAGTGTCAAGAAGCTTAGATAGCCTTGACAGCTCATGACAAGAGCCTTGGGTGATTACTGACATCATAAATAAGAGTGTCAGTAGTGGGCTGGCGCTGTGGCTCATGTGGCTAATCCTCTGCCTGCAGCGCCAGCATCCCATATGGGCGCCAGGTTCTAGTCCCAGCTGCTCCTCTTCCAGTCCAGCTGTCTGCTCTGGCCCAGAAGGGCAGTGGAGGATGGCCCAAGTGAACGAACGGAAGAAAGACCTTTCTCTCTGTCTCTCTCTCTCTCACTGTCTAACTCTATCTGACAAATAAATAAATAAATAAAAAGAGTGTCAGTTGTTATATCAACAACAGGAGTCACTGTGCAATTACTCCCCATGTAGGATCTCTGTCCTTAATGTGTTGTACTATGAAAATTAATGGTAAAACTAGTCTTCAAACAGTACTTTATACTTTGTGTGTCTGTGTGGATGCAAGCTGTTGAAATCTTTAATTAGTATATACTAAGTTGATCTTCTGTATTTTAAGATAATTAAAACTGAATCTTAATGAAGAATGGCATGACAGAGGGAGTAGGAGATGGGATGGTTTGAAGGTGAGAGGTTGGTTATAGGGGGAAAAACAGCTATAATTCAAAAGTTGTACTTTCAAAATTTATATTTATTAAATAAAGTTTTCTTTAAAAAAAGAAAAAAAAGAAATCCTGGCTCATAGTTAGGGAAATATAAATGTTGAAGAATTTATGTCAAATAATTTTCAGTCTACATTCTGAAGTTGTAAATAATACTGACCTGTAAGTAAAAAAAAAAAAAAAAAAAAAAAAAAAAAAAGAGTTTTCTTAAACCATGTTGGGTTTTTTTTTTTCTTGTTGTTGTTTGCTTATTTTTACTTATTTGAAAGGCAGAGAGAGAAAAAGATCTTCCATTTACTGGTGCCCTCCCCAAATGCCAGCAACACTGGGCTGGGCTGAACAGGAGCCAGGAACTCTATCCAGGTCTGCCATTTGGGTGGCAGGGACCTAAGTATCTGAGCCTTCATCTGCTTCCTCCAAGGGTGTATATAAGCAGGAAGCTGGATCAAAAGTGAACTCAAGGGGCCAGTCCTGTGGTATAGTGGGTAAAGCTGCTGCCTGCAGTGCCAGCATCCTGTATGGATGCGAGTTCGGGTCCCGGCTGTTCCACTTCTGATCCAGCTCTCTGCTATGGCCTGGGAAAGCAGTAGAGGATAGCCCGAGACCTTGGACCTCTGCACCCATGTGGGATTCCCTGGGGGAAGCTCCTGGCTTCTGGCTTCGGATCAGATCAGTGCAGCTCCGGCCATTGCGGCCAACTGGGGAGTGAACCCCCAGATGGAAGACCTCCCTCCCTCTCTCTCTCTGTCTCTCTCTCTGTGTATGTGTGTGTGTGTGTGTGTCTGTCTGTCTCCTGCTCTCTCTGTGTATCTCTGACTTTCAAATAAATAAATAAATCTTAGGGGAAAAAAATGTGAATTGAAATCCAAGTGCTCCCGTATGAGATGTTCTAAGAAGCTCAACCCACTGCCCCAGTGCCCCTCCATCCAATGATCATATCATTCACTGTTGAGAAAGCACATCTTCAGCGTCTGTATGTATCTACCAAGAGGTTGAATAAAATACCCATCCTTGCTTACAGATTTTTTGCTGTCGTGGATAATGCTGCAGTAGACATTTAAGCTAATTGTGTCTGCATTCATACTGTGTTTTCAGAGTAAATTTAAAGAGAAAGAAAAATTTTCATGTTAAAGTCTGTGTAAATGTTATGCAACTTAGAGTGGTTGTGCCACTTTTCACTTCTAGTATGTTCCTGGAAGTGCCTTATCTTGCACATTTGCCCAAACTCTTTATCTCTGCCACTTTGATAGATGAGAACATGACATATTATCATTGTTAATTTGCATTTATTTTATTACCAGCAAGCACTTGTGTATTGGTGTCTTGTATTCATTTGTACATCACTTGTTCATATCTTTAGTCAATTTGTCCTTTGAAAGTGAATTTTTTCCATCTAGTAATTAGTAAAATACCTTTAAACAAGCCCTTAATTAAATAATTTTAAACACCTATCAGTTGTACATTATCTAGAAGAAGCGGGCCTTTTATTATATTTTGGTTAAAATGTTTGTGTGTTCATGTACATTAGTTTTTTTATGTCTCTTCTGCTTTGATGTCACAGGGAAAGTCATTCCTCTACATAGGTTATAAAAACTGATCAATAATTTATGTTGTTAGTTTTAGATTTCATTTTTGATGTTTAAATATTTAATCCATATATAGTATATTTTATATAAAGTATAAAATAAAGATATAATTTCTTTTCCTAAATCATTAGCCAATTAGTACAACATATCAAAGAAAATCAATTTTTGTTCATTGATTTTCCAAATTTCATATATAAAATTATTCTGTTCAGTGGAGTAATAGATGATTGAGTAAAATGGGAGGATCCTTAGCAGGAATTAGTATTTTAGTTTTGCTAAAACTAGAAGATTGGGTAATATATATATGTATATATACATATGCATATATACATATACATAAATGTAATGCTATACTAAAGCCCAGAATAAATATGAAATAAAATCATAAATAAACTTCCAAAGTTATTTCTTATCTCTCAGTTCTAGTTTCTAGTTCTTTCAGTTTACTTGATATGAATTTTATGAAGCAAAGAAAATTGATTGGCAAGAAAATCTGCCAGTGTTAAGCTTTAGCTGGTAATTGAGTTGCTGATTTAAGTGGTATAATTAACTTCTTTGAAATATCAATCAAGAATATTGAGTATCAAAAATCTTCTCTTGTAAAACAGTCTTCATTGTTTATATCAGTAACTACACAAACGAATTAATGTAAACACTTTTAACTTTTATAACAGGAAATTTAAAACATACACAGTAGTAGAAAGAATAATATAATAAGCCTGAAGCACCCAGCTTCAATAATTTTTAAACTCCAGGTGAGGATTCTGTGTTTATCATAAAATATAAAGCCACTGTCACCTCAGAACAATGTGAAACATTTCTTTAAGCCCTTCAGATGTTCATCAGGGTTTACTGATCCCCAGTTTTCTTTTTACTCTTCATAAAAAAATTTGTTTGATTTGTGATTCAAGTAAGGTGCATACAGTGATTTGTTGTTATATCTTTTCTCTCTTTATAGATTCTCCTTCAGTATCCTGGGTTTTTAATCTGTGTGTTATTTTTGTTGATGTTGTTAAAGAAATTGATTCTTTTATCACATAGAATTCCCCACATTATGAATTATGTCGATTTATTCTCTTTGGTGAGATCCGCAGTCATTCCTCAGTACGCATGGGGATTGATTCTAGGACCCACCCACCCTACCACCATGGATACCAGAATCTGTAATGTACAAGTTTCTTACATAAAATGTTACAGTATTGCATATCACTTATGCATGTTTTTCCATATACTTACACTTATGTTATATACTTGTGGAAAACATATACTTATGTTATATACTTATGGAAAAACATATACTTTCCATATACTTATACTTTATGTTTTTCCATATACTTTTCCATATACCTTACTTACAGTATCTGATACAATGTGAATATTATGTAAATAGTTGCTGTACTATTTTGTTTATAGAATGATAAGAACAATAGCCTATACAGTTTTTAGAGAGTATTTTCAACCTGCAATTGGTTGCAGAAGGCCATCTGTAGTAGATTGATAACACTCAGATTCTGTGTGTGCATGTGTGTGTGTGTCTGGACTATTTCATTGGTGCTTTTTATGTTTTCCTTCAGAAGACACATGCCATCTTTGCATTATTTGGGGTTTGTTTTTGTTTTTGTTCTTGTTTTTGACAGGCAGAGTTAGACAGCGAGAGACAGAGAGAAAGGTCTTCCTTTTCCGTTGGTTCACCCCCCAAATGGCCGCTATGGCCGGCGCGCTGCACTGATCTGAAACCAGGAGCCAGGTGCTTCCTCCTGGTCTCCCATGCGAGTGCAGGGCCCAAGGACCTGGGCCATCCTCCACTGCACTCCCGGGCCACAGCAGAGAGCTGACCTGGAAGAGGAGCAACTGGGACAGAATCCGGCGCCCCAACTAGGACTAGAACCCAGGGTGCCGACGCTGCAGGTGGTGGATTAGCCTAGAGAGCCACGACGCCAGCCAACATTATTTACTTTGTAATGTTAGTAGCTATTGGGGAGTATTATCAAGCTCCACCAAAATACTACTGACAGTATTCTAATTTACCATTTCTTTCTCATTTACCAGTTGAAACACATCCATAATAGCAAACTTGTCTTCATCAATTATTTGCATAAGATAAAGTATAGATTACACAGGAAAGTTAAGATACATATTTGGATCTTTCCTTTTGATTACTAGATTGTTAACTAATGAGCTATTTATTTTCTGGCACTAAGAAATCATCACAAATTCTGATTTTTAAATTTTTGATGTTTTAAAAATGTTCATTCCTTTGATCGTCTCATCCTTGTCCAGGGAAAGCAAGTTCAGGTTCACTATTGAGACTTTTTGAATGATGTCTTTCTGTCAGGTACAATATGTACCAGGCTTACCTTGTATATTTCCTAAACCAGATCCAGAATTTAGAAGACAGGAAGTGGGGAGAAGAGGAGGAATTGTTGAGAACGGACATAAAAAAGGAAGAGACACTGCAGACTACTCAGAATTCAGTCATTTCTCTAAATACTTTGATCTATTTTAGTTGAAACAATATTTGAAGACCCTGATCTGGATGTTGGTGGGATCAATAAGATTTACCATTTTTTTTGTTTTTAGTTTTTTATTTTTGCTTTCTCAGAGACCAATGAAGGAAATATCTATTTGATTAAAAGATACGATATTTTGGTAGTTCACATTGATGTTGATTTAAAATTCAGTACTATAAGTTTATATGTGAATCTACTTTCCTCCATGTTGGAAAGCATCATTTTCAATGATATAAATATCATTATTATTTGCTTTACCCCATATCACTCATAACTCAGTCTCAGAGTAATTATGGCACCATAACCACCAACAATGTGATTATTGCAAAAAGTTTAATTTTTTTTTTGCTATTCCTTCTTTACAGTTTATCCTACCAGTAATATATAATGAAATTATTGCATTTAAAAGAAACTTGAGATAGTTAGTGCTATGAGATTAGGTCAATTGAATGTAGAGATTGTTTTATTCATTCTATTTTGTTTCAGATCTTAAGATACTGCTTTTAACTTAATTTTATAATAATGTGAAAAATTCAGATATCAAATTTAAATCTTCAAAACAGGGTATATTTGAAAAGATATAGCTATCTCTTCCATCCTACCCCTTCCTTCCACTGTAGATATATTTTTTAAATTTCCTTGTATTTTTTCATTGTTTTGTTAATAAATATTCATCTATCCACTTGTTCAGACAGACATTAGCATTCTTTACCATCTTGTCTTTGCTCTTATCAGTGATATGTCTTGGAGATTGTTTCATAAGACACATATTTCTCATTTTATTTTATAGTACTTCATTGTGCAGATGTACAATAGCTTATTCAAAATCCTGTATTCAGCTAATAACCTATTGATGGATATTTGGTTGTTTCTATTCTTCTCTATTATCTCTAATGCTATAATAGTTTTGTACACCTTTTGTAGTATTTGCCAGATTCTCTTCATAATAAAGCCCTTCAAAAGTAATTGTTGAATCAAAGAATAAATAGATAAATAATTTTGCTAGATACTAGAATCATTTCTCACAAGCAGTACAGATAAGTGCTGTTTGCTTACACCCTTTGTAGGCAAGTATGCTGGCAGACTTTCCATTTTTGCCCATCTGATGGAGAGAAATGTTTTTAAGTATTTTTCATTTGCATTTCCTTTGTTATAAATGTGGTTAAGTATCTTTTCATATGATTAAGAGCCATTTGAATGTCTATTTTCATGAACTGTCTTCTCATATCGTTAGTATATTTTTCTATAGCTCATATTTCTCTGTTTTCAGGAGCACTTGGATATTTTTAGTCCATGTCTTTGATTTGCAAGTATTTTCCCACATTTTTAATTTGTCTTTTTACTGTGTTTAGTTAACCATGAAAACTGTTTTTAGTGTTATAGAATCAAATTTAATGCAATTTTCTTTTGTTACCTTTCGATTGAATTTTGTATCAAATTTAAGGAAAATTTTCTAAATTCCAAATTCCATATAAAGAATTTCACTTATTTTTTTTCTAGTACTTGCAGTATTGTACAGTTATGTTTCTTCTCTTTTTTCCTTCATTTACCCATTTTTATCTCTGAAGCATTTGAAAATTATTATGGTATATAATAAAATTTTGGGGATAATAAGCTGTATGAAAAGATTTCTTTATTTTCTCCTGTCGACTATACTTTTTTTATGCAGAATGGGAAAGTACCTGTTCTATAAAATAATTCTGTGATTTATCACTTTTAATTTTAAAATGTTGACTGAGAAACTCAGACAACTGATGAACTAAGCCTAATAAGCATGCTATGAAAATAAAGATGCAGGCCAGCGCCGTGGCTCAATAGGCTAATCCTCCGCTTTGCAGCGCCGGCACACTGGGTTCTAGTCCCAGTCGGGGTGCCGGATTCTGTCTCGGTTACCCCTCTTCCAGGCCAGCTCTCTGCTATCGCCCGGGAGTGCAGTGGAGGATGGCCCAAGTGCTTGGGCCCTGTACCCCATGGGAGACCAAGAGAAGCACCTGGCTCCTGGCTTTGGCCACGGCGGCCATAGGAGGGTGAACCAACGGCAAAAGGAAGACCTTTCTCTCTGTCTCTCTCTTTCACTGTCCACTCTGCCTGTCAAAAAAAATAAAAATAAAGATGGAACACTTTTGACATGCCTGATAATTTCTAATTATATCTTTGATATGAGGGTGCATCAAAAAGTAAAATGGAAAAAATAATTAAAAGATCATTTTATTTTGGTTCAAAATTTTTTGAAATCCTTGTAAAATTCTTTCCTTATACATATTTTCCATGTCTTTTTTTAGGCCCTTCATTTATTATCACTAATATCAGTACTTCCATTTTTCTAAGTCACTTCATTATATGTTAGCCGAAAGACAAACTTTTTTTAATTCCAAATGCCACAAATTCTCCAAACATGACAACAATGTTCCCAAACTGTGCTATAAACCACAAGCATGCTCTAGATAAAAAGATTTCGTGATTAGCGAATATATAAATACACAGATTTGGTTTAGGTAAAGTAGACTAGAGGATCAATGCATAAGCTATGAAAAAAATGGTTGACAAAAAGTTTAAATCTGGCTATATTAAATTCTTAAAACTAGGTATGTCTGTTTTCAGACTATTCATTTTGTGCTATTATTCAGAAACCATTCTGTTTTGATTATTGTAGCTCTATAAATATTTTAATATCTGGGGGAAGTCTATCAAGTGGGACAGAATTAGGGCTCTCTTTTGTCACTTGCACCTTTTCAGCTGGGCATCCTTGTGTAGGGC